>NC_053037.3:334838293-335463293 GCF_002575655.3 Aegilops tauschii subsp. strangulata
TTTACTTATACAAGGCCACTGTAAAAAATACATTTTGCATCTATACAAGGCCACAAATAGTAATCGAGACAAAAGTTACTACTCCCTCCTTTCCAGTTTATGGCTCAATTTCAAAATCTCTCCAACCAAGGTAGACGGTGAGTGGTCGAATTAATTTCGTACTCCTAGTTTGCACAAGTAATTAGTACGCTCGTTTTTCTCAAGAAGTTATGTTTACCGAGGCATTAATTAGAACAAATGCATGAATGACCACTAAATTTCCATGAACTTCTACATGCATTGGTGAATTTTCTCTTGACACTGCTTGCATCGGGTGATCTAACGCACCTCGAAATCCAACATGTGATGGTACTACTAGTAGTAGTAGAATTGAGACTTATAAAACAGAAAAACAAATGTTTTGTAGATGGCCCTATAAACCCTAGTGGGTACGTACTCCGTAAAATCAGATTTTCCCAAAACTAAGTCGCTCAACCTTTATTTGCTTGTTTCCCTTCCTGCCTCCTTGCCTCGAATAGACTATGCCAAACTCCCCTGCCTGCCGCGCGGGAAAAGACCCGCCCTCGCCTTTTTTTAGTCCGGGTTTGTATCGATGGATCGCGCGAAGCAGCAAAAACCCAAGCCGTGTCTTGTACTCCTCCGTCGACGCTCGCTTTCATGAATACTGTACTTCCTGTCGCCGACATGTGGGACATATAGCAACCGGGTCGACGTGTCAAGCACCAAATAACAGTGCAGAACAGCAGGGGGACACACCCCAGTCGTACCGCCCCAGTAGTAGTAGTAGTAATGAGCAATTAGACGTCAAATCACAATGCCACACCTTCCCAGACGGACGAAGCAACCATTATTTCACACTTCGGTTCGCCATCATCTCAAACCACGTAGTATTGCTTCTGCCTCAACAGGGACACGCGCATCGCCTTGGTACATCATGACACGGGGGACCGCATGACAGGCCATGCTCCCCCGCCGATCGCTCGGTAAAATCACCTCAGTTTTACTACTATACTTCCTCCGTATCGGTTTACATGGCATGCACGTCATTCTAGGTTGAGAATTTAACTGGCTATATATGTGATGAACAGTATATGTTTAGAAACTACATCCACTTAATAATCCAATGATATACTTTTTGTGACATAGTAACTCAGATTTAGTTAGTCAAATGGATGACCTAGAACTACGTGCACGCCCTATAAACCGAGACGTCTAAAAAAACGAGACGGAGAGGGTAGTTCAGTACGTATCTTTTTAGATCAATATAGTCGGGATTCACCAAGGAGCAAAACCAAGTGGTAGGCTGCACGTGTCGTGTTGGCGTAGCGACTCAAGCAGGGTCAGTCCGCACACGAAATGGCGACACACTTAACAGGACCCCTTTGGCCGACATGTGGCCCATCCACCGTCTTGTTCCACGTGCGATGCACCGAATTACAGTTCGGAGCAATGATTGGAATTGGAGGCACCCCGGTCGTAGCGCCGCAGTAGTAGAAAATGAGCGATGAGGGGTCAAATCACAAAGCCCCACCTTTCTCGCATTAAGCTGGACGGATGAAGCAACCATCATTTCACTCTAGGGCGCAAGAGCTTAAAGAAAAGAGAAAACCAATGATGCGTGCGGCAGCTACCTAGGGCACCCTAGGGTAGGGGTCTCCACTATAGATCTTTTTTTTTTTTGAAAGCACCTCCACTACAAATCGGCTTCTCCCTCGTCCTCTTGAAGAAAACCGATGATGCGTGTGGCAGTACGGTTTGTAGGTGTACTACTAGGGCATGCGGGCCCACGTCGTAGTAAACGGTAGAGGGATTGAGTTCGAGTCGGCGCCTTAAATATGTGTGGGCTGCTTGGTTTTAGGGGAACGAGGCAACATTTTGGGTTCAGGGACCAGTGGAGGTATAGTACGTACAAAAAATTGTGGATGTAGGTTCGACCGAAAGGCAATGATGCATGGGCCCTGCATTTTATATACCCGGGGCCGCGTGCAATTTGCTACTCTACTCAAAACTAGTAAGGTACACATGCATTGAATGCATCAGATTTTGAAACCAAATTATGAATAAATACACACTATAGCATGTAAAGCTTGGAGTCATATATGCATGATGTAGATGTTCGTTTAGTTCTTATAGTTCATCTCATTCAAAATCAATTAGTTTTATAAAAACGTTAAGATTCATGGGGTTGTGCATTGTAAAGCATAAAGTAAAAAACAAATAATGGCAATTCATTTAGAAAAAAATCAATTATGATACGGAAGATTCTAGAACAAAGGAGAAGTGCTTGTGTTTTGAGGTTTGTGCATTATGCTTAAGTTCAACCATGGAGTCTTCTAAATTGTACATGTGGCAGATCTGGTGGAATGTTGATGATATCGAACGGCCAGTAGTGCTCGGATTTGCCATCTCTGCACTATTGGATTAGCTTCATCCAGCGACCATCTTTCAAATTCGCACACTATGTAGTTCTTGTGCCATAGTTGCATGTCTTGGAAAAAAGCTACTAGTGGGTTGTACTAGCTATTTAGGAATAGAAGATGTATACATGGAAGTTGTAGGGAAAGAGATGACATGGAGTATCTCAATTCCTATGAGTAGGGATTGGAAAAGAGATATCATTTGGTTGACATCATAGGAACTTTTCTATTGAATCTAGAGATGACATGTATCTCAATTCCTATGAGGAGGGATTAGAAAAGAGATGTAATTTGGTTCATATCATAGGAACTTTTCTATTGAATATATGCTAATGTTTATTTTCCTTTGAAATTATGGGAGTATAGGAATCCATTCATATGAACCAAGTGGCTCTAAAGCAATAGAAATGATATCATGTTTATTTCCTTTGAAATGTGGAGTATATGAATCTATTCCGATGAACCAATTGGCTCTAAAGGAAAAAATCCTATAAAAATCATATCATATAGAGTTCCTATGATATTCCTCCACACCAAAGGATGGTTGAAATTGCTGCAGGTGATGCGATGGTCTTTCTTTGTAGACTCCTCCCCCATCTTTATAGTTACCTCTCGAAGATGAATGAAATGATATATACAGGGTATTCTACATGTGCAATTTGGTACACGAAAACTCGGTAAAAGTTTGCGAGGTTGGAATTCTCAATAAAGCTATATGCACTGCATTTTGGAATGGAGGGAGCATACGGCAGTTGCTAACACTCGCGTGGAAGATTTGTGTGTAGGAGGACTGGCTATTCTGTTAAATGACATGCCAAAACTGACACTGTCGGATGCCGATCTAACGGTTCTTACGGCGTTTGTCAGGAAAAGGCTTGTGGCGAACATTTGTCGAATAATGATTTACGGACACATGCATTGCATTGATACGTGCCCCCCCTCTCTCTCACGCACACGCACCCTCCCGAGTCCTCTCGCACCCACCGTCTATCTGGAGGTAGACGTCACACACATATGTGCTCTTCACACCCTACCCTCAGAACTTCTAAAAAACAAAAGACGTCGCGCACATTTTATTTTAGATCACACATCACACACTTATACTATTACTCTTGTCGCGAACGTTCTTTGGGCATAGTATATTGTACTCTCACGAAGAGAAGTGGTGCACGCACGCACTAGTTCTCTCACACCCACTCGCGGGTACACATAGGAGCGCATTTTTTGAAGCTGGTACAACAAAATCACTCCACTATATATATAAGCAGGAGCCTTAGCGCTTGCTTTACTAGGGTTCCTCTCGTTCACTCTCTCATGCTCTCCAGATCTAAGCAAGACATAGGTGGCCACACTCTCTCTCAGCTCACGGCTGGTCACAAATCCGGCCGGACAACCTCGACCGGGGCAGGGGTGTAGGTGCATCGTTCACGCTGTCGTCGGCGGCGAGGGAGGAGACCAACGGCTGCCCGCGCGTCCCGATTGGCGGTCGTGCCGTTCTCTCCGAGAGAGCGCCGGCTCCGGAGGGCCTCTGACCCCTTCTTCCTCCCTGCGGTATTGTGGCCAAGATGCCGCCTCCCGACGCCGTCTTTGCCACATGCCGACGACCCTCAGGTATATATTCCTTCGAAACCTGCCTTGCTCTACTGCCCCATCTCCCCACTTGGCTTCGTGTGGATATTTTTCTAGTTCCGTCCGCTGTTCCAAAGCCACCTAGACTTTTACTATTATTAGAGGTAAAGCTAGTTCATATAGTCGACTCTAAGAGTTGGTTCAAAAGGGAAGAAAGTGGGAAAGCTATAGCATGAATCTAGGACTTGGTTCTAAGAGGAAACGGGGGAAAGTAGTAGATACTGGCTACCCAACCGGTCTCTTGGTTGAAAAGACAAAGAAAGCATGGTGGATGGCGAAGGGTGGGGGGAAGTGGACCTATCTCTTGGTTGAAAAAGGAAAGAAAGTGACGGGTGTTAGGGGACAACGCAAATGAGAATGAGCAAGTCTAGATTTCCTATGCTAACATAGGAAAATGTCGCCGAGGAGATAAAAAATGGGACAAATGCAGACATGCTGCCTGAGTGTTTGCCGCTCTCGGCAACCACATCTACCTCACCACTTAAATCTCACACCGCTAACATTGCTTCATCCCAGTGGAACTGCACAAATTTGATTGCACATTTACTGACCATGTGCTACTCTCATGACAGTAATACTAATGCTATTGTTCTGCATGTTAATCTAGTGGCAGTGTTGATGTCATGTGATGCTACTTACGTAAGGACACTTTCATACTGTCAATCTAGTGTCAATTATAACACAATAGATGCTGCTGTTAATCATACGCCATTGCAAATATCTGTCACTGTTTAAATAACTGTATTTCGTATTTGCAAACAGGGATGTCTGTCTCCATATCATTTCGGGATGTCTGTCTCCGTATCGTTTCTATCCGCGCAATCAAAAGCACACACCTCAGTTTTAGTAGAACTGCGCAAAATGAGATGGCTATCCCTCGTTGCCGTCGTCTAACCACCCGTCTTCCAGGTATTCCTACATTGGTAGTTACTAGGTAGAATGACCAACGCAATATAAAAGAAGTTGATTCGTATGTTTTACTTCCTGATTGCAGTGTAGGGACGAGCGAAAACAACTGCATCCTAGTCTGGAATGCACTTTCTACCAGTTCATCCATGGACCGAGGACTAGCTGGCATGGCTGCACGGCGGTTTTTTGGACAGGTGCGCGGACAAGAGGCATTGTGGTCTACTTATTTCTGCAAATAGCGGTGCTTAAATTTAGTGGAATGCACAAGAATTTCAGCTGGTCAGTACACTACATGGTTCCCTTCAGCATTCCAGCTGAGAACACAATTATAATTGGTTATTCTGGAATGAGAGAACCTAACCCTCGATGGTGGCAACAAGAAAAAACCAGAGTGAACTCCAGGAAATTTAAGCCTGCCAGGAGGCCCTTTGCTCAGAGAAGCCTTGCTTGTTTTTTCCTGATTTGTAAACCTTCTCACAACTTTGTCTTTTGCTATGAACTAGTATATGTTTGTTATGTTCTATGAATCATTGAGATGTATAAAATTGCTTAACTTATGCTTTTCAAGTTTTTTATGAAGCCGAGTTTAATGTGAGTGTTCCACATGAACGCTGGACTAGCGTGTGAACGTTTGGTATTTACATTGTGGCCTCAGTTAACTGCATGAACCACTGTAACAAGATACCTGGTTGCTTATATGTCAGACAGCAGATTGTTGATTGTTAGCTGGTCGATAGCCTAGTGTTGAAGCGAGATGAGCCAATGTGCCGTGTTTTGCACAACTGCTTACAAGTGGGGTAGCACCAACAGTGTTTACAAGTACTTATGTATACGTTGGCGCACAGTTCTCAAACGAGTACTCTATTTCATCAAAACACACATTGCTCGTATGATAAAACTAGTGAGGATGCATCTATTTCGGCAACAATTACAATGATTCACGGGCACACAAAAGTAGCAGCAGTTCCCATAGACGGATTCAAACAGTGTACTAGCCCCATAGGGCTCGATAATAGGCAAGGTTCGAATAATTAGACAGAATCCAAACTACTATTAAACACTAGCTGGGGCAAGTATTTCATGCCTCGATCTAATTTGGGCTGGACACAAGACGGACCTTGCCATGAACATCATCGAGGACGTCCGACAGCAGCTCAATCCTGTGAACCTTCATGAAGAAAACCTTGTGGCCTTGCCACTCATAAACTTGTTTGTGGAGGCATGCCACATCATCTTCCTGCGTAAGCTTGACAAGAACAGTATGCCTCACAAACGAAGGAGTAGCTTTGAACTTCTTGTGCTTCAGTACACCCTGGACAACGCGCCTGACAATAGTGAGGCTGGAATACAACTCTTCATTGGTATAAGCGCAAATGGCTTCCAGGATCCAACAGCCTAAAAACTTTGTTTTCCCAGTGCGTATATTCAGGTCATCCGCCTCATAGCGAGTGACATGTACAACCACACAATCCTTGTCTGCATCAAGGCTCTAATTGAAACAGAAACAAATTCTGAATTACTTTCCAGTATAAGAAACACAAGTTATTTAAACCACTATGTATAGCATGGCATTGAAGCTAATAAAATTTTGCATTATTCATCACCACATACTTAGATGAAAAACCACAATCGAGATCGGCAAAGAAGAAAATCACCTTGGGCAGCTCAGCGGGGGGGGGACACATCCTCGAAGGGGGAAAACTGCTCCTGCAGTGCCACTGGGGCTGTAACCTCAAACGGGGCATTGACCATCTCAGTAGTGGCCGTGAGCGTATCTGGGGTCGGCTCGGTGGCTGCCTCCATCTTCTTGGAGCTCTCTGTCTCGTGGGGATCAGCCTCCCGCGTCTGCTCCAATATCGGCAGATCTTAGCCTGGTTCTCCTTGGTCCATCATGAAACTGACGGATACTAGGAGACCACTGAAAGGAAAACACAATCGCAATGACAATGAAACAAAAAAGAGAGTGAGGATCGGTTACTGCTTTGCAAAATTTCTTTTTTTTCTCTGAACGAAAATATACCAACATCACGGATCCGCTTACCTTCCCTTCGTTGGGAGAGAAGAACAGTGGCAGATACGAGTGTTGCCTTTCTTGAAGACGGTGAGGGAGAAGGGGATTCAGCGAAGAGTGAAATGATGGTTGCTTCGTCCGTCAAACTTAGACTGCGGGGAGGTGGGGTTTTGTGATACGACGGCTCGTTATTGCCGCGCTACGACCGGGGTGACTCCCCGCCTGCATACTGCCTTCTAATTTGGTGGATGGCATTTGGGCCAGCGCGCTACATGGCTCACATGTCGGTGAACAAAAGTATAACGACATTCAGTAGAGGGAGACGTTTCGATGACCTAGGAGGAGCCAGAAGCGGTATTGTATCCACTGTACTAGTAGTAACTGTTTTTCTGGGTAGTTGTAGAGTGTCTCCACTGTACTAGTAGTAATTGTTTCTCTGGGCCCAAGACAAAACAGCCCATCCACCCAAGTAAATAGTAAAATCAATTCAAAAGTCCATATATTTACTGAATGAGAGGCGCTACCCACACCCAGCACACCGCCCCCCGAAAAAACCTGGGTGTTCTTCTTCCTCCTCACTCCCACCCACCTCATGTCAGCTCGCTCCACTCGTACCCCCAAATTTCTCACCTCACTCCTACAGAAAACCCCAGCTCCCCTTCTTCCTCACTACTACAGAAAAACCCCAGCTCCCCTTCTTCTTCACTCCCGCTACAACTAGGCTCGTCATTCGTTACTCTGCTCAAATCCGTGAGCACGACGCGACGCCCTCGAGGAAAATGGAGTCGGCTGACCCTAGCGCCAAGAAGATGAGGCTCTCGCCAGCGGCGACGCCTGTTGTAGATCCCGCACCCGGCAGCGCAGGGAGAAGCGGCGACCCCACCCCCACCGGATCCTAGGAACCCATAGAATCTCGGGTGGACCGCATCAGTGATCTCCCAGACGCCGTCCTTGGGGAGATCATCTCGCTTCTCCCCACCAAGGATTGCTGCCGCACCCAAGTCCTCTCAATTTGGTGGCGCCCTCTATGGCGCGTCGTGCCCCTTGATCTCGACTGTCGTCAGCTATCTCTCTTCAATGATTTTGAAATCCCCAGAGCCATCATCTCCTCCCACCAGAGCTCCGTTCAAAGCCTCTGCATCCCGTCATGCTACCTGAGCAAGCATACCATGCCCTGCACGGTGGACGCCTGGCTGAAATCCCCTGAATTCACAGAACTACAGCTGCTTGAGTTCTACTATTCCCCTGGAAATCACCTACCAGATACCGAACGCCATCTACCTGTGCCCTCAGCACCGATGTCCATCTCGCTGTTTTCCTCCTCTCTCCACACCGCCACCTTTGCGCTATGCGACCTACCAGACAATCTGGTACTAAACCTTCGACTCCCATTTCTCAAGAAACTTTCACTTGTGCGGGTTCGTATATCGGAGGCCTCATTGCACAACATCATCCACTCTAGTTGCCCTGCCCTGGAGTGCTTGGTGCTTGTTTTCACAGTTAGAATCGGTTGTCTCCAAATAAAGTCGCCTAACCTTGTAAGAATTGGTATTTGTTTTGACGGAAGGCAGCTCATCATCCAAGATGCCCCTTCACTTCAAAGGTTGATCATTGATTCTAGTTATTCACCGTTGCAAATAACCGTCCTCTCTGCGCCTAAACTGGAGACCTTGGGTGTAATACATGATCTCTGTGCTCATTTCAATATGGTGTTTGGCTCCACAGTTCTTCAGGTACTTTACTTTATCATCTACACTTGTAACCATAAGCTGCATTTTAAATTTCTGCGCATAATTTATATGTCATCTTGGACTACACATTTTGTACTAATATTATGTTCTATGCTCAATGAAGAGTTTCTCCATGGAAGGCCTATCAATGGTGCTGGATTCTGTCAAGATCTTATATATCCAAATGAATAGTTTTGATCTAAACAAGATTATTGGATTGCTGCAATGCTTTCCATGTCTGGAGAAGTTGTATATAAGGGTGATAATTTCACGCACATTGGAGCCCGCATATAGTGTACTAGAATTAACCGTTCAGCTGTTGCTCTTTCGACACTCTTTTTTTAGACCTTAACTGTTTTCAATCTTCATGTTTATTTAGGCAACAGGACGGGGTAAGAAAGTTATAAACAATCGGTGGATTCGTAAGCATCAGGATTTTCTCACTTCTCATGAGATTCGATTGAAGACAATAACGCTAGAACGATATGTAGCCAACCGTGCAAACACTAGATTTGTCACATTCTTCCTGCTGAATACGAGGTTACTATTATCCATCAGGCATAAGTTTATCAGCAGCATGGTTTTGACGGATGGGTATGTGGAAGAGCAAAAAAAGGAGTTTGAGGTGGTCAAAAGAGCTTTTGAACGTGTCGGGCTTCTATTTACAACATATTGTGGTCATAATCCAGTATATTTTACGACCCAGGATGTTCATTCTATGGACCTGACCGATCCATTTGACTGTGACTGCCAAAAACAGTGCTGGAGTTAGATGTTGTTGCCCTTTTCAACCTGGGTTTTTTTGTAAACCTGATGAACAATTAACCCTCGTGCTTTTATACAGTTTGTAAGCTGGAGTTAGATGTTCTTGCCCTTTTCAACTCGGCTATGACTGTCATATTTTCTTTGAAGCAAGGCAAATGGCTTGCCAGTCGTTTAATTTAGAGTGAAATATTGTAAAAACTAACAAATCCCAACCAAGGGAAATAACATCACTCTCGTCGGCTGCTTGAGCTCACTGTGCATTATAGAAGCCAAGTGATTAGCCCCCACCAGCACCCACAAACTTATTTCCAACTAGCACATCAAATGGGCTGTAAATTTTCATAGGAAGGGCCGCATGACCGTGACAGATTTGGATTCTGACATTTGGGACCCGCGAGGAAATAGCCTATCCAAGGTGGTGTCGACTTACTAGCCAGTCAACAAACGATTCTGCATACGAGCCATTGGATTGACATCCAACATCTGTCGTGTATCTTCTATCTCTTGTCTTCTTCTTCCTCCAGCCACCCAAACCAAACCACCCCGTCGGCTCCGCTGCTCCCGCCTCCCATGGTTGGCTGCGCCTCCGCCGCCCTACCGTACGTACCCTCCAACGTTGGCCAGTCCCTCCCTCTATTCCCCCACACATCCTGTTATTCTCCGGCGATGTCAGCCCCAACACGCACCCGCACCCGAACCAGTCAACCCTCGTACTCCCCTCCGCCTGCGACTGGACCGGCGCATCTTTCACGGCTCCTGTTTGTTCCGTCCGAGGCCTCGCCGTCGTCCTCTGCCTTGCGGCCTTGGTTCGCTCGCCGTGCGCGGTGTGCCGCCCTCTTGTGTTGTCAACGTCGTCAACAACCGAGAGGAACAAAGAGATGAATGTACGTGGAAAGGATGACAGTAGGGACCCACCAGCGTCATGGCAGTACGCAAGCAAGTGCCTCTATATTACAAGCCCAAAAATATGGTTCCTCCTAATGGTTGGACATCTGGGGCTCACGCTATTGTCAACGTAGTCAACAAACAAGAGAATTACACTACGAGCGGCTGGCACCAGGGACCCAGCAAGTTGCGCAGTTTTTTTTTTTGAGGAACAAGCAGTTGTTATTTATACTAGTTTTAGCGACGGATCAGGGTAACAACGGGGCTGTGCGGGGGTTGTGGCCCGTCTAGCCAGGGTTTTATTTGTGTTTACCACATCATGAGCCCAGTTGTGTTTTTTTCTTGCTGAAAATGGCTAGCCTAGTTCTATTTTTTTTAAGAAATACCCAAACGAGGCCTACTTGCTTTATCAGCCCTGCTGGGCTGCAAATCTTTCAAGACAAGGAGAGTTTTATTCGGTTTGCCCAGAAATGGGCTTTACATTTTTTAAACACATCAAACCAGGAATTAGTTTCAATTTTTTTTATTACAAGATTTTAAATTCCATTGATTTTTATGCATGGACAATTATTTGGATTTTATATTTATATAAATTATTTTTCAAAATAGTTTGAATGTGAATCGATATTTAGGGATTAAAAACAGTTGACCGCACCGAAATATGCAAAAAAATCGTGTACTTTTTAACCGTGGCCACAATATGGGGTGTAATGCTAACAAAAAGAAGATGGGCTCCAAAAAAATTCTTAAGAATTAGCAAATGGGTTGTACATTATTAGAAATAATGCACACGAGAGCAGTGACTGTTAGATGTCCATCCAACGGCTGTCGTGCTTCTTCAATCTCTGCTTTTCCTGCTCCAGCTGCTCAAACAAGCGCCGGCGGGACTGCCTGCTCCCTCCTCCCGCGGTCGTCTATGCTGTCACGCAGGCCTCACTGCCCCACCGTACTCCCATCGCTGGCCTAGCCATCCCTCTACTCACCCACACCTGCTGTTATTCTCCGGTGACGGCAAACGAACCAGTAAACCCTCATACAGTCGAACTCCCCTCCGCGTGGGAAACAACTGCCGAGTCTTCCCTGCCTCTGTGTCGTTCCCTTCCTAGGCCTCACCGTCGTCCACCGCCCTGGTGCTCTCGGCGCGGCCTGGTCAACATGGTCAATGAACGACATCCATCGGAAGTGGACTGTACGTGGAGAGGCTGACAGCTGGGTCCACGGCCGCACGCAAGGAAATGCCTCCTTATTACGCGCAAAATAATGATTCCTCCACCTGACAGCTAGGACCCACGGGAAGGGCTTCTGTATTTCACGGAAAAAACGTTCCCCCCGCTGATAGGTCGGACCCACCAGCTATATCTTCGCACGCAAGGAAGTGCCTCCTTATGACGCACAAAAAAATGAATACCCCCCTGCTAGCTGGGACCCACCATAGTGGGTGGCTGACTTGTGGGCCTACTAAGTTGACGGGGACAGAGGTCTTTGTCAACTTAGTCAATATGAACAACTCTAGCTCCAGTGACCGTACAATGTCCATCCAACGGCCATAGTGCTTCTTCAACCTCTGGTCTTCTTGCTCCAGCCGCCCAAAGCAGCGCCGGTCGTGCCGCCTGCTCCTGCCTCCCGTGGTCGGCTGTGCTGCCGCGGAGGCCTCACCGCCCCCATACTACTCCCACCGCTGGCCAGGCCATCCCTCCACTCACCCACACCCCCTGTTATTCTGTGGCGACGGCAGCCTCACACCACAGCCGAACCAGTGAACCCTCGTACTCCTCTCCGCCTGGGCATCCACAGTCGCGTCTTCCCCGGCTCCGCGTCGTCCCCTTCCTAGGCATCACCGTTGTCCACTGCCTTGGTGCTCTCGGCGCGGCGTGGTCAATGTGGTCAACGACCGACTTCCATCGGAAGAGTATTGTACGTGGAGAGGCTGACAGCTGGGTCCACGGCCGCAGCTGGGTCGACGGCCGCAGCTGGGTCCACGGCCACAGCCCAGTTTTTTTGTGATTTGCCAAGTCGCTTTGTCAGGCCCGTTGGGCTGCAAATCTTTCAAGATGAGGAGAGCTTCATTCGGCTGGCCGAGAAAATGGCCTATCAGTAATGAGAAATGGGTTGTACATTTTTAAAACACATCAAACCGGCAATTAGTTTCAAATTTCTTTTTTTCATTTTGAGATTTTAAATTGCATTGATTTTTATGCGTGGACAATTTGTTGGATTTTATATTGATATACATTTATTTTTAAAATCAGTTTGAATGTGACTCGAAATTTCGGGATTAAAAACAGTTCGGACCGCACTGAAATATGCAAAATTTCGTATAATTTTTTAACCGTGGCCACAATATGGGCTGTAATGCTAACAAAAAGAATATGGGCTCCAAAAAAACCTTAAGAATTAGCAAATGGGCTGTAAATTATTAGAAATAATGGCAGATGGGTTGTATGCTGTTTTGCACACATTTGAGGCTTTCCAAAAAAAGGTTGACGCACAAGTAGTGGCTGTTGGATTTCCATCCAACGGTCGTCGTGCTTCTTCAATCTCTGCTCTTCCTGCTCCAGCCTCTCAAACAACCGCCGGCGGGACTGCCTGCTCCCTCCTCCCCGTGGCCGGCTATGCTGCCGCGCAGGCCTCACCGCCCGACCGTACTCCCATCGCTGCCCTAGCCATCCCTCTACTCAGCCACACCTGTTGTTATTCTCCAGCGACGGCAGACGAACCAGTAAACCCTCGTACAGTCGTACTCCCCTCCGTGTGGGAAACAACTGCCGAGTCTTCCCTGCATCCGTATCGTTCCCTTCCTAGGCCTCGTCGTCGTCCACCGCCCTGGTGCTCTCGGCGCGGCCTGGTCAATGTGGTCAACGACCGACATGCATCGGCAGTGGACTGTGCGTGGAGAGGCTGACAGCTGGGTCCACGGCCGCACGCAAGGAAATGCCTCCTTATTACGCGCACAATAATGATTCCTCCACCTGACATCTGGGACCCACCGAAAGGGCCTCTGTATTTCGCGAAAAAACGTTACCGCCGCTGACAGCTCGGACCCACCAGCTATATCTTCGCATGCAAGGAAGTGCCTCCTTATTACGCACAAAAAATGAATACTCCCCCTGCTGGTTGGGACCCACCTTGGTGGGAGGCTGACTTGTGGGCCTACTAAGTTGACGGGGACGGAGTGCTTTGTCAACTTAGTCAATATGAACGATTCCAGCTCCAGTGACAGTAGGATGTCCATCCAACGGCCATAGTGCTTCTTCAACCTCTGGTCTTGTTGCTCCAGCCGCCCAAAGCAGCGCCGGTCGTGCCGCATGCTCCTGCCTCCCGTGGCCGGCTGTGCTACCGCGGAGACCTCACCGCCCCTACTATTCCCACTGCTGGCCAGGCCATCCCTCTACTCACCCACACCCCCTGTTATTCTGCGGCGACGGCAGCCTCACACCGCAGCGAACTAGTGAACCCTCGTACTCCTCTACGCATGGGCATCCACTGCCACGTCTTCCCTGGCTCCGCGTCGTCCCCTTCCTAGGCCTCGCCGTCGTCCATCACCCTGGTGCTCTCGGCGCGGCGTGGCAACGTGGTCAAGGAACGGCTTCCATCGGACGTGGACTGTACGTGGAGAGGCTGACAGCTGGGTCCACAACCGCAGCAAGGAAGTGCCTCCTTATTACGCGCAAAATAATTATTCCTCCACCTGACAGCGGGGACCCACTGGACGGGCCACCGTATTTCGCGAAAAAAATGTTTCCCCCTGACTGCTGGGACCCACCAGCTACATCTTCGCACGCAAGGAAGTGCGTCCGGGCAAAAAAAACGATTCGCCCCCCTGACTGCTGGGACCCACCAGCTACATCTTCGCACGCAAGGAAGTGCCTGACAGTCGGGACCCACCTGGTCGAAGCGTATGTAGCATTGTCATTCTGGTCGCGAACGTGTACGTACATACTAGTCGATGTAGAGGTGCGCACATGTCGTAGTAGAGGCGCGCACGTAGCATGTACACGTACGTACAGCGGCCAGTGTGCAAGAAAGAAAATACAGCCACGTACGTACATACGGGAAGGGTCTCGAACGCCTACTTGCGCATACATACGGCCAGGGCTCGTGTACATGGCTGGGTCGGAACGGAGAAACAGCGGCGTCATCGTGTTCATGGGGAGCCAACCGGCTGGGTCGGAACGGAATGCATCATCGTGTTCATCGGGAGGGCTTGGATGGAACAGCCGATGGAAACAAGGCCTGGCGTACCGCAGAACGGAGGAAACGGCCTTGTGTTTGACCGGCCATGTTCTAAACGGGATCCTGTTCATCGGGAGGGGTCTGGCGTACCGCAAAACGGAGGAAACGGACCTCCTACGGTCGAAACGGGGGTCCTGTTGATCGAGAGGGGTGTGGCGTACCGCAAAACGGAGGAAACTGACTTGTGTTGGAGCGCTACGGTCGAAACAGGGGTCCTGTTCATCGGGAGGGGTGTGGCGTACCGCAAAACGGGACTCCACGGGATACTGTTCATCTCCACCGTCGACCCCCTCCAGCCTCCACGGGCTACTGTTCATCCACCGTCGACCTCCTCCAGCCTCCACCTGCGACTGTTCATCCACGGGCTCCTGTTCATCCAGCCTCCACCGCGCGCTACTCCACCAGCTACTGTTCAACCAGCCCTCTCCACGGGCTCCTGTTCAACCACTCTTCCACGGGCTACTGTTCATCCAGCCCTCCACCGTCTACTGTTCATCCTGCCCTCCACGGGGTGGTCCTGTTCATCCAGCCCTCCATGGGGTCCTGTTCATCCAACCCCAACCGGCTCGATCGATCGGGGTACTGTTCATCCAGAGGCAACACCACGAGGTCCTGTTCATCCACCCCCACCGGGAACTGTTCATCCAACCCCCCCCCCCCCGCAACGCTCACTGTTCATCCAGAGGCAGCATCGATCGGCTTCAGTTAGCAGCAGTAGCGAAGGAATCGCTCGAACGGGTTCAGTTAACAGCCATCAATCAATCGCTCGGGTTCAGTAACGCGTAGCCTGCAGTGCAATCGCTCGGGTTCAGTTAGAGCCCAACGCCTCGCTCGGGTTCAGTTAGAGCCCAACGCCTTGCACACACGCACGTACATACGAGAGAAACACGCATCGCTCGGCCCCCGACCACCCACCGTAACCGGGGACTCCCCGATATTTTCCGCGCCCTCGCTTCTACCATGGTTTTTTCCGTCATGGACGGCCCAAAGAATGTCATGCAGCTGCATCTCCGGCCCGCCCAGGACGAAAAGCCCATTTTCTATCATGATTTTTTGTCATAGAAGTAGGACCCCACCACATCTATGATGATACCGGGTTTTGTCACAATTATCGTCATAGAAGTGTCATAAGTATGACAGAAAAAAATTGTTCGGCCCAAAATGTCACGGATGTGTCTTTTTTTTGTAGTGCGACTGCCCACACTACAGAGGTTGCAGGTCTGAAGCAGAAACATGACATGGCGGATGACTATATCACCCTTATTAACAGGCGACTCGACGAGGCGCAAGGTATGTTTTGGGGCGGTCAGTATATGTATGTATAATAACATGAGCACGAAGTTGAGAATTACATACTAAGAAATGCATAACTGCAGATAGTGCTGCCGCGGTTGAGACCCTTCGGGCTGAGCTTGCCCGAGCCAAGGAGCAAGCCAGGATGGGTAATGTGGCTGCCAAGAAGGCAGCTGAGGAGTTAAAGGCCGAACAGGATGCTTGGCGCCAGTGCGAGGAGAGACTATCTTCCATAGAGCAAGATCTAAAGGATGCCACTGGCAAATGCCAGGCACTCGAGGAGGAGAACAAGGCCAAAGTAGCCGAACTCGAGAAGGCCTTACAAGAGGCGAGAGAAGCACGATCCTAGTCTAGAGCAGCTCGGGAGGAGATCCGACAAGCCGGGGAGATAGCGGCCGGTAAGCCCTTTCTATTACAGACTAAATTCAGCGATCCGAAGTATGCCCCACTTAATCACATGTGGAGCTCTCCAGACGCATTCTTTGACTTACCGAAGAGTGTCTCTGATGCGGCGCAGTTTTACCAAGCGCAAGAAGGGTATGCAACGAAGAGGCTTTTCTGGTCACAATTCGGCACACCAAAGCGCCCGCTGTTGCTGAACGAACAGATGGCCCAGTGGGCCGAGCTCCACAAGATATCCGGATCTGCCATGAAGAACGTCGTGGTCCGGCTGTGGCCGACTGAGCCAGTGCCGAATAGTTATTTCGGTTTGGTGCAGCGACTTGTGGATGTGGTGCCGCGTATCGACACTGTGAAGCAATCAGCGTGCATTGAAGGTGCACGGATGGCCTTTGCCCGTGTCAAGACGTACTGGGCAAAGATGAAGGCCACCGATATGCAGTGAAGAGTCCACCCGGGGGCAAGGACAAACACGCGCCGGAGCATTATTTTGAAGATGTCCTAGAGGGCGCCTGCTTGATAGAGGGTCAGTGCTCAAAGGATATGATCTTCGAGTGAATGTACCAAAATTGTAAAAACAATATTATGATATATTAAGGCTATGATTTTTATACTTTTTCCTAAAAAGTTTTGGTTCCTCCTATGCGGCCGTTTTTGTATAATCTGAAAGTTTTTCAGTCGTCGGTTGTGGCCCCCTCGCATAAAATACGGGGGTGTTCGGAAAAGCACTTGATCACTCTTGACCCAACGTCTTGGTCTGTGAAGGAGGTGTCAATGCGGCGAACTAGGCAATCGGACTATAGGGCTTTAACACTTTCACTTAGCCATAGGAGTTTGATGGTGGGTCTACGATATAGCCCCTGGTAAGTACGCGGTTATCCCAATATGGTGCGTTACATAGGTGACCTTAAGAACGGTCCTTCGTGTAATACGGAAGGAATCGCGAAAGATTCTGATAAGTCATTGAGTGGTTGACCATCTCTCGCCGCATCATGGCGGTCAGTTTTCGGGTTTCTCTACTGAGGTGCTTGACCAGATGAACCGGAAACACAACCGTAGTAGTTCTCCCTTTACTACCCTAGCCGATAGAGCTAGTAAGCAGGAGCCGGGCAACCCAACTATTGACCAAAGACATGATTCGGAGCTGATGCATATAAGGCCAAACTCATGACGGCGAAGCGTGCTATAAAGCTGTTTGGACTTGTCGGCAACTCATTTGTTCCCATATCGAGCCCCTGGGAATTTGTGCCGAGGTGCGTGTGTGAAACAACCGAAGAAGCAGAATTCAGTTCTTTTAGAAAAAAGCAAATACTGAATATGGATTATGTTCACTGGGACCTGATTGATATGTCAATCGCCATCTTACAGAGAATAACGCCACAACCCAGGCCCTTTGACATGCCAGGGGTCGAAGGCTGAGGGAAAAGGCACTTTACAGGCTCGAAATAGAGAGTGCGGTCTACAAAAAGGACCTCCTGTCGCACGTCTGCGCCGCCTTGCCTCGGTGAAAGGACTCCTTAACAGGAATAGCCTTTGGGTAAGTGTACGAAGCCGAACTCCAGAAGAGTCCGTGAGATGATCAGCCTTTGAGCCACCTGTGGTAAAAGATAAAAAATAGTTAGAAAAGAAAAAGAGTCTATGGGAGTGCTTGTAGGCCTGTCTGTATTGTGCCTCCGTCGATGACCGGGGTATTTTAAGTGCATAATTATGTATGCATGGTACAAACTTCACAGGTATATGAGGCGAACGACAGAGGCCGAACTGCTAATCCAGCTCTGAGATTGATCGGTCCTGTTTAATAGAGACCGGCGTCTTAATGGCTGATGAGATACGCGGCTTGATGAGGCCACTTAGTACTTCGGCTGTAGTAGCCGTAGTATGATCCTATGTACGGAGGGAGCGTTCCGTATTTCCATTTATTGTTATGACGCCGCGTGGACCGGCCATCTTAAGTTTTGCATGGGCGTAGTGTGGGACCGCACTAAAACGAGCAAAGGCGGTACGCCCCAGAAGTGCATGGTAGCAACTGCGGACAGGACAATATCAAAGGTCAAGCCTTTGCTTCGGAAGTTGTTCAGCGAACCGAAAACGACTTCCAATGTGATGGAGCCCGTGCAGTTAGCTTCTACACTGGGTACTGCTCCCTTGAGGGTAGTTGTGGTGGGCTTGATTCTTGAAGGATCAATGCCCATTTTGCGGACAGTGTCTTGGTAGAGTAGATTAAGGCTACTAACGCCGTCCATAAGATCTTTCGTGAGATGGAACCCATCGATAATTGGGTCGAGGACCAGAGCTGCTGAACCTGTGTGATGGATACTGACTGGGTGGTCCTTGCGATCAAAAGTGATCGGGCAAGCCTCCCATTGATTAAATTTTGGGGGGACCGGCTCTATGGCGTAGGCGTCCCGTAGTGCGCGCTTGCGCTCCCCTATAGGGGTGTGCGTCACGTATACCATGTTTACTGTTTTTACTTCGGGGGGAAATTGCTTCTGACCCCCGGTGTTTGGTTGGCGAGTCTCTTCGTCATCGCTGTCACTGGGCGGCCCCTTCCCCCTGTGTTCGGCATTAAGCTTGCCGGCTTGTTTGAAGACCCAACAGCTCCTGTTGGTATGATTGGCTAGTTTATCGGGGGTGCCATGAATCTGGTAGGGCCGATCTAGTATCTTGTCTAGATTGGATGGTCCGTCTCTGTTTGCCTTGAATGGCTTTTTCCGTTGACCGGGTTTGGAGTCGCTGAATCCGGCGTTGACCGCCGTGTCTTGTGTTCCTTCATTATTATTCTGACGCTTATGTTCATTGCGTCGTGGCTTGGCGTTGCCGTCTCGGACTTCAGAAGTGCCCGGATCACTGGCGATGTTGCTTCTACGAGCGAGCCAGTTGTCTTCTCCCGCGCAAAAGCGGGTCATCAGAGCGGTAAGGGTTGCCATGGATTTTGGTTTTTCTTGACCGAGGTGGCGGGCGAGCCACTCATCCCGGACGCTGTGTTTGAAGGCTGCTAGGGCTTCGGCGTCTGGACAATCGACAATTTGGTTCTTTTTAATTAAGAACCTAGTCTAGAGCTTCCTGGCTGACTCACCGGGCTGCTGGATGATGTGGTCTAAGTCATCGACATCTGATGGCCTGACATATGTACCTTGGAAGTTATCGCGGAAGGCATCTTCCAGGTCCTCCCAGCTGCTAATGGAGTTCTTTGGAAGGCTGTTTAGCCAGTGCCGCGCTGGTCCCTTTAGTTTTAGTGGGAGGTATTTGTTGGCGTGGAGATCATCACCGCGGGCCATGTGGATGTGGAGAAGAAAATCCTCAATACATACCGCGGGATCTGTTGTTCCATCGTATGATTCGATATTCATGGGTTTAAACCCTTCTGGAAATTCGTGTTCCATTACTTCATCGATGAAGCAAAGAGGGTGTGTGGCGCCTCTATATCGGGCCAAGTCGCGACGTAGCTCGGATGGAGTTCGTCTGCGATTTTCGGCTTGGGCATGGTTATGTTTGTCGCGTCCGGCTAGATGGTCGTCGTCGCGCGTCGGCGCACGCCCCCGCGATCCGTAGATCGATCTGGTCTGACCTACTCTACTGTTGTAACACCCACGATGTGGCTATATCTCCCACGTGTCGAGGCACGACTTAGAGGCATAACCGCATTGTGGTTTAGTCGCAAGAAGGGTCATCTTCACACAATCCCATGTAATGAACAAGAATGGGATAAAGAGTTGGCTTACAATCGCCACTTCACACAATACATAAATAAATCATACATCTTTCAAGATACACACATAGACCGACTACGGTCAAATCCAAATAAAAAGAAGATAACCCCAAATGCTAGATCCCTGATCGTCCCAACTGGGCTCCACAACTGATCAACAGGAAACGAAACATAGTAACGACAATGTTCCTCGTCGAACTCCCACTTGAGCTCGGTTGCGTCACCTGCACTGGCATCAACGGCACCTGCAACTGTTTTGGTAGAATCTGTGAGTCACGAGGACTCAACAATCTCACACCCGCGAGATCAAGACTATTTAAGCTTAAGGGTAGGAAAGGGTAGTGAGGTGGAGCTGCAGCAAGCACTAGCATATATGGTGGCTAACATACGCAAATAAGAGCGAGAAGAGGAGCAACGGAACGGTCGTCAACTAGTAATGATCAAGAAGTGATCCTGAACTCCTACTTACGTCAAACATAACTCAAAAGCCGTGTTCTCTTCCCGGACTCCACCGAAAAGAGACCATTACGGCTACACACGCGGTTGATGCGTTTTAGTTAAGTCAAGTGTCAAGTTCTCTACAACCAGATATTAACAAATTCCCATCTGCCACATAACCACGGGCACGGCTCTCGAAAGTTTATACCCTGCAGGGGTGTCCCAACTTAGCCCATTATAAGCTCTCACGGTCAACGAAGGATATTCCTTCTCCCAGGAAGACCCGATCAGTCTCGGAATCACGGTTACCAGACATTTCGACAATGGTAAAACAAAACCAGCAAAGCCGCCCGAATGTGCAGACAAATCCTGATAGGAGCTGCACATATCTCGTTCTCGGGGCACACCGGATGAGCAGGCCGTACAACTAAAACCATCCCTCAAGTTTCCCCGAGGTGGCGCTGCAAAGGGCTCTAGTTTGGACCAACACTCGGAGGAGCACTGGCCCGGGGGGGGGTAAATAAAGATGACCCTCGGGCTCCGGAAACCCAAGGGAAAAAGGCTAGGTGAGGCAAATGTAAAACCAAGGTTGGGCCTTGCTGGAAGAGTTTTATTCAAAGCGAACTGTCAAGGGGGTCCCATAAATCACCCAACCGCGTAAGAGACGCAAAATCAAGGACCATAACACCGGTATGACAGAAACTGGGTCGGCAAGAGTGGAACAAAACACCAGGCATAAGGCCGAGCCTTCCACCCTTTACCAAGTATATAGATGCATTAATAATATAAGAGATATTGTGATATCCCAACATAAACATAATCCAACATGGAGCAATCTTCATCTTCACCTGCAACTAGCAACGCTATAAGAGGGGCTGAGCAAAAGCGGAAACATAGCCAAACAACGGTTTGCTAGGAAAGGTGGGTTAGAGGCTTCACATGGCAATATGGGAGGCATGATATAGAAAGTGGTAGGTAGCGCAACATAGCGATAGAGCGAACAACTAGCAAGCAAAGATAGAAGTGATTTAGAGGGTATGGTCATCTTGCCTGAGATCCCGCAAGGAAGAAGAACGAGTCTATGAAGAAGACAAACGGACGTAGTCGAACGAATCCTCACAATCGCAACGTAACCGGAACTATCAAGGAGAAGCGCAACCGAAAAGAAGGAAACATCATGGTAAACAACCATCACATAAACATGGCATGATGCCCAGCCAAGTATGATGCATGTCCGGTTTAAATATGCATAGCATGGCAAAGTGCAACAAACAATACTACAAGTTAAGTGGTGCTCAATATGCAACGAATTGCATATTGAAGAAACACCACATTTAATTATTTAGTTAACTCTCGGTTATGTACCCAACGATATTAAATGTTATTCAACATGGCAAGGGGTGAAGCATAAGAAAACTACCTGTCTAGGCAAGTTTAAATGAGGCCGGGACAACAAACAACAATTTCAGAAAATCCCCATGTACATATAGCAATTTAAATGCAAACACAATTTTAAACATTTAAATGTTGTTATCATGATGCGAATGACATATGCAAGTTTTAAGCAATTTTATGAAAATGTTGACATGAGCATGATTTGAGACATTTGTCGCCATGGCGGAAGGGAAAGGGTGCCACGGCGGCGAAACGGAAATGGATCCACGGCAACATCCCAATGATCCGACAACTCATCAAGATGTCGGTGCGAACAAAAATGTGGATGTGCAGAACATGCAAAAGATGGTGGGGTGATCCCGATTACCGGGTTCCCACGGGTCGACGCATGGCAACCGAGGAGGACCGTGCAAGCGACAAATTCGAACACAGTGCAAACACGAGCATCTCACACAACATGCATGCATTCGTTCACGGGCGTCGTCTCGGGGTTATACCTTTGAAGCGTGCATTTCAGAACGGATCAAGTTCGGTACGATGTAGAGGAAGTAGTCGTTCACGGGTCGTCGTGGGAAGTAGTTGTTCACGTCGCGACGGTATTGGAAGTAGTCGTTCTCGCGATGGTAGCGGAAGTAGTGGTACACGGCCGTGGTGGAAGTAGTCGGGTTCCTTGTTGTACTTGCGTTTCGGTGCGGTACTTAGCGATTCCAGGAAGTAGAGGTACACTTGTCGTAGCCGTGTAGTCGTTCATGTATCACCATGGTGTAGTCGTACTTGGCGTCCGCATCAACATGTCCATGATGGCCAAACAAACCAATAGCGACTGAAGGCAGCAGGGTGCGAGGCAAAGCTTGAGCGGTGGGAATGGCATGGGCATGCAACAGAGCAAAGGGGGCGCCGGGGCTCATGGGCGGCATGGACGGGCAAAAGGCGCTCGGGGTCGAGCTCCTCTCGATCCAGAGCAAGGATGTGGGTGCGGGACGGAGGTGGAGGCCCGACGAGGTCGGCGGCTTAGGCCTCCATGGGGCGGCGAAGGACGAAGTGGCCGGCGTCGGCCTTGGCACGAAGCAGGGGAGGCGGAGCTCCTGCTCGGGGGGTGCGGCGAGGGGAACCGCGTGGGCGAGGACGAGATGCAGATCTGTGCGGCGGGAGCCCATCTCCGATGATGGTGGCGGCGCTGGAGCGGCTTGCGCGAGGGCGGAGATCAACCGAGGCGCTGCAGAAGCGGCGCCAGGGGACGAGCACGGCGGCGATCGGGCGCGAGCCTCTTGGCGGCACGGGAGGGCACGAGAGGGTGAGAGCGAGGGGTCAGAGAGAGATGGCAGCGCTTCGGGGAAGCGAGAGGGAGAGATCGAGAGGAGGGAGAGTGGCTAGCGAGCGACGGGTTCGGGCGTTGCGTGTGTGAGTGGCGGCGGTGTGGGAGGACGAGAGGGAGAGGAGGAGATCGGTTGAGGGCATCGGGCTAGGGTTAGCAGCGGGGGCTTGGCCTCTAGGAGCAAATGGGTCGGCCTGCTGGGAGGACCAAGTGGCCAGCTGGGCTTCTCTTCTCTCTCTCTTATTTCCTTTTAGCAGAAAAGTATTAGAGAGAAGAAAAAGAAAGATAGGGTTAGGGAAAGAATTTGCGCATGCGGGTAATTTTCCCGGACTCACAAAAATGTGCTTGTTCCGATAAAATAGAAAAGGCCATGGTTGAAAGATTTAAATTCAAACTCATTTGATTTAAATACAAATGATTTGAACTAGGACAAGGTTTAGGAGTGGCCAAAATGTTGAGATTTTTGGTGGAGCTCCGGAAAGTGAAGAAAGAATTTAGGGCAAAGTTTGGAGACCAAACTTGAAGCAGAAAAGGCACGGAATTATTTTGCAAGTGTGTTATGGTTAATTCCAAAGTTAATGGAATATTTTAATATAGCTCCCTAATAATATTGGGAGATTTTTATATGTTGTAAAGAGAAATCACCATGTGCA
The DNA here is from genome assembly GCF_002575655.3 of Aegilops tauschii subsp. strangulata. Lineage (NCBI taxonomy): Eukaryota > Viridiplantae > Streptophyta > Magnoliopsida > Poales > Poaceae > Aegilops > Aegilops tauschii. The sequence goes on from NC_053037.3 coordinate 334,862,075, forward strand.
TTTCCCTCGATTTAAATAGATCAAAATCTATGCCATTTATTTAGTTGAGTTTTAAAAATTAAATGACATGATGGCATGATGACATGATGCAATGAAAAATAAACAGAGCAAGCAAAATAAACACACGGCGATCACGAAATATATGGAAGGCGTCTGAAGCGTCGGTCTCGGGGCGTTACAACACTCCACCACTACAAGAGGATCTCGTCCCGAGATCTAGGATGGCACCGGGGAGAAACGGAAGAGGAAGAGGTAAAACTAAGTTGCTTCTTTGACAAACGAGTGAAACCAACGAACCTTGAGAGGTTGAAAACTTGAAGAAATGACACGACGGAGGTGAACAAAATTTAAAACACTCCGTTCATCAAGAGGAACAAGGAACATTGCAAGAACCTTGGGACATGAAACAAGAGCTTAACGGACCAAAAGAATATGAAAGCACACCTGTAGAAAAAAGAAGCAAGGAACAAGAATGACATAATTTTGACAGCACTCCGGTTGAAAAAGAGAAGGAAACTTGATAAGATGAAAAGAAATTGAAGAGATGACACAACGCTCCGGTTAAATGGATAAGCAAGGAAAGAAGATGATCTTGACAAAACGAGAAGATGGGTCAAAGAGAGCGATATCACAATGCCTCCGGTAGAAATGAAAGAATGCAATGAAAAGAACGGAGAAGAACGGAGTTGTTGAAAAATCAACAAAGAAAGGATATGATCTTCGTGGGCTTATGGAGATATCTCAAAACTTGAGGTGAAATTGTGCCACTAACGAAAACAATTGCTTGCTTGAGATCAACGAAGAGATTAAAACTTCTCTCGCCGAGAGGATAGGAGAAAACTTGGATCATTGATGAGCACCACAATAGCAACATTCCTTAGGGAAGGCTTTAGGTGAAACATGACACAAGATAAATCCAACGAAGAGATTGGTGGATTTAAAATATCTCATTCTTGGCAACATGGGAATCATGAAAAGCGAACTCAAATTGTCAAGAATGACATAACACCACCTCAAATGATAAGGTAGAACGAATTGCACTTCGGAATGCAAGATGAAGAATACTTGAGCTCCTCTGAAAAGAATCTCGATGAACACTTCGAGAAGGAATTAAATCCTTCATGAACCATCATGTAGAGCCTCCATGAAGAAATCCGATAATAAAAGGATGATAGAAAGAAAGAGAAGTTGAAAACACCAGGTGCAGCCTTGCAGTGATAAGATGAAGCTTTGAAATGATATAACCGAGAAAACTTGGAACTCCGGAAAGAAAGATGAACAAATGAAATCAAGAATTTTGATGAACCTCCGGAATAAGGAATTGAATTTACTCGATGAAACAAGAATAAGAATTACATTATGCTCATCCTTCACCAATTGATTGATGACAAGCAATGGCTTTCTCATACTACTTATTCTCGTAGAAAGGATTAAGATAGATATGGCGCAAACTTGGGAAGGTCTTGATGGGACCACCGGTAGGATTTGGAAACAACGAATGAATTGATATGATAACGAAGGAACAGAAATCTTGAACGAACCACCGTAAGAATTGAAAATGAACGAAGAAAAGATAAAGAAACATCGGGAAGAATTAGAAAATGAACGAAGATACTTGAGAGAATTTAGATACAAGTGAACGCAGCGATCCCGAGCTGACTAGATAATACTTGAATGATGCACTGGAAGAATTCGAGAACGAGAGCTGAAATCTAAGAATGAATAATTCTGAGATGATGAGTTCCAGAGAATCAAACTGAAAAGACTCCTGAATTGCTCCAGATGGGTGAAAAGAATTCTGACACTCAAAACAATTATGAGAGGACGGCAACAAGTTAGAACCACGCATCTTTGAGAGAATGGATTAGATTGAAGAGGAACTCTTCTTCGGTCTTCAAATGTTGAGAATCATGACGAGAAACACCACCATGAATTGTTGAGATACTCCGGGATGAAAATAAGAAAGGTTGAACCAACAATGAAAAGAATTTGGAAGATCTTGGAAAAAGACATCTGACTGATGATAACTCATTCTTACGTCAAACTTTGAAATGAATTTGGGAATAGCTCCGGGAAAATTAGAAGAGTCAGGTAAGATCCTGGGAAAAGACCTATGGGTTAGGGCCCACTCAACAGATACACCGTTGAACGATTTAAAAGAGAGATTGCGTCGGTTCAATTAAATGGCTTGAATAAGGTAAGACCTCGAAATAGCTATAAAGGATTAAGAATAGAAACATGAATCCTCTGGGATACCTTCAGCACTCCAGATAAACATGAATAGCAAGAGGTGGATGATTACGAGGTGCACCGGCATGAGAAAACATTCGAAACGATGAAAGGATACGATCAACACCGAAAGCTTGCATTGAAACCACCGAGGAAGATAAGAGAACAAACAATGATAAACTTGAAGCTCCGTTAGTATCTTCATGGGAAATCACCGGATAAGAACATTGACGGAAAAGAATGGAGAGACTTCCCATCTATAAGATGGATACTTGATTAAGAAATCTGAGTCCTTGAAGAAAAAGGGTGGGAGGGCGGGAAAACAAAGGCAACTTGGGCAGATGGAATGGATACCGTTGAGAAAACTTAGAATTGATCTTGCGAATGTTGGGATGACTGGATGCACTTGAAGAGAAGCACGCCGGTTGGAAAGAATTGGGATGACAATCTCGATGATCAAGAAGGATCGGTATTCACATAGAAGTATGAGAACACCGCTTAGGAAAGGTAGGGAATCAACACCAGACAATGAAGCAACTCGAATACCACAACTTAAAACAAAACAAAGGATTGGCTCGCAGAATAAGCCGGAACAAACATATGATAGAGATTTCGTCCGAAATTTTCATGGTGGGGCCCACACGGGCTCGATCGTACAGCACCATCATGTACAAGGCAGTGCACATGACATACGAAGCGTCCGCGAGTCGGCATAGCCAAGGACTCTTTAAGACACTACGAGACCACTGTAAAACCAACCGTGGAAAGGCGGACCACTAGACGTCGAACCCCAATCTCATATCATGCATCTGTCGGAAAGATATCCTAGGAGCTACTTGAATTCCCACTTATAAACTCCCGGAACTTTCTGGTTATGCAATCTGGTGTTGGGGATACAGGGGACACAAAATATATCACCCAAACTAATAATCCCTAGATCCAGCTGTATCCATCCGTCAACACATAACCAAGAAACCTTCGGAAATCATTTACCTCAACCTTCGAAAAGCATCCGTTATACGAGTTATGGCAATAGTCCCGAACTCCCGCCCCAGTACTGGGTGGCGTCGAGGTGATCTCACCAACAACTGCATAAAAGAGATTTTTGATGTCGGCGAAACTCAGGTATTCCAGAACTGCAAAGATAAAATTGTGACGACAACACCTCGGAGCTCAACTCCCTGGGACACTGCCACAACCCCTAAATGTCAGGAGGCACCAAGAACAATGTTCTCGTCACAAAACCATCGGAACGATTCCAAGATACCCGCATGATCCTAAATTATTTTTTTGTGAAATTTGAGGAGAGAAGAGACAAAACTTCTACGTCAGGAGACCTCACCAGAGCGACGAAGGGACTGGGGAGTAAAAAGAATCCTACTCTCTGATATATATAATCCTAAGACTCAAAACATTTTTGTTCTAGACTTAACAATGTCAGCGATTCGATCAAGCAGGGGGCTCCTAAGTCGGGGATGGCTCTGATTACCAACATGTAACACCCACGATGCGGCTAGATCTCCCACGTGTCGAGGCACGACTTAGAGGCATAACCGCATTGTGGTTTTGTCGCAAGAAGGGTCATCTTCACACAATCCCATGTAATGAACAAGAATGGGATAAAGAGTTGGCTTACAATCGCCACTTCACACAATACATAAATAAATCATACATCTTTCAAGATACACACATAGACCGACTACGGTCAAATCCAAATAAAAAGAAGATAACCCCAAATGCTAGATCCCCGATCATCCCAACTGGGCTCCACTACTGATCAACAGGAAACGAAACATAGTAACAACCAAGTTCCTCGTCGAACTCCCACTTGAGCTTGATTGCGTCAACTGCACTGGCATCAACGGCACCTGCAACTGTTTTGGTAGAATCTGTGAGTCACGAGGAATCAGCAATCTCACACCCGCGAGATCAAGACTATTTAAGCTTAAGGGTAGGAAAGGGTAGTGAGGTGGAGTTGCAGCAAGCACTAGCATATATGGTGGCTAACATACGCAAATAAGAGCGAGAAGAGGAGCAACGAAACGGTCGTCAACTAGTAATGATCAAGAAGTGATCCTGAACTCCTACTTACGTCAAACATAACTCAAAAGCTGTGTTCTCTTCCCGGACTCCGCCGAAAAGAGACCATCACGGCTACACACGCGGTTGATGCGTTTTAGTTAAGTCAAGTGTCAAGTTCTCTACAACCGGATATTAGAAAATTCCCATCTGCCACATAACCGCGGGCACGGCTCTCGAAAGTTTATACCCTGCAAGGGTGTCCCAACTTAGCCCATTATGAGCTCTCACGGTCAACGAAGGATATTCCTTCTCCCAGGAAGACCCGATCAGTCTCGGAATCCCGGTTACCACACATTTCGAAAATGGTAAAACAAAACCAGCAAAGCCGCCCGAATGTGCCGACAAATCCCGATAGGAGCTGCACATATCTCGTTCTCGGGGCACACCGGATGAGCAGTCCGTACAACTAAAACTATCCCTCAAGTTTCCCCGAGGTGGCGTTGCAAAGGGCTCTAGTTTGGACCAACACTCGGAGGAGCACTGGCCCAGGGGGGGTAAATAAAGATGACCCTCGGGCTCCGGAAACCCAAGGGAAAAAGGCTAGGTGAGGCAAATGTAAAACCAAGGTTGGGCCTTGCTGGAAGAGTTTTATTCAAAGCGAACTGTCAAGGGGGTCCCATAAATCACCCAACCGCGTAAGGGACGCAAAATCAAGGAACATAACACCGGTATGACGGAAACCAGGGCGGCAAGAGTGGAACAAAACACCAGGCATAAGGCTGAGCCTTCCACCCTTTACCCAGTATATAGATGCATTAATAATATAAGAGATATTGTGATATCCCAACATAAACATAATCCAACATGGAGCAATCTTCATCTTCACCTGCAACTAGCAACGCTATAAGAGGGGCTGAGCAAAAGCGAAAACATAGCCAAACAACGGTTTGCTAGGAAAGGTGGGTTAGAGGCTTGACATGGCAATATGGGAGGCATGATATAGCAAGTGGTAGGTAGCGCAACATAGCGATAGAGCGAACAACTAGCAAGCAAAGATAGAAGTGATTTCGAGGGTATGGTCATCTTGCCTGAGATCCCGCAAGGAAGAAGAACGAGTCTATGAAGAAGACAAACGGACGTAGTCGAACGAATCCTCACAATCGCAACGTAACCGGAACTATCAAGGAGAAGCGCAACCGAAAAGAAGGAAACATCATGGTAAACAACCATCACATAAACATGGCATGATGCACAGCCAAGTATGATGCATGTCCAGTTAAATATGCATAGCATGGCAAAGTGCAACAAACAATACTACAAGTTAAGTGGAGCTCAATATGCAACGAGTTGCATATTGAAGAAACACCACATTTAATTATTTAGTTAACTCTCAGTTATGTACCCAACGATATTAAATTTTATTCGACATGGCAAGGGGTGAAGCATAAGAAAACTACCTATCTAGGCAAGTTTAAATGAGGCCGGGACAACAAACAACAATTCCGGAAAATCCCCATGTGCATATAGCAATTTAAATGCAAACACAATTTTAAACATTTAAATGTTGTTATCATGATGCGAATGACATATGCATGTTTTAAGCAATTTTATGAAAATGTTGACATGAGCATGATTTGAGACATTTGTCGCCATGGCGGAAGGGAAAGGGTGCCACGGCGGCGAAACGGAAATGGATCCACGGCAACATCCCGATGATCCGACAACTCATCAAGATGTCGGTGCGAACGAAAATGTGGATGTGCAGAACATGCAAAAGATGGTGGGGTGATCCCGATTACCGGGTTCCCACGGGTCGACGCATGGCAACCGAGGAGGACCGTGCAAGCGACAAATTCGAACATAGTGCAAACACGAGCATCTCATACAACATGCATGCATTCGTTCACGGGCGTCGTCTCGGGGTTATACCTTTGAAGCGTGCATTTCGGAACGGATCAAGTTTGGTACGATGTAGAGGAAGTAGTCGTTCATGGGTCATCGTGGGAAGTAGTTGTTCACGTCGCGACGGTATTGGAAGTAGTCGTTCTCGCGATGGTAGTGGAAGTAGTGGTACACGGCCGTGGTGGAAGTAGTCGGGTTCCTTGTTGTACTTGCGTTTTGGGGCGGTACTTAGCGATTCCAGGAAGTAGAGGTACACTTGTCGTAGCTGTGTAGTCGTTCATGTATCACCATGGTGTAGTCGTACTTGGCGTCCGCATCAACATGTCCATGATGGCCAAACAAACCAATAGCGACCGAAGGCAGCAGGGTGCGAGGCAAAGCTTGAGCGGTGGGAATGGCATGGGCGTGCAACAGAGCAAAGGGGGCGCCGGGGCTCATGGGCGGCATGGACGGGCAAAAGGAGCTCGGGATTGAGCTCCTCTCGATCCAGAGCATGGATGCGGGTGCAGGACGGAGGTGGAGGCCTGACGAGGTCGGCGGCTTAGGCCTCCATGGGGCGGCGAAGGACGAAGTGGCCGGCGTCGGCCTTGGCACGAAGCAGGGGAGGCGGAGCTCCTGCTCGGGGGGTGCGGCGAGGGGAACCGCATGGACGAGGATGAGACGCAGATCTGGGCGGCGGGAGCCCATATCCGACGATGGTGGCGGCGCTGGAGCGGCTTGCGCGAGGGCGGAGATCAACCGAGGCGTTGCAGAAGCGGCGCCAGGGGACGAGCATGGCGGCGATCGGGCGCGAGCGCTCCTTCTCTCTTCTTGGCGGCACGGGAGGGCACAAGAGGGTGAGAACGAGGGGTCAGAGAGAGATGGCGGCGCTGCGGGGAAGCGAGAGGGAGAGATCGAGAGGAGGGAGAGTGGCTAGCGAGCGACGGGTTCGGGCGCTGCGTGTGTGAGTGGCGGCGGTGTGGGAGGACGAGAGGGAGAGGAGGAGATCGGCTGAGGGCATCGGGCTAGGGTTAGCAGCGGGGGCTTGGCCTCTAGGAGCAAATGGGTCGGCCTGTTAGGAGGACCAAGTGGCCAGCTGGGCTTCTCTTCTCTCTCTCTTATTTCCTTTTAGCAGAAAAGTATTAGAGAGAAGAAAAAGAAAGATAGGGTTAGGGAAAGAATTTGCGCATGCGGGTAATTTTCCCGGACTCACAAAAATGTGCTTGTTCCGAGAAAATAGAAAAGGCCATGTTGAAAGATTTAAATTCAAACTCATTTGATTTAAATACAAATGATTTGAACTAGGACAAGGTTTAGGAGTGGCCAAAATGTTGAGATTTTTGGTGGAGCTCCGGAAAGTGAAGAAAGAATTTAGGGCAAAGTTTGGAGACCAAACTTGAAGCAGAAAAGGCACGGAATTATTTTGCAAGTGTGTTATGGTTAATTCCGAAGTTAATGGAATATTTTAATATAGCTCCCTAATAATATTGGGAGATTTTTATATGTTGTAAAGAGAAATCACCATGTGCATTTCCCTCGATTTAAATAGATCAAAATCTATGCCATTTATTTAGTTGAGTTTTAAAAATTAAATGACATGATGGCATGATGACATGATGCAATGCAAAATAAATAGAGCAAGCAAAAGAAACGCACGGCGATCACGAAATATATGGAAGGCGTCTGAAGCGTCGGTCTCGGGGCGTTACAACTTTCCAAATCCTACCGCAGGTCATATGTATGTGCCCGAGCTGTTTTATCTCTGCCTTTACGGTGAGGTAGTGGGGGCTGGTGTTCGGCTTGAGTTGCCGCTTTGTCACGTGGCCGATCTGCCGCATTACGTGCTGACGGTACAGGCTCCAGGGCCTCGTCGTCCAGTTGAGGTAACAATTTGCGCTTCGGATAACTTTTGGTCGGGCGCTCGAGGCCGTATTCCTCGGCCTCTAGGACCTGAGTCCATCTGTCGTTGAGTGTATTTTGTTCGTCTTGAAGCCGTTGCTACTTCCTTTTCAGGCTCCTCGCGGTTGCGATGTGCTGTTGTTTAAAGCATTCTTGCTCTAGGGGTTCTTCTGGCATGATGAAGTCTTCGTTGCCGAGACTTATTTCGTCTTTGGAGGGTGGCATATAGTTGTTGTCCTCCGAGTCGTCGTTCCCAACTGACTCGTCGGGGTTACTTTGCCCTTCCTCCCTGCCTTCCTGTTCGGAAGCTTGTTCGATGAGGGTGTTTGGGTCTTCGGCATTCTCCGGAGTATTATTTTCTCCGGTGCCGGTATTGTTTTCTTTGTCACGGCGTGATTTGAACGGAGCCGCTGATGCCGCCGCTTCGGTGGTTTATCAGCGGTATTGTCCTTAAACGGATCCCTACCGCCGTCCTCGCCATCGTCTTTGGATGTATCCACCATATGTATATCGTACGTGGAGGTTGCCGCCCAGTGTTCGGTATGCGGTGGGCCTTGGTCCTGCTCCTCTCTGGCGTCGTCGTCCACACCGTCGATGTCTTCGGAGTCGTAATCGAGCATGTCGGTTAAATCCTCGACAGTGGCTATAAGGTGGGTGGTGGGTGGGAGAAACAATCCCCTGCTCTCAGCCCCTAGTCCGGGCTGGGCATTGTTCGGACGTTGCTCCTCTGTAATGACAAGGGATCGCATTAAGTCCAGAGCCTCGCTTAAAGGCGAGGTTTGTTCGGAGAGAGGAAAATCTACGGAGTACGGCGGGAGGGATACTCCCCGGCCGGACTCACACGGTGCTGACTCCGGGGGTTCGGAGCCAGTGCCCGGAGAAGGATCTGGCTTCGTGATGGTTGCCAGCGACGCCACTTCAACCGGCTCTCCCGTACTGGGTTCGATGGGCGCAGACAGTCCGGCGGGCTCGTGAAGTCCGTCTTCGGACATGGCGATGCATTCCGGATCTAAGGCCAGAGCGGGAGTTGGAGTCGCGAATCCTTGGAAGATCAAGTCTCCCCGGACGTCAGCGACATAGTCCAGGTTTCCAAAACTGATCTGGTGACCTGGGGCGTAGCTGTCGACCTGCTCTAGATGGCCAAGCGAGTTCGCCCGCAGTGCGAAACCGCCGAACACGAAGATCTGGCTGGGGAGAAAAACTCCCCCCTAGACAGCGTTGTTGTAGATGATTGACGGAGCCATCGAACCTCTTGAAGACGATGCAGCAGAACTCTCAGTGTAAGCACCAATGTCGATTTCAAAACCGGCGGATCTCGGGTAGGGGGTCCCGAACTATGCGTCTAAGGTCGATGGTAACAGGAGACAGGGGACACGATGTTTACCCAGGTTCGGGCCCTCTCTATGGAGGTAATACCCTACTTCCTGCTTGATTGATCTTGATGAATATGAGTATTACAAGAGTTGATCTACCACGAGATCGTAATGGCTAAAACCCTAGAAGTCTAGCCTGTATGATTATGATTGTCCCTATGGACTAAACCCTCCGGTTTATATAGACACCGGAGGGGACTAGGGTTGTACAAAGTCGGTTACAGAGGAAGAAATCTTTATATCCGGACGCCAAGCTTGCCTTCCACGCCAAGGAGAGTCCCATCCGGACACAGGTGAGAGTCTTCGGTCTTGTATCTTCACAGCCCATTAGTCTGGACCATATCAAACAGGCCGGACGCCCGAGGACCCCTTAGTCCAGGACTCCCTCAACGGACCCGAAGGTCTACAAAGAACTACTCACGCATCATCGGAGAGGCACCAATGGAGGTGGTGAACCCCATCCAAGATGGTGTCTAGATTGGATCTGGTGGTTCTGGACTCTGCGGTGGCTGGATGAATATTTCGTCGGCCGTGCTAGGGTTTCAGGAATATTGGGGTATTTATAGAGCAAAGAGGCAGTCCAGGGGGCACCCGAGGTGGGCACAACCCACCAGGGCGTGCCTGGGCCTCCTGGCACGCCCTGGTGGGGTGTCCCCTCCTCGGGACTCCCCCCAGGTGCAACCAGGCCCCAACTTCTTCCTTCTGGTCCATAAAAAATCTCCGTAAAGCTTTGTGGCATTTGGACTCCGTTTGATAAGGATTTTCTACGATGTAAAAAACATGGAAAAACAGCAACTGGCACTTGGCACTATGTCGATAGGTTAGTACCAAAAAATGATATAAAATGACTATAAAAATGATTGTAAAACATCCAAGATAGATAATAAAATAGCATGGAACAATCAAAAATTATAGATACGTTGGAGACGTATCAACATCCCCAAGCTTAACTCCTGCTCGTCCTCGAGTAGGTAAGTGATAAAAACAGAATTTTTGATGTGGAGTGTTGTCTGTCATGTCATATCATATTCTTTTCTTTATAGCATGGACATTTGGACTTTTTATGTGATTCAAAGCAATAGTCTAGTTTTTACATAATAATTTAGATACTCAAGCATATCAATGAGCAACCATGTCTTTCAAAATATCAACGCTAAAATAAGTTATTCCTAGCCCATCACGCTCAAAATTGATCCATTCATGAAACACACTCAAATATTAACTACGCCCAGTACTTAAGTACGATCATTGCCTCCTAGTTGGTGCTTTTATAAGAGAAGATGGAGACTCAAATTTCAAAAATAAAAATTGCGTAAAGTAAAAAAGGAAGGCCCTTCGCAGAGGGAAGTAGGGATTTGTAGAGCTGCCAGATTTCAAGGCAAAAAACTTAGAGATAAAAACATTTTGGGAGGTGTATCCATCCCACCAACGAAAACGACTTAGAGTTCCGAACACTTTCCATGATAGATATGCCATAGGCGGTTCCCAAACAGAAAATAAAGATTATTCCTTTTTCCACCATACTTTCACTTTCCATGGCTAACCGTATCCACGGGTGCCCTCCATACCAACACTTTCCAAGGAATTTATTATTTGACAACATAAAGTAAATTCAATTTTTTTTTTGCATTTCGGGACTGGGCATCCCTAATACCTTTGCCTTACTCTCGTGCAATGACAAGTGAATAAACACTCATCTTGAGAATAACACATCTAGCATGGAAAATATTAGCCACCCGTTACCGTTCCGCGAGCGAAACAAACACACAAAAGAGAAGTTTATTTTGAAAATTAGTGATGGCACATGCAAATTTGCTTAGAACGGCAAAAGAATACCGCATATAGGTAGATATAGTGGACTCATGTGGCAAAATTGGTTTAAAGGATTTTGGATGCACAAGTAGAGGTCATACTTAGTGCAAAATGAAGGCTAGCAAAAAGATTGAGAAGCGGCCAACCAAGAAACGAATAATCTCATAAGCAAGCATTAAGCATAATTAACACCGAATAATGCACCACAAGTAGGATATAATTTTCATTACATGATTATTGACTTTCGTGCATGCATAGGGAATCACAAACCTTAACACCAATATTCTTACTAGAGCACAGATACATCATCATATCATCATATCTCAAAACTATTACTAAGAATCAAGTTTATTTTGTCCAATGATCTTCATGATTTTTTTATTTCTTTATACTTATTGGATATCTATCCCTTTGGGACTAATTTTCATGTGTTGCTTTTCATAAGCTCAAACAAATATAAGTGAAGATCATGAGCATACCAAATGTTCTTTCTGTCAAAATAATTTAAGTGAAGCAAGAGAGAATTTCTTCAAAATTTTACTAACTCTCAAATAAATCTAAGTGAATCAAGAGAGCATTTCTTCAAAAATACTAAGCACACCGTGCTCAAAAAGATATAAGTGAAGCACTAGAGCAAGTCCATTGCTCATAAAAATTTAAGTGAAACATAGAGAGCTATTCTAACAAGTCATGACATAATTTTGGCTCCCTCAAATAGGTGTGTTCAGCAAGGATTGATGACTTAAAACACAAAATAAAACAAGCAAAGACTCATATCATACAAGACGCTCCAAGCAAAACACATATCATGTGACGAATAAAAATATAGCCTCGAGTAAAATACGGATGGTCGTTAGAAGAAAGAGGGGATGCCAATCGGGGGCATCCCCAAGCTTAGTTGGTTGCTCATTCTTGGATAATAGCTTGGGATGCCGGGGTCATCCCCAAGCTTAGGCTCTTCTATCCTTCTTTCATCCATCGTAAGATAACCCAAAACTTGAAAACTTCAATCACACAAAACTCAACAAAACCTTCGTGAGATCCTTTAGTGAAAGAAAGTAAACCACTACTATAAGTGTTGTATCAAACCAATTCCTATTTTGTTTTTTTATTATATCTACTGTATTCCAACTTTTCTATGGCAAAAACTCATCAAAGAAAACCATAGAGCCATCAAAATAAGCACACAACACAAAGAAAACAGAATCTGTCAAAACAGAACAGTCTGTAGCAATCTGACTTAAACGAAAACTTCTGGAACTCAAAAAATTCTGAAAAAATAGGACGACCTGAGAAATTTGTATATTAATATTATGCAAATATAATCAGGGAAAAATCTCTTTCTGATAAAAAGTGAGAATTAATTTCCTGAGCGCAAAGTTTCTGTCTTTTTCAGCAAGATCAAACAACTATCACCCAAGAAGATCCTATCGGTTCTACTTGGCACAAACACTAATTAAAACACAAAAAACACAATCATAACAGTAGCATAATTGTGTTAACACACAAGAACAGAAAGCAAAAAGCAAAAATAAATTTTATTCATTGGGCTGCCTCCCAACAAGCGCTATAGTTTTACGCCCTTAGCTAGGCATAAGGCAAGGATCTAAGTTTTGTCATCTTTGGCTCGGGATCCATAAGATGCCCTCATGATTGATTCATAAGGTGGCTTAATTCTAGTTCTACGAAAGTGTTCCATACTGTAACACCCACGATGCGGCTATATCTCCCACGTGTCGAGGCACGACTTAGAGGCATAACCGCATTGTGGTTTAGTCGCAAGAAGGGTCATCTTCACACAATCCCATGTAATGAACAAGAATGGGATAAAGAGTTGGCTTACAATCGCCACTTCACACAATACATAAATAAAACATACATCAATCAGAGTACACACATAGACCGACTACGATCAAAGCCAAAAGAAAGAAGATAACCCAACTGCTAGATCCCCGATCGTCCCAACTGGGCTCCACTACTGATCAACATGAAACAAAACATAGTAACGACAAAGGACCTCGTCGAACTCCCACTTGAGCTCGGTTGCATCACCTGCACTGGTTTCGTCGGCACCTGCAACTGTTTTGGAAGTATCTGGTGAGTCACGAGGACTCAGCAATCTCACACCCGCGAGATCAAGACTATTTAAGCTTAAGGGTAGGAAAGGGGTAGTGAGGTGGAGCTGCAGCAAGCACTAGGCATATATGGTGGCTAACATACGCAAATAAGAGCGAGAAGAGGAGCAATGGAACGGTCGTCAACTAGTAATGATCAAGAAGTGATCCTGAACTCCTACTTACGTCAACCATAACCCAAAAGCCGTGTTCTCTTCCCGGACTCTGCCGAAAAAAAAACCATCACGGCTACACACGCGGTTGATGTATTTTAGTTAAGTCGAGTGTCAAGTTCTCTACAACCGGACATTAACAAATTCCCATCTGCCACATAACCGCAGGCACGGCTCTCGAAAGTTTATACCCTGCAGGGGTGTCCCAACTTAGCCCATTATAAGCTCTCACGGTCAACGAAGGATATTCCTTCTCCCGGGAAGACCCGATCAGTCTCGGAATCCCGGTTTACAAGACATTTCGACAATGGTAAAACAAGACCAGCAAAGCCGCCCGAATGTGCCGACAAATCCCGATAGGAGCTGCACATATCTCGTTCTCAGGGCACACCAGATTGTCCGAGCTTCCGATAGGCGAGCCCAGAGTTGCCCCTGGTGGCCACCGGCGACTGACAGGTTGGACCAACACTCAGAGGACCACTGGCCCGGGGGTTTAAAATAAAGATGACCCTTGAGTCTGCAGAACCCAAGGGAAAAAGGCTTAGGTGGCAAATGTTAAAACCAAGGTTGGGCCTTGCTGGAGGAGTTTTATTCAAAGCGAACTGTCAAGGGGGTCCCATAAATCACCCAACCGCGTAAGGAACGCAAAATCAAGATACATAACACCGGTATGACGGAAACTAGGGCGGCAAGAGTGGAACAAAACACCAGGCATAAGGCCGAGCCTTCCACCCTTTACCAAGTATATAGATGCATTAATTAAATAAGAGATATTGTGATATCCCAACATATCCATGTTCCAACAGGGAACAAACTTCATCTTCACCTGCAACTAGCAACGCTATAAGAGGGGCTGAGCAAAAGCGGTAACATAGCCAAACAACGGTTTGCTGGCAAAGGTGGGTTAGAGGCTTGACATGGCAATATGGGAGGCATGATATAGCAAGTGGTAGGTAGCACGGCATAGCCATAGAGCGAACAACTAGCAAGCAAAGATAGAAGTGATTTTGAGGGTATGGTCATCTTGGCTAAGATCCCACAAGGAAGAAGAACGAGTCCATGAAGAAGACAAACGGACATAGTCGAACGAATCCTCACAACTCCGGAACGAAACCGAAGCTAACGGGAGAAGCAACCCGGAAAGAAACAAACAACATAGTAAACAACCACCACATACACATGGCATGATGCACAATCAAGTATGATGCATGTCCGGTTTAATGAGGCATGGCATGGCAAAGTGCAACAAACAATACTACAAATTAAGTGGAGCTCAATATGCAACGAGTTGCATATTGACGAAACACCACATTCAAGTTATTTAGTTCGCTCTTGTTTATGTACCCAACAATATTTAATGATATTAAACATGGCAAGGGGTGAAGCATAAGTAAACTAACTATTTAAGCAAGTTAAATGAGGCCGGAAATAACAAACAACAATTCCGGAAAATCCCCATATGCATATTTAGCAATTTAATGGAAACAACAAATATAAACATTTTAAATGTTGTTATCATGATGCAGATGACATTTACAAGTTTTATGCAATTTATGAAAATGTTGACATAAGCATGTTATGAAGCATTTGTCACCGTGGTGGAAGAAAGGGGTGCCACGGCAACGAATCCGAAAATGATGCCACGACAACATATCGGTTCTGATAGCTCATAGAGATACCGGTGCAAAAGAAGTGGGCGTGAGCGTGTCATGCAAGGATGGTGGGGTGCTCCTGGATTCCGGGTTCCCACGGTACGGCGGCATGGCAATCGAGGAACGTGCAAAGACCTCTCTCGGACACGGTGCAAACACGAGCATCTCATACAACACACATGCATTCGTTCACGGGCGTCGTCTCGGGGTTATACCTTTGAAGCGTGCGTTTCAGAACGGATCAGGTTCGGTACGATGTAGAGGGAGTAGTCGTTCACGGGTCGTCGTGGGAAGTAGTTGTACACGTTTCGTAGATGAACTTGGCGTAACCGTGCGGTAGTCGAACTTGGCGACGGTAGTGGTACACGTTGTCTTGTCGAATCCGAGCGACGGTAGTCGTACACGACATGTTGTGGAAGTAGTGGTACACATATCAAAGAGGAACTTGACAGAATCCAGTCTCCGGGGTCGTCGCGGTACTTGGCGAAAGAAACCCCACGGTGATGAATCCGAGGTCTTGGGGGGGTCACCGTTTGACTTGACGAAAACCCACGGCGACGGAGAGGTACGCGTCGGCGGTAGTCATTTGGGCAGCGAGCGTCGTCGAACTTGGCGCCATTGTGGTAGCGAGTACTTGACGGATCCGGTCGGGGTAGCAAAATGTAGTCGACCTTGATGATGTTTCGGTGCGGCACTTGGCGAACCAAAACAAGGCAGCACCAAGCGGTCTCCGAGGGACTTGGTGCGGCTCAATGGGAGCTAGGCGGGGATGCTCTGGTCCCAGCGAGCGAAGCAGAGGGCGGGGTCGACGGAGGTGATGCAGGGGGCGCGGTTCAGGTGAAGCGGAGGCAGCGGCGGCGAGGCTTGGGGCTGGCGACGAGGATCCGGGCGAGGACGACGTCCTCCAGCGAGGTGGCGACGGACTTGGGTCTAGGGGCGCCGAGGTGCTGAGCGATGAGCTGCTGCTGCTTGGCGTCCATGTCAGGTCGACAAGGTGGCTAGAGGAAGGGAAGGAAGGCGACGCAGAGGACGGGGAGGCCGGGCGGCGCTTGAAGGAGAGGGGCGACATGCGGCCATGGCAGGGAGACGGCGAGCTTGGCGCGCCGGAGGTGGGGATGGGGCCCTGCTGGAGGGGTCCGGCTGGGAACGGCCAAGGGCGGAGGAGGCCGGCCTGATCTGGTGGTGGAGGCGGCAGCAGGAGGGGAGGCGCGCGGGATCGAGAGGGGGAGATGGGGATCGAGCAGGAGGGCGAGGGGATCGGGCGCTGGCGGCGCGAGGTAGGGAACGAGGAGGACGGGGATCGAGCTAGGTTAAGACAGGGGCGCGATTGGGCTTAGGTGGGCCGCGGGGATGGGCCGGCTTGGAGTTGGGAGGCCCAGCTGGGCTCTCTTCTCTCTCTCACTCTAAAGAAAAAAAAGCAAAACAGAGATAAGAAAGAAAAGAAAGAGAGGTTAGGGGAAGAAGTTTGGACACGGGGATTATTTTCCCGGACGCACAAAAATGTGTTTGTTCCGAGAAAATAGAAAAGGTCATGATTGAAAGATTTAAATTCAAGCTCATTTGATTTAAATTCAAATGATTTGAATAGGAGGTGAGGGTTTGGAAGGTCCAAAATTGTTCGGATTTTTGGTGGAGCTCCGGAATATGATGAAAGAATATATGGCAAGGTTGGAGACCAAGAATTAAGATAACAAAGGCATTGGGATAATTTGCAAGTGTGTTATGGTGAATTCCAAACTAATGAAATATTTAATATAGCTCCCTAATATTGGGAGGATATGTTATAAAGAGAAGTCACCCTTCCCTCGATTTAAATAGATCAACCATCTATGCAATTTATTAGTTGGGTTGAGATGCAAGGATTAATGACATGATGGCATGATGACATGATGCAATGCAAAAATAAAAGAGCGAGCACAAATGAAACACACAGTGACCACGAAAATATGGAAGTCTTCTGAAGCGTCGGTCTTGGGGCGTTACACATACCCTTCCTCAAGGGAAATTGGAACTTAATATTGCCTTCTTTCATATCAATCACGGCACCGATAGTGCGTAAAAACGGTCTACCAAGAATAATTGGACAAGACGGATTGCAATCAATATCAAGAACAATAAAATCTATGGGCACATAATTCCTATTTGCAAGAATAAGAACATCATTAATTCTTCCCATATGCTTTTTAATAGTAGAATCCACCAAGTTCAAATTCAAAGAACATTCTTCTAGATTATTAAGACCAAGCACATCACATAAAGATTTCAGAATTGTAGAAACACTAGCACCCAAGTCACACAAAGCAAAACACTCATAATTTTTTATCTTGACTTTGATAGTAGGTTCCCATTCATCATGCAATTTTCTAGGAATTGAAACTTCTAATTCTAATTTTTCTTCAAGAGCTTTCATCATAGCATCAACAATATGTTTAGTAAAAGCCTTATTTTGTTCATAATCATGGGGTGAATTTATCATGGATTGCAACAAAGAAATACAATCAATCAAAGAGCAACTATCATAATTAAAGTCTTTGTAATCCAAAAGAGTGGGCACATCACTAGCTAAAGTTTTGACCTCTTCAAGCCCACTTTCATCAATTTTCTTAATAAGATTTTCACCCTCCGAAATATTGGGATGCCTTCTACCTAAAGTTGACTCTTCTCCAGTCCCTTTTTCATCATTCTTAACTTTACTAAACAAGGAATCAATAGAAGAAACACCAATCATTTTAAGGTCTTCGTCACTTTTTCTTCTAACGAGATTGGTTTAGCGCCCATTTGATTTACTAAGGTAGCTTGTGCGTCGGATATTTTTCCTAGCAAACTTTCGGCAAAAGCATACTTAGATTGGAGATTGCAAACTTCTCTACTAATATCATCAAGTTGTTTTGTAATAGCATCAAGCACAACGGAGTGCTCCTTAAGTTCTTCAGTAAAATACTTATTATGCTCAAATTGTGTAGTCATATATTCCTTAGTATTTTTCTCAATTTCAAGCAAAATATTTGGGTAAGGAACATCATAATATTTTCTTTGAGGCATCATGACTACGCAAACAAGAGTGCACACAAAAACAGACCTGGCAAGAAAACGGCGAACGGAAAAAGAGAGGCGAATAAAATGGAAAATCTTTGTGAAGTGGGGGAGAGGAAAACGAGAGGCAAATGGCAAATAATGTAAATTGCGTGGAGATGAGATTTGTGATTAGGAACCTGGTATATGTTGAAGATCCTCCCCGGCAACGGCGCCAGAAATTCCTTTTGATGTCGCTTGAAGCTACGTCGGTATTTCCCCAAAGAGGAAGGGATGATGCAGCACAGCGGCGGTAGGTATTTCCCTCAGATATGAAACCAAGGTTATCGAACCAGTAGGAGAACCAAGCAACACAATGTAAACAGCCCCTGCACACAAATAACAACCACTCGCAACCCAACGTGTTAAAGGGGTTGTCAATCCCTTTCGGGGTACGGCGCCAGAAACGGTGCGTGGACGGGAGAAAATTGTAACATATTAAATAAATATTTCGCAAATAAATAAAAGTGCAGCAAGATATTTTTGTATTTTTGGTTTAATATATCTGAAAATAAAGCAAGAAAAAGTAGATCGCAAGCAAATATATAAGAAAGAAGACCCGGGAGCCGTAGGTTTCAGTGGCTTCTCTCGGGGAAGATAGCAAATTGTGGGTACACAAATTACTATTGGGAAATTGATAGAACCTCAAATATTTATGACGATATCCAGACAATGATCAATACATAGGCATCACGTCCAAGATTAGTAGATCGACTCCTGCCTGCATCTACTACTATTACTCCACACATCGACCGCTATCCAGCATGCATCTAGTGTATTAAGTTCATGGAAAAACGGAGTAATGCAATAAGAACGATGACATGATGTAGACAAGATCCGTTTATCTATATGGCGATAGATATAGATCTCGTCTTTTTATCCTTAGTAGCAACGATACATACGTGTTGGTTCCCTTTTTGTCACTGGGATCGAGCACCGTAAGATCGAACCCACTATTGGGCACCTCTTCCCATTGCAAGATAAATAGATCAAGTTTGCCAAACAAAACCCAAATATCAAAGAAGAAATACGAGGCTATAAGAGATCATGCACATAAGAGGTCAAAGAAACTCAAATAACTTTCATGGATATAAAAAGATATGACTAATCATAAACTCAAAGTTCATCAGATCCCAACAAACACACCGCAAAAAGAGTTACATCATATGGATCTCCAAGAGACCATTGTATTGAGAATTCAGAGAGAGAGAGAGAAAGTCATCTAGCTACTAACTACGGACCCAAAGGTCTACAAAGAACTACTCACACATCATCGGAGAGGCACCAATGGAGGTGGTGAACCCCATCCGAGATGGTGTCTAGATTGGATCTGGTGGTTCTGGACTCTGCGGCGGTTGGATGAATATTTTGTTGACCCTGCTAGGGTTCCTGGAATATTGCGGTATTTATAGAGCAAAGAGGCGGTCCAGGGGGCACCCGAGGTGGGCACAACCCGCCAGGGCGCGCCTGGGCCTCCTGGCGCGCCCTGGTGGGTTGTCCCCTCCTCGGGACTCCCCCCAGGTGCAACTAGGGCCCAACTTCTTCCATCCGGTCCATAAAAAATCTCCGTAAAGTTTTGTGGTATTTGGACTCCGTTTGATAAGGATTTTCTACGATGTAAAAAACATGGAAAAAAACAGCAACTGGCACTTGGCACTATGTCAATAGGTTAGTACCAAAAAATGATAAAAAATGACTATAAAATGATTATAAAACATCCAAGATTGATAATAAAACAGCATGGAACAATAAAAATTATAGATACGTTGGAGACGTATCACATGCCTCCTACTTATGATGATTATATTGATGAAAGTGGATTTGGAGAGGTCATGACTTTATTTAATGATGAATCCACTACTACGAAAGAGGTTTCAATTGATTATGAAAACAAAGTTCCTATCTATGATAATTATGGTGATGAAATGTACTCTATATTGAATAATGATAACCATGAAACTTGTCATCATGATTTGAATTTTCAATCTCATGATAGTTATTTTATTGAGTTTGCTCCCACCATTATGGATGAGAATAAATTTGCTTATGTGGAGAGTAATAAAATTTCTATGCTTACGCATCATGAAAAGAATGATTTATGTGATGGTTATATTGTTGAATTTATTCATGATGCTACTGAAATTATTATGAGGGAGGAACTTTTGCTTGCAGGAATTGCAATAATATCAAGTTTCCTCTCTATGTGTTGAAAGTTTTGAAGTTATGCTTGTTTTGCCTTCCTATGCTAGTTGACTCTTGTTCCCATAAGTTGTTTGCTCACGAAATCCCTATGCATAGGAAGTGGGTTAGACTTAAATGTGCTAGTCATATGCGTCATGATGCTCACTTTATGTTTCAATTCTTTACTTTTATGCGAGCATCATTGAAATCATCATGCCTAGCTAAAAAGGCATTAAAGAAAAACGCTTGTTGGGAGATAACCCAACACTTTTACCTACTGTTTTTATGTGTTAACATGATTAAGCTATTGTAGTAATCATGTTTTATTGCTTTTGTTTCAATAAAGTGCCAAGTAAAGCCTTTGGGATCATGTTGGGTGATAGTTGATTTGATCTTGCTGAAAAACAGAAACTTTTCCGCTCACAAAAATAATTTTCATTTTTAACAGAAGAGTGATTTTCGGTTGATTCTTTTTTCAGAAGATTAATATACAAATTTCTCACGTGGTCATAATTTTTTCATAATTTTTGGAGTATCAGAAGTATGGTTTGGGTACAGATTACTACAGACTGTTCTGTTTTTGACAGATTCTGTTTTCAATGCATAGTTTGCTTGTTTTTTAGTTTCTATGGCTTATATTGCTCAATATAAATTGTGGAAATTATATGCTACAGTAGGAATTGTGTGGAAACAGTTATGAATCTTGTCTTTGGTAGTACCAAAAGTTAGTGGTTTGCTCTTTATCATACTAACCTATCTCACGAAGTTCCGTTAAGTTTTGTGTGATTGAAGTTTTCAAGTTTTGGGTGAGATATAGATATGAGGAAAATAAGGAGTGACAAGACCCTAAGATTGGGGATGCCCAAGGCACCCCAAGGTAATATTCAAGGAAGATCCAAGCAACTAAGCTTGGGGATGCCCCGGAAGGCATCCTCTCTTTCGCCTCCAACATTATCGGTAACCTCACTTGGAGCTATGTTTTCATTCGTCACATGATATGTGTTTTGCTTGGAGCATCATTTTATTTTGTTAGTATTTTCTTGCTGTTTTTTAGAATAATGTTCTGCATCTTTTATTTCAATAAAAGTGTCAATTATAACCTTGGCCATGCTTATTTTGCAAGTCCACATGTTGCTGTTTGAAAACAGAAATTTTACCGATGTTGCGAAAATTCCCTAGAAAAGTAAGAATGTGATAAAATGTTTAAACTTTTTGAAAAATAAGCTCTGATAAAATTTCTAAAGTGTGGTAATTTTTTCAGAAGTTTTGGAGTTAGGGAAGTATGATGAATATTGCATTCTTTACAGACTGTACTGTTTTAGCAGATTGCTGTTATGTTTGCATTGCTTGCATATGTTTGCTTGTTTAATGATTCTATTTGAGGATATGAGTATTGAATATGCAGAGGCATTTAGTATGCAATGTTGAATAATAATTTTAGTGATTTGCTACAGTAGAGAATGATAAGGGTTTTGCATTGGTTTATACTAACTTATCTCACGAGTTCTTGTTGAGTTTTGTGTGGATGAAGTTTTTAAGATTTAGGGAATCCGTGAAATAAAAGGAATTAAGGAGACACAAAAGCTCAAGCTTGGGGATGCCCAAGGCATCCCAAGATAATATTTCAAGAAGTATCAAGCATCTAAGCTTGGGTATGCCCCGATAGGCATCCCACCTTTCTTCTTCAACAATTATCGGTTAGTATCGGTTGAGCCTAAGTTCTTGCTTCTTCACATGATGTGTGCTATCCTTGGAATGTCATTTTATTTTGTTTTGATTGTTGTTTTAATAAAGTACTTAGATCTGAAATTTTTTAAATAAAATAGAGTCCTCAAATAGTTGCCAGGGAGGCTAGGTAAGCGGCACACACATCCCGTCAACGAAGCTCTTTTCTATGGAATTGCTCTAGTGCTTCACTTATATCTTTTTAAGCACGGTGTGCTTTAGTATTTTTGAAGAAATTATCTATTGCTTAAAAAATACTAAAGAACAAAATAAACTTGATTCCTTGTAATAGTTTTGAGATATGATGATGTGATATGTGAGTCATGTTGATGAATAATTACGCTTTAGTAAGAATATTGGTGTTAAGGTTTGTGATTCCCTATGCAAGCACGTAAGTCAATAGTTATGCAATGCAATTACATCCTACTTGTGGTGCATTATTCGGTGTTAATTATTCTCAATGCTCGCTTATGAGATTATTCGTTTCTTGGTCGCTTCTCAATCTTTTGCTAGCCTTCATTTTGCACTAAGTATGATCACTACTTGTGCATCCAAAATCCTTTAAACCAGTTTTTGACACATGAATCCACTATATCTACCTATATGCGGTATTCTTTTGCCGTTCTAAGCAAATTTGTATGTGCCATCTCTAATTTTCAAAAAAAACTGTTTTGTGTGCTCGTACCGCTAGCGAGGCGGTGAGGGGTGGCTAATATTTTCCATGCTAGATGTATTATTCTCACGATGAGTGTTTATTCACTTGACAAAGGTATTAGGGATGCCCAGTCCCGAAATGAAAAATGAATTTACTTTATGTTGTCAAATAATAAATTCCTTGGAAAGTGTTGGTATGGAGGGCACCCGTGGATACGGTTAGCCATGGAAAGTGAAAGAATGGTAGAAAAAGGAATAAACTTTATTTTCTGTTTGGGAACCGCCTATGGTATATCTAGCTTGGAAAGTGTTTGGAGCTCTAAGTCATTTTCGTTGGTGGGAAAAGTATGCCTCTCAAAATGTTTTTATCTCTCAATTTTTGCTTTGAGTTGTGGCACCTCTATAAATCCCTACTTCCCTCTGCGAAGGGCCTTTCTTTTACTTTATGCATTTTTTCTTTTTAATTTGAGTCTCCATCTTCTCTTATAAAGCACCAACTAGGGAGCACTATGATCGTACTTGAGCATTGGGTGTAGCTAATATGCGAGTGTGTTTCATGAATGGATCAATGATTGAGCATTATGGGCTAGGGATAACTTATTTTAGCGTTGATATTTTGAAAGACTACATGGTTGCTTGTTGATATGCTTGAGTATTTAAGTCTCATGTCAAAACTAGACTATTGCTTTAAACCATATAAAAGTCCAAATGTCCATGCTATAAAGAAAACAATATGAGTAGACATGTTAGGCAGCATTCCACATCAAAAATTCTGTTTTTATCATTTACCTACTCGAGGACGAGCGGGAATTAAGCTTGGGGATGCTGATACGTCTCCAACGTATCTATAATTTTTTATTGTTCCATGATGTTATATCATCATTCTTGGATGTTTTATAATCATTATATAGTCATTTTATATCATTTTTTGGGACTAACCTATTGACATAGTGCCAAGCGCCAGTTGCTGTTTTTTGCATGTTTTTTACATCGCAGGAAATCAATATCAAATGGAGTCCAAACACCGCGAAACTTTTTGAGGATTTTTTGTGGACCAGAAAACTTCCAATGGGCCAGAGCTGCACCTGGGGGGTGCCCCGAGTGGGGCAAAACCCACCAGGGCGCGCCTGGGGGCCCAGGTGGGTTGTGCCCACCTCGGTGGCCTCCCGCACCCCCTCTTTGCACTATAAATTCCCAAATATTCCGTAACCCTTCGGGGTTAACCTTGATTGGAAGTTCCGCCGCTGCAAGCCTCTGTAGCCACCGAAAACCAATTGGGAGCCCATTCCGGCACCCTGCCGGAGGGGGAAATCATCACCGATGGCCATCTTCATCATCCCGGAGGCCACCACGATGAGGAGGGAGTAGTCCACCCTCGGGGCTGAGGGTTTGTACTAGTAGCTATGTGTTTAATCTCTCTCTCTCTCTCATGTTCTTGAGATGTCACGATCTTGATGTATCACGGGCGTTGTTAATATAGTCGGATCACATGGTGTTTTCCCCTCTCTATCTTGTTGTGATGAATTGAGTTTTTCCCTTTGAGATTTCGTTGTTATCGGATTGAATACTTTTATGGATTTGAGAACGCTTGATATATGTCTTGCAATTGAATACTCGTGGTGACAATGGGGTATCGTATTGGTTCACTTG
The DNA here is from genome assembly GCF_002575655.3 of Aegilops tauschii subsp. strangulata. Taxonomy (NCBI): domain Eukaryota; kingdom Viridiplantae; phylum Streptophyta; class Magnoliopsida; order Poales; family Poaceae; genus Aegilops; species Aegilops tauschii. The sequence continues at coordinate 334,886,512 of NC_053037.3, forward strand.
ATATATGTTTTGGCACTCAACTCGCGGATTCCCGAGGTGACATTGGGGTAATCTATGCATAGGGGTTGATGCATGTTCTTGTCTTTGTTTCTCCGGTAGAAATCTTGGGGCACTCTTTGAAGTTCTTTGTGTTGGATTGAGTATTATGAATATGAATTTGCTTTGGTGTTATTTTAGTACGAACTCTAGGATAGATCGAACGGAAAGAATAGCTTTGTGTTATTTTAGTACGAACTATTGAATAGATCGAACAGAAAGAATAGCTTTGAGGTGGTTTCATACCCTACAAACAATTTATTCTTATGTTCTCTGCTAGATAGGAACTTTGGAGTGATTCTTCATCGCACTTTGAGGGATTGTAATATGATCCAATTATATTAGCATTGTTGAGAGGTTGCACTAGTGAAAGTACGGACCCTAGGCCTCATTTTCAAGCATTGCAATACTGTTTTTGTGCCCGTTTACTATTTGCTACCTTGCTGTTTTTATTTATTCAGATTATAAAAATATATTTCTACCATCCATATTACACTTTTATCACCATCTATTCACCGAACTAGTGCACCTATACAATTGCCATTGTATTGGATGTGTTGGGGACACAAGAGATTTCTTGTATTTGGTTGCAGGCTCGTTTGAGAGATACCATCTTCATCCTACACCTCTCACGGATTGATAAACCTTAGGTCATCAACTTGAGGGAAAATTGCTACTGTCCTACAAAACTCTGCGCTTGGAGGCCCAACACGTGTCTACAAGAATAAAGTTGCATAGTAGACATCATACCGCACCACCAGTCAAGCCAAAAAAGCGAGTGGACTTGTCGTTACGGGCCACAAATTTAACAAGAGATTTAAACACCAGAGTGGGTTGATATGTCTCCAGCGTATCTATAATTTATGAAGTATTCATGCTGTTATTTTATCATTCTTAGATGTTTTACAATCATTTTATAGCATTTTATATCATTTTTTGGGACTAACCTATTGACATAGTGCCAAGTGCCAGTTGCTGTTTTTTGCATGTTTTTTACATCGCACAAAATCAATATCAAACGGAGTCCAAACACCGCGAAACTTTTTGTGGATTTTTTATGGGCCAGAGCAGCACCTTGGGGGGTGCCCCGAGGGGGGCACAACCCACCAGGGCGCGCCAGACCCCCTGGCGCTCCCAGGTGGGTTGTGCCCACCTCGGTGGCCTCCCGCACCCCCTCTTTGCACTATAAATTCCCAAATATTCCGAAACCCTTCGGGGTTAACCTAGATCAGAAGTTACGCCACCGCAGGGCTCCGTAGCCACCAAAAACAAATCTAGACCCGTTCCGACACCCTGCCGGAGGGGCGAATCATCTCCGGTGGCCATCTTCATCATCCCGGCGGCCACCACGATGAGAAGGGAGTAGTCCACCCTCGGGGCTGAGGGTTTGTACCAGTAGCTATGTGTTTAATCTCTCTCTCTCTCTCTCGTGATCTATATCATGGGCTTTGTTAATATAGTCAGATCATATGATGTTTCTACCCTCTATACTCTTGTTGTGATGAATCGAATCTTTACCCTTTGAAGTTTTGTCATGTCGGATTGAATATTCATATTTGAGATCACATGATGTATGTCCTGCGGTATGAATACTTGAGGTGATGATGCGGAGCATCCCTCGACTACCCGCACCGACACTCCATCACCACCGCAAGCACCAAGAGGGCCAATGACAAGAGCACGTGCACGCAACATCGAGAACGAGGTCACTTCTTTCCTCTCCGAGTTTCGTTCGGTTTCACGTGAGAATGGGATTCTACCTCAAAGAGATACGCTATGCATTCTTAGGTACATCGAAGATGATCGTGGGAAGGAGAAGATGGAGGTTCGAGCATCCATGGAGCAAGAGAATGAAGGAGAGGCCAAGGGGAAGGAAGGAAGTTCCTGGACACCCCGGGTGCCCGGACGGAAGGACCCCGGGTGCCCGAACTCGAAGACTAGGGGAGGACCGAACCCCTTGGACACCCCAGGTGCCCAGCCATCTCGGCCCCGGGTTCCCAGCCTCTACCTGGGCTGCGCCCCAGCCAGCCTCGGGTGCCCGGCCCTCCACTTGGGCCTCGCCCAGCCGGCCCCGGGTGCCCGGTCAACCGGCCCCGGGTGCCCGGACCACACCGCCCAGGCCGCCGTCAGCCACCCCGGGTGCCCGGGCCTAGGCCCCCGGGTGCCCGGTCCCCCTTCTCCCGGCGGCTCTGTCCGGTCCGGGTGCCCGGACCCCTCCGGTGCAGCCCGTGTCTTTTTGGGGTTTTGCCCATGTAATCCCTCTCCCCCTCCTAGTCCGTCCCTAGACTATAAGTATCTCTCTCCTAGGTCTTTTGGAAGGTTAGCAAAGTATTTTAGAACACCAAAGAGAGCTTTGCTCCTGTATCCCCCTCCTCTTGGAGATCAAGACCCCTCTTTGGGAAGAATCCTTGTGGATTGCAAGACCTCCCAAGGGAGTAGATCATCATCAAGACCTCACCTCCTCTTGGAGTGGGAAGAACTTTACCTTTGTGCTTGTTTCCTTGGATTGATCTTGTAATCTTGTGGATCTCATGTATGCTACTCTAGTGGATGTGATATTTGGGTTTGTTTGAGTGATTTGTGCCTTGTGTTCTTGAGTGTTCTTCCTCTTTCCCCCTCCAAGTGTGAAAAGATCCCCTCTAGGATTTCACCCTACAACATCTTGGTATCATGAGCAAGGTTGATTCACATCTTGGAGTCCCATCCCCCCATTTGCTAGCTTGATTTTGTTGTTTTTCGTCCAAATTCAAAAATCCCCCACAAAAATAGCCCCAAAAAAATTTCTTGCAATTTGTTGGATCTTGTGAGATTTGGTTGTTTTGGTCCATGGATTTGATGTTTGGCAAGTGGATCTAGCCCCTCCCCAACAATCCCCACCCTTCCCACCACGAAATCCACGGAATTTTGCATTTCCCCCAAATTTTCCGCCCAAATCGACGACCACCGGGTGCCCGCACCTCGAACCACCGGGCACCCGCACCCCTGGGCCATTTTCCCCTGACCACCCCGGGCACTCGCACCTCCCACCCCCGGGTGCCCGCACCCCTCTAAATCAGCCCAACTACACCACCAATTTGACCATAACTTCCAACTCCCAAGTCCGTTTTTTGTGTTCTTTAGCTCGTTTGGAAGCTCTTGAACCCCCCATCCATTCATATCATTACCACCACCATTAGCCTCCATCCAAAAAATCATCAAAAAAATACCCACCTTCCGCATTTGACCGATTTTGAGTTGCGATTTGCGTTTCCTAAGGTGTTTCGGCTACTTCGGAGCGTGTGACATCGACATCACCGCCTTTCATCATCGCCTCGGAGTCATATTCACCGCTAACCGTAAGAAAGTACGGTAACCTCGACGACACTTAACTTTGCTTTTGCATTGATAGCCCGAGCCTTTTTGCGTTGCTTACCCATCGAGACTAGCGAGTTGAGAATTGTTGGGCCACGCTATTGTGCCCCGTAGTGATCGTGTTATCATCTTAGTGCCATAAGTCTCTCCCGTGCATATCTTACATACTTGTCTCATATCATACTTGGCTCGAGCATCAAGCATAGAAAAAGAGAGAAAGAAAGAAAAGCTTTTAAGCAAAAGAGGAGAAACAAAGAGCTTGTAAGCAATAGCATTGAGCCATTTTGCATACTCATATCATCTTGGTCACCGCACACATAGCATAGTTGGGATTGAAGATGGCACGTTTCTCTTATAGGGTGGTGCACATGCGTATCTTGCCCATTTGAGCAATCGAGCTAGCGTCTCTCTAGCATTCGCACAACAAGAGCATTTTCCATGGTTGCACATTTTTAGCTCACCCCTTGGTTGTACGGATCCCATCTATCTTCTGTGTGTGTGTTCCTAGTGATATCCTTGGGTTTGATCTATTTGCTTTACTTGCAATTTTGTGAACCTTCTCAACCTTATCAATATCTTGACTGACATTTGCTTGAAATTTTTGCCACCATCCTACCCGAGCTCCTCCATAAGCCTTTTACTTGTAGGTGTGAGAAACAAACCCGGTTCCAATTCTACTATTGTGGCATTACATTGAGGGATACTCGTTACATCCTCAATCCTCGGAAAAGGTAACTTTGGCATTGTTCTCTCATTTTCCTACTCACCCCACTTGGTTATGATGGATAGGCCAAGTTCGTCGTTGAACCCGCTTCTTCGAGGAGCAAGGTGTTGATCCCGACTACGTCACCAAGGGCCACTTCTTCATCACGCAATGAGCTCTCCATCAAGAAAGTAAGGCCTTGGGTGAACGCCTTGACCAACTCGCCGCCGACCTTCATCAATCGGAAGCAAGGAACCACGACTACATCGACGACAAGTTCACTACACAAATGGAAGAGCTCCACAACATGATCGTGCGACGCCCGTCTTCCTCGTCTACTTCAACAAGACGGCGCCACTCAAGCCACCGCTCAAGTCGGCCATCGTCGGCCTACTCATCTTATGATACAAGTCCTCCCGAGCTCGAGTACCTCGACGTGATGCTCCCCAAGATCGCCAAGCTCAAGAAAATCCATTCCATGGCAATGGCTTACAAGACCGAGTTCGAGCACGTGAAAGGGCGCGACACCAAGCACAAGAACCACGGGAGCAAGAACAAATGCCTCCACAAATGCCACGGCAAGAACCTCAAGATGAAGACTCCATCCGTCAAGCACAAGCACTTGAAGCACAACAAGCACTCCGTGAGGCCACTAGAGCCGTTGAAGAACGCAACTGCCAAGTGCGAGAACAAGAAGAAGCTCTTCGCCGGGAGATACAATAAGAAGCCGTGCATCGCGAAGAACAATAAGAAAGGCGCAACCAAGTGCATATTCCTCGTCCTCCTCCACGACAAGAACGACACCAAGGGGAACAAGTGCTTCAAGACCCTCCTCCACGCCAAGAGCGACATCTTGAGGAACGAGCATTCGAGGACCTTCCTCCACGGCAAGAGCGACATCAAAACCGCTACTTCGATGAAGAACTCCGCTATGGCAAGCTCAAGTTCACCATGCCCAAGTTCTCCGAAAGCAATGATCCCGAAGAGTATCTCTCATGGGCCTTGAAGGTGGACAAGATATTCCGTCTTCACAACTACGATGAGGAAAAGAAGATCGCCATGGCATCCCTCGAATTTCAAGACTACGTCCTCATTTGGTGGGAACAAGTGATCGAGCGACGACATACAAGAGGCGAACCAACAATCACAACTTGGACGGAAATGAAGGATGTCATGAGAGCTCGCTTCGTGCCTACACACTACACCCATGATCTCTTCAAGAAGTTGCAACTCCTCAAGCAAGGCACGAAAACGGTGGAAGAATACTACCAAGAAATGGAGATTGCCATGATACGAGCCAATGTCAAGGAAGACGATGAGCAAACAATGGCACGCTTCTTGAACGGCCTCAACCACCCAATCAAGCGAATTGCCGATTTCCAACCATATTCAAACCTTCTCGAGCTAGTTCATCAAGCGACCAAGGCCGAGCGACAAGTCCAAGATGACTTCAAATACGACAAGTACTCGTCCAAGACTTACGGCTCCTACTCTCAAGCTCCCGCGACTTCGGCAACTCCTAACTCAACTAGAGCATCACCAGGTCCCGGTGACAAGTCAAGTTCCAAGCAAGCTACGCCTTCCTCGACTCGTTCTCCGGCAAGCACCTACAAATCCAAGACTCCCTCATCTTCGGCGCCACCGAACGACCCCGTCAAGACAAGTTCTTTCAAGTGCTTCACATGTAGTGGCCGAGGACACAAGTCCTTCGAGTGCACCAACAAGCGAACCATGATCTTCAACGATGATGGCACATATGACTCGATGAGTGAAGAAGAAGTGGAATCCCTTGAGCGCGTGGCCATGCACCGGCGCGTCAACGAAGATGAAGATGATCAAGTGTTTCGTGACAATGATTCAAGTCCCTCTCTCGTGGTCTCCAAGGTCTTGACGCTGCAACACCATCAAGATGAAGACCAACAGTGCCACATCTTCCACACCAAGGCTGGCATCAATGGGTGTTCCGTGAAGGTCATCATCAACGGAGGAAGTTGTCACAACTTGGCAAGTGAAGAGCTATGTTCCAAGCTGCAATTGGTCAAGAAGAAGCACCCTCGTCCCTACAAGGTGCAATGGCTAAGCGACTCCGGCACTATTCAAGTGGAGCATACGGTGCAAGTGTCTTTCAAGATCGGTGCCTACGAGGACACCTTAGAGTGTGATGTAGTTCCTATGTCGGTGTGCCACCTTCTCTTGGGGCGACCTTGGCAATTTGACCGTGGAGTCATCCACAACGAAAGAACCAACCACTATAGCTTCAAGATGAAAGGCAAAGAATATGTGCTTCGACCAATGTCACCAAGCCAAGTGATCGCCGATAAGAAAGCATCCACCCATCATGGAGATCGTAGTGAGAGAGTGAACCACCAAAAAGAAAGTGAGAGCCACAAGCCAAAATTGAGCGCCTCTTCGCCAAGAGAGAAAAACTTAGTCCTCCTAGCCACAAAACGAGAGATGAGAGAAGTTCGTGAGAACCCTTTGAGTGTCATCCACTTTGTCCTCCTATGCAAAGATGACGTGGCAAAAACTAACACTCCTAATCCTCTTCCTCTAGTGTTTTCTAATTTGTTGCAGGAATTCAAGGATGTCTTTCCTGATGAGCTACCTCCCGGTCTTCCTCCTCTACGTATCATTGAACATAGGATCGACCTCATCCCCGGAGCACCTCTTCCGAACAAGGCTCCCTACCGCGTCAACCCCGAAGAAACTAAGGAGATCCAACGGCAAGTCCAACAACTCATCGACAACGGCCATGTACGTGAAAGCTTAAGCCCTTGTGCCGTTCCGGTTATACTTGTACCCAAGCAAGATGGTAGTTTTCGCATGTGCTCCGATTGTAGACCCATCAATGTTATCACCGTTCGTTATAGGCATCCCATACCTCGACTTGACGGTATGCTAGATGAACTTAGCGGTGCTACTATTTTCTCAAAAATTGATCTTAAAAGTGGCTACTATCAAATCTGCATACAAGAAGGTGATGAATGGAAAACTGCTTTCAAAACTAAATTTGGCTTGTACGAGTGGTTGGTTATGCCTATGGGTTTATCGGAAGCTCCCGGTACTTTCATGCGTCTCATGCATTTTGTGCTTCCTCCTTACATTGGAGTGTTTGTTGTGGTCTACTTCGATGACATACTTGTTTTAGCAAATCCATCAAAGATCATATAAAGCATGTTAGGGCTGTTTTGCAAACTCTTTGCAAAGAACGTCTTTATGCGAACATGAAAAGGTGCACTTTTGGAGTTGACAAGCTTGTTTTCTTGGGTTTTGTTGTTTCCTCGAAGGGTGTTTATGTTGATGAGTCTAAAATTGAAGGAATTAAAACTTGGCCACAACCCACTAATTTCCAACAAGTGCGTAGTTTTCTTGGCCTTGCGGGTTTCTATCGTCGCTTTGTGAAAGATTTTAGCTCTATTGCCGCACCTTTGCATGCCTTGAGTAAGAAGAATGCACCCTTTGTTTTGGGACCTTTGCAATCAACCGCTTTTGATGAGCTAAAATCCTTGCTTACTCATGCTCCGATTCTTGCTTTGCCTAACTTTGACAAAACTTTTGAGGTCCATTGTGATGCTAGTGGTAATGGAATTGGTGGAGTTTTGATGCAAGAAAAATGAGCCATTGCATATTTTAGTGAAAAACTATCCTGTGCTCAACTCAATTATCCCATCTATGACAAAGAATTGTATGCTTTAGTCCGTGTGTTGCATGTTTGGGAGCATTATCTTCGACCGCATGAGTTTGTCATACATACCAATCATGAGACACTTAAGTACCTTAAAGGTCAAACCAATTTGAATAAACGGCATGCTAAATGGAGAGAATTTATTGAATCTTTCCCCTATATGATCAAGTACATTAAGGGCAAAGAGAATGTTGTGGCGGATGCCCTTTCCCGCAAATGCATGTTACTTACTCAACTTGAATTGAATATTGTTGGATTTGATCACATAAAAGAGTTGTATGAGCATGATGTGACTTTTGCTATTCCGTATGCTAAGTGTGTGACGCATACTTCTTGGGAAAGATATTATATCAAAGACGGTTATCTTATGAGAGCTAACAAACTATGCATTCCCGAGTCTTCTCTTCGTTTGTTACTTTTGCAAGAGGCTCATGGAGGTGGACTCATGGGACACTTTGGATGCGACAAGACTTATGCCACGCTCTCCAAGAACTAGTTTTGGCCCAAGATGTTTCGCGACGTCGCCCGCTTCACCAACCGGTGCTCTACATGTTGCAAAGCTAAGTCACAATATCAATCCCATGGTTTACATGTGCCTTTACCTATTCCACATCAACCTTGGGAAGATATTAGCATGGATTTTGTGCTTGGATTACCTAGGACTCAAAATGGCAAGGACTCCATATTTGTTGTTGTGGACCGTTTATCTAAAATGGCTCATTTTATCCTATGCAATAAGATAGACGATGCTTCACATGTTGCTAATCTCTTTTGTAGGGAAATCTTGAGGTTGCATGGTGTGCCAAAGACAATTGTGTCGGATCGAGACGTCAAGTTCTTAAGCTACTTTTGGAAGACGCTATGCGCCAAGCTCGGAATCAAGCTACTCTTCTCCACGGCATATCATCCTCAAACCAATGGCCAAACGGAGTCACCAACCGGACGCTTGCAAATCTCCTATGCGTGTTGATAAAGAAGAACATCAAGGAGTGGGAGGAGTGCCTACCCATCGCCGAGTACGCCTACAACCGCGCAAGACACTCTACAACCGGCAAGTCCCCCTTCGAGGTTTTCTACGGCTTCAACCCTTTGTCACCTTTGGACATTCTCCCTCTACCGCTTCAAGAACAAGCAAACATGGATGCTAGCGCAAGGGCCACCTACCTCAAGAAGATGCATGAAGAAACACGCTCCACGATCGAACGCCAAGTACACCGACTCGCCTGCAAGCTCAACATCAACAAGTCTCCAATCGTGTTCCAACCGGGTGATCAAGTATGGATACATCTCCGCAAAGACCGCTTCCCCAAGGAACGCAAGTCCAAGCTACTCCCGAGAGCCGACGGACCATTCAAGGTGCTAGCACGCTACAACGACAACGCCTACAAGGTCGACATCCCACGGGACAAGTACAACGTAAGCGACATCTTCAACGTCAAAGACTTGGCCAAGTACCATGGTGATGAAGAGCACGATCCGTGGACGGATCTCTCCCAAGGGGGGAGATGATGCGGAGCATCCCTCGACTACCCGCACCGACACTCCATTACCACCGCAAGCACCAAGAGGGCCAATGACAAGAGCACGTGCACGCAACATCGAGAACGAGGTCACTTCTTTCCTCTCCGAGTCTCATTCGGTTTCACATGAGAATGGGATTCTACCTCAAAGAGATACGCTATGCATTCTTGCGTACATCGAAGATGATCGTGGGAAGGAGAAGACGGAGGTTCGAGCATCCATGGAGCAAGAGAATGAAGGAGAGGCCAAGGGGAAGGAAGGAAGTTCCTGGACACCCCGGGTGCCCGGACGGAAGGATCGCGGGTGCCCGGACTCAAAGACAAGGGGAGGACTGAACCCCCTGGACACCCCGGGTGCCCGGCCATCTCGGCCCCGGGTGCCCGGCCCTCCACTTGGGCCTCGCCCAGCCGGCCCCGGGTGCCCGGACCACACCGCCCAGGCCGCCGTCAGCCACCCCGGGTGCCCGGGCCTAGGCCCCCGGGTGCCCGGTCCCCCTTCCCCCGGCGGCTCTGTCCGGTCCGGGTGCCCGGCCGGGTCTACCCCGGGTGCCCAGACCCCTTCGGTGCAGCCCGTGTCTTTTTGGGTTTTGCCCATGTAATCCCTCTCCCCTCCTGGTCTGTCCCTAGACTATAAGTATCTCTCTCCTAGGTCTTTTGGAAGGTTAGCAAAGTATTTTAGAACACAAAAGAGAGCTTTGCTCCTTGTATCCCCCTCCTCTTGGAGATCAAGACCCCTCTTTGGGAAGAATCCTTGTGGATTGCAAGACCTCCCAAGGGAGTAGATCATCATCAAGACCTCACCTCCTCTAGGAGTGGGAAGAACTTTACCTTTGTGCTTGTTTCCTTGGATTGATCTTGTAATCTTGTGGATCTCATGTATGCTACTCTAGTGGATGTGATATTTGGGTTTGTTTGAGTGATTTGTGCCTTGTGTTCTTGAGTGTTCTTCCTCTTTTCCCCCTCCAAGTGTGAAAATATCCCCTCTAGGGTTTCACCCTACAACAGGTGACATTGGGGCATCCTATTGATTCACTTGATATACGTTATGGCACTCAACTTGCGGATTCCCGCGGTGATATTGGGGTAATCTATGCATAGGGGTTGATGCACGTTTTTATTATCTTTTCTCCGATAGACACTTTGGGGTCTCCTTGTAGTTCTTTATGTGGATTGAGTATTATGAATATGAATTTGCTTTGGTGTTATTTTAGTACGAACTCTTGAATAGATCGAACAGAAAGAATAGCTTTGAGGTGGCTTCGTACCCTACAAACAATTCCTGTCTTTTGTTCTCCGCTAATAGGAACTCGGGAGTGATTATTTATTGTACTTTGAGGGATAATCATATGATCCAACTATGTTAGCACTGTTGAGAGATTGCACTAATGACGGACCCTAGGCCTTGTTTTCAAGCATTGCAATACCGTTTTTGTGCCCGTTTACCATTTGCTACCTTGCTGTTTTTATTTATTCAGATTATAAAAATATATTTCTACCACCCATATTACACTTTTATCACCATCTCTTCGCCGAACTAGTGCACCTATACAATTTGCCATTGTATTGGGTGTGTTGGGGACACAAGAGATTTATTGTATTTGGTTGCAGGGTCGTTTGAGAGAGACCATATTCATCCTACACTTCTCATGGATTGATAAACCTTAGGTCATCCACTTGAGGGAAAATTGCTATTGTCCCACAAAACTCTGCGCTTGGAGGCCAACACGTGTCTACAAGAATAAAGTTGTGTAGTAGACATCAAGCTCTTTTCTGGCGCCGTTGCCGGGGAGGTGAGTGTTTGAAGGTATATCTTTAGATCTTGTAATTGAATCATTTAGTTTCTTGTTTTATCACTAGTTTGGTTTATAAAAAGAAAACTACAAAAAAATGGAATTGAGGTTGCATCATATTATTGATCATCTTTATAATATCTTTCTTGGAAATGATGGATCAGAAAATTGTGCTCAATTGTTAGAAGAAGAAGTCAATAAAATGTTTGGTACAAAGTATTTGAATGATGAGAGTGATTGCAATGTTATTAGTATGAATTCTTTGAATATCCATGATGCTAATGATATGCAAAGCCATAAGCTTGGGGATGCTATATTTTATGAATATGATATTTTCAGTCCCCCTTGTTTTGATGAGAAAATTTGTTATAATGATTCCATGCCTCCTATTTATGATCATTATATTGATGAAAGTGGATTCAGAGATGTCATGACTTTATTTGATGATGAATCCACTATTTTGGAAGAGGTTGCAATTGATTATGACAACAAAGTTGCTATCTATGATGATTATGGTGATGACATGTATGCTATATTGAATAATGATAACCATGAAACTTGTCATCATGATTTTAATTTTCAATCCCATGATAATTATTTTGTTGAGTTTGCTCCCACTACTATTCATGAGAATAAATTTGCTTATGTGGAGAGTAACAAAATTTCTATGATTATGCATCATGAAAAGAGTGCCTTATGTGATGGTTATATTGTTCAATTTATTCATGATGCTACTGAAAATTATTATGAGGGAGGAACTTATGCTTGTAGGAATTGCAATAATATCAAGTTTCCTCTCTATGTGTTGAAAACCCCTATGCACAGGAAGTGGGTTAGACTTAAATGTGCTAGTCATATATATGTTCCATGATGCTCTCTTTATGTTTCAATTCTTATCTTTTATGCGAGCATCATTGAAATCATCATGCCTAGCTAAAAGGCATTAAAGAAAAGTGCTTGTTGGGAGAAAACCCAACACTTTTACCTGATGTTTTTGTGTGTCCACATGATTAGGCTACTGTAGTAATCATGCTTTATAGCTTTTGTTTCAATAAAGTACCAAGTAAAGCCTTTGGGATCATGTTGTGTGATAGTTGATTTGATCTTGCTGAAAAACATAAACTTTTGCGCTCACGAAAATAATTCTCATTTTTAACAAAAGAGTGCTTTTGAGTTGATTATTTTTGAAAAAGATTAATATACAAATTTCCCACGTGGTCCTAAATTTTCAGAATTTTTGGAGTAGCAGAAGTATGGTTTGAGTACAGATCACTACAGACTGTTATGTTTTTGACATATTCTGTTTTCAATGCATAGTTTGCTTGTCTTCTAGTCTCTATGGCTTATATTGCTCAATATAAATTGTAGAAATGATATGTTACAGTAGGCACTGTTTGATAACAATTATGAATCTTGTCTTTGACAGTACCAAAAGAGGAATGGTTTGCTCTTTATCATACTAACCTCTCTCACGAAGTTCCGTTAAGTTTTGTGTGATTGAAGTTTTCAAGTTTTGGGTGAGATGTCGATATGAGGGGAATAAGGAGTGACAAGACCCTAAGCTTGGGGATGCCCAAGGCACGACAAGTTAATATCCAAGGAAGATCCAAGCAACTAAGCTTGGGTATGCCCCGGAAGGCATCCCCTCTTTCATCTCCAACATTATCGGTAACCTCACTTGGAGCTATGTTTTCATCGTCACATAATATATGTTTTGCTTGGAGCGTCAATTTATTTTGTTAGGATTTGCTTGCTGCTATTTATAATAATGTTTTGCATCTTTTATTTCAATAAAAATGTCAAGGATAGCCTTTACTATGCTTATTTTACAAGTATACATGTTGCTGTTTGAAAACAGAAAGTTTACTGCTGTTGCAAAAATTCCCTCACAGTGTGATAAAATGTTGAAACTTTTTGCATAATAAGCTATGATAAATTATCTACAGTGTGGTAAATTTGCATAATGTTTGGAGTTGAATAAGTATTGATACTCTTGCATTCTTTACAGACTGTACTGTTTTGGCAGTTGTTATGTTTGTATTGTTTGTGTATGCTTGCTTGTTTAATGAATCTATTTGAGGATAGGAGTATTATATATGCAGAGGCATTTAGTATGCAATGTTGAATAATAATTTTAGTGATTTGCTATAGTAGAGAATGATAAGGTTTTTTGCATTGGTTTATACTAACTTATCTCACGAGTTCTTGTTGAGTTTTGTGTGGATGAAGCTTATGAGATTTAGGAAAACTGTGATATGAGAAGAATTAAGGAGACACAAAAGCTCAAGCTTGGGGATTCCCAAGGCATCCCAATATAATATTCAAGAAGTCTCAAGCATCTAAGCTTGGGGATGCCCCGGTAGGCATCCCACCTTTCTTCTTCAACAATTATCGGTTAATTAGTATCGGTTGAGCCTAAGTTTTTGCTTCTTCACATGAGTTGTGCTATCCTTGGAATGTCATTTTATTTTGTTGATGTTTGAATAAAATACTTAGATCTGAAAGTTTTTAAATAAAAGAGATTCTTCACTTAGCCAACTATTTACTTAACTACTCGCTTGATCTTCACTTATATCTTTTTGGAGTAGCTTGTCTTTTACTCTTGTGCTTCACTTATATCCTATGAGTAAATTGTTGAATAAATTGAATATCATAAAGTTGAAATCATATCATGCCTAGTGGTAGCTTCACATTGGGTTTAGAAAGTGAAATATTTTGAGGCTTGACAATCGCATTATTGGTCATACAAGCAATTCACGAATAATTAGTATAAGGAAGAGAACTTTCACATGCAAATATACTATCCTAGAAATCTTTTGTGATTGTGAGCCCCCATCAAAATATTATATGCCAAAATTGTTGAAGTTGGACAAGGAAGACAACGTAATGATTTATGTTTGCTCATATTCACATAGAAGTCATATTGTCATAGATCCTTCAACATGTGGTGCTTGCCCCCATCTTTGCTAGCCGAAAATTCCGCACCAAGTAGAGATACTACTTGTGCATCCAAAAACCCTTAAACCCAAATCTTACTTTAAAAAATCCACAATACCTACCTAAGGATTGAGCAAGATCCTTCAAGTAAGTTGCCATCGGTGCAATAAGGCAATAAAAATTGCTTCTAAAAGTGTTAGATCATTTAGTGTAAGAGAAAATTGAGCGTTGTACGAACTTGTGATGGCAAAGTAATAAAAGCGACGGACTGCATAATAAAGGTTGCTATCATAAAGGGCAATATAACGTGACGTTCTTTTGCACTAAGGGGTTGAGCATACAAACAAATAAGCGCATGGCAACCTCTGCTTCCCTCTACGAAGGGCCTATCTTTTACTATTCAGTATTTACTTTTATGCAAAGAATCAAAGTTTTTCTCTCTATTCCTTTTTATTTTTCTCCTTTGGCAAGCATCATGTGGTGAGGAAAGATCTAGGCACATATGTCCAGTTGAATATGGGTAGCATGATTTATTATTGTTGACATCACCCTTGTGGTGAATACGTTGGGAGGCAAAACAATAAGCCCCTATCTTTCTATGTGTCCGGTTGAAACATTTTGCTCATGTGTACAAGGTGAGTGTTAGCAATCATAGAAGACTATATGATGATTGAGTATGTGGAGCTCTTACTTAAACTCTGTTGAATAAGTTGAATTGGAATTGCTTGGTGACTAAGAATATAGGTTGATGGGTTTCAAGAGAATTCCTTGTTTGAACCTTAACATGTGAATTGGTTGCTACTATAACATGAGAAGTTTTATGACAAAGAAATGTTGTTGTGATGCTAGGAAAAGTGATTGAAATTATCATTGACCAAACTTGTGCACTTTTCTAGCATTCACACTTCATAAATTATTTCTTTTATCATTTACCTACTCGAGGACGAGTAGGAATTAAGCTTGGGGATGCTGATACGTCTCCAACGTATCTATAATTTATGAAGTATGCATGCTGTTATTTTATCATTCTTTGATATTTTACAATCATTTTATAGCATTTTATATCATTTTTGGGACTAACCTATTGACATAGTGCCAAGTGCCAGTTGCTGTTTTTTGCATGTTTTTTACATCGCAGAAAATCAATATCAAACGGAGTCCAAACACCGCAAAACTTTTTGTGGATTTTTATGGGCCAGAAGACTCCCGATGGGCCAGAGCAGCACTTGGGGGGTGCCCCGAGGGGGGCACAACCCACCAGGGCACGCCAGGCCCCCTGGCATGCCCAGGTGGGTTGTGCCCACCTCGGTGGCCTCCCGCACCCCCTCTTTGCACTATAAATTCCCAAATATCCCGAAACCCTTCGGGGTTAACCTAGATCAGAAGTTCCGCCGCCGCAGGGCTCCGTAGCCATGGAAAACCAATCTAGACCCGTTCCGACACCCTGCCGGAGGGGGGAATCATCTCCGGTGGCCATCTTCATCATCCCGGCGGCCACCACAATGAGGAGGGAGTAGTCCACCCTCGGGGCTGAGGTTTTGTACCAGTAGCTATGTGTTTAATCTCTCTCTCTCTCTCGTGATCTATATCATGGGCTTTGTTAATATAGTCGGATCATATGATGTTTCTACCCTCTATACTCTTGTTGTGTTGAATTGAATCTTTACCCGTTGAAGTTTTGTCATGTCGGATTGAATATTCAGATTTGAGATCACATGATGTATGCCTTGCGGTATGAATACTTGAGGTGACATTGGGGTATCCTATTGATTCACTTGATATACGTTATGGCACTCAACTTGCGGATTCCCGCAGTGATATTGGGGTAATGTATGCATAGGGGTTGATGCACGTTTTTATCATCTTTTCTCCGATAGACACTTTGGGGTCTCCTTGTAGTTCTTTGTGTGGATTGAGTATTATGAATATGAATTTGCTTTGGTGTTATTTTAGTACGAACACTTGAATAGATCGAACGGAAAGAATAGCTTTGAGGTGGCTTCATACCCTACAAACAATTCCTATCTTTTGTTCTCCGCTAATAGGAACTCGGGAGTGATTCTTTATTGTACTTTGAGGGATAATCATATGATCCAACTATGTTAGCACTGTTGAGAGATTGCACTAGCGAAAGTACAGACCCTATGCCTTGTTTTCAAGCATTGCAATACCGTTTTTGTGCCCATTTACTATTTGCTACCTTGTTGTTTTTACTTATTCATATTATAATTCTACCACCCATATTACACTTTTATCACCATCTCTTCGCCGAACTAGTGCACCTATACAATTTGCCATTGTATTGGGTGTGTTGGGGACACAAGAGATTTCTTGTATTTGCTTGCAGGGTCATTTGAGAGAGACCATCTTCATCCTACACCTCTCACGGATTGATAAATCTTAGGCCATCCACTTGAGGGAAAATTGCTACTGTCCTACAAAACCTGCGCTTGGAGGCCCAACACGTGTCTACAAGAATAAAGTTGCGTAGTAGACATCACGGGTTCACCAGATAGTCATGATATTCCACCACCATTTGATTATAAGGCACTTGTTCATAGTCACGATATCGATAATGCCCAACACCCCAAGGTTCTTGGGTCTACAAATCTGTTTCCATTTAACCAACCTATATTTGCGTTTGTTATCCGCTGCATTCCAATAGAACGCACCCGTGTGCTTATCAAACCCCACGTGCGTACCGCCAGAGAGAAGGTAGAAGCCCATCAAGAACATGGGGAGGGACAAGAGGCAAGCATTAATAAGGGCAACCTTGCTAGCTTAGGTGTTATATCTGCCCCTCCAAGGCATAACTTGATTGCCCACTTTCGTTACCACCGGAGCAAAGTCTCTAGCAAGAAGCTTCTCGGGAGAAATAGGGAGGCCAAGATATTTGAAAGGAAAGGAGCCCAAGGAACAGTTAAGAAGTTGAGAGACCCGCAGGGCCTCAGCTTCCAACACCCCCGTGACAATTACTTCGCTCTTTGCAAAGTTGATCTTGAGCCCCGACAAGGCTCAAAGCATAGCAACAGAAACTTGAGGTGGGCAAGACATTCATCGTTAAGTTTGACCATGATAATCATGTCGTCTGCGTATTGGAGATGAGTGATCCCATCAGGAACGAGATGTGAGCTAATGGGGGAGATGTGTCCGGCCGCAGCCGCCCTCGACAGGATATGGGATAAAGCATACGTGACGAAATTAAACAAAAGAGGGGAAGTCGGGTCCCCTTGCCTCAGGCCCCTGCCATTGGTGAAGAAATTGATGACCCTGCCATTAACCAAAACCGCAGTGTGACTGCCCGTCACCAACTGCATAATCCAGTGCACGTATGCCCCATCAAAACCCTTTGCCACTAGGACATGACGCAAAAAATTCCAACTGACAAAATCGTAAACCTTCTCAAAGTCGAGCTTAAGGATCACCGCCTTGGTGCCACACACACGAATATCATGAACTATTTCATGAAGACAAAGGATACCATCCAGAATGAATCTCCCTTTGATAAAAGCTGATTGGAAAGGGCTAAGTACCCGATGAGAGACGGGGAAAAGGCACATGGCGAAACCTTTGGCGGGGAATTTTGCAAAATTGTTAATGAGAGCGATAGGTCTAAATTGAGAGATAATATCCGCACCCTTGACTTTAGGTATGAGGGTGATGACAACGTAGTTCAACCGAGATATGTCAACCATCCCCAAACAGAAACCTTGGATAACAACGCATACGAGGATACGCAGTTGGGGCCAGAACTTCCTAAAGAAAGGAATGGAGAAGCCATCAGGGCCCGACGCCGAGTTAGGGTTGGCCGAGCGAATGATCTCAAAAATCTCTTCGTCGGAGGGGGGGTGAGCAAAGCTTCATTCTCCTCAGTAGTAATCTTCTCATGAGCATCCCAGAAGGAAGGGGCAATTGCAAAACCGGACTCGGGTTTGGCCGAAAGGAGAGAGGAGAAAATATCCACCACGTGGGACATGATAAGGTTCTGATCCGAGACCCTAGCATTGTTGATCATCAGGCTATCGCTCGAGCAACGCCTTCGTCTATCATTAGCGATGGCGAAGAAATAAGCCGTGGGGGAGTCGCCTTTCAACTTCCAATTGATAGTGCCCCTTTGGCGCCAATAAATCTCAGCCTGGCGATGCAACTGCATTAAGTCCTTTTGGAGGGAATATCTCATCTACCACTCCTGATCAGAGAGCCCAGGCCCATCTGCCGCGGCGTCAAGGGAGTTAATTTGCCCGATCAGATGTGACTTGTCCCTTTGCACGTCAGCCCCTTGGTTGTGGGCCCAACCACACAGAAATTTATGAAGAGAATATGAGCAGTGGTGCCAATCGTCCATTCGCCCAAAGGAGCGTCTACCCACCGAGAGGAAAGAGGTGAGCTTAGTAGAGATCAGGTCACAGAAGCCATCGATCAGTAACCAGGAAGCGTCAAACTGGAAGTGAGAGGAAATGATTTGAGATTGGAGCTCAACATCAAGGATAAGGGGTGTGTGATCCGAACTAACAATGGATTTAGCTTTTAGCAGCACATGAGGAAACAGAGCATCCCAGCTAGAACACACAAATACATGCTCAAGAACTGAATGGATAGGAGAAGACTAGTGATTCGTCCAGGTAAATCGAGCTCCCACCCTAGGGATCTCGCGAAGAGCACAGTCACAAATGAAACCATTGAAAGCATCAGCAAGGGCTATGAGAGATTGTTGTTGTTTTTGTCCGTCGGAGTTTGAAGTAGGTTAAAGTCACCACCCACCAGGATGGAAATGGTACAGGATTCAATTTTAATCACGATTTCATCGAGGAACAACGGAGAAAGGGAGTGATCAGCAGGTTCGTACACAACCATGACCTCCCAAAGAACATTCAGTTGGCGATGAAACACTACAGTAGTTGCCCAAAAAACACCATGATCAAAAGCCACAAAATCAAAAACATCACACTTAGTCCCAATAAGGATCTCGCTGGAGTGACCAGAGGAGGGTAAGAAGTTCCAATCAAACCTATCAACACCCGCAACCGCGGAGAGCTCGTTAGGAGAGAACGAACCTTTAAACGTTTCTACTAACCCTACTATATCAATGTTGTCGCCTCTAACCACATCTATCAGCTGGTCTTTGTGCCCCCTAGCATCGAAACCCACAATGTTCCAGAATAAGGCCCTCACCTGGAAGATATGTTTTTAATGCGAAGACTCGACCTGCACGGGGCAACGCAGGATTTGGCACGCTTAGCAGTTCCCCGTTTGACAGGATTCGGTAGATCCTGGCCCCTACCAGCATCTCCCGCGGTCCCTCCGCCACAACCGGAGGGTTACCGCACGAAGCAGCCGTCTCTTTGGCTTTAGGAATGGCGGCCTGGGCGACTTCATTCGCCCGCACAAGAGCGAGAATTTTAGAAGGGGATCCGAAACCAGAGTCCAATGTGATACCCACATCCGAAAGCACGTGAATCAAGTGGTCGTCCGAACGCGAAGGGAGAACCAACTGAACAGGGCAAAAAACAGAGAGCAAGGGGAGGAGGAGGTGGGGTACCTGTAGGAGGGAGATCCTTTGCTGCCGCACGTCATGCCGCCCGATCAGCCACCCGCTCACCACTGTTCTGGACCCTGCCGCTCTTGCGGACAATGGAGGTCGAGCACAGGATGGGCGTGGTGCGAGCCACCAGGGAAGGCGACGCCGCAGTAGAAGCCAGGCTAGACGCAGCGCCTAGATCATCATCCAATCGACGGCACAAGCCGGTCGCCGACTACTTAGAGCCTGTCGAGGCCCTGCTTCGCGCGGAGAACTTCTTGACAGACGATTTCTTCTTGCTAGCACGAGCAACTGGGACCCGGGAAGGCGAAGCGGGGAGATCCTTGATGTCGTAGAGCGATGGGGATGCGGGGCGTGTCGGCAAGTTGGAGTAGACACCCGAGACCGGGGTTCCCACTAGGGTAGGGGCACCCGGGGGTGCCGTTGCCCGCCCCTCCAGGCCCAAAGACTTGGCACCAGCCGCCCCCTTCGATGCACCATCCAAAGGGGCATTATCCTTAAACAGATCACACTCCTCTGAGCCCAAGCCCTCCCATTCAGATCGAGTGAAGTGAGGGTCGGAGCCCCCCACTAGGATTGGCTGCACCATTGTCATCGCCTCCATGCTTGTTAGAGGGGGAAGGCCTAGGAGGCGGAGGAGGAGGCGGAGCATGGAGGTTCTCCACCCCCTCGACACGAACTCGGAGATGGAAGCCGGGAGAGGAAGGAAATGCATCAATGGCACCACAGACACAAAGAGGATCAACACACCACACCTTGATACGAGCCTGGCCTAGTATCTGCAAGGATTCAGAGTCAACTTCGATAGGCTTGCCAATCAAGACACCAAAGGCCATAAGAAAGGAAGTGGAGCACATGGCAGGAGGAACATCATCAACAAGATATCCGAGAGCAGGGGAACAGACTTGGAACCATTGGATGTAGGCTTGACAGAAACAACGAGTTGGTTAAGCGGGAGAGTGAAACTAGTACAGAAGGAAATCATCTTGAGACTTTCTTTAGAAGGGAAAACGGCAGCAAACTTGAACTCCGCCAACTAACGGATCTGCCAATCCCAGCCATCGACATCCCACAACTTGAGCTCATCCAGGAGGGTTTGGGGGGAGATCCTCTGATCCTTGACAGTGATGACGACATCATTGGACAAGCCAGGAGCAACAACCACATGTGAAATGTCACTATCGAGGGCAAAGAAGGAGCAACCCGGAAGCCCAAGGCCATAATGAACGAACGAAGCAGGTTTGTGCCGGTTTTGACAATCCACAGTGAGGTGGCCCTCCTCCCTACAGATGAGGCAGAAGGGGGGTTGAAGCAGCGGGATTGGAAGTGATCAGGTTGGTGGCAAGCAAAATAGGTGAGCGTGGAGTTGGAGATTTGGTTAGATGGAGGTGGATAGGATGGAGGAGGAGGGGGAGGGGGAAGAATGCCATCTCCGAGGCCAGCAGAAGATGAGCCAGGGCCACAGGAAGGGAAGCAACGGCCCTTGGACCCCATAGGAGGAGGGCCGGACCCGTCGCGAGGCGCCTGGCGACCACCAAATCCCGCGCCCACCACCGACGCACGAGCCGTGTCCCGCGACGGAGCCGACGACCCGCAAGGAGGAGGAGGACGAGAAGCAGAGGCGGAAGCACCCACCCCGCCATCCGCCGCCGCAAACTCCCAAGAGTCCGAAGGACGCAACGACGATCCAGCAGCCAGATCCGAGGCACCACCACCACCAGAGCCAGGAAACGTGGAGCCAGCGCCCTCCGCCAAAGCCGCCTCCGAGCAGGCCCGCTCCTCGCACTGCAGCCACTCCGGCCCGGCCGCCCAGGCTTCACGCTCCTGAGTGTTGGGAATATGCCCTAGAGGCAATAATAAAATGGTTATTATTATGTTTCCTTGTTCATGATAATTGTCTATTGTTCATGCTATAATTGTATTAACCGGAAACCGCAATACATGTGTAAATACGTAGACCACAACATGTCCCTAGTAAGTATCTAGTTGACTAGCTCGTTGATCAATAGATGGTTATGGTTTCCTGACCATGGACATTGGATGTCATTGATAACGGGATCACATCATTAGGAGAATGATGTGATGGACAAGACCCAATCCTAAGCATAGCACAAGATCGTGTAGTTCGTTTGCTAGAGCTTTTCGAATGTCAAGTATCATTTCCTTAGACCATGAGATTGTGCAACTCCCAGATACCCTAGGAGTGCTTTGGGTGTATCAAACGTCACAACGTAACTGGGTGGCTATAAAGGTGCACTACAGGTATCTCCAAAAGTGTCTGTTGGGTTGGCACGAATCGAGACTGGGATTTGTCACTCCGTATGACGGAGGGGTATCTCTGGGCCCACTCGGTAATGCATCGTCATAATGAGCTCAATGTGACTAAGGAGTTAGCCACGGGATCATGCGTTACGGAACGAGTAAAGAGACTTGCCGGTAACGTGATTAAACGAGGTATGGGGATACTGACGATCGAATCTCGGACAAGTAACATACCGATGGACAAAGGGAATTGTATACGGGATTGATTGAATCCCCGACATCGTGGTTCATCCGATGAGATCATCGTGGAACATGTGGGAGCCAATATGGGTATCCAGATCCCGCTATTGGTTATTGGCCGGAGAGGTGTCTCGGTCATGTCTGCATGGTTCCCAAACCCATAGGGTCTACACACTTAAGGTTCGGTGACGCTAGAGTTGTAATGGGAATAGTATGTGGTTACCGAAGGTTGTTCGGAGTCCCGGATGAGATCCGGACGTGACGAGGAACTCCGGAACGGTCCGGAGGTGAAGATCGATATATTGGACGAAGGGTATTGGAGTCCGGATTTGTTCTGGGAGTACCGGGTGACGACCAGCGTGACCGAAAGGAGTTTCGGAGGCCCCAACAAGTGTTAGGGGGACTTATGGGCCAAGGGGAGGGGGAACACCAGCCCACTAAGGGGCTGTGCGCCCCTCCCACCCCATCTCACATAACCTGGAGAGGTGGGGGCACCTCCCCTAGGGCAGCCGCCCCTCCCGGCTTGGGGGGCAAGTTTCCTAGGGGTGGGGGCGCCCAAACCCATCTAGGGTTTCCCCTGTGGCCGCCGCCCCTCCCCTAGGGAAACCCTAGGGCGCCTCCTCCTCCCCCCTCCCCCCTATATATAGTGAGGGAGATAGAGGGCAGCCGCACCCCTTCCCCTGGCGCAACCCCTCCCTCCTCCAACACCTCCTCCTCCGTAGTGCTTGGCGAAGCCCTGCCGGAGAACCACGAGCTCCACCACCACCACGCCGTCGTGCTGCCGGAGTTCTCCCTCAACTTCTCCTCTCCCCTTGCTGGATCAAGAAGGAGGAGACGTCCCCGGGCTCTACGTGTGTTGAACGCGGAGGCGCCGTCCGTTCGGCGCTTGGATCGGATCTTCCACGATTTGATTCGCCGCGAGTACGACTCCATCAACCGCGTTCTTGTAACGCTTCCGCTTAGCGATCTTCAAGGGTATGAAGATGCACTCCCTCTCTCTCGTTGCTAGTATCTCCTAGATTGATCTTGGTGACACGTAGGAAAATTTTGAATTATTACTACGTTCCCCAACAGTGGCATCATGAGCTAGGTCTATGCGTAGATTCTATGCACGAGTAGAACGCAAAGTAGTTGTGGGCGATGATTTGTTCAATTTGCTTACCATTACTAGTCTTATCTTGATTCGGCGGCATTGTTGGATGAAGCGGCCCAGACCGACCTTACACGTACGCTTACGTGAGACTGGTTCCACCGACTGCCATGCACTTGATGCATAAGGTGGCTAGCGGGTGTCTGTCTCTCCCACTTTAGTCGGATCGGATTCGATGAAAAGGGTCCTTATGAAGGGTAAATAGCAATTGGCATATCACCGTTGTGGCTTTTGCGTAGGTAAGAAACGTTCTTGCTAGAAACCCATAGCAGCCACGTAAAACATGCAACAACAATTAGAGGACGTCTAACTTGTTTTTGCAGGGTATGCTATGTGATGTGAAATGGCCAAAAGGATGTGATGAATGATATATGTGATATATGATACTGATCATGTTCTTGTAATAGGAATCATGACTTGCATGTCGATAAGTATGACAACCGGTGATACATCTCCAACGTATCTATAATTTTTGATTGCTCCATGCTATATTATATTCTGTTTTGGATGATTAATGGGATTTGTTATACACTTTTATATTATTTTTGGGACTAACCTATTAACCGGAGGCCCAGCCCAAATTGCTGTTTTTTTGCCTATTTCAGAGTTTCGCAGAAAAAGAATATCAAACGGAGTCCAAATGGAATGAAACCTTCGGGAACGTGATTTTCAGAACAAACGTGATCTAGAGGACTTGGAGTCCACGTCAAGCAATCAACGGGGAGAGCACGAGGCAGGGGGCGCGCCTACCACCCTGGGCGCGCCCTCCACCCTCGTGGGGCCCATGTTGCTCCACCGACGTACTTCTTCCTCCTATATATACCTACGTACCCCCAAACCATCAGAAGCATCCACGAAAACCTAATTCCACCGCCGCAACCTTCTGTACCCGTGAGATCCCATCTTGGGGCCTTTTCCGGCGTCCTGCCGAAGGGGGCATTGATCACGAAGGGCTTCTACATCAACACCATAGCCTCTCCGATGATGTGTGAGTAGTTTACCTCGGACCTTCGGGTCCATAGTTATTAGCTAGATGGCTTCTTCTCTCTCTCTTTGGATCTCAATACAAAGTTCTCCACGATTCTCGTGGAGATCTATTCGATGTAATCTTCTTTTGCGGTGTGTTTATTGAGACCGATGAATTGTGGGTTTATGATCAAGTTTATCTATGAACAATATTTGAATCTCCTCTGAATTCTTTTATGTATGATTGGTTATCTTTGCAAGTCTCTTCGAATTATCAATTTGGTTTGGCCTACTAGATTGATCTTTCTTGCAATGGGAGAAGTGCTTAGCTTTGGGTTCAATCTTGCGGTGTCCTTTCCCAGTGATAGCAGGGGCAGCAAGGCACGTATTGTATTGTTGCCATCGAGGATAAAAAGATGGGGTTTATATCATATTGCATGAGTTTCTCCCTCTACATCATGTCATCTTACTTAAAGCATTACTCTGTTCTTTTGAACTTAATACTCTAGATGCATGCTGGATAGCGGTCGATGTGTGGAGTAATGGTAGTAGATGCAGAATCGTTTCGGTCTACTTGTCGCGGACGTGATTCCTATATACATGATCATACCTAGATATTCTCATAACTATGCTCAATTCTATCAATTGCTCAATAGTAATTTGTTCACCCACCGTAATACTTATGCTATCTTGAGAGAAGCCACTAGTGAAACCTATGGCCCCCGGGTCTATTTTCCATCATATTAATCTTCCAACACTTAGCTATTTTTATTGCCTTTTATTTTACTTTGCATCTTTATTATAAAAATACCAAAAATATTATCTTATCATATCTATCAGATCTCACTTTCGTAAGTGACCGTGAAGGGATTGACAACCCCTTTATTGCGTTGGTTGCGAGGTTTTTATTTGTTTGTGTAGGTGCGAGGGACTTGAGCGTGGTCTCCTACTGGATTGATACCTTGGTTCTCAAAAACTGAGGGAAATACTTACGCTACTTTACTGCATCACCCTTTCCTCTTCAAGGGAAAACCAACGCAGTGCTCAAGAGGTAGCAAGAAGGATTTCTAGCGCCGTTGCTGGGGAGTCTACATAAAAGTCAAGACATACCAAGTACCCATCACAAACTCTTATCCCTCACATTACATTATTTGCCATTTGCCTCTCGTTTTCCTCTCCCGCACTTCACCTTTGCCGTTTTCTTCGCCCCTCTTCCGTTCGTCTTTTTCGTTTGCTTGTGTTGCCATGTGCCTTCTATGTGCTTGCATCTTTGCTTGCTAAAAGTTTATGGATCCTCATCCACTCGCTAATCTCTTTAAGAGATCCAATTATGATGAACCTAGTGCTAGTGAGTTGAGTGCACTAGATTATCTTTATGAGGTTTTGCTTGAAATTCGTGAATCTGAAAATTGTGATGAAGAAATTTATGAAGAGAGTCACGATAGCTCCTTGAATAAAAAGCATGATTGCAATGATTTTACTATAAATTCTCTTGATGTCAATTGTGCTAATAATATACAAAACCCTAAGCTTGGGGATGCTAGTTTTGCTATGTCCTCTACTTGTTGCAATGATCATGATTGGGGTGATTCTTCTTACGATCTTGAAAATTTACTTACTCCCCATGATGAATATGAGATTGATAATAATGTTTGCAATAATATTGAAAGTGGGTTTGGAAGAGTGTCAACTTTAGATCCCACATATTTGGAAAATGTTCAATCTTATGAAATTTTTGATAAAAGTGGGTTTGGAGAGGTCATGACTTTAGTTAATGTTGATCCTGCTATTTTGGAAGAGTGTCAACTTCGCATGCATGTGGATTGTGTTGAAAATATTTTATGTGATAGCTATTTTGTTAAATTTTCTTATGATCCCACATGTAATTATTATGAGAGAGGAAAATATGGTTGTAGAAATTTGCATGTTGCTAAATTACCTCTCGTTATTTTGAGATTACTATTGTTTCTTTCCTCTTCCTTGCATATGCTAGTTTTTGCTTGCTATGATAATTTGTTTGCCTTTAAGATGCCTATGCATAGGAAGCATGTTAGACTTAGATGTGTTTTTCATATGCTTTTATGATGCTCTCTTTGTGCTTCAATTCTTGTCTTTTATGTGAGCATCATCGAAATTATCAATGCCTAGCTAAAGGGCGTTAAACGATAGCGCTTGTTGGGAGGCCACCCAATTTTATTTTTAGTTTTTTTTCTTTTTTGCTTATTTTTAGGAATAAATCTTTGATCTAGCCTCTGGTTAGATTTTTTTTTATGTTTTAATTAGTGTTTGTACCAAGTTAAACCTATAGGATCTTCTTGGATGATAGTTATTTGATCTTGCTGAAAATTCCAGAAACTTTCTGTTCACGAAAACAATTGTTAAAAATCACCAGAACGTGATAAAATATTGATTCCAATTGCATCAGATCATTAAACAAATTGTCTAGGTCTTCCTATTTTGGTAGATTTGTTTGAGTTCCATAAGTTTGCGTTAGTTACAGATTACTACAGACTGTTCTGTTTTTAACAGATTCTGTTTTTCGTGTGTTGTTTGCTTATTTTGATGAATCTATGGCTAGTAAAATAGTTTATAAACCATAGATAAGTTGGAATACATTAGGTTTAACACCAATATAAATAAAGAATGAGTTCATTACAGTACCTTGAAGTGGTGTTTTGTTTTCTTTCGCTAACGGAGCTTACGAGATTTTCTGTTGAGTTTTGTGTTGTGAAGTTTTCAAGTTTTGGGTAAAAGATTTGATGGATTATGTAACAAGGAGTGGCAAGAGCCTAAGCTTGGGGATGACCATGGCACCCCAAGATAATCTAAGGACACCAAAAAGCCAAAGCTTGGGGATGCCCCGGAAGGCATCCCCTCTTTCGTCTTCGTCCATCGGTAACTTTACTTGGAGCTATATTTTTATTCACCACATGATAAGTGTTTTGCTTGGAGCGTCTTGTATGATTTGAGTCTTTGATTTTTAGTTTACCACAATCATCCTTGCTGTACACACCTTTTGAGAGAGATACACATGATTCGGAATTTATTAGAATACTCTATGTGCTTCACTTATATCTTTGGAGTTATATAGTTTTTGCTCTAGTGCTTCACTTATATCTTTTAGAGCACGGCGGTGGTTTTGTTTCATAGAAACTATTATTCTCTTATGCTTCACTTATATTATTTTGAGAGTCTTAAACAGCATGGTAATTTGCTTAAATTGGGAAATTAGTCCTAATATGCTAGGTATTCAAGACTAGTAAAAACTTTCTTATGAGTGTGTTGAATACTAAGAGAAGTTTGATGATTCATGATTGTTTTGAGATATGGAGGTAGTGATATTAAAGTTGTGCTAGTTGAGTAGTTGTGAATTTGAGAAATACTTGTGTTGAAGGTTGCAAGTCCCGTAGCATGCACGTATGGTAAACTATATGTAACAAATTTGAAACATGAGGTGTTCTTTGATTGTCCTCCTTATGAGTGGCGGTCGGGGATGAGCGATGGTCTTTTCCTACCAATCTATCCCCCTAGGAGCATGCACGTAGTGCTTGGTTTTTGATGACTTGTAGATTTTTGCAATAAGTATGTGAGTTCTGTATGACTAATGTTGAGTCCATGGATTATACGCACTCTTACCCTTCCATCATTGCTAGCCTCTTCGGTACCGTGCATTGCCCTTTCTCACCTTGAGAGTTGGTGCAAACTTCGCCAGTGCATCCAAACCCCGTGATATGATACGCTCTATCACACATAAACCTCCTTATATCTTCCTCAAAACAGCCACCATACCTACCTATTATGGCATTTCCATAGCCATTCCGAGATATATTGCCATGCAACTTTCCACCATTCCGTTTATCATGACACGTTCATCATTGTCATATTGCTTTGCATGATCATGTAGTTGACATCGTATTTGTGGCAAAGCCACCGTTCATAATTTTTCATACATGTCACTCTTGGTTCATTGCCCATCCCGGTACACCGCCGGAGGCATTCATATAGAGTCATACTTTGTTCTAGTGTCGAGTTGTAATCATTGAGTTGTAAATAAATAGAAGTGTGATGATCATCATTCATAGAGCATTGTCCCAACAAAAAAAGAGAAGAAGGGAGAAGAAAGGCCAAATAAAAAAAGGCGCAAAAAACGAAAATAAAAAGGGGCAATGCTACTATCCTTTTTCCACACTTGTGCTTCAAAGTAGCACCATTATCTTCATGATAGAGAGTCTCTTGTTTTGTCACTTTCATATACTAGTGGGAATTTTTCATTATAGAACTTGGCTTGTATATTCCAACAATGGGCTCCCTCAAATGCCCTAGGTCTTCGTGAGCAAGCAAGTTGGATGCACACCCACTTAGTTTCTTTTGTTGAGCTTTCATGCATTTATAGCTCTAGTGCATCCGTTGCATGGCAATCCCTACTCCTTGCATTAACATCAATCGATGGGCATCTCCATAGCCCGTTGATTAGCCACGTTGATGTGAGACTTTCTCTCTTTTTTGTATTCTCCACATAACCCCCATCATTATATTCTATTCCACCCATAGTGCTATATCCATGGCTCACGCTCATGTATTGCGTGAAGGTTGAAAAAGTTTGAGATTACTAAAGTATGAAACAATTTCTTGGCTTGTCATCGGGGTTGTGCATGATGAGAGCATTCTTGTGTGACGAAAATGGAGCATGACCAAACTATACGATTTTGTAGGGATGAACTTTCTTTGGCCATGTTATTTTGAGAAGACATAATTGCTTAGTTAGTATGCTTGAAGTATTATTACTTTTATGTCAATATTAAACTTTTATCTTGAATCTTTCGGATCTGAATATTCATACCACAATTAAGAGGGTTACATTAAAAATTTATGCCAAGTAACATTCCGCATCAAAAATTCTGTCTTTAACATTTACCTACTCGAGGACGAGTAGGAATTAAGCTTGGGATGCTTGATACGTCTACAACGTATCTATAATTTTTTATTGCTCCATGCTATATTATATTCTGTTTTGGATGATTAATGGGATTTGTTATACACTTTTATATTATTTTTGGGACTAACCTATTAACCGGAGGCCCAGCCCAAATTGCTGTTTTTTTGCCTATTGCAGAGTTTCACAGAAAAAGAATATCAAACGGAGTCCAAATGGAATGAAACCTTCGGGAACGTGATTTTCGGAACAAACGTGATCCAGAGGACTTGGAGTCCACGTCAAGCAATCAATGGGGAGAGCACGAGGCAGGGGGCATGCCTACCCCCTGGGCGCGCCCTCCACTCTCGTGGGGCCCACGTTGCTCGACCGACGTACTTCTTCCTCCTATATATACCTACGTACCCCCAAACCATCAGAAGCATCCACGAAAACCTAATTCCACCGCCGCAACCTTCTGTACCCGTGAGATCCCATCTTGGGGCCTTTTCCGGCGTCCTGCCGGAGGGGGCATTGATCACGGAGGGCTTCTACATCAACACCATAGCCTCTCCGATGATGTGTGAGTAGTTTACCTCAGACCTTCGGGTCCATAGTTATTAGCTAGATGGCTTCTTCTCTCTCTTTGGATTTCAATACAAAGTTCTCCAAGATTCTCGTGGAGATCTATTCGATGTAATCTTCTTTTGCAGTGTGTTTGTTGAGACC
Source organism: Aegilops tauschii subsp. strangulata (assembly GCF_002575655.3). Lineage (NCBI taxonomy): Eukaryota > Viridiplantae > Streptophyta > Magnoliopsida > Poales > Poaceae > Aegilops > Aegilops tauschii. Next base: position 334,916,332 of record NC_053037.3, read on the forward strand.
GATGAATTGTGGGTTTATGATCAAGTTTATCTATGAACAATATTTGAATCTCCTCTGAATTCTTTTATGTATGATTGGTTATCTTTGCAAGTCTCTTCGAATTATCAATTTGGTTTGGCCTACTAGATTGATCTTTCTTGCAATGGGAGAAGTGCTTAGCTTTGGGTTCAATCTTGCGGTGTCCTTTCCCAGTGACAGCAGGGGCAGCAAGGCACGTATTGTATTGTTGCCATCGAGGATAAAAAGATGGGGTTTATATCATATTGCATGAGTTTATCCCTCTACATCATGCCATCTTACTTAAAGCATTACTCTGTTCTTTTAAACTTAATACTCCAGATGCATGCTGGATAGCGGTCGATGTGTGGAGTAATAGTAGTAGATGCAGAATCGTTTCGGTCTACTTGTCGCGGACGTGATGCCTATATACATGATCATACCTAGATATTCTCATAACTATGCTCAATTCTATCAATTGCTCAACAGTAATTTGTTCACCCACCGTAATACTTATGCTATCTTGAGAGAAGCCACTAGTGAAACCTATGGCCCCCGGGTCTATTTTCCATCATATTAATCTTCCAACACTTAGCTATTTTTGTTGGCTTTTATTTTACTTTGCATCTTTATTATAAAATACCAAAAATATTATCTTATCAGATCTCACTTTCGTAAGTGACCGTGAAGGGATTGACAACCCCTTTATTGCGTTGGTTGCGAGGTTTTTATTTGTTTGTGTAGGTGCGAGGGACTTGAGAGTGGTCTCCTACCGGATTCATACCTTGGTTCTCAAAAACTGATGGAAATACTTACGCTACTTTACTGCATCACCCTTTCCTCTTCAAGGGAAAACCAACGCAGTGCTCAAGAGGTAGGAACCGGCAGGAGCCATAGGAGTTGTCTTAATTTATTGTATGACATGCGTGTCAATGAAAACGCCATGTAATTACTTTACTTTATTGCTAACCGTTAGCCATAGTAGTGGAAGTAATAGTTGGCGAGACGACTTCATGAAGACACGATGATGGAGATCATGGTGTCATGTCGGTGACGATGGTGATCATGCCGCGCCGCAAAGATGGAGATCAAAGTCTCAAGATGATATTGGCCATATCATGTCACTTTATGATTTGCATGTGATGTTTGTCATGTTTACATCTTATTTGCTTAGATTGACGGTAGCATAAATAAGATGATCCCTCACTAAAATTTCAAGAAAAGTGTTCCCCCTAACTGTGCACTGTTGCGAAGGTTCGTTGTTTTGAAGCACCACATGATGATCGGGTGTGATAGATTCTAACGTTCGCATACAACGGGTGTAAGCTAGATTTACACATGCGAAACACTTAGGTTGACTTGACGAGCCTAGCATGTACAGACATGGCCTCAGAACACGAGAGACCGAAAGGTCAAACATGAGTCGTATAGTAGATGCGATCAACATGGAGATGTTCACCGTTGATGACTAGTCCGTCTCACGTGATGATCGGACACGGCCTAGTCGATTCGGATCATGTATCACTTAGATGACTAGAGGGATGTCTATCTGAGTGGGAGTTCATTAAATAATTTGATTAGATGAACTTAATTATCATGAACATAGTGTAAATTGTCTTTGCAAATTATGTTGTGGATTAATAGCTCGCGCTTTAGCTCCTTGTTTTAACACGTTCCTAGAGAAAGACTAAGTTCAAAGATATTGTAAGCAATTGTGCGGACTAGGGCCGTAGTCTGAGGATTGTCCTCACTGTTACACAGAAGGCTTCTGTCCTTGATGCACCGCTCGGTGTGCCAACCCCTCTGGCGTCGTCTGTGGATGTTGTGAACATCTGGCAGACACGTTCTGATGACTACTTGATAGTTTAGTGCGCCATGCTTTACGACCTAGAGTCGGGGCTCCAAAAGCGTTTTGAACGCTATGGAACATATGAGATGTTCCAAGAGCTGAAATTGGTATTTCAGGCTCATGCCCGTGTTGAGAGGTTTGAGACCTCTGACAAGATCTTTGCCTACAAGATGGAGGAGAATAGCTCAGCCAGTGAGCGTGTGCTCAGAATGTCTGGGTACTTCAATCACTTGAATCAAGTGGGAGTTAATCTTCCAGATAAGAGAGTGATTGACAAAAGTTCTCCAGTCACTATCACCAAGCTGCTAGAGTTTCGTGATGAACTATAACATGCAAGGGAAGATGATCCCGGAGCTGTTCGTCGTGCTTAAGCCGTAAAGGTAGAAATCAAGAAGGAGCATCAAGTGTCGATGGTTAACAAGACCATTGGTTTCAAAGAAGGGCAAGGGCAAGAAGGGAAACTTCATGAATGGCAAGCCAGCTACCGCTCCAGTGAAGAAGCCCAAGAACCCAAACCCGGGACAAAGTGCTTCTATTAGGGAACGGTCACTGGTAGCAGAACTGCCTCAAATACTTGGTAGATAAGAAGGCTGGCAACTTCAACAAAAGTATATTTGATATATGTGTTATTGATGTGTACCTTACTAGTACTCCTAGTAGCACATGGGTATTAGATACCGGTTCAGTTGCTAATATTGGTAACTCAAAACAAAAGCTACGGAATAAAGGGAGACTAGCTAAGGGCGAGGTGACGATGTGTGTTGGAAGTGTTTCCAAGGATGACATGATCACCATCGCACGCTCCCTTTGCCTTCGGGATTAGTGTTGAACCCAGATAAATGTTGTTTGCATTGGTGTCTACGTTGAGCATGAACATGATTAGATGATGTTTATTGCAATACGGTTATTCATTTAAGTCAGAGAATAATGGTTATTCTGTTTACATGAATAATACCTTCTATGGTCATGCACCCAATGTGAATGGTTTATTGAATCTCGGTCGTAGTGATACACATGTTCATAACATTGATGCCAAAAGATGTAGAGTTCATAATGATAGCACCACTTTCTTGTGGCACTACTGCTTAGGTCATATTGGTGTAAAGCGCATGAAGAACCTCCAGGCTAATGGACTTTTGGAGTCACATGATTTTGAATCACCTGACACATGCGAACCATGCCTCATGGGCAAGATGACTAAAACCCCGTTTTCTGGAACAATGGAACGGGCAAGTGACTTGTTGGAGATCACACATGTTGATGTGTGCAGTCCGATGAGTGTTGACGCACGCGGTGGATATTGTTATTTTCTCACCTTCACCGATGAATTGAGTAGATATGGGTATATTTACTTAATGAAGCATAAGTATGAAGCGTTTGAAAAGTTCAAGCAATTTCAGAGTGAAGTTGAGAATCATTATAACAAGAAGATCAAGTTCCTACGATCTGATCAAGGGGAGAGTATCTGAGTTATGAGTCTGGCAATCACTAAAGACAAGGTGGAATCGTTTCACAGTTGACGCCACCTGGAACACCATAGCGTAATGGTGTGTCCGAACGTCGTAATCGCACCCTATTGGATATGGTGCGATCTATGATGTCTCTTACCGATCTACCGCCATCATTTTGGGGTTATGCATTAGAAACAATTACATTCACTTTAAATAGAGCACCATCTAAGTCCGTGGAGACGACACCGTATGAACTATGGTTTGGCAAGAAACCTAAGTTGTTGTTTCTTAAGGTTTGGGGCTACGATGCTTATGTCGACAGGCTTCAGCCAGAAAAGCTCGAACCCAAAGCGGAAAATTGTGTCTTCATAGAATACCCAAGCAAGACGATTGGGTATACCTTCTATCTAAGATCTGAGGGCAAAGTGTTTGTCGCTAGGAACAGGTCCTTTCTCGAGAAAGAGTTTCTCTTGAAAGAATTGAGTGGGAGGAAGATATAACTTGATGAGGTTGTTGAACCTTTACTTCAACCAGAGAGTAGCGCAGCACAGAAAGATGTTTTTGTGGCACCTACCTCAGTTGAAGAGAAAGCTAATGATGATGATCATGGAGCTTCAGATCAAGTTACTATCAAACCTTGTAGGTCGACAAGGGTGTGTGCAACTTCTGAGTGGTAACCATGTCTTAAAGGTCATGTTGTTGGACAATGATGAACCTATGAGCTATGGAGAAGCGATGATGGGCCCGAATTCCAACAAATGGTTGGAAGCCATGAAATTCGAGATAGGATCCATGTATGAGAACAAATTAAGGACTTTGGTGGACTTGCCCGATGATCGGCAAGCCATTGAGAATAAATGGATCTTTAAGAAGAAGACAGACGATGATGGTAATGTCACCATTTATGAAGCTCGACTTGTCTCAAAGAAGTTTCCGACAAGTTCAAGGAGTTGACTGTGATGAGACTTTCTCAATCATAGCGATGCTAAAGTCTGTTAGAATTATGTTAGCAGTTGCTGCATTTTCATTTACGAAATCTGGCAGATGGATGTCAAAACAAAGTTTCCTTGACGGTTTCCGTGAGGAAAGGTTGTATGTGATACAACCAGAAGGTTTTGTCGATCCTAAGGATGCTAAAAGGTATGCAAACTCCAGCGATCCTTCTATGGACTAGAGCAAGCATCTCGGAGTTGGAACATACGCTTTGATGAGGTGATCAAAGCATTTGGGTTTATACAAAGTTTGCAAGAAACTTGTATTTGCAAGAAAGTGAGTGGGAGCACTACAGCATTTTGATAAGTATATGTGGATGACATATTGTTCATCGAAAATGATGTAGAATTTCTGGAAAGCATAAAGGGTTGTTTGAATGGAGTTTTTCAAAGGAAGACCTGTGTAAAACTGCTTAAATGTTGGGTATCAAGATCTATAGAGATAGATCAAGACGTCTAATAAGACTTTCACAGAAGACATACCTTGACATGATCTTGAAGGAGTTCAAGATGGATCAGTCAAAGAAGGAGTTCTTGCCTGAGTTGTAAGGTGTGAAGTTAAGACTTGAAGCTCGACTACGGCAGAAGAAAGAGAAAGGACGAAAGTCGTCCCCTATGCCTTAGCCACAGGCTCTATGCGATATGCCATGTTGTGTACCGCGATGTGCCTTGCCACGTGTCTGGCAAGGGGGTATAAGAGTGATCCAAGAGTGGATCATTGGACAACGGTCAAAATTGTCGTTAGGAATAAGGAAATATTTCTCAATTATGGAGGTGATGAAGAGTTCGGCGTAAAGGGTTACGTCGATGCAAGCTTTAACACCTATCCGGATGACTCTGAGTAGCAAATCGGATACGTATAGTGGAGCAACCATTTGGAATAGCTCCAAGTGGAGCATAGTAGCAACATCTACAATATGAAATAAAGCTTTGCGAAGAACACACGGATCTGAATGTTGCAGTCCCATTGACTAAAACCTCTCTCGTAAGCATAACATGATCAGACCCTAGAACTCATTGAGTGTTAATCACATGGTGATGTGAACTAGATTATTGACTCTATTAAACTCTTGGGTGTTAATCACATGGCGATGTGAACTAGATTATTGACTCTAGTAAACTCTTTGGGTGTTAGTCACATGGAGATGTGAACTATGAGTGCTAATCACATGGCGATGTGAACTAGATTATTGACTCTAGTGCAAGTGGGAGACTGTTGGAAATATGCCCTAGAGGCAATAATAAAATGGTTATTATTATATTTCCATGTTCATGATAATTGTCTATTGCTCATGCTATAATTGTATTAACCGGAAACCGCAATACATGTGTGAATACATAGACCACAACATGTCCCTAGCAAGCCTCTAGTTGACTAGCTCGTTGATCAATAGATGGTTATGGTTTCCTGACCATGGACATTGGATGTCGTTGATAACGGGATCACATCATTAGGAGAATGATGTGATGGACAAGACTCAATCCTAAGCATAGCACAAGATCGTGTAGTTCGTTTGCTAGAGCTTTTCTAATGTCAAGTATCATTTCCTTAGACCATGAGATTGTGCAACTCCCGGATACCGTAGGAGTGCTTTGGGCGTATCAAACGTCACAATGTAACTAGGTGGCTATAAAGGTGCACTACAGGTATCTCCGAAAGTGTCTGTTGGGTTGGCACGAATCGAGACTGGGATTTGTCACTCCGTATGACGGAGAGGTATCTCTGGGCCCACTCGGTAATGCATCATCATAATGAGCTCAATGTGACTAAGGAGTTAGCCACGGGATCATGCACTACGAAACGAGTAAAGAGACTTGCCGGTAACGAGATTGAACGAGGTATGGGGATATCGACGGTCAAATCTCGGGCAAGTAACATACCGATGGACAAAGGGAATTGCATACGGGATTGATTGAATCCCCAACATCTGGTTCATCCGATGAGATCATCATGGAACATGTGGGAGCCAATATGGGTATCCAGATCCCGCTATTGGTTATTGGCCGGAGAGGTGTCTCGGTCATGTCTGCATGGTTCCCGAACCCGTAGGGTCTACACACTTAAGGTTCGGTGACGCTAGAGTTGTAATGGGAATAGTATGTGGTTACCGAAGGTTGTTCGGAGTCCCGGATGAGATCCCGGACGTGATGAGGAACTCCAGAATGGTCCGGAGGTGAAGATCGATATATTGGACGAAGGGTATTGGAGTCCAGAATTGTTCTGGGAGTACCGGGTGATGACCAGCGTGACCCAAAGGAGTTTCGGAGGCCCCGACAAGCATTAGGTGGCCTTATGGGCCAAGGGTGTAACATCCCAAAATTCTAAATTTTGGAATTTTATATTAAATAGATAGTTTTGATTGTGTGTTTGATTGTGGTGTGGTTGCTTGTGTGAAATTGAGTGAAATTTGAAACTTTTGAAAGTTAAATGAGAGGGAATAAAAGGACTTTCCCAAACTTTCACTTTGCTTTCTGATCTCCATGAATTCAAATTCTTTTCAAATACAAAACCCTAGAGTGAAGATGAAATGCCTTCTTCCATTTAAATAAATGAAACGGGTTTTTGAAAATATTTGAATTTCATTTGGAACTATTTCCAATTCAGCAACTTTATGCAACTCAATGATTTTCATGAGAGAAGATAAAATGACTTCTTCAAATCATATGAAATATGAGTTGGAAGTTTCAAAGAATCAAATTTAAAGTCCCTTTGAAGTTATTTGGTTTTTATTTAAAAAAAATTCTCCAAAAAAATAAAATATATGGAAATTAGGGTAAAATGATTCCCTACGTTAGAAAATTGGAGAGAAATAAATTTGAAACTATTTTGATATTTTTAAAATGATTTTTATGAGGTTTTATTACACCAGTAGCACTCTTTGCTTTATTTAAATTTTTGTGCATTTTATTTGACGTTAGAAAAATGTTCATGTTGTAGAAAATCTTTTTTTTGAAAATTTTGATGTATTATATGCCTATAGTATGTTTTTAGTTTATTTGGTTTTATTTTTATTTTTTTTTCTGTAAAATTGTTTTGTTAAAAAAAACAACTCTTCGGACCGACTGGGCCGAAGCCCAGCAGGCCCAGGCCGCCGTCACCGACCTCCCGCAGGAGACCGGCTCCTGTACGTCGCCGCCGCCGTCGGACTCCGACCCGGGCACGCCTCCCGAGGTCCGCCGCTTCCCCCCCACTATATATACTCCACCCCCGGGGCCCCTGGACCCCAGTCCGCCGCCGCAGCCCGCCGCCAGCGCCGCCTTCGCCGCTGCACACAACCGCCACCGCCCCGACGAGATCCGTCGCCGCCGCTTCCTCGCCTCCTCGTGCCGTAGCCGCCGCCTTCGCTCCGCCCTGCCGCCGTTGGCGCGCGCCGCCCCGCGCCCGCCCGCCGAACCCCGCACCCGAGCCACCACCCTCCGCCGCCGCCCGCACGCGCCATCACTGCCGCCGCCCGAAACCCGCCGGATCCGATGCCCGATCCGCCGCTGGTTTATTTTCGAAAACCGCCAAAACGGTACGAACTGCCAAACCGCCCGTTTTTTCCATTTTTTTATTAGTTTAGGTTTTTCTTTTAAAACCGACCGGTTAGTTATTTAGCGGACGTTCGTCCGTTAGTCTTCGTTAGCGAACAGTTTTCGTTCGTTAGGTTTCTGTAGCGAACGTTTGTTCGGTAGGTTTTCCTTTTCCTTTTAATTTCGGTCAGGGACCTATCTGTGGTTATTTTCTTTATAGTTTAGCCCCTAGTTTTCAAACGATTACAACTTTTACATAGTTTGTCCAAATTCGACGAAACCAACGCCCACTTCTTCGTCTTGATCCCCTCTATCCAAATAATCAACTTGAACATATTTTTGAAAATTTAAAATTTGATTTCAAACAGGTTTGAATTCAAAACTTCTTTTGTTCATAACTTGAGTTTTATAACTCCGATTTAGTTGATTCTTTTTGCTAATTGAAGCTCTTGACCTAAACTTTCTGATAAGACCAAACTCACCCAATTTCGGTACTGTTAGAAATTTTTTCGGTTGCAAGAGTTATTTGCCTGTTTTTGAGTTTTTCGAGATCTTTTCTTCGATTCTTTTGCATGATTGCTTATGTGTGGTTACTATTGCTTGATCACGATAGATTGACCGGAGTGTGACGAGTAGAACTATCAGGAGTTATGAGTGTGAATCATCTTCATCAACAATACAAGGCAAGTTCACACTTTGATCATACCCTTTTAATACCCAGTTTTATGCATTAGTTTCAATTCTTCAAACATTGCATGAGTAGGACTTGATGACATGTGGGTATTGGGAAGTAGTTGATGAGGTAGGAACCTATTGCCTTATACTCAAACCTTGGGAGTTACTACGTTATGCTTACTACTATGCTATGCTCGTAGACGTGGTTTGGTTTTGAGAGAATTCATGAAAGATGTGAGAGTTATTGTTAACTAAGGTTTAACTTAAGGTGGCTACTTTAATACACATCTGGGTGAATTGGTTTGTGGGCACCTAGGGAACCCAGTGTTGTCCAAGGAGATCCCGCGGTACCCGCGTGATCATCCTATGGTTTGCCACCCAGGCTCAAAGGGATCATAAGATTATTCATGCTAGAAACTTCCGTGTGCAGCCACAAGCCATTATGGGCTCTGGCATAGTTGAGTATGTTGTGTGACCTCTTTCAGTGGTAAACTAGCAGATGTAGGGGATGTAGGTGGTATAGTTTACCCGTCAAAAGAGTTAATGCTTCGGAAAGACTGTGTCTCGGTCATCCGTTTCTCAAACACCATGTAGTGCGAGAACTCCAACGGAGGAGATTGAGTCTTGTGGGAAAAGTGCGCAAACCTCTGTAGAGTGTACAAACTAATCATGATTAGACGTGTCCCCGGTTATGGACATCTTGAGTATCTGGTACTTGAATTATTGATTTGATCTGATCACGTTACTTAAATAATTTGTTGGATTATTGATGTTAATTTTGGATTGAGATGGGGATTACCTTCTCAACATTTTCAATAATCTTTGTAGTTAAATAAAACATATTCCTTTGTTGTAGGGAAAAATTAGCTTTATGCAAAACTAAACATAGAGCCTCCACCAGCCAAATATGCATGTAGTGATAGTCATTATTCAGCATTGCTCTACAGTGTGAAATTGCCAGTACATTCAATGTATTGACCTACATGGCTGCAACGTCTCATGTTGCAGGATTCTTACGACGAGTAAGTGATACGTTAGGGTTACGATTTCTACACTCAACTTTGCCGTTGGTGTTGATGGGAATCCACAACCTTGTTGTTACTTCCGCTATATGGATTGAGGTAATAGTATTTACGTTACATTATACATGTGATTTACCTCTGTTATAAATCCTCGAGTACTGTGTGTGTCAGCATACCGATCCAGGGATGACATTTAAGCACAGAGACTTGACCGTTTGAGGTCGGGTCGCTACAAAGGGGAGGGGGAACACCAGCCCACTAAGGGGTTGTGCGCCCCTCCCACCCCATCTCATGTAACCTGGAGAGGTGGGGGGGCCTCCCCTAGGGAAGCCGCCCCTCCCGGCTTGGGGAGCAAGTTTCCTAGGGGTGGGGGCGCCCAAACCCATCTAGGGTTTCCCCTATGGCCGCCGCCCCTCCCCTAGGAAAACCCTATGGCGCCTCCTCCTCCCCCCTTCCCCCTATATATAGTGAGGGGGAGAGAGGGCACCCGCACCCCTTCCCCTGGCGCAGCCCCTCCCTCCTCCAACACCTCCTCCTCCTTCGTAGTGCTTGGCGAAGCCCTGCCGGAGAACCACGAGCTCCACCACCACCACGGCGTCGTGCTGCCGGAGTTCTCCCTCAACTTCTCCTCTCCCCTTGCTGGATCAAGAAGGAGGAGACGTCCCCGGGCTGTACGTGTGTGTTGAACGTGGAGGTGCCGTCCGTTCGGCGCTTGGATCGGATCTTCCGCGATTTGAATCACCGTGAGTACAACTCCATCAACCGCGTTCTTGTAACGCTTCCGCTTAGCGATCTTCAAGGGCATGAAGATGCACTCCCTCTCTCTCGTTGCTAGTATCTCCTAGATTGATCTTGGTGACACGTAGGAAATTTTTGAATTATTACTACGTTCCCCAACACTGAGCCACCTGCTCGTGCGTCGCCTGCTCCGCCTCGAGCTTGGACCGGAGTGCCGCCTCGTACTCCAGATCCGCTCCCGCCTCCACCGAACCCTCGCGCCGGCGCTTTTGGCCGGAGACGGCCTCATTGGAGGAACCCCACGACCGATCCATGGAGAGCACCGTCGTGAATGAGAGGGGGAGGGGAGGAGGAGGAGTGGATCTGAGAAAGGTGCGAATGGGGAAGCGCAGCCGACGCACGTCGGATTTGGAAGCAGGGAACCCTAGAAATGGGGGGCGACACCCTTGCGGACCCATAAATACCCAGAACTAGCCAGGCCGAGGCCGTCGGACCAGGCCTGGGCGGTCAAGACAGGTTGAGGATGGGCCACCCGCGGCCCAAGGCCCAGGCCAGGGAGGGGAGAGAATAGGACAAAGGATGAGAGTGGGGGAGTCCCATCAGACCCAATGGGGACCGGGCCAGCCCGCACCAGGGGCCCACTAGCCCCCTGGTCGGCTGCCAGATCTAGGGTTAGCGTCAGCCCCGAAGCCGCTGACGTTGGCGAGCACGGCCCCGTCGGCGATCCCACCGCAGGAGCCAGAGAAGGGAAGGAGGAACAGTTCATCACCTCCAGAGAAGTGCAGTGGCTTGGCACCGGCCCCAAGACACCACGATCCAGCGAGATAATAGGAACCTTACCAGAAACCCGACGCCGCCGAGAGACGTGGACCCAGTCAGGATCTGTTGACGCGAAGAAGGCCCGTCGGCCGTGGCCCCCCGGCACAAATTTCCGCACGCGCGCTGGCGCCACCCCAGCGGCCACCGGAGCCGTCGTCCGGAGAGGAGCCGGGGACGAGGGCTCCGCGTCGGAGGCAGAATCCACATCATCAGCGCCCAACGCCCAAACCCTGTTGAACGACCGCGAGGCGCGGGGAGTAGACCGAGAGGGGAGGAAGGAGGGACCGCCGGGGAGTCGGGGCCCGCGGGGGCCAGAGGCAGGGGCGCCAGCCGGAGGGGGGAACCGGCGACGAGGCTAGGGAGGAGGGGCGCGTTGCCACATGGGACGAGGACGGGGAAGGGGAGAGAGGGGAAGAGAGCCATCTTTTCAGCTGTCTCCGCACAAGGGAATCAGTCAGCGTTGAGTGCCTTCACCTTGTTGCACTACCACACAATCAAAGTAGTAGTCCATCAACGTCAAATGGTCGCGTGCCCTCTTTCGATTGAGCACTCGATGACCCTCGATCGATCCCTTGGAAATTGAGAATATGCTCTTCCGCACGCTCCACATATGCAAGGAACACTTACATCATCGTCATATCATCTGCATAGTCCTCCACGTGAGACGACTCAATTTAGTGCTCACATGTATACTCCGATCTAAATCCATTGCTTCAAAGAAGAAGTGCCAAAAAATTAGCACATGTATTTCACCAAACACTTACCGGACGTGCCGAGTACCGTAGGGGCGAAGATACCTGCACGGCGGACAAAGGACAAGAGGTGTGGATCGGCGGCGGAGGAAAAGCGACGTGGGAGCCGGTGTGTAGCGGTGGAGGTAGCGGAGCTCCAAGAAGGGTTTGACAGGCGACCTGGGAGGTGTTGAGGCAGCGTCAGCGAGAGATAAAACAAATGTAGAGAAAGAGGGAAAGGATGGAAATGCGGGGTTTGGGAGGGGTTTTGGGTGGGCGACCTAGGAGCCATGGTGTAGTGATGGAGGTTGCGGAGGTCACGGAGCTCCTGAAATGGTTTGACAGGCGGCCTGGGAGGTGTTGCGGCGGCGGTGGCCAGAAAGAAAACGAATGCAGAGAAAGAGAGAAGGATGGAGATGCGGGATATGGGAGGGGTTTTGGATAGACGGAGGGTGTCAGAGTTCTACGTGGTTGATATGCAGACTTCCGCAAAGTCTCTATTTTGCTTCTCGGATAGATATGGATCATTTTGAATGACAAAATATCCGGATGGTTGTAGACGGTTTAAGCATGCCCTATTAGTGATTTCGGAGGGCTCAAGAAAAACTCAAAGACATCCTCGAACCAAAACCACCGCCTCCGTCCTCCGTTCTCAAATCTCTACTATCTCTACTCTCTATCTCTACTACTTATAAAAAACGTAATGTTCTCATTTCACCTTTCTTCGTACCACCTCTTCGTCCAACCTTCCATGCATATGATAATTAATCACATTAATTTATTTACCTTCTCAACCAATTGCACTTTAATTTACTTATCAATCTTTTAGTCTCTACTACTTAAAAAGAACATAAGGTTCCCACCGTTTTCCCCACCATCTCTTTGTCTAACCTTTCATGTATATGATAATTAATCACCTTAATTTACTTACCTTCTCAACCAATTGCACTTTAATTTACTTATCAATCTTCTAATCAAAATATAAAATAATTCATGGGCAGAATTTGATGAACATTTATTTACACAATTGCATTATTATTCACAGATAAATCATAAGCTAACGTACTAGAATATGTATATCCCATGACAACGCACTTACACTGTTCTAGTCTCTCTAAAAATAAAATAAATATAGAAACCCTCGCCTCACTATCCGCCCCCCTACGCCGTTACCGCCAAGTCATGGCCGCAACCCCGCCGCCGCCCGACGCCTTCGCCTTCTCTTCTGACGGAGAGCTCTTCGCAGCCGTCTCCGATCGGCGAATCCAGGTACTCGCTTCGCCTCTCTGCCCCCGCCTAAACCCCATTTTTACGAGCTGGCTAGCTCTCTAGTCTGTCGCTGTGAATTGGGGAACTCTCTGATCTGGATTGTTAATCCCTGCGAGATGTCCCGTGGTTGAAATGTAGCGTTACATGCCAGCAAGTTGCTAATTACCTCCCATGTTCATTTTATCATGGCGATTGATAGTTGCTACGAAGGTACCCCCAGTTTGAAGTGCACTGGGCGATTAAGTGTGATCTAACCAGACCATTGGAATCCCCCCCCCCCCCTCTCTCTCTCGCGACCGCGTCGCCCCCCCGCGGGCGACCGGTCTCCTCCCTCCAGCCCCCCCCCCCCCTTCCTCCTCCCTTCTCGCCGCCGTCGCCGGCGCCCGCGGCTGGCCTGGCCCCGGGGCTGCTGATGGCGGCGGCCTCCTGGCCCTTCCCCTCCCGGTCGCTCTCCGGCGCGGGCGGAGCTGCTCCGGGGTGTGCATCTAGGCGGCGGCGGGGCTCCGTGGCGCATGCAGGCGAGCAGCTGGGCGGCGGCGTCGCCGTTGGCGGCGGGGCGGCGCGGCAGCGGGATCTGGCGTCGTCCGCTCGGCCCAGATCTGGGCCCTTCAGGCCCCATCTGGGCCTGGGCGGACCGGCGGCGGGGATGGTCTCCGCCGTGGCTTCTGGGAGGCGGGGGAGACGCGACGAGTGGCTGGGCGCCGGCGGCGCCGACACCGGCCTGCTGCATCGCGGCCGGCGGGGCTTAATGGGCCCGCTTCGGGCCTGGCTGGGCCAGGGGTGGCCCGGCATGCCCCGCTGCCGCGTCCGGACGGCTACCGCGACGGTGCCGGAGGCACGGGCCTCCCGCACGACGGCGGTGGAGGTGGTTCCCTCCCGCTTGGCGTCGGTGTTGCTGCTCCCGTCGTGGTGAGCTTCTCTCCTGTCCTCTCGGCCTCGTGGTGGTGTTCGTAGTGAGGCGGCGTGGCGGCGGCGCTACTTCGTTGGCGCATGGTGATGGGCGACGGTTTGGCGGGTCGGTTCCGTCCGGTTGGGCGGTTGGGGTTGGAATGCGGGAGAAATCCCTGCCAGCTTCGGCCCCGACGCGGTGACACCTGTGGGTGCCATCATTCCTTCCTGGAGGGTGTCGGTGGTATCCACCCCCCACCTCCCTCCGCGTGCCGGGGGAAACCCGAGGACTCGTCCGGGCAGCAGCGTCGTCGGTGTCGCATCCCTTCTTGGAGGAGGTGCTTGGTACGCGGCGGTTCGGAGCCTCGGTCTGTGGTGGTCTGTATCCGGTAGGCGCCGCGGTGGCGGGTCATCCGCGCTTTGCCGAGCTGCCGTGGTTGGCATTTGTTTCTTCTTCTTTTTCTTTTGGTGTGTTGTGCTGCTCGCCACAGCGATCTCTGTACTCGGTGTTGGTTGCTTTGGAATACAAAGCGGGGGGAACCCTTTTTCGGTATTGATAGTTGCTACCGGCGAAGCTAGTTTCTGGTGTGTTATGTGTTGCTTGTAGCGGTGGTAAATATTTCTTTGGTATAGTACTCTTTTGTTTTCTATTTTTGTGGTATCTACTTAATGTCATTTCCTAGATCAGAGAGAATGCGGCGCGATAAAATATCTAAACGTATGCGGCTGATTTAAATTGAAGGATCATGAGAAAAAAAACAATTAAAGGCATAATTAAAGGAGGAGTAAAGTCGATTGGAATCGCATTAACCGGTTGCACGCATCGGCATTAAATCGACAGCATAAAAATCTAAAGGTTAAAGGGAGAAATTAAAGGCCACACATCGCTTGCTAGTAGCCGTGGTATCTACTTAAGCCCCTTGTCATTTTCTACTAACTAATCGACGTGGTTTCTCCTTTCAATAAAATTGTGGAACCGGGGCTATGACACTTTGATCCATTTCTTTGTAAGTAACTAGCTGTGAAGCCATGTGAGCAATTTGTTATCAGCCGTTTATAAAGAGTGTTCTAAATAAAGAGTTCCGTGTTGTGAGTTTTAGTATGATTGCTGCTTATACTGTTCTAAAGAGGTATGGATTTGAGGTACAAGCCTCCTTGTAAGCAAAAATGGTTGAAAATTGATGCTTACATGGATTTTCTTGTTGGAATTTACTTGAAAGTGTCAAGTGATGTTTACTGGGTTACATAGCTGCCAGCATTTAGCACCTCATGCAAGCTTTTTGCATTTTCTGCTCGTTCATCCATCTATGAGAGAAAATGAAACATTTAACTTTATATGGTATCGGTAGATTCGTGCTTGGGAAGATAGGATTGTTAGTTAAATATTTCTGTTCATTGGGGTGCCCCATCTAGCTAGCAATATTATAGTAGGGCGCTATTGGAAACAATATCTTTTTGTAGTATTTCTATTTTCTGCCTTTTTGATACACTGCATTTCTCATCTTTTTCCATTGTGAACTGGAATGGAAGTATGTGAGTACGTAGTTACCCTATATGCTGACATATTCTATTTTGTTCACTTGAAATTATTAATTGGGAAGGTATGGAGTACAAGAGAAGGACAAAAGATAGCAGGATGGACTGATCCAATAGCAGCCCACGATGATTCATACAGTTGCATTGCCTGCAGCTTTGTTCAGAAGAAGGTACTTTGTGTTGAGCTTAGTTGGTATCTCCTGTACTGTTGTATTATTTCAGGTTTTGATTGTTGGTTTTTTACAGCACACAAAGGATGGCGACCTTATTGTTGTTGCTGTTGGCACTGCAAATGGTGTAGTTTTAGCTCTTGATTCTACTGGTGTTATATGGAAAAGTGCTTGTCACACTGGGTATGTGAAACCTTATTACGAACTTGGTATTGTTGATTTTGTAACTCTAATCACGAGGCTTCTTCTGCGCTGTTTCTATTCTTCTGTCATGTAAAATAGGAACCATACCAGATACTGAACTTTCGTTGAGTACTTTCCCCTCTGAACTCATTTTAATAACTCTAAAATCGTCTGGCATACATCTTTTGCCTTGATGAACACACATGCTGGTTCCTTGTAGTTGGTGTCTTCTGCAATAGAAGGGCCCTCATATTTCTTTGATAAACACCGTGTTGATTTGTTTGTAGGACTACCATGTTGATTATGGTTGATGCTGTAGATGCTTAGAAAGAAAGGGCTATACACTATCTTCTAACCACATAGTCTAATCCTTGCACCTCGATGGTAGTTGAAATTAAATAGTCGCAATTCCTGAAGGGCTATACACTATCTTCTAGCCACATATTCTTTTGGCCTATTCATAAGTTTCTGTTTCCTTCTTCATTCTGAGATGCTGAAGCTCAGTTTCTCACCTAAGTCCAACTGTCCAAGCATGGGTGAATCTGTTCTTCAATTATTATTTTTTGTTCTTTTGAACTCAATAATGAGAAGGTTAAGTTGGTCATACTTACACATGCAACATGAGCTTAATTCCGTTGCCACGATCAAGGCTATAGCCTATATGCTAAAATTTTAAGCCACTTTAGTTTTTTTAGGTCATAAGCCGACTTTATGTGGTTCCAAAGAAAACCTGATAGAAACTGCATTCTGTAAGAAAACATCAGCTAGTTCAAGATATCTTTAGAATGACTTCACTGTGAAAACATTGATGCCTACTAACATGCCTTTCTCTTCCTACTAGCAAGGTCATTTCTCTTCACTTCTCGAAACAAGGGCGTGTTCTTATTACTGCTAGCAGGGATGGAGTTATATGTGAATTGGATACTTGGACTGGAAAATCCAAAGACACATTAAAAGCTTTGAAAAAGTCAATTAATTCTTTGACAGTTTCTCATGGTAAGTGCAACCTTTGTCTCCATGTGCTCTTACTTTATGCATACTTAACAAGATATCTTTATATTAAAGTTTCACGTGTTTGTTGTATTCATGATAGGATCTTCACTAAAATGTTTGGGTTATGTGTGAAGCAGTGTGAATTACATTAGGAAGGATCTCATCTGATTTCCTTCAATATTTGTTCATCATCATGTGGGCCTGTTATGGACCTTGATCCACAACAATATATATTGGGCAGAGGACTTGAAGACCAGGGACATGGCACTCACCCTCAACAAGGGTAGAGTGCTGGTCCCTGCGTGGAAGCTCTAAGGCCTGTAAAATTTTGTTTATTTTATTGCTCCTATGTCGTCTCAACATAGCCAGTCCCAAGCCGGGTGAAGGAGGAGGGTTGTGATAGGCTGACGACGCGCCATATCGGAACCTGGGTGTGCTGTCAAATGGGCAAGGGCCGGACCGTCACCCCCTTGTTGGCGTGTCGAATCTTGATCTGGATACGGTGACAATTGAGCAAGGATCAGGTCGTCACATCCTTAGTGGTGCGCTACATCGATGCCCGGTGTAGTGAAAAATGAGCAAGGGTCTTAGCATTTGACTTGACGAGTGTGAAGGGTAAGGAAGCTAGCCCAGCCTAGGAGGACCCGCTTAGGTAGCTGGAATGTAGAGTTCCTGACAGGCAAGCTACGGGAGCTAGTTGATACAGCAGTAAGGAGAGCTGCTGTTATCCTTTGCGTCCAAGAAACCAAATGGAGGGGACAGAAGGCAAAGGAGGTGGAGGATACTGGCTTAAAGCTATGGTACACGGGGACAACTGTATACAGAAATGAAATTGGCATCTTGATCAACAAGAGCCTCAAGTATGGAGTGGTAGAGTCAAGAGGTGTGGGGACTGGGTTATTCTGGTCAAGCTGGTAGCTGGGGACTTAGTTCTCAATGTTATTAGCGCGTATGCCCCACAAGTAGGCCACAATGAGAACAACAAAAGGGAGTTCTGGGAAGGCCCCAAGAACATGGTTAGGAGTGTACCTATTGGCGAGAAGCTCTTCATAGGAGGAGACCTCAATGGCCACGTGGGTACATCTAACATAGGTTTTGAAGGGGTGCATGGGGGCTTTGGCTATGGCATCAGGAATCAAGGAGGAGATGCCTTTGAGCTTTGCTCTAGCCTACGACATGATTGTAGCTAACACCCTCTTTTAAAAAGAGAGAATCACATCTAGTGACTTCTAGTAGTGGTCAACACTCTGGCCAGATTGATTTCACCCTCTCAAGAAGAGAAGACAGGCGTAAGCTTGTCATGATATTTGGAGAGTGTTGTCCCTCAGCATAAGCTTGAGGTGGCTGACTTCCGCTTTCGGATTCGTGTCCAACGGGATAAGGGCGCCAAAGTCTAGAACAAAGTGTTGGAAGCTCAAGGGGGAGGTAACTCAGGCTTTCAAGGAGAGGGTTATTAAGGAGGGCCCTTGGGAGGAAGGAGGTGATGCACACAATATGTGGATGAAGATGGTGACTTGCATTCATAAGGTGGCTTCAGAGGAGTTTGGAGTGTCCAGAGGAAGTAGAAGCGAAGCTAAAGATACCTGGTTGTGGAATGATGATGTCCAGAAAGCTACTAAGGAGAAGAAGGATTGTTTCAGACGACTACACCTAGCTAGGAGTGCAGACAACATAGAGAAGTACAAGGTGGCAAAGAAGGCCGCAATGCGAGCTGTGAGTGAAGCAAAGGGTCAGGCGTATTGTAACGCCCCGGATTCGATGCGCCAGGTGTCTTCCAGTTATTCGCCGTCCTTGCCATGTCATTTGCTTACGTGTTGCATCTTGCCATGTCATCATCTGCATTGCATCATCATGTTTTTCAAAACTTGCGTCCGGTCCTTTTCCCCGTTGTCCGTTTCGCGATCCGACACTCTCACCCGCGCCCATCGCCCCTCTCAGACCTTGTTTCGTGAGCGGGAGAAAAACGTTCTCGGAATGGCCCGAGATTTGCCGAGTGGCCTTGGTATAGCACCGACAGACCGCCTGTCAAATTTCGTTCCATTTGGAGGTCGTTTGATGCCCCAACGGTTAACCGCGTAGCCCGAAACCCCTCTCTCTTTGCAGCCCAGCACCTCTCCACGACAGCCCACTAGCCCATCCAAACCCCCTCCATGCTCTCGGTCGTTCGATCACGATCGTGTGGGCCAAAACCGCATCTCATTTGGACTCTCCTAGCTCCCTCTACCTATATAAACACCCCCTCCCCGAAATTCGCGGATTAATCCACCCATAACCCTAGCAAACTTCCCACTCCGCCGCCGGACGTGTCCGCCCGCGCCGGACGAAACAGTGCCGCCGCCCGCAGCCATCCAGGGCGCGCCACCTGTCCTCCGCCGCCGTCCCCGCGCCGTCGGCCCGCGGAGCCCATCCGGGGCCCGCGCGGGCCCAGATCCCGCCGCCGCCGGGCCCATCTGCCTCCCGCCCGCGCCCCGAGCGCCCCGCCGCCGCGCCCCTGCGCGCCCCGCGCCGGCCGCCCGCCGCCGCCCGGGCGTCTCGCCCCGCGCGCCGCCTCCGCCGCCCGATCGCGCCTCCCCGCGGCCTCGCCGGCAACCGCCTCCGCCGCCTCCCGCTCGCTGCCACGCCGCCCTTGCCGCACCGCCCGCCGCCGCGAGCTCCGCCGCCGCCGCCTGCGCCAGCGTCCCCGACCTCCCCGGCGCCGTCCCGGGCCCCCACCGACCTCCTCCTCGCCGGAGCCGCCCCGCCGTCGCCGGAGACGGGGTGGATGAGATCCACCACTCCCCAGATCCAAACGCCCTCGCCCCGCCCGGTTCTCCTCGTCCCGGGTGGTCATCGTCCCGCTTTCGGAGGGTAAAATTCCACTAAGTCCTAGTAATTTTGCATCATGTGTGCATCTTTGACATGTCATATCTCTTTGCATACTGCTCCGTTTTATGTGCGTAATATATCGAAATGTTCGTCATGAGATGCTCTTCATTTTGTACATTGTGCCATGCTTGTTTGTGATCATCTTGATGCCCTAATCATCGTTGCAAGAGTGCTATATGATGTTAACTGCTGTCTGTTTACAGAACTTGGTGATTTATCTTTTTCATTGCATTTTGTGTGTGCATCCTATGAGCATGAGCTCTACATGTGTTTTGATCTAAATCATGCCATCTTTACAGTGGTGCTAGTCTTGTATTTTTAGGATCTCGGTGGTGACTAGCACAAGCATGCAAAGTAGCCTCCATGATGTCGCCGTTTTCTGTGACTTAGTGATTTTTGTTAAGTCTGAGTCTGTTATATTTTGTTGCCATGTAAACCTGCTTCTATAAGTCATTCTATGCATAATCTGGAGATGTTCACTAAGGATGTTTTGTTACACATGTTATGTTCTATCCATCCATGTCCTTGTTTGCATTTATAGTCTGCTGTAGCTTGTTGTTATCATGCTCCAAAGTTGCTAAATAATGTTTCTGTCAGCCTGTTAACATGAAGTTCGTTGTTGCCATGTGTTTTGCTAGTGATCCATGTACCCTATGACTATGCTATTGCCATTCTTAGCTTCATATTAATGCCTTCTTACTGTTGGTTACCTTACCATGCCATGTAATGCTCTGTAGTGAGTGGGTCAAGCTCACCAACATGCCTACTTATCGTTATTTCTGCCATGCTCTGTTTTTCTTCTAAGTCTGATTCTGTTTATGGAACTTGCTATGTTTACATGGGTGCCATCATATTTTCTCTGCCTTTTTGGCTCGTGATCAGTAAGGGACTTTTGTTCTATGCAATTAGTAGATTCATGCCATGCCTTTGGTTGCCATGATATGTTCCTGTAGCATGTTGTTTGATAGCTCTAAATATTGCAACCTGATGTTATTTCTGTCATGTCCAGTAATTTCTGCTAAGTCTGTGAATCTGTTATTATTTGCAATCTTGCCATGTCCTTTTGAGCATGTTCTAGTGATTTCTGGAGATAGCTTAGTGTTCATGTTTTGTGATGCTCTACCTGTACATCATGCCCATGTCATTTTTTTCATGTTGAGGTGCTGTAGCATATTGTTTTGATGCTTGCAATATGCCTAGTTGCTGTGTTGGACAGATTTTTGCTATGTCTTGTTTGGAGTGTATGTGTTGCACCGTTGCTCCGTTTGTGGTGTGCTTTATATGTAACTTGCTTAGTTTTGCATGTAGTTTCATGTTATCTTGTTGCATCCTTGTTTTGAGTGTGTTTGTTTGATGTTTGAATGCATTTTGCATCAATGCCATGTTTAACTTGTTTTGCTCATATCTTCTAGGCCGTAGCTCCGAATCTAATGAACTTTATATGTAACTTGACTAGAATTTCGTGTAGATCATCTTGGTGCATCTTAATTTGCTGTTTAACAACTTGAACATAAGGTTTATTCAGATCTGGACCAATTTCGAAATTTGTATATGAAGACTTACCGGATTTGTTCTATGTTGTTTTCGGCCTCATTTAAACTTGCTTTGATGTGTTATTCTTGTATGCATCATCTCTTGTCATGAGTAGCTTCATGTAGCCTTGTCATGCATCATACTTGGTTGAGCATCATGCCGTGTTCATGTGTGGTGTGTTTACCATGTTGTGTGCTTCTTCTCGTTAGTTCCCGTGTCGTTGCGATCGTGAGGATTCTTTCGTCTTCGTGGATTCATCTTCTTCATGGACTCGTTCTTCTTCCTAGCGGGATTTCACCCAAGATGACCGTCACCTTGGATCTCATTACTATCATTGCTATGCTAGTTGCTTCGTTCTATCGCTATGCTGCGCTACCCATCACTTGCTCTTCAAGCCTCCCACATTGCCATGAACCTCTAACCTTTGTCACCATTCCTAGCAAACCGTTGCTTGGCTATGTTACCGCTTTGCTTAGTCCCTCTTATAGCGTTGCTAGTTGCAGGTGAAGATGAAGATTGCTCCTTGTTGGATTATGTTATGTTGGGATATCACAATATCTCTTATTTAATTAATACATCTATATACTTGGTAAAGGGTGGAAGGCTCGGCCTTATGCCTGGTGTTTTGTTCCACTCTTGCCGCCCTAGTTTCCGTCATACCGGTGTTATGTTCCTTGATTTTGCGTCCCTTACGCGGTTGGGTGATTTATGGGACCCCCTTGACAGTTCGCTTTAAATAAAACTCTTCCAGCAAGGTCCAACCTTGGTTTTATATTTGCCTCACCTAGCCTTTTTCCCTTGGGAGTCGTGCATCCCGAGGGTCATCTTTATTTTACCCCCCTGGGCCAGCGCTTGTCTAAGTGCTGGTCCAAACCGAGCGATGTCCGGCGCCCCTGGGCAACCAGGGTCTATGCCAACCCGACGTCTTGCTCATCCGGTGTGTCCTGAGAACGAGATACGTGTGACTCCTATCGGGATTGTCGACACATCGGGCGGCTTTGCTGGTCTTGTTTTACCATCATCGAAATGTCTTGTAACCGGGATTCCGAGACTGATCGGGTCTTTCCGGGAGAAGGAATATCCTTCGTTGACCGTGAGAGCTTATAATAGGCTAAGTTGGGACACCCCTGCAGGGTATTATCTTTCGGAAGCCATGCCCGCGGTTATGTGGCAGATGAGAATTTGTTAACGTCCGGTTGTAGAGAACTTGACACTTGACTTAAATAAAACGCATCAACCGCGTGTGTAGCCGTGATGGCCTCTTCTCGGCGGAGTCCGGGAAGTGAACACGGGGTTTCTGGGTTATGTTTGACGTAAGTAGGAGTTCAGGATCACTTCTTGATCATTGCTAGTTTTCACGACCGTTCCGTTGCTTCTCTTCTCGCTCTTATTTGCGTATATTAGCTACCATACATGCTTAGTCGCTGCTGCAACCTCACCACTTATCCTTTCCATACCCATTAAGCTTTGCTAGTCTTGATACCCATGGTAATGGGATTGCTGAGTCCTCGTGGCTCACAGATTACTACAACACCAGTTGCAGGTACAGGTTTTGCGATGATCATGACGCGAGAACGATGTTATTTGTTTTGGACTTCTTCTTCTGCTTCTTCTTCGATCAGGGGATAGGTTCCAGGTCGGCAGCCTGGGCTAGCAGGGTGGATGTCGTTTGAGCTCCTGTTTGTGTTTCATCCGTAGTCGGATGTTGATCATGTGTATGATGTATTGATGTATTTTTGCGGCATTTGTATGCCTTGTATGTATCCCCGGCTATTATGTAATGTTGATGTAATGATATCCACCTTGCAAAAGCGTCTTCAAGATGCGCTTCTATCCTTGGTGGGACCTTCGAGTTCCTTTAGGATAGGGTCGCATCTTGGGCGTGACACGTATGAGGACCTCTACTAGCACTTACACACAAAGGAAGGCAAAAGGGACATCTATAAGATGGTCAAGATACGAGAGAGGAAGACGAGGGATGTCGACCAAGTCAAATGCATCAAGGATGGAGCAAACCGACTCCTGGTGAAGGACGAGGAGATTAAGCATAGACGGCGACAAGCTGTTCAATGGAGAGAATGAGAGCTCTACCATTGAACTGGACGACTCCTTTGATGATACTAGCAGGCGTTTTGTGCAGTGAATTCAGGATTCTGCTTTAAAAAGGATGAAAGAAGGCAAGACGTTGGGCCCTGATTGTATCCCCATTGAGGTGTAGAGAGGCCTCGAAGGCATAACAATAATATGGCTAACTAAGCTTTTCAAACTCATCTTTCGGGCTAACAAGATGCCATAGGAATGGAGGCGGAGTATATTACTACCAATCTTCAAGAACAAGGGGGGTGTTCAAAGTTATACTAATTACTGTTGAGTTAAGCTGATGAGCCATACAATGAAGCTATTGGAGAAAGTTATTGAGCACATTGAAGAATGACACACACGACCAAAAATCAGTTTGGTTTCATGCCTGGGAGGTCAACTGGAAGCCATCTTCTTGGTACAACAACTTGTGGAGAGATATAGGGAGCAAAGGAAGGACCTGCATATGGTGTTCATTGACTTGGAGAAGGCCTACGATAAGATACCGCAGAATGTTATGTGGTGAGCCTTGGAGAAGCATAAAGTCCCAACAAAGTACATTACCCTCATCAAGGCGATAAGTTGTGACAAATGTTCGAACAAGTGATGGCGACACTCAAGGTTGTCAGAATCGCGATTCTGTTGTACGACTTTACGATCCAAATTAACCCCTTTGATTCTACGATTTTGGTTCATAGTATCTACGTTTCTATGATCCTGATAGTGAAGATTCTACAATTTGCGATTCTACCATCAGAGCTCCGATCCGATTCAGGATAACGATTCTGACAACCTTGGCGACACTGATGACTTCCCGATTAAAATAGGACTGCATCAAGGGTCAGCTTTGAGCCCTTATCTTTTTTCTTTGGTGATGGATGAGGTCACAAGGGATATACAAGGAGATACCCCATGGTGCTTGCTCTTTGCGGATGATGTGGTGCTAGTCGATGATAGTCAGACGGGGATCAGTAGAAAGTTAGAGCTATGGAGACAAACCTTGGAATCGAAAGGTTTTAGGCTTAGTAGAACTAAAGCCGAATACATGAGGTGCGGTTTTAGTACTACTAGGCACGAGGTTGAGGTTGGCCTTGATGGGCAGGTGGTACCTCAGAAGGACACCTTTCGATATTTTTGGGGTCAATGCTGCAGAAGGATGGTCATATCGATGAAGATGTGAGCCATCGAATCAAAGCTGGATGGATGAAGTGGCGCCAGGTTTCTGGCGTTCTCTGTGACAAGAGTGCCACAAAAGCTAAAAGGCAGGTTCTATAGGACGGCGATTCGACCCACAATGTTGTATGGTGCTAACTGTTGGCCAACTAAAAGGTGACATGTTCAACAGTTTGGTGTAGTGGAGATGCGCATGTTGAGATGGATGTGTGGTAACACAAGTAAGGATCGGGCCCGGAATGATGATATACGGGATAGAGTTGGGGTAGCACAGATTGAAGAGAAGTTTGTCCAACATCGTCTGAAATGGTTTGGGCATATTCAGCGCAGGCCTACAGAAGCTCTAGTGCATAGCGGATGGCTAAAGCATGCTGATAATGTCAAGAGAGGTCGGGTTAGACCAAACTTGACATGGGAGGAGACTTGTCCCACAGGACACGTTCTCTATCTCCGATCTTCCTAAGCAAACTGAAGCAAACTGATATTGCCTAATTCTATTACTCTTTCCCTAATTAACTAACTCTCCTAATGGTTATGTGGCTGGTGCTGGGCGACCTCTTTAGCCCAAGTACTAGCCTTTAGAGCTTGTATGGGGATTGCCAGTAAAACATATTTTTTGTCTTGAAATAACACAAACTGCGGGTGCCACCCTGCCAGGAACAAACTCAGGTGGAAGTACTATATTGTATATGTTTGCACCTTTAGTGCTCAAATATATTTAGTTTATCGAGTGTATTGGAACAAATATTTGTCTAACTTCCAGTCTTTCGTGAATATAGCACTCTTAGGTCATTATTGTTTAGATCTTGCTTTACATATTATCTTCTCAACTTTGTGTGTTTTCTGGACTTATATTGTAGCCCTGCACTTTGCAGATGAGAAGTTTATGGTTGTCTCAGCTAAGACAACAAAACTATATAGTATGAAGGACAAAAAAGAGATTCTGAAGATTCCTTCTGATGACGTATGTTATTCTTACTCTTATTCCGTACTTGCCCCCACCCCCCGACCCCCCTCTCTCTCGCAGTTGTGCCACGTAATGAAAGAGGCCTTAATTTTTATCGGTGCCATTGTGATTGCAGGGCCCTATCCAGCTGATGTCTGTGTCCGATGAAGCACACACATTAGTTTCTTATACTAACAATAATAAAGAAGTCAAAGTCTGGTCTTGTGATCACCAAAATTGCACTGTCGTTTCTACAGTCTCCCTTGCCATGCATACTCAGCCAAAGACAGTAGAGTGTAAAAGGAGCACATCATCTGAAGCCGGGGGAATTGTTCTTGCAGTATCAAAGAAAGGTGTGGCTTATGTGTGGGATTTGCAGACCCTTTCCCAAGATGAAATACTGCCCATCAAAATCTCAGTAAAAAAATCACTTGATAAAAAGGGCCGTGTCCCAATTATTTTAGCCAAGTTATGTGATGTCAAAGAAGACAACACAATTAAGGTTCATGTTGTGTTTGGATCACTAGACTGTTTACAGTTCAAGATTGTTGTATTGGGTGAGAATTGTGAGGACATCAACTTGGTTGCGGAATCTGATGCATTAGCTTCAGAAGAGCAAGATGCAAAAGGTTTGTTCAAATCGCTGTTGCTGTCCAACCATCATTATTAGCACAGTAAAGTCAATGAACATGCATAGGGAATTATCTTCATAGTACTGAAAGTTAATTTTGACAGATGTTCCTGGTTGTATAACAGCAGAGACTGTTCTCCCTCTTTTCTTGTGATTTGATTTTGCTTTTGTGAGTTTGTTGCCATGGGAAGATGTGCTTTTACTGTTGGACGTGTCTAGTATCTGCAATATATTCTATGGTGTTAAAAATGTTTCAGTTGTTCATCAGGATATAATGTGAGCATTCATATCTTGTAAGCCACAACTTTGGCTTAGCCTATCCTATTAGCATTACTGTATATTTTCACAAATCTTAAAGTCCCTGTGTCTGTTTGTGGTCCGTTCTGAAGGTTTCTCTACAGTGACAAGTACTCATTTCCAGATAAAACGAGTTACTTAGATAGCAGCTAGCCTATAATTACCTAACGTATGGCCAATTTGGAAGTAGACAGAACATGTAAGTAGATGTTCTGTTGATGAAAAGGTGGTGCACTTAGCCAAACACTTGTGGCATGTTATGTGGCTTGTAGCTGCATGATAATGAAATATAAATCACACCTAATTAACTGGAATGTTTTATCATAATTTATGACCTGATGCAGTGCTTCAGCGCTTTTCAGATAAGCGAAAAGCACACTTTTAAAAGCAAAACGAGGATGTAATTTGCAATCATCAGTACACATAGTAACTGCACCGCTTTAGTTTTCTGCAATTAGCATTTTGGAAATCATGGAAGCACCACTCTAATTTCTATATTATTTGTCAAGTTGTTAGTGGCTTAATTATTATTATTTTGTGATAAATGGCTTAATTCGATGATAAGCCACCTTTGACTCCTGTTTATAAACATGATGGTCTGGCACAATGAACCATTGTGTTATTTTGTTGTTCTATTATAGGTGATGGTTACACGGGGCTCTCAGATGCTAATTTACAGCTGAAGGAAGCGAGATACCAACATCATAGGAAGCAGAAAATAGGCAGTACTTTGTGTGCCAGATTAGATATAATACAGTAGTCAACAATAATAGAATAACAAAGCAACACATGAGAGAGATGATTTCTGTGGTTACAGCATGCATATTTTGACACTAATGGCATTTTCGTTGGGTCTCGGTACCTTTTAAACCTATCACAAGATTTATACTTTGTGTCCATATTTTCTTACGACTAAGTATGCTATTAAAGTTAGAGATTATGTACTTTGTTAAATGCCTACCGTTGATCTCAACTGGTTACTTGTTTCTTTATGGCACCAGTAAATAACAAGATGGATGATGAACAAGATCGACAGGAGAATACAAACCTCACTCGTCAAGGAAGACCAAACAAAAGGACAGCGTCTGTTTTGGATTCTATCACTGGTAACAATTAGCCCTGTTAATTTGAAGTACATCCAGACCTGATGCTGTAATAAGCATTGAGTGTATACCATGAAGAAACAAATTTAAGGTGTCCTTCATTTTCTACCTTTCTGATCACTAACTTCTCTATCTTGCTGGAAAGTTTAGACACAGTCAAGGAGGGGAATCCAGAGTATAATCTAGATGAACCAACTATGGAGCAGAAACTCGAGAGTCTAAATTTGCTCAATAAGTCTGAATTCCTTGAAGAGCAATCAGCCTCTCTGGCGCCGCCGAGTGCAGATTCAGTCTATATTTTGCTGAAGCAAGCTTTGCGTGCTGATGATCACGCTGAATTGCTGAAATGCATGTACAATAGAGATGAAAAGGTATGGCTTTCTTCTCTTTCGTGTGCAATGTTTGGTCAAATACTTTGTTGCCGCTTGTCTTGGTCACACTGTGAAAGAAATTTTACTTTGAAGCAATGGGTCATACAATTTAGCATACTTCTGTCACACAAGTTTAGTCAATGATGTTACAGATACATGTTACCCCCTTGGTTGTGTTGCAACTTTTCACCTCGTATGTTCTATTTCCTGGTTCATAGAGTGTCTCTATGTTATAATCACAAAACACTAGAGACATGCTCAAGTTCTCATGATCAACCACACTTGATTGACTCAACATTTTTTAGTAGTGTTGAAGCTAAATTTGGTGATGCAAATCTAGCGTCTGGTTTTCTTTTTCTTATTAGCTCCATGTTTAATGAATATCCTCATAGTAAGTAAAGGTGCACAGAAAAAGAGAGGATAAATTATACGTAACCCGGAGTTACTACCAGTGATGTTATTGATAACGGAGAAGAAACAAAGTTATTCCTGGTTGTGACCAATGCACTGCACCTCTAGTCTTATTAAGTCAAGTTGGGAGGCTTTATGAACAATCCTTGCTAGAAGTAGTCTGTTAGGGTGTGTTTGGTTCAGGGAGCAGAGTGGAACGTAATGGGTCGGTTCTGCACTTACGAGCCATCCTCGTGTTTGGTTGAAAAGCGGAACGGAATACACTGGTTCCTCGTAGAGGAATATTCCTCCCATATGCCGAACCAACTCACAACGCCAAATTGGTGGAATCACGCGGTTCCTCACTAGAATCGCGTTGTGGCTTGCAACTATCACCGCGAAACCACCCCCTCTCACATTCAGTGGCGGCGGCACATGCAAGACCATTAGCCCGGTAGGAGGTGAGTGCAGGTGGCCACGCCGGAAGGGGGAAAACGGGGGCCTGCTAGTCAGCGTGCAGTGTGTCAGAGCGGCGACGGTGGTTGAAGGCGAGCCAGGCGGCTGTCCGAGAAGAAAAACGGAGCTGTAGCGACTGGCAGAGGAGCAGAAAAGGTGTGTTTGGTCTGATTTGCCGCGGCAGACGGGTGCTGCAGGTGGCTGGAGTTGCAGCGGCGGGCGCCGCTGAGCTCACCCGTGATAGCTGCCGGGTTGCATCTGACAGGGAAAGAGGAGGCACCCGCTGCAGGGAAGAGGAAGGGCTGCAAGCCTGAAACAACGTGGAGGGCCTACGGGATGCTAGGCCAGTGAGCAAGGTAGGACAGCACGGGAAGGGGAAAGCAACGAGCTGAGCATATTGGAATTTTTATGTTAGTATTTTCTCCAACATGTATTTACCTTGTGCGGTGCTCAACCTATTTATGCAAAGAGTTGTGAGACTATACACATATGTGTAGAATGACTAAAATCAGATTTCATGAAAAGCAAAGAGTTGCAAATCTCTAAATCAATTTCTTCCCATTCCATTTCTTCAACCAAACATAGGAACGTAATCAACCCAACCAAACGCACGACTGGAATTGACCCATTCCGGTGGAACGGAACCATGACATTGCACTCCACTTGGTTCCCAAACCAAACACACCCTTAGGCTAAGGACTGGCCTGCTTTTTGGTCCATAACAAACCTAATAGTCTAACCTTTCAGTTATTAGCAACTGCCAAAGTCAGCATTTGCCATGTTATTTATTCTTATTGCGATTTGATGCAACATTTTCTCTTGTCTGATAATTTACTGTTGTGTTACATGCAGGTCATTGTAAAGTCAGTATCACTCCTAACGCCAGGAGATGCCCTGAAGCTTCTCAAGTTCTTCGTGTCGTCAATACAATCTAGGTAGGAAAGCTTACAAGGCATTTTGTCTCTTTAGTACATTGTTCGGGACAAACTATGTAGTGCATCTAATATTTAACTAGAGAACATCAGTCCATTGACCATGATACTATCTTCAGTCAGACACCTTTAACTTTATGTATCCATGTATACGTTGGATTGTTAGGTCTTGGTATATTTTGGATCCAATCTTTTTTGGGAATGACTAGAATGTACGGCTTCCAAAATGTGCTTAGCCTCTTCTAGTAACTTCTATTATTTGGCGATTTTTTATTTTGCATGCATGCATACACATGACAGCTTTACAAAAAGTTCTTATTTAGAGATTTATTCTCCACAGGGGTGCAAAGCTGGTTTGTTTGCTCCCGTGGCTTCAAACTTTACTTAGCCGGCACATGAGCAGCATCGTGTCGCAGGAGTCTTCTCTGCTATTGCTCAATTCACTCTATCAGGTTAGTAATTTTATCAGCTGCCCTAACAGTATGTCAAACAAGTATGTATTTGATTAAGAATCTTTCATCAAGATTACCACATTTTCGTTTGTTTGTTGGGTACTATTGTACTGAGTACCTTTTTTTCTCAGCTTATTGATGCAAGAACGTCGACCTTCAAATCAGCACTTCAACTCTCTACCACCCTTGATTACCGGTTCAGTGAGGTAAAAGTTTCCTTCCTGTAAAAAAAGCGATATTGTTGTTGGCATTGCAAATAATTTAAAGATTTCCCAGATTGCTGATGAAGAAACTGACGAGGAAGAGGCGGCCGCACCGATTGTCTACGAGGACAAGGACACAGAGGACGAAGAATCTGACATCGATGCTATGGAAACCGATGGGGAGAGTGAAGAGCTTGGCGATGTTACTGATGCCCTAAGGCATTCAGATGGAAGTGAGAGAGTATTATGAGCGACTGACCTGTAGACTCTTCTAGGACTGAGCTCTCAATCATCCTTTTCGGGTCTTGCTAAAAAAATCATTTGTAAAAGGTAGGAGCTCGAAAGCTGATGGTGTATACGAGGCTGCTATATGTTGTTGGATAAAGTTTTGAGAGCCTCAGATTTTCATGGAAAACCCAGCTAGGCTTGTACTATCTTAAGCATCGTGTTATCTAGCACAAACACTCTCAAATATCTGCAAGCATTTGAAATGGCATTTCATTTGCGAGATGACAATTTACACACCTATCATAATACCCCATCCGTCTCAAAATAAGTGTCTTAATCTTAGTGCAACTTTGTACTAAATTTAATACAAAGTTGATACACTTATTTTGAGACGGAGGGAGTATGTTTTTTTACATCTAGCATAATATGCGCATTTCATGAAAAATTACATATGGGACAGTTCAATTTAGTTTCCTGTCTACCCTAGTTCCTTTGTAAGTGGTTCGTGGTACCTGTTTCGAGAGCAACTAGTCAACAAGCTCCTTCGGGAGCCTCGAACAATCAGCGCCACTTGGCGCACTCTCAGTCATTCGCTACGTGTCGTGCTCTGGACGTTCCCTTTGGATTTTGTTTTTTTATTTTTCCGCACGCGTTTTCGGCTTTTTAAATGGTTTTTTTCGACGTTTTGGTTTTCCCCCGGTCTTCCTTAGCTTTTCGACCAAATTTTTTTTTCTAAAAAAAATATTTTTTTTGCGTGAAAAAACACGTTTTCTGTTTTTTTCTTTCTTTCGCGGGAGTCACGGTTTTGCGTCCGCGAGAGACACGGTTGTGCTTTCACGAGAGTCACGGCCGTGCCTCTCGGAAAGGGAAAAAACAAAACGCGTTTTTTTTCTTTCACGAGAGTCACAGTTTTGCTTCCGCGAGAGGCACAGTTGTGCTTTCACAAGAGTCACGGCCGTGCCTCTCGAAAAGGAAAAAAATACGCGTTTTCTGTTTTTTTTCTTTCGCGAGAGTCATTGTTTTGCTTTCGCCAGAGGCACGGTTGTGCTGTCGCGCGAGTCACGGCCGTGCCTCTTGGGAAAGAAAAAAAAACGCGTTTTCTGTTTTTTCCTTCCACGAGAGTCACGGTTTTGCTTCCACAAGAGGCACGATTCTGATTTCGCGAGAGGCACGGTCGTGCCTCTTTCGGAAAGGGAAAAAACCGTGCTCCCGGTTCGATTTTTTCGTCTGGTTTTTTCGTAAAAAAAGTTCGTCAAAACCTAACAACATGGGATCTAGTTTTGAAGATCTCGACGCGAGGAATCCAATGGTGAAAACGGTTCGAGATTTGGACACACGGTTTAAGAGAACAAACGTTTTGAATAAACGGATCTACGAAAAAGGGAAAACTCCCAGGTTGCGACAAGTGGCGCGCTGCATGTGCGCCACTTGTCGCGACCTGGGAAGGTGGAGTGTTCTTTGCAACGAGTACTCCTTAATTAATGATTTCGACCATTTTCGGCTCCTCCTTGGCAGCATTGGTGCTCTTGAGATCCCCTTCATTGTTACTCTACTTTATTTTTTGAGGAATTGTTACTCTAATTTTTTGCACCTTAGAACATCTCCAATGGCAGCCCTAAAATAGGTCAGTAGTCGGTTTTGGGGTATTTTGGGGGATGGGGAGGATCCTCTTCAACAGCAACCCTATCATATTTTTTGTAAAATGTTTTTTGGGCAGCCCAAAAAGAGGGCTCCTCGCGTTGCAAATATATGGCGCGAGAGGGGCTGCGGTAAACAAAAGCCTCCCTCCCCCCCCCCCCCCCCCCCCCCCCACCGCGTCGCCGTAGCCTGCAGATCTGCTGATCATTGGGCTTGTCGCCATCGGATCTACTCAATCCACCTCGCCACTGGCCGCCGGACCAACTAAATCGCCGCCGCCCATGAATCTCGTCCCACCGTCGTCGTAGACCGCCACTCCGCCCTCATCCGGTAGCTCTGTCGCGCCTCCCCAGTCCTCCGTGCGTCCTCGTCGCTGCCATGTCGTCGCCATGCCACCGAAGCTGAAGATCGGCTTCAGGGCAGTGCGGTTGTGGTCCCCCGGCTGGTACGACATGGAGTTCTAGCATGCGGACCATCGGTATTGGCTGGGCACCTTCCGGAGTGAGGACCTCGCGCATATGACATCGTGGTGTGGCGGCTCGGTCTGCCGACGGACATGCTCAACTTCCCAGAGATCGTCGGGGGGAAGGTCACCATTGTGACCTGCCCGACGAAGACGGAGACGAAGACCGATGTCGTCGCTGAGAAGAGTGACGAGAAGATGATGGCGAGGTTCGCGCGGGAGCACCTGAAGTACGCCCAATACGAGCAGGAGTGGTATTGGAAGAGGGTCATAGAGAAGAAGAAGAAGACGAAGAACGACGATGAGGCAGGACCTTCCTCTTCGAAGGTGGTGGTCAACGTCGAGTCGTCCGAAGACTACATTGATTGGAGCGACCTTAAGCGTGAGTGATGGTGAGGGTTCTGGCATCCGAGTGGGACAACAGGGACAACGGATAATGTGTATTTTGATAATTTAATTAGCATGCACAAGCTCTAGTAATTAGTTTAGTGTGTAGTAGCATGTGCTATGGATGTAACTTTTTTTTAAACGTCCAACATAGCTGGTTTTCATCCATTTAGCAGAGAGGGAGATGACAAAGGGTTGATCAAGTGATCATGAGCGTGAAACCGAAAAGAAATTACATCCATCCTAGAGCCCCAGTACTCCAGGCCATCTAAGCAAGCTTAAAGGGATCTCTCACGTCACATCCTCGAAGGGCTGCTGAATGCATCTTGCACCCGGCCAATCTCCATTTCTCCATGTCGCGCTTGCAAGCTTATGTAATGTGCCTCACATCAGCTTGCTTTCCTCTGAAAATGTAGGAGTTTCGCTCCAACCAGACATGCCAGGAGATGAGGGCGATCATAGTCTTCGTGCCTTTCCTGTGTCCTGGAGCCGCAGCAGATATGATCCTATGAATTCTATCCATCGTCGTCGTACCCATGCTCCACACTCCTTGGGTCAGTGTACTGCACCCAGTCCAAGTAGCCGCAATGCTCCAGACCTGCAGCGAGTCCGGGCATTCCCAGATCATGTGGTGAGAGGTCTCGAGGTTGCGTAGACACATGGGGCAGAAGTATCCATTTTCCCAGCCTCTTCGTTGTAGCCGGTCATTGCACCAGAGTTTGTCCAGATGCAGCAGCCAAAGGAAAATCTTGATTTTGCATGGAGCCCAGATCTTCCAGATGAGCATTCTGAAACTGCAAAGTTGGGCTCTGTCGAACTGGGCATTGTACGCCGATCTCGCCGAGTAGATGCCCAAACTGCAGAGCTTCCATTTGATCGTGTCCGGGGTTTCTGTTTCCAGGTTGAGGCCAGCTTGCCTAATTTCCCTTGCCAACTGAATGACTTGTTGGGCGATGTTGTTGTAGTCACCGTGGCGTAGGTCGAGGATCCACCGATCCTCGTGCAGGGCTTCTCTGACGCTTCTGTTCTTGCGGATGGACCTGGCGAAGAGCGTGGGGTAGGCCAGACGGAGTTTCCTCCCTCCCAGCCAAGAGCACGACCAAAAGGAAGCAGTAGTCCCGTCCCCGATGGTCACCGTAGTGGAAGCCGCAAAGAGAGCTCGGTGTATGGCGTCGCAGGGCATGCCAGTGCCTACCCAGGGTCTGGTTGGCTAATTCCAGGATTGCCAGAGCCATCGCAGCCACAGCGTATCACGCCCAAGATGCGACCCTATCCTAAAGGAACTCGAAGGTCCCATCAAGGATAGAAGCGCATCTTGAAGACGCTTATGCAAGGTGGATATCATTACATCAACATTACATAATAGATGGGGATACATACAAGGCATACAAATGCCGCAGGAATACATCAATACATCAAACACATGATCAACATCCGAGTACGGATGAAACATCAACAGAAGCTCGAACGACACCCACCCTGCTAGCCCAGGCTGCCGACCTGGAACCTATCCCCTGATCGAAGAAGAAGAAGGACTCCAAAACAAGTAACATCGCTCTCGCGTCATGATCATCGCAAAACCTGTACCTGCAACTGGTGTTGTAGTAATCTGTGAGCCACGAAGACTCAGCAATCCCATTACCATGGGTATCAAGACTAGCAAAGCTTAATGGGTAAGGAAGGGGGTAAAGTGGTGAGGTTGCAGCAGCGACTAAGCATGTATGGTGGCTAACATACGCAAATAAGAGCGAGAAGAGAAGCAACGGAACGGTCGTGAAACTAGCAATGATCAAGAAGTGATCCTGAACTCCTACTTACGTCAAACATAACCCAGAAACCGTGTTCACTTCCCGGACTCCGCCGAGAAGAGACCATCACGGCTACACACGCGGTTGATGCTTTTTAATTAAGTCAAGTGTCAAGTTCTCTACAACCGGATATTAACAAATTCCCATCTGCCACATAACCGCGGGCACGGCTTTCAAAAGATAATACCCTGCAGGGGTGTCCCAACTTAGCCCATTATAAGCTCTCACGATCAACGAAGGATATTCCTTCTCCCGGGAAGACCCGATCAGTCTCGGAATCCCGGTTACAAGACATTTCGACAATGGTAAAACAAGACCAACAAAGCCGCCCGGTGCGCCGACATCCCAATAGGAGCTGCACATATCTCGTTCTCAGGGCAACACCGGATAAGTCAAGCTACGAGTAAAACCAGCCCTCAAGTTTCCCCGAGGTGGCCCCGCAGGCTGCTCGGTTCGGACCAATACTTAGAGAAGCACTGGCCCGGGGGGGGGGGGGTTTAAAATAAAGATGACCCTCGGAATGTGCGACTCCCAAGGGAAAATGTTAGGTGAGGCAAATGTAAAACCAAGGTTGGGCCTTGCTGGAAGAGTTTTATTCAAAGCGAACTGTCAAGGGGGTCTCATAAATCACCCAACCGCGTAAGGGACGCAAAATCAAGGAACATAACACCGGTATGACGGAAACTAGGGCGGCAAGAGTGGAACAAAACACCAGGCATAAGGCCGAGCCTTCCACCCTTTACCAAGTATATAGATGCATTAATTAAATAAGAGATATTGTGATATCCCAACATAAACATAATCCAACATGGAGCAATCTTCATCTTCACCTGCAACTAGCAACGCTATAAGAGGGGCTGAGCAAAGCGGTAGCATAGCCAAACAACGGTTTGCTAGGAAGGGTGTCAAAGGTTAGAGGTTCATGGCAATTTGGGAGGCTTGAAGAGCAAGTGATAGGTAGCGCAGCATAGCGATAGAACGAAGCAACTAGCATAGCAATGATAGTAATGAGATCCAAGGTGACGGTCATCTTGGCTGAAATCCCGCTAGGAAGAAGAACGAGTCCATGAAGAAGATGAATCCACGAAGACGAACGAATCCTCACGATCGCAACGACACGGGAACTAACGAGAAGAAGCACACAACATGGTAAACACACCACACATGAACACGGCATGATGCTCAACCAAGTATGATGCATGACAAGGCTACATGAAGCTACACATGGCAAGAGATGATGCATACAAGAACACACATCAAAGCAAGTTTAAATGAGGCCGGAATTAACACATAACAATTCCGGTAAGTCCTGATATGCAAATTTCAAATTTGGTCCAGATCTGAATAAACCTTATGTTAAAGTTGTTAAACAGCACGTTAAGATGCACCGAGATGATCTACACGAAATTCTAGTCAAGTTACATATAAAGTTCATTAGATTCGGAGTTACGGCCTAGAAGATATGAGCAAAACAAGTTAAACATGGCATTGATGCAAAATGCATTCAAACATCAAACAAACACACTCAAGGCATGGGTGCAACATGATAGAGACTACATGCAAAACTAAGCAAGTTTCATATAGAGCACACTCCAAACGGAGCAACGGTGCAACACATACACTCCAAACAAGATATAACAACAATCTGTCCAAAACAGCAACTAGGCATATTGCAAGCATCGAAACAATATGCTACAGCACCTCAACATGAAAAAAAAGGCATGGAAATGATTTAAAGGTAAAGCATGACAAAACATGAACACTGAGCTATCTCCAGAAATCAATAGAACATGCTCAAAAGGACATGACAAGATTGCAAATAATAACAGATCACAGACTTAGCAGAAATCACTGGACATGGCAGAAATAACATCAGGTTGCAAAGTTTAGAGCTATCAAACAACATGCTACAGGAACATATCATAGCAAACAAAGGCATGGCATGAATCTACTAATTGCATAGAACAAAAGTCCCTTACTGAATATGAGCCTAAAAGGCACAGAAGATACGATGGCACCCATGTAAACATAGCAAGTAATATGACAGATTCAGACTTGGAAGAAAACAGAGCATGGCAGAAATAACGATAAGTAGGCATGTTGGTGAGCTTGAACCACTCACCACAGAGCAATACATGGCATGACAAGGTAACCAGCAGTAAGATGGCACAAATATGAAGCTAAGCATGGCAATATCATAGTCATAGGGTACATGGATCACTAGTAACAACCATGGCAAAATTGATTAACATGTAAACAATCTGCCAGGAACATTTTAAAGCAAAAGTAGAGCAAGATTAAGATATTCTAGAGCACTCCATAATTGCAAACATGGGCATGGATGGATAGAGCATAACATGTATAACAAAACATCCTTAGTGAACGTCTCCAGATTATGCATAGAATGACTTGTAGCAGCAGGTTTACATGGCAACAAAATATAACAGACTCGGACTTGGCAGAAATCACAGTGTCACAGAAATCAGCAACATCATGGAGGCTACTTTGCATGCTTGTGCTAGTCACCAAGTAGATCACAAAAATACAAGACAACACCACTGTAAAGATGGCATGATGTAGATCAAAACACATGTAGAGCTCATGCTCATAGGATGTACACACAAAATGCAATGAAAAAGATAAATCACCAAGTTCTGTAAACAGACAGCAGTTAACAGCATATAGCACTCTTGCAACGATGATTTGGGCATCAAGATGGACTCAAATGAACATGACACAATGGAACAAAATGAATATAATCTCATGATGAATCATTTGACATATTATATGCATGAAACGAAGCAGCACACATGGAGTTATAGCATGATGAATAATGCACCAGAAGGTTAAAAAAAATTGGGGGGGGGGGCGACCTGCGGATCTGGATCTGGATCCAGATCGGGCCGGCGAGCTGGGGCAGGGGCGGCGAGGCTCCGGTGGCCGGTAGCGACGGCGGAGGTCGGGGGCGGGGCCGGTGTCGTGGAATTGTCACGGCAGATGTCCTCGAGCTAGGACTTAGTCGTGGAGCCATCGCAACTAGGAAGCTTAAAGGGGTTAAGCGGGACAAGGAACACGAGGGTTATACTGGTTCGGCCCCTTACGGTGAAGGTGAAAGCCTACGTCCAGTTGAGGTGATATTGATTAGGGTTTCGATGAGCAGGGAGCTTGATTGCTATGCCTGGCTCTCGATCAGATCTTTCTCGTCCTGAACCGCCGCCGGGTCGCCCCTTTATATAGAGAGGTTGACGCCCAGCAGCTCTCAGAGTCCCGGCCGGCTCATAACAGTGGCCGGCTTGGACTCTTATCTATTCTTGCCTTACACGACAAGTTTACCCTAACGGCGGCTAATGCTACGGGCCTTAAGCCATCTCCGGGTCTTGGGCCCGTTATTGACCCGCCGTCTTCATCTTTGGTACTGGGCTTCGCGTAGTAGCCATCATGGGTAACCCGGCCCCTCCAGGGCGGGTGACTCCAATGGTTATATCCCCAACATTAGGCCCCAGATTGATTTGAGCCGGCTCATGTCAATCTTCAATCCCTTCAATAGAAAATCTCTGGCTTACAATCGTGTAAAGGCTATAACCCGTCGTGACGTCATCTTCTGGATTCCGGGTAACCTGCCGTGACGTCATCTTCCATTAAGTTAATTTTTTATTCTGTCACATCTCCAACGGATCGTTCTTTAATGGTCATCCCGAAGATCGAGGCACCTTTGTGGTGAGATAATCACACCGTGGCCTCCTCGTTTCTCGCGCCCACTTAAGAGCCTCGCCTTATAAATAGCCCGGCCCGATAAGCCTCCAGTCACACGTCTTCCTCCTCTCGCCACTGTTCTCCCGCTCGAGCTCCATCGCCGCCGCCGCCGCGGGTCTTCCTGTCTTCTCCAACTCAGGCCGCTGCATCAACCTGACGTGACCAGATAAACGGCGGCGACCTCCGCAACTCTCCAACACCCGTAAGCCCTTGTTACTCCATAGAATAGATCCGCGTTAGGGTTCTTGCTGTTCTTCCCGTGTTCGTCGCCGTTCATCGCGAGCTCTTGGTAGATTTCATTATTACCACCCCTTCTTGATATGTAGACTGTATAGAACTGTTGCGGTAGTTGTTTCACACCCGCTTCCAATGTATATAGATCTCTTTTCCCTGCATAAAGGATCCGTTCGAACCTATGAACTTCTTCTGCGTCTGTTTTAGGTCTAGAAACTTTCCTCTTTAGCCGACCGTTTTGATCCAAAATAATTACTGCGATCCGTGAAACCTGTTTTCACCATACTTAGTAAAAAACTGCATCTGCTGAGCTATGGCGGCTTACATTTCCGGCTTAAAAGAAGCCACGCGCCGTAAAATTCTCCGGCTCATTTATGATAAAGCTGTAGACAAGTTGAATTACTCTCAATACCTGCAGCGGCTTAGATAACCCGATGCATTTAGCCATATGTCATTAGGCCCCTTCATAAGCCGCCACGTTAAACATTAAACTGTAAACTTCCTCCGGCTTATAATTGAACCGGACATTTCCTTTTATCATAGGCTTCCGTCTTTCACCATGCCTCCCAAAGCTCCCAAAGCACCCATCACATGCAACTGGATGAGGTCCAACGTCACCGACGAAACCTTAGCGGACTTTGTGAAGACGGGTTACCTGCCCAAGAAGGATGTCATGTCTTACCACGTCCTTGACCCGTCAGAGGAGAGACCACAACCAAGGGACGGGGAGGTGGTAATATTTGCGGATCACATGAGCCGGGGCTTCGCACCGCCAGGCTCAAAGTTCTTTAGAGATGTGCTGAGCTTCTTTGATCTGCGGCCACAAGACATAGGACCCAATTCCGTGTCAAACATATGCAACTTCCAAGTATTCTGCGAAGTCTACCTTGGAGAAGAGCCCAGCCTTCTGCTCTTTAGAGAGCTATTCTATTTGAATGCCAGAATGAGTGCGCTAACGGACCGAGCCTGGAACTTGGTGGAATCTCCATTCAACGCCGGAGAGACTGCCTCTTTCCTTACGCTAAGCCGCCCAGCCATCCAAAGGATTGGAACCAGACGTGGTTTTACTGCCAGGATACGTCTCCGGCTGACGAGAGCCCTCTGCCTGGCTTTCGTGCCGTGCGTCTGGAAGCAAACCACCCTCTGCCCGACAAACTATCCCAGGCGGAGCGTCAACCTCTGATCCCCACCATCAACAAGATCAAGGCTCTCCTGGGCAACGGCCTCAACGGCATTGATCTGGTCTGGGTTTGGATCTCCTGGCGGGTGATCCCCTTGAGCCGCCGCCCCGGCTTAATGTGTGATTACACGGGCCGTAAAGATGACCCCCTGCGACATAGCCGCAACGATCTTCCTGAAGACGTTGTTGAAGATATGACCAAGGCCCTCTTGAACGAGAGCTTGGCAGACTGCGGGAGGACCGGCTTAAGCCCCTTCTGCAAGACCAACCCGGCCCCAGCGGTAAGCCGCTGATTTGAACATCTTATTTTCTCCTTTAGATAGTTTTCATCTGAACCTTAAGAAATCTTCATTGTATTTTTCAGGCTGATGATAAATTCTGGAAGGTCAAGTATGACCATGAGGCGGCCAAGAAGGCCAGGAAGGCTAAGAAAGCCGCCAGGAGAGCCGCTCCCCGTAAGAAGGGAAGCAGGCCTACTGCCTCAGAGCTGCTTCAACTAAGTGACAGCTCCGAGTCAGAGGTAACCCCTGAACCTGTAAGCTCTTGTTGTATTCCTTGTTTATTCCTGTCCACCTTATTGATACTGATCATCAGCAGGATGACACCGGAGCAAGTAACCCGGTGACTGAAGAGGTAATGACACTTTCCTCCGACTCGGAGCCCTTGCCAAGGCTGAAAGTCCGAAGAGTAACCCGGAAAGTAAGATTTTCACATCCTTTAGCTTATCAAGATCCTTAATTTCTTTTGAAGCAACAGATTCATGAGAGCCGGCGGCACACCCGGACCAACAAAGATGCAGACCTCTCTTCCGGCTTACCTGAAGCGTCGAGGAAGCGCCGGACCGAGGTTATTTCCCACTTATATCCTTTTCATCCTTTGGCGGGTGTTATACGTCAACCGCTAATTCTTCTGATTCAAACTATCAGGAAACTTCACCTTCCTCTGGTGACTCGATGCAATCGAACCTGCCGGCCTTCAAGACCGTACCCGGGTAATGATGATCTTCTCTTGTTGTGCTTATCTTTACTCATACTTTTGTACTAACCTTTTTGTCCTTTCAGTGCCCAGGCAAAGCTCAGCAAGAGGGCGAAGAAGAATAAGCCGGTCGAAGAGCCGGTCTTGCCTGAGCCGGAGGTTTCAGCTCAAGAGCCGCCAGCTGCCTCTGCTCCTGAAGCCACCACTCCAACCAACGAACCAGCCATGGAGACTTCCACTAACCCGGACATCTCCAGCCCGGCTCAGCCGGCCGATGACCCGGACGTGGTAATCACCCGGACGGAGTTTGTCGAGCCGGGGAGACCCACTGTGCTGGCTAAGTGCTCTGCGAAGGAAGAGTTGCTAGAGCGCCGCCGGGCCAAGCTGGACATCACCAACTACGCCAACCTGAGCATTGGAGAGATCATCTCCGGCTATGTCAATCAGGTGCACAGTAGCCGGGACTTGGAGATTGACATGGTGAAGCAGATACAGCAGAAGTCTGAGGTACCACTCTATCACTTACTGCATAGTCATCTTTACCATACTAGCCCCCAAGTCTACTACTTATGATAGGATATGTTGTAGACTTAATTTCCGGCTTACTTCCATGAACCGGTAATTTATAGATAGAAACTTTCGACATGCATTAGCCCCCAAGTGCCAAGTGTCTTTGCTTGGAAAGTGATTGGGACTTTAAAATCGCATAATAATTGTTCGTACTATAACCCGGAAATTGTGCAGGCTGCTTGCAAAAAATTTGAGGCGGATATCTCTGAGCTGAAGAACCGCCTGAAGACTCAGGAAACTGAGACCCAGAAGGCCAACGCCAAATTTGAGTCCAGTATTGCTGCTCAAGAGAAGATGAAGAAGAAGTTTGAGGCTGAAAGGAAAACTTGGGTCGAAGAGAAAGCTGCTCTGGTAAGCCGGGCCGAACAGGCGGAGAAGACTCTGATGGAGAGAACCGCCGAACTCTCCGGCTTAAAACGCCATGTGTCACAAATGGTCGCCGCAATCTTCGGTAAGTCCTTCTGCAGGCTTTGAACAAGTCTTTATGTCTCATAACTCCCATCATTGAGAACGGCTTATCTTACTTTGTTAAACAGGTCCCAGAAGCGCCAACCTCAATCAGAACGTGCTGACCAAGCTGAAGGCCGTGTACACCCTGGTGGAGCAACTCTACACCGGGTCACAGCGCGCTTTGGCCGTGGTGGCCCTATCCAATGAGGTTCCGACTCACCTGGCGGAAGTACTTCGCCGGCTGGCCGTTCTTCCTCAGCGTGTTCAAGAGCTGCGACGGGCCTCTGCAAGAGCCGGAGCCATAGCTGCTCTGAGCCGGGCCAAGGCTTTCCTTCCAGAGCTAGACCCGGCGGACATTGCACTTGGTTACCCCAGCTTGAAGGAAGACGGCACCCCTTTCGACCAAAAGGACTTTGCTGCCTGTGTGAAGATCGTGCGCCCGGTTGCCACCCTGATTGGGAATGACACTGATCTGACCAAGTACCAGCCGGGCTACGATGCAAAGAATCAGAGGATCCCCACTCCGCGTTATGAAGCTATCAACTTAGTCCCGCCGACTCGTAAGCACACCTTTGCCCCGGAAATTGACCCGGCCAGGTTAATTGACGAGGAAGCTCAATTTGAAGCTTTGAGCGGCATTGACTGGAAATCGTCAACCTTCCAGGTCTTGGGAACAGCCGGAGGAGCGGAGAGGGATGAGCCGGAAGTTTCGACCCGGCAAGCATCTTGACTCTTTAGGCGGCTTGTTAAACAATGCTTCACCCTTTTGGACTCGGGGAGTCTTGTAATAGAATAGGACCAACATTTCAACTTTGTCGTGCCATCGTGCACGTGCTGAATGCTTAATTCCATTGAAGTTGCTTCCTTATATTCTTCCGGGTCATAATTGATCATTCATTTTCCTTAAGCTCAAATAGTTGTCTTTAACTATCCTGCATAAAAAAACAAATCACAAGTCTCTAGGCGGCTTACCGCACTGAGAATCATAGTCTCATACATATAACCCGGAATATAAATCTGAGTCCCGAAAGACTGGTCCTCAATTATGTCCTTGATATAACCGTAATAACACACTTACAGGCCCTCAAGTACACTTCCGGTTTATATAACTCGGATAATAAGGTTGGTACCTCAACTCCGGTTTACCAGCCTTGATAATGCTGATTGTGTGCGACTAGCACTGTGAATCAAAGTTAAGCCGGCGGAATAAGAACCGTCGTGTACACTGTGGATACAATCAGAAGAACTTGTTGTAAATCAGAAAATCAAAACTCAGGGGCTTCCGGTTCGAATACGACCAGAGACCCGTCCCAAAGGGGTTTAAGCTAAGATTCGAATGCGATCATATAGCCCCCAGTGGGTTTGGCGATGCCGATCAAGAGGGTACCGACAGCTATGTTCTCTTTGGTTCGAATACGACCCATGTTTGAACAGGAAGCCCCGAATGACCTTAAGAGTTGTTTAACGACGCTGATTCGAATACGATCCACGTCGGTTCCCAAAGGGGGTTGAGCTATGATTCAAATATGATCAAAGAAAACTCCCCAATGAGCTCGGCACTTTGCCAATCAAATGGGTATCGACAGCTATGTTCTCTTTGGTTCGAATACGACCTATGTTTGAACAGGAAGCCCCCAAGTGATTATATTGCGTACGGCTAGATTCGAATACGATCATAAGCCGGATCCACCTCCAAGTTACCATGTGATATTGTAATGGAAACAACACATTTACCTTTGGAGGAGAAAAAAGGACAGAGGTCCTGCTTTATTGCTTATCATAATATATACATGGCTTATAGAGATATGTACATTATGAGAGCCGGTGGCTCAAGTGTAATAAGGCCGAAGCTGAGCTATGTTCCACGGCCGACGGGTCTCCTCCTCCGACTTGCGTGAATCTTTGTGCTCCCGAATATCAATGAGGTAATATGACCCGTTGTGCAAGTTCTTGCTGACCACAAAGGGTCCTTCCCAAGGCGGGGATAGCTTGTGCGCATCTGCTTGATCTTGGATGAGCCGGAGCACCAGATCACCTTCCTGGAAGACCCGGGACTTAACCCGGCGACTGTGATAACGGCGCAGGTCTTGTTGGTAAATTGCTGAGCGAGCTGCTGCCACGTCACGCTGCTCGTCCAACAAATCAAGAGCATCTTGGCACGCCTGTTCATTATCCGCCTCAACATAAGCCGCCACTCGAGGCGAGTCATGACGGATGTCACTGGGGAGGACTGCTTCCGCTCCATAAACCATGAAGAAGGGCGTGTAACCCGTAGACCTGTTAGGAGTAGTATTGATGCTCCATAATACGGAGGGTAACTCCTCAACCCAACAACCCGGCGTCCGTTGCAAAGGGACCAAAAGCCGGGGCTTGATGCCTTTTAGAATCTCCTGATTAGCTCTCTCAGCTTGACCATTGGATTGAGGGTGAGCCACTGATGAAACATCAAGTCGAATATGCTCTCGTTGACAAAACTCCTCCATGGCACCTTTGGACAGATTGGTACCATTGTCAGTTATAATGCTGTGTGGAAAGCCAAAGCGAAAGATCACCCTTTTCATGAACTGAACCGCGGTGGCTGCGTCACACTTGCTAACTGGCTCTGCTTCAACCCACTTTGTGAATTTGTCAACTGCCACCAAAAGGTGGGTCTTCTTGTCCTTGGACCTTTTAAAAGGCCCAACCATATCAAGCCCCGAGACCGCAAATGGCCAAGTGATTGGTATCATCCTCAGCTCCTGAGCCGGCACATGAGCCCGTCGCGAGAACCTCTGGCAACCATCACATTTACTGACCAAGTCCTCCGCATCAGCA
Source organism: Aegilops tauschii subsp. strangulata (assembly GCF_002575655.3). Classification (NCBI taxonomy): domain Eukaryota; kingdom Viridiplantae; phylum Streptophyta; class Magnoliopsida; order Poales; family Poaceae; genus Aegilops; species Aegilops tauschii. The sequence goes on from NC_053037.3 coordinate 334,961,089, forward strand.
TGAGCCGCCAGCCAATAAAAACCATGACGAAAAGCCTTGGCCACAAGAGATTTTGAGCCGGCATGATGGCCACAATCCCCTTCGTGAATCTCACGCAGGATTTCTTGACCTTCCTCAGGGGAGACACAACGTTGGAATGCTCCCGTAACACCGCGGCGATGCAGCTCACCATTGATAACAACCATTGACTTAGACCGCCGGGTTATTTGCCTGGCCAAAGTTTCATCCTCAGGCAAATCTCCCCGGGTCATGTAAGCCAGATAGGGCACTGTCCAGTCCGGGATGATGTGGAGAGCCGCCACCAATTGTGCCTCCGGGTCAGGGACAGCCAAGTCTTCCTCTGTAGGCAACTTAACAGAAGGGTTATGCAAGACGTCCAGAAAAGTATTAGGCGGCACCGGTTTTCGCTGAGAGCCCAGCCAGCTTAAAGCATCAGCCGCCTCGTTCTTCCTGCGATTGATGTGCTCTACTTGGTAACCCTGAAAGTGTCCAGCAATGGCATCAACTTCACGGCGATAAGCCGCCATGAGAGGGTCCTTGGAATCCCACTTGCCTGATACTTGTTGAGCCACTAAGTCTGAGTCGCCGAAGCACCTTACCCGGCTCAAGCTCATCTCCTTAGCCATCTGAAGACCATGGAGCAAGGCCTCGTACTCAGCCGCATTGTTAGTGCAAGGAAACATCAACCGTAGCACATAATGGAACTTGTCACCTTTAGGGGAAGCCAATACAACTCCAGCCCCTGAGCCCTCCAATTGCCTGGACCCATCAAAGTGAATAGTCCAATATGTGTTATCCGGCTTTTCTTCGGGCACTTGTAGCTCTGTCCAATCGTTGATGAAATCCACCAAGGCTTGAGATTTAACAGCAGCGCGTGGTACGTATTTCAGACCATGAGGTCCGAGCTCTATAGCCCACTTAGCCACTCTCCCTGTGGCCTCTCTGTTTTGAATGATATCTCCAAGGGGGGCAGAACTGACCACAGTGATAGGGTGACCCTGGAAATAATGCTTAAGCTTCCGGCTTGCCATGAACACACCATAAACAAGCTTCTGCCAATGTGGATACCGCTGTTTGGACTCGATGAGCACTTCACTGACGTAATAAACCGGCCGCTGAACCGGATGCTCCTTGCCCTCTTCCTTGCGCTCCACCACCACCGCCACACTGACGGCCCGTGTGTTAGCAGCTACATACAGTAATAAAGGCTCCTTGTAAACTGGAGCAGCAAGGACTGGGGGCTCCGCCAGCTGTCTCTTCAAATCCTCAAAAGCAGTATTAGCAGCATCATTCCAGACAAAGTCATCAGTTTTCTTCATCAACTGGTACAATGGCATGGCCTTCTCACCCAAATGGCTTATAAACCGGCTTAAAGCAGCAATACGACCCGCCAGCCGCTGGACGTCGTTTATGCACACCGGCTTAGCCAGAGAGGTGATTGCCTTGATTTTCTCCGGGTTAGCTTCAATGCCTCTGTTAGAAACCAGAAAACCCAAGAGCTTGCCTGCAGGAACACCAAAAACACACTTGGCCGGGTTAAGCATCATCTTGTAGACCCGGAGATTATCAAAGGTTTCCCTTAGGTCATCTATCAAGGTTTCCTTCTCCCTGGACTTAACCACAATATCATCCACATAGGCATGAACATTGCGCCCAATCTGGTTATGAAGACAGTTCTGCACGCAACGCTGATAAGTCGCCTGTGCACTCTTGAGTCCAAAAGGCATAGACACATAGCAGAAGGCTCCAAAGGGAGTGATGAACACCATCTTCTCCTGGTCCTTAACTGCCATTTTAATCTGATGGTATCCAGAATAAGCATCCAAGAAACTTAAGCGCTCGCAACCCGTCGTAGCATCAATGATTTGATCAATACGGGGAAGGGCAAAAGGATCGGCCGGACATGCCTTGTTTAAGTCCGTGTAGTCCACACACATCCGCCAGGTGCCATTCTTCTTGAGCACAAGCACCGGGTTAGCTAACCACTATGGGTGAAAGACTTCAACGATAAACCCGGCCGCCAAGAGCCGGGCCACCTCTTCTCCAATGGCTTTCCGCCTTTCCTCATTAAACCGCCGAAGGAATTGCCTGACCGGCTTGAATTTCGGATCAACATTGAGTGTGTGCTCAGCGAGTTCTCTAGGTACACCTGGCATGTCAGAGGGTTTCCATGTAAAGATGTCCCTATTCTCACGGATGAACTCGATGAGCGCGCTTTCCTATCTTGGATCCAGATTGGCACTGATGCTGAACTGCTGAGATGAATCGCCTGGAACGAAATCAACAAGTTTAGTCTCATCAGCCGACTTAAATTTCATTGCCGGCTCATACTCCGTAGTCGGCTTTTTCAGAGAAGTCATATCTGTTGGGTCAACATTATCCTTGTAAAATTTTAACTCCTCTGTTGCACAAACAGATTCTGCATAAGCCGCATCGCCTTCCTCACACTCCAAGGCCACCTTGCGGCTGCCATGAACCGTAATGGTCCCACTGTGACCCTGCATTTTGAGCTGTAAATACACGTAACACGGCCGTGCCATGAACTTGGCATAAGCCGGCCGCCCAAATATGGCATGATACAGACTCCTTATCTTGACCACCTCAAAGGTCAATTTTTCCACTCTGTAGTTGTACTCGTCTCCAAAGGCCACTTCCAACTCGATCTTACCAACTGGATAAGCCGACTTACCAGGCACCACGCCATGGAAAATAGTATTGGACTGGCTGAGGTTCTTATCAATCAACCCCATACGACGGAAGGTCTCATAATAGAGGATGTTGATGCTGCTGCCTCCATCCATGAGTACCTTAGTGAACTTATATCCTCCCACCCGAGGAGCCACCACCAGGGCCAAGTGACCCAGATTATCAACCCCGGGAGGGTGATCCTCCCTACTCCACACAATAGGCTGCTCAGACCATCTTAAATAGCGTGGAACCGCCGGCTCAACAGCATTCACAGCCCTCTTATGAAGCTTCTGATCTCGCTTACACAGACTGGTGGTAAATACGTGATACTGTCCACCGTTAAGCTGCTTTGGATTGGTCTGATAACCCCCCTGCTGCTGTTGATGACCCTGGCCAGACTGCTGATTAAAGCCCCCTTGACCGTTCTGAGGATTAGAATGTGAGCCGCCGCCCGAGCCATGGAAACCGCTAGCACCTGAGCTGCCGCCCGGGCCATTGTTGCCATTAAAGGCATTGGAATTCTTGAAGGCCTTCATGATTGCGCAATCCTTCCATAGATGAGTAGCTGGCTTCTCCCTAGAGCCATGCCTCGGACAAGGCTCATTCAACAGCTGCTCCAGCGTCGGGCCTGACCCGCCGGCTCGGGGAGGTGGCCTCCCCTTGCGTCATTGGTTATTACCCAGTGAGCTGGCGTTGGCCACGAACTCTAGGCTGCCGTCTGCCTTATGCTTGCCACCTCCTTGGTTCCCCGGGTTATGCTGAGGACCCTTGCCATTGCCGTTCTTCTTTCCCTTCCCTGTCCTTTCATCATCTGAAGCGGGGTCCTTGGTACTATCAGAATCAGCGTACTTGACGAGAGCCGCCATCAGTGTACCCATATCATTGCAGTCGCGCTTAAGCCGCCCGAGTTTCATCTTCAAGGGCAGGAAACGACAATTCTGTTCCAACATTAAGACTGCAGAGCTGGCATCCATCTTATCAGATGAATGTATTATCTCTTTGACCCGGCGAACCCAATGTGTCGTAGACTCACCCTCCTGCTGTTTACAGTTAGTCAAATCCACAATTGACATAGACTGCCTACAGGTATCTTTGAAGTTTTGGATGAACCGGGCTTTCAACTCAGCCCAAGACCCGATGGAATTCGGTGGTAGCCCTTTCAACCAAGTGCGGGCAGTCCCATCTAGCATCATGGTGAAGTACTTGGCCATGGCCGCTTCACTGACCTCCAGCAATTCCATGGCCATCTCGTAACTCTCGATCCAGGCTCCGGGTTGTAAATCAGCCGTGTAATTAGGCACCTTCCTAGGCCCTTTGAAGTCCTTGGGTAGACGTTCATTGCGGAGAGCCGGCACTAAACAAGGGACACCTCCAGTCCTTGTAGGGATACCCACGTCGACGGAAGTCGTCGGATAAGCCGGGGGTGTCTGGTAAGCCGTCAACTGAGGCACCTGCTCTGCCTCTTGCCGCGCTCTGTCTTGGTCTGTTGCATGAAAGGCTCCGTTATGAGCCGGGCCATGGCCAGGGGGCAAGTCATGGCGTCGGACGTTACTTGAGCCGGTCGCTGAAACCATGTGTCTGCTATAACTCGGGCTCCGGCCTGGACGAGGGGTTGAATGGATCCTGTCCCGGCTGTAAGAGTACGCCTCTTGCTGCGCCAGCGCTGTCTGAAGGAGTTCTCTGACCCGACGGGTTTCAACAGCCGTTGGAGAATCGCCATCAATTGGGAGAGCCGCCAGCCGTGCTGCCGCGGCGACCATGTTCTCCAGTGGGTTAGCATAATGACCCGGTGGTATTGGCACATACTGAGGTGGGGCAGGGTTCACCCAGGGAGGCCCATCACTTGTGGCTGAACAGGGGTCCCAGACCCGGGCACTATGATCCCCGGCGGGTTACTAGACCCTGCACCTGGCGTGTTGAAGAGGTTTCGAGGATCGTAGACCGGGGGGAGTCGAGATGGGGCCTTTTGATGCCTCCTTCTCATGACCTCATTGGACGCGTTCTGATCCATCGTGAGCCGGAAAGACTGCGCCTGAATCAACTGAGTCTGGGCGTCGAGAGCCGCCCTTTCCGCAGCCATCCTGATCCCTTCCGCCGCCAGATTCTCCTTGGCTTTCACTAGATCTAACTTTAACTGCGCCACCTCCGCGTCATGCTGAGCTTGATCCACCGGGTCAACCGTAGCGGTCAACAGGGCCGTCATCTTGTCCGTGAGATCCATCAGCACCTGAGCCGGCAAGGGCACTGGGTTTCCTAACCCGGCGGCAGGGTTTTGAACAGGCTGTGCACCGGCCATGAAGATTCCAACCCGGCTCGGCGGCTCAAAAGGGTCCGGAATACTGTCACCATCGGAACAACCCCTGAGCCTGCCGTCTTGAATTTGATACAACGAGTTTGACTCATCTGTGGACGATTCGCCGTCAGAGCCGGCGGCCGTCCCATCAGCAGATCCGGATCCATCAGAGAGTCCTTCATGAACACATCCCACAAAAGCATGCCTCAAGGCAGGTAGAGCCCGGGCGGGTCGTGCACACTGAGCCGTCTCGATGAGACCGGCGCAGAGATCCGGCTCAGGGCCCGGCTCACCAATCTTGCCAATGAAGACATGAATTCCGCCGAAGGGGACCCGGTACCCGTACTCAATTGAGCCGGCGTCGGGGCCCCAGTTTGCATCGTTGATGTAGAGCTTGCCGCGATGACTCTTGGTCATCCGGCCCACAGCGTATCCCTTGAGCCCTTCGAAGCTGCCCTTCAAGAACTCAAATCCACCGTGCGCTGGCCCCACGGTGGGCGCCAACTGTCGTGGAATTGTCACGGCAGATGTCCTCGAGCTAGGACTTAGTCGTGGAGCCATCGCAACTAGGAAGCTTAAAGGGGTTAAGCGGGACAAGGAACACGAGGGTTATACTGGTTCGGCCCCTTACAGTGAAGGTGAAAGCCTACGTCCAGTTGAGGTGATATTGATCAGGGTTTCGATGAGCAGGGAGCTTGATTGCTATGCCTGGCTCTCGATCAGATCTTTCTCGTCCTGAACCGCCGCCGGGTCGCCCCTTTATATAGAGAGGTTGACGCCCAGCGGCTCTCAGAGTCCCGGCCGGCTCATAACAGTGGCCGGCTCGGACTCTTATCTATTCTTGCCTTACACGACAAGTTTACCCTAACGGCGGCTAATGCTACGGGCCTTAAGCCATCTCCGGGTCTTGGGCCCGTTATTGACCCGCCGTCTTCATCTTTGGTACTGGGCTTCGCGTAGTAGCCATCATGGGTAACCCGGCCCCTCCAGGGCGGGTGACTCCAACGGTTATATCCCCAACAGCCGGCGAAGGGCGGCGAGGTCCGAGGCGGCGGGGTCGGCGCTGGAGGCGCGCCTGCCGGCGGTGGCGCATGGCGGCGGGGACGCAGCGGCGACGAGGCGCGCTGGCTCGGGGCGGCGGCGAGCGGGATGCCGGCGGCGAGGTCCGGCGAAGAGGCAAGGCGGCGACCGGCGGCGAGGCGTCGCGGCGGAGACGGGCGGCAGGGGAGGCGATGGGCGGCGCGGGGCGCTACGGGCTTCGGGGGCCCGCACCGGGCCGTCGGCGCAGGGGCGGCGGGCGCGCCACGTGGCAAGCCCCCGTTGGTTGCGGGCGGCGGCGGCGATGTGTCCGGTGGGCGGCGGACATGTCCGGCGCGGTTGGAGGAGATGGGCTAGGGTTTCATCCGCAATTTCGGGGGAGAATGGCATATATATAGGTAGAGGGAACTAGGAGAGTCCAAATGAGGAGCGGTTTTCGCCCACACGATCATGATCGAACGACCGAGAGCATGGAGTGGGTTTGGATGGGCTAGTGGGCTGTGGTGGAGGGATGCTGGGCTGCAAAGAGAGAGGGGTTTTCAGGCTGACGCGGTTAACCGTTGGGGCATCAAACGACCTCCAAATGGAACGAAATTTGACGGGCGGTCTGTCGGTGCTATACCAAGGCCACTCGGCAAATCTCGACCCATTCCGAGAATGTTTTTCTCCCACTCATGAAACAAGGACTGAGAGGGGCGACGGGCGCGCGCGAGAGTGTCGGATCGCGAAACGGACAACGGGGAAAAGGACCGGATGCAAGTTTTGAAAAACATGATGATGCAATGCAGATGATGACATGGAAAAATGCAACACACAAGCAGATGACAAGGCAAGGACGACGAATAACTGGCAGACACCTGGCGCATCGGATCCGGGGCGTTACACAGTGCCCAGGCGAAATGACTGAGATCAGGGATGCCCAGACCGTCGTGGTGTTCTGGCTTGGTCACCATGCTCCAGCTAACCTTGCATTTTCCTCCAGTTATCTCTTCATCTCCCGCCCAGAGAAAATGCTGCTGTGACTTGTCTATATCCTTGAAGAATTTCTTGGGTATACGCAGCGTCGTAAGCGCAAAGGTCGGCATGGCTGAGAGCATGCAGCGTACGACAACACGGCGGCCCGCCAGCGGCATGAGTTTGCCCTTCCAGCCCGCAAGCCTCGATCTAATTCTATCAAGAATGAAATGGAGGTGGACTATCCTAAGGCACCCTAAAGTAACCGGAAGCCCTAGATATCTGGTCGGGAAGGTCGCCGTGATGCTGCCGAAGTTTTGCAGAACATCCTGAACATATATGTCATTGCAGCTAATGGGGATCGCCGAGGATTTAAAGAGGTTGATGCGTAGTCCCGTCGCATCTCCAAACAGGTGAAGGAGCTCTAGGAGGTTATATATCTCGAAACGCACAGGGTTGATGAAGATTAGGCGTCATCGGCGTGCAAGCTTGTGCGCATCCGCGTCACTGTGCCCGAAATGGTGTTCAGCGCCCCCGCCCTGGTGGCAGCCTCGAGAAAACGGTGGAGGGGATCAATGCAGAGGATGAAAAGGAGCGACGAAAGCGAATCGCCCTGCTGCAGTCCTTGCTGATGCAAAAAACTCTCGCCAGGGTCGCCATTAAGCAGGCAGGCCGAGGAGGAGGTTGACAGGAGGAGTGCTATCCAATCTATCCAACGAGAAGAGAAACCTAGTTGTTGGAGCAACTCCATCATGTACTCCCAAGATACACTATCAAAAGCTCTAGCAATGTCAAGCTTGAGGAGAAGAGCCGGTGTTTTATTCCTATGTAGAGCCCGAACAGTGTTCTAAACATAAAGATAGCTATCGTGAATGCATTTCTTCCTTTGAAAGGCCGCTTGCGTGGGGAGATGATCCGGTCGATGACAACAACCAGTCTGGATAACACCTTAGTGATCAACTGAGCTATGGAATGGATAAGGCTGATGGGCCTAAACCCATTTATTCTCGTGGTCCCGTCCTTCTTCGGAATGAGAGCGATCACGGCTGTGTGAGCTCAGCAAAATTGCTATCTGCCAGCCTATAGAACTTGTCAAAAACTGCCATGACATCATCCTTGATCGTGCCCCAACATGATCTGAAGAAAGTGCCTAGAAAACTGTTGGGACCTGGCGCTTTTTCTGCCAGGAAAGCCAAGATAGTAGCCCAAACTTCCAGCTCAGAGAACGGGTTGTCGAGCCCTTCATTTTGCAACCTTGGCATGTCTAGTTCATCCCAATTGATGGACCGTCCTCTGGTTTCCTTTCGTCCCAGCAGGTTAAAAAAGTGGTGGTGTACAGCTGAAGCTTTGCCTTCATGGGCAGTGGCAGTAGCCGTGTTAGAGAGTGTATGAAGTCCTTCCTTCTTCTTGAGTTGATCTTTGCTTGGAAAAATGTCATGCATGCATCTCCAGCTTCAAGCCATGATCCTAGATGCCTGTCGTTTTCTTGCTGTCTCCACCGCAGCTAGACCCAGGATCCTCATCTTGAGTTGCTTCCTCAGGAGGAATTCACTCTACGAGAGCCTTTTATTCTCTTGTGCAACTTCTAGCCGAAGAATTACCTCGCAGGCCAAGTGGAACTGCACTTTTGCGTCACTGAAGAGAGTTTTGGACCATATTTTCAGATCAGCGGCCGTCCTTTCCATCTTCTTCTCCATCCGGAGAAAGGGCAGTTGTGGTTCACCGGTCATTGCGAAGCTCTAGCAACAGTCTCCTACAAGTGGGGGAAGCTCGGCCAGAAATTTTCAAAGCGGAAGGCCGACCTTGTACGCGGGGCAGCAGTGTTCACCAGTAGGAGCGGGTACTGATCCGAGCAGGCTGTTGTCGCAACCATGAGCATGAAGCAGGGGAAGAGAGCCTCCCATTCCATGTTGCAGAAAACTTTATCAATGCTAACCATCGTTGGATTTTCTCTCTCATTTGTCCAAGTAAATCTTCTGTTTTTGCACTTAACCTCTCTTAGGCCTGCTCTGTCAATTGCAGATCTGAACATCCCCATAATCCTCCTGTTCAGGTTGAGGTTGTTCTTGTCACGGGCTTCGTAAATGATGTTAAAGTATCCATTGGTCAACCACGGCTCTCCCAAGGGAGGGGCGGAATGAGCAAGCTCGGCCAGGAAGGCGTCTTTGCGCGTGTCATCCACCGGTCCGTAGTCCGTCGTCAGCCAGAACCAAGATCCATCATGCAACACTAAGACCTTTCGTGTGATCGAAAAGCAACCAATTGCCTGTGATGCAAAACTAACAATGTTCTTGTTCCATAGGATTGCATCACCTCCCCTAGTGCCCATGGCTGGGAGAACAGCGCAACCCTCTAATGTGCTTCCTCCCAGATCTTTGACAGTGGCAGGCAGCCAGCCCTCAATCTTTGTTTCCTGTAGGGAGAGAATGGACGCTCGCTGCGCCTCGGCGATTTGTTGTACAACAGTTCTCTTTGCCAGCGAGTTCAACCCTCGCATATTCCAGCTCAAGATTGCAAGGTTTGTGTTATTCATTGGGCACACAGATCATCTCCATCGGCAGCAAGCACAAGTTTCGACAGCTAAACATAGGTAGCAATGATGAACTAACATGACTACACTACGGCCTCCTCGGCAACATCATCAGGTCCCGCCAGCCCTACAACAACTCAGAGCGCGTCCCTGTTCAGCATGGTCAGCTTGGCGATGGTGTTGATGTCGTCGTCAGTGAGGGGCTTGTCGAACCCGCGGATGAGGGCCTCAGCCGCCCTAGCCGTCATCTTTTCCTTGGGCCCCAGCAGCCCGAGCCCCTTCACTAGACGGAGCGTGGCGCGCTGGGCCACAGGGGTTGCGTTGTTCTGCGCGGCCTAGCACGCACTCGCGCGGGACTTGGGAGGGGCAGAACGATGCTTGGACGGGGGTGGGAGCAGCAGTGCTGGTGGGGGGTTGGTGAAGAGGCGGAGAGGCGCAGCACCAGAGTCTTCGATCTCCAGCTGGCAGACTTGTTCGGTCACTTCTCCAAGCTGCACCACCACAGTGGATGCAGCAGTGGGCATGCAGCAGCTGAAGCTCGCCGGGTTTGGCCCGGAGAGGGTGGGGCCGAAGATGTCCGGGATCGCCACCGTAGTGTCATCCTCTGTTGCTTTGGCCTTGTCGGAGAAGTCGAGCGGGGCCTCCAATGTAGCCTCTAAGGAGCGCGTCATCGGCGCGCGCCTGACCCATGGCGTTGATTGGCCTCTTGGCGTTGGAGAAGTACTTCTCGATGTCGTCACCATGCGTGTCGGGGGTGAGTTGGGCAGGTGGCGCACGGGTCGCCGTGTCGCGTTCGTTGGCGCCGCCCTTCTTTCGTCCATGGCGCGCACCCTGACGCATGTGCCCCTTGGAGCTGCTGGAGCGGTGTCGCGCCGGAGGGGAGCGGCTGCGGTTGGGGCGCTCCTTGGAGGTTGCCTCGCCCTGCTCGTGGTGAGCACGGCCGCATCCCAGGACGTGTCCTTCCAGGATCTCCTTCCGGAGCCATCGTTATCGTGGTCACGCCTGGGGCCACCGAGGGGTATTCCCCGGCAGCCTGTGTCCACAACCGGGGCGCGGGACTGCCGCCTGTGCCGCTCTTCGCGCTGGCCATCTTCGGCGTGCAAGGTCCAGGTCCCCGGATGGATGCGCGGCAGCGCGTCATCGTCGTCAAAGCCGAAGGATAGTAGGCCGCTTTACGCTGAGTGGGAGGAGTGTGGTGATCTTGGCGTCGAGTCTTCAATGCGGTCGACGTGGATGAGGAGGTCGTACTGCGCCGCGCCCGGAGGTGGAGCAACCCTGCGGTCCGGCGGCGAAAAGCCCTCCATCTCTTCAACGCGCCCAGCGCCGCGAGGAGATTCTAGTAGGTGTGTCTGGTGGGGATGAACGCCATGTCCCACACCCAAACCCAGCACGCAAAGGTCTTGGTGTGGCCTGATACATCCATTTTGCATCATGCTTTTATATTGATGTTTATTGCATTATGGGCTGTTATTACATGTTATATCACAATACTTATGCCTTTTCTCTCTTATTTTATAAGGTTTACATGGAGAGGGAGAATGCCGGCAGCTGGAATTTTGGACTAGAAAAGGAGCAAATATTAGAGACCTATTCTGCACAACTCCAAAACTCCTGAAACTTCACGGAGAATATTTTTGGAATATATAAAAAGTATAGGGCGAAGAAAGCACCAGAGGGGGCCACCTGCCATCCACAAGGGTGGGGGCGCGCCCTACCCCCCGGGTGCGCCCCCTGTCTTGTGGGCCACCTGGCAGGCCCCCGACGCCCATCTTATGCTTTATGATGTGTTTTGACCTAGAAAAAATCAGAAGGAAGCTTTCGGGACAAAGCGCCACTGTCTCGAGGCGGAACTTGGGCAGAACCAATCTAGGGCTCCGACGGAGCTGTTCTGCCGGGGAAACTTCCCTTCGGGAGGGGGAAAACGAAGCCATCGTCATCACCAATGATCCTCTCATCGAGAGGGGGTCAATCTCCATCAACATCTTCACCAGCACCATCTCCTCTCAAACCCTAGTTCATCTCTTGTATCCGATCTCTGTCTTAAAACCTCAGATTGGTACCTGTGGGTTGCTAGTAGTGTTGATTACTCCTTGTAGTTGATGCTAGTTGGTTTATTCGGTGGAAGATCATATGTTCAGATCCTTAATGCTATTTAATACTGCTCTGATTTTGAACATGAATATGCTTTGTGAGTAGTTACGTTTGTTCCTAAGGACATGGGAGAAGTCTTGTTATAAGTAATCATGTGAATTTGGTATTCGTTCGATATTTTGATGAGATGTATGTTGTCTTTCCTCTAGTGGTGTTATGTGAACGTCGACTACATGAAACTTCACCATGATTTGGGCCTAGGGGAAGGCATTGGGAAGTAATAAGTAGATGATGGGTTGCTAGAGTGACAGAAGCTTAAACCCTAGTTTATGCGTTGCTTCGTAAGGGGCTGATTTGGATCCATATGTTTCATGCTATGGTTAGATTTATCTTAATTCTTCTTTCGTAGTTGCGGATGCTTGCGAGAGGGGTTAATCATAAGTGGGAGGCTTGTCCAAGGAAGGGCAGCACCCAAGCAACGGTCAACCCACATATCAAATTATCAAAGTAACGAACGCGAATCATATGAGCATGATGAAAACTAGCTTGACAACAATTTCCATGTGTCCTCGAGAGCGCTTTGCTTTATATAAGAGTTCATCCAGGCTTATCCGTTGCTACAAAAAGGATTGGGCCACCTTGCTGCACCGTGTTTACTTTTATTACTTGTTATCCGTTACGAATTATCTTATCACACAACTACCTGTTACCGATAATTTCAGTGCTTGCACAGAATACCTTGCTGAAAACCGCTTGCCATTTCCTTCTGTCCCTCGCTGGGTTCGACACTCTTACTTATTGAAAGGACTAAGATAGATCCCCTATACTTTTGGGTCATCAAGACTCTTTTCTGGCGCCATTGCCGGGGAGTGAAGCGCCTTTGGTAAGTGGAATTTGGTAAGGAAACATTTATATAGTGTGATGAAATTTACTGTCACTTGTTACTATGAAAAATAATCCTTTGAGGGGCTTGTTCGGGGTATCTTCACCTCGATCGGAAGAGCAAAGAGTTTCTCCTCAACCTACTACACCTACTGAAAATATTTATTATGAAATTCCTTCGGGTATGATAGAGAAACGGCTAGCTAATCCTTATGTAGGAGATGGAACATTACATCCTCATATGCACCTAATCTATGTGAATGAAGTTTGTGGATTATTTAAGCTTGCATGTATGCCCGAGGATGTTGTCAAGAAGAAGGTATTCCCTTTATATTTGAAGGGAAAGGTATTGACATGGTTTAGGCTATCTGATGATATTGGATCATGGAACTACAACGATTGAAATTGGAATTTCATCAGAAGTTTTATGCTATGCATCTGGTTCATCGTGATCGGAATTATATATATAATTGTAGGATTGAAAGTATGTCTAGGGGGGGGGGTGTGATTAGACTACTTGACTAAATAAAAATCTAGCCTTTTCCCAATTTTAAGTCTAGGCAGATTTTAGCAACTTATCACAAGTCAAGCAATCAACCTACACATGCAATTCTAAGAGTATAGCAGCGGATGTAAATCATTGCATATGAAGGTAAAGGGGAGGAGTTTGGAGGGAGAAAACGCAATGTAGACACGAAGATTTTTGGCGTGGTTCCGATAGGTGGTGCTATCGTACATCCACGTTGATGGAGACTTCAACCCACGAAGGGTAACGGCCGCGCGAGTCCATGGAGGGTTCCACCCATGAAGGGTCCACAAAGAAGCAACCTTGTCTATCCCACCATGGCCATCGCCCATGAAGGACTTGCCTCACTTGGGTAGATCTTCACGAAGTAGGCAACCTCCTTGCCCTTACAAACTCCTTGGTTCAACTCCACAATCTTGACGGAGGCTCCCAAGTGACACCTAACCAATCTAGGAGACACCACTCTCCGAAAGGTAATAGATGGTGTGTTGATGATGAACTCCTTGCTCTTGTGCTTCAAATGATAGTCTCCCCAACACTCATCTCTCTCTCTCTCACAGATTTGGATATGGTGGAAAGATGATTTGAGTGGAAAGCAACTTGGGGAAGGTTAGAGATCAAGATTCTTGTGGTTGGATTGGAATATCTTGGTCTCAACACATGAGTAGGTGGTTCTCTCTCAGAAAATGAATGCTGGAAGTGTAGGCACGTTCTGATGGCTCTCTCCACGAATGGAGGATGGGTGGAGGGGTATATATAGCCTCCACACAAAATCTAACCGTTACACACAATTTACCAAACTCGGTGGGACCAAATACTGAAACTCGGTTATACCGATTTAGTTCAAAATGTGAACGTTAGGCTTTTCGGTGGGACCAACATGTCAACTCGGTGGGACCGATTGTGTTAGGGTTAGAGCATAACATAATCTCGGTGAGACCGATCACATGAACTCGGTGAGACCGATTTCTGTAATAGGCAAACAGAGAGTTGGTCAGGCAAACTCGGTGGGACCGATCGCTCATTTCGGTGAGACCGAAACGTTATGAAAAGGAAACAGAGAGTTTGCATTGCGAACTCGGTGGGACCAATTGCTCATTTTGGTTAGACCGAAACGTTACGAAGGGAAATAGAGAGTTTGAAATCCCATCTTGGTGAGACCGAGATCCCTATCCGTGAGACCGAACTGATTAGGGTTTCTGGCTATGGCTATGTCAAATGAACTCGGTGGCGCCAGATAAATCAAATCGGTGGGGCCGAGTTTGACTTTTGGTTTGGGACATATGTGGATATGAGAAAGTGGTTGAGGGCTTTTGGAGCATATCACTAAGAATTTTGAGCAAGCAAGCCATTAAGCAACACCTCATCCCCTTTTAATAGTATTGGCTTTTCCTATGGACTCAATGTGATCTTGGATCACTAAAATGAAAATGTAGAGTCTTGAGCTTGAGCCAATATGTGTCCTTAGCATTTTGAGGGGTCCACATCTCTAGTCCATGCCATGCCGGTCATTGAACTTTCTAAAATGATTATATTGAAATAATATTAGTCCAATGAGCTATATGTTGTTAAGAATTACGAAAACCACCCAGGGATTAGTTTCACTTTCAATCTCCCCCTTTTTGGTAATTGATGACAACATATAGATCGAAGCTTCAACAAATGATAATAAGAATGAAATATATCGTCGCTTTGAGAAGTATGTGATAAGCAAGAGCTCACCCTAAATTTGTGCATTATTTAAAATTTCCTTTTGAATGCAAATGCACAATCGATTAGGATCATGGGTTACTCTTCCATGTCACATACATCTTGGTGGAGCGCTCAAAATGATAGTATATGAAATATGCACTCATCACCAAGGTAAGATGTGAATGATCATACATGATAGATAGATAATATCATCATCCAAGCACAAGCATTTGACGTATGATATGATCAAACACATGACCATACAAGTATCTCACACACATATAAAGTATCATCCAAGCAAGCAAACAAATAAGTAGCAAATGAGTAGCAAAAGGGCAAAAAAGAAGCAAAACTCTCTCTCTCTCTCGAAGCCTATGATCTATACACTTTCTCCCCCTTTGGCAACAAGTTACCAAAAATCTTGAAAATGCATAGTGCTATGTGGCTCTCTAAGCTTGATCTTCGGGAGGTGGCGTGGAGAGGACTCCTGCGACAAATGCATCTATTGAGGTTGTAGGAGCTGGTGGAGTTGCAACTAAAGCTGTGGCTGCAGGTGCTGAAGTAGTAGCTCTAGTGTCTGTCACTGACACTACTGCAGATCTCTGTGCCCTAGGCACTCTCTGAAAAGCTTCAGTGGTAGATTTCCCTTTCCTCTCTTCAGCTTCATCCTGGAGCTGCTCAACAGCTGTTTGCATCTCTGTGACCTTCAAGTCTAGATCATAAAAATTTGTTTCAATGATCCTTTCAAGACTCTCTTGATTTTGAGTCAGGGTGGTCAATCCTTTCTCAATCCTCAAAGTGGCTTGAATAAGATATCCAAGTTGATCTTGTTTTGACTTGAGAAAAACTCGTGAAGCCTCTTCAGCACTTGGCATCTTGGCTGCCTTCTCTGCTTTTTCCTTCTCTCTCTTCTCCTGAGCCTCTACTGAAGTAGGATCTGTTGCATCCATGACAACTGTGTTGCCCTCAAAGCATGGCCTCAGGGGAAGGTGCTCTTTGTCCAGTAGATACATGTTTTTGCCCATCTTGGAGTTTATGAGCATCTGGATGTGTGGAGCATACCCACATGATCTCTTCTGATCAACAGTTGTCCTCTTGATTGTCTCTACAATCAGTGTCATTACCTTGAACTTTTCTGGCACATCAAACATATGCAGCAAATTGATGGAATGCCCTCTTATCATCCTATGATCTCCAGACTTGGGCAACAATGTGTGCCTAAGGATAGTGTTGATTGTGGGCGGACCTGGCAGGAGATAATAGACAGAACCAAACTGGTGATGTTCCAAAGCTGCATCTGAAATCTCTTTGTACATATGTTCCATGGAGTTGTGTCCCTTCCTTGGCTTGACATACACATCTGTATCATCTTCATGCTCTTCAGGGGCATTGATTAGCTTGGCCCACTCAGCAACAGTTGACTGATACCTTGTACCTTCAGACATCCATACTATTCTACCATCTGGGTAGAAGTGAGTTGTTGAATAGAATTGCATGATAAGCTCATCATTCCACTTGGTCAATTTCTGACCCACAAAGGCATCAAATCCATTCATCCTGAAGCTTTCATGAACTCTAGGCAAGTGGTCTTCATTGTCATCAATATATGACCAATCAACCCATTTCATATCACTGACGATGGGCTTCTTATCCAGGAGCACAATCTCATAGAAGTCCTGCTGTTCCTTAGTGTGGAACTTGTAGTCTACAGCAGTTCTCCTTCTTGCAACATAGGGATCTGACTGTCTCCACAGTCTGAGACCTGCATCCTTCCTGATCTTCATGTTTTCAGCCACCGGATGTGTATCATCATGATCTGGGATCTTGGGCTTCAACTTTCTGAGCATTTGGGGTTCCTCTTCTTCTTCCACTTCAGGCATTGGGGCCTTGTTCTTCTCGGCAGCTGGTATATTTCTGGTGCTCCTCTTTGGTGCTGACTTGGTGGCTGGAGTAGTAGCTTTGGGGGCAGTCTTGGGCTTTGATGGAGCAGCCCCAAACTTGATGGCATCCCCCATCAGCTTCTGAGCTTTAGGTGCTGGTGCAGCATCCTCTTCTTCCTCATCAGATGAGTGCTTCTCAAATTCAGCCATGGAATCAACTCTCTTGCCCCATCTCCCTCTCTTCCTTTTCTTGCCCTCACCAGCAACCTCTCCAACAGTTGATTTGGAGGCTTCAAGAGTTGAGGCTCTGGCCTTTGACATGGGCACTCTCTTGGCAGGAGCCTTCTTGTTCAGACCAGGCTTTGTTGAAGCAGCTGTGCCAAATTCCTTCTTGACAACCTTCTTATTTGAGCTAACTTCTTCCTCAACAACAACATAGTCTTCATCCTCAGAGTCCGAGTTTCTGTTTCTCTTTATCCTTGTTGCTGCCTTGGGAAAATTGCTTGGGGTGCTTCTGCTACCCTCATCATAGCTGCCAGAGGGACTAGTGCCCTCACTCAAGTTAACTTGCTGCTCAGACTTGTTCTGGCTACACTTTGATCAGACATTGTTGACACTGCAAATTGAAAGCTGACCCTGTGAATAGATATAGATGAGATAGAGTGGATGAGCATCACAAAGTGCAGAGATTTTGCAAATCAATTGAGTCAAAAACTTAGTTTTAGTTTTCTACAGAAAGCATTTTGGAGCTAACGATTTGTTAAACTCGGTGACACCGAAGCAATATTAGAGTCTGAACTAGTGAGATCGGTCAGACCGAGACAAAGTTCGGTGATTCCGAGATTGCTAGGGTTTCACTAAGAGTTGAACTCAGTCACACCGATTTGCAAGTTTCGGTCAGACTGAAAGTTACAAGTGCAATGGCCTAAGCCAAATCGGTGAGATCAATTTCTACAACTCGGTCGGTCCGAGATAAGTTCGGCGGAAACCTAACCCTAAATTTTCGAATCAAAACTAATCTAAAGGGAGTTTTTGCTGGATAGGATAATCTCAAACTTGGTAAGAATCATGGCATTGACTTTGTGCTAAGAATCGGAGGTAAAGATTGCACAAAGGATCAAACCCATACCCTAACTTGGCGATGAGCTCGCTACGGCGGCAACAGCGGTGAAGATTCCCGTTGACGGCGGCGAAGACCAGTGGCGGGAGGTCGCTGGCGATGAGGAGATGATCCGGAGACCTGACTCGGCAGAGCAGGACACGCGCAGGCGAAAGGTTTCGGAGGAGTTTCCAAAATTGACCCGTGGGTATATATATCCTAACCCTGTCGGTGTGACCGAGTGGAACAACTCGGTGGCACCGAGATGCAGAATCGCAAGCGGTTACTGCAACTCGGTGCGACCGAATGGTTCTAATCAGTTGCACCGAGATTGAAAACCTAGATCAACTGAATGAACTCAGTATGACCGAAAGGGATGAATCGGTTGTCGGATTATGGGTTCCGGCAGACCCTTGAGGTTCGAACACTTGGGTGTGCACGAAGATATCTCTCTCTCCCTTGCTCGCTCTCGCAACAATCGCAAGGCCTAGCTCGACGAACCCAAAGAACGAGAGACACGAGAGTTTATACTGGTTCGGGCCACCGATGTGGTGTAATACCCTACTCCAGTGTGGTGTGGTGGATTGCCTCTTTGGCTGAGGATGAACTAGTACAATCAAAAGAACAGCCTCCTGAGGAGAGGTGCTCTTGTGCTGGGTGAGCTTGTGTGTATGAGGATGATCCGAATAGCCCCGGATCTAGTTGCCCCCTACTGTGGTGGCTAGTCCTATTTATAGAGGCCCAGGTCCTCTCCCCAAATATTGAGCGGGAAGGGATGCCACAACAGCCAAATTCAAAAGGAGACAACTAGTACAAGTTATCCTGACTAAAGGTGGTCTTCGCCTGCCAAAGGCTCTGGTGGTGACGCCATCTTGGGCTCCATGATGACCTCCGTCCTGCCGTCCTGCTAGTCTTGATCTCGTTGCACCGATATGGAAACCTTTGTCGGCGTTCTAGGAACGGGGGTCCCCAGACTTGCCCGCCTGCGCCCAACGGCATGGCTCTGCGGGCGGGCCCGTACGGCCCATCTTCACCAGCAAGCATTCAAGACCCTCGCGAGGGGCCAAGCCTCGCGAGGCAGACGACACAAGACCTCCTCGGGAGCGGTCTCACCAGGATGGCTCGCGAGGGGCGGAGAGTTCAAGGCAAGGCAAACCTCGCGAGGTTCCAATGACATGAGCCATGACGATCAAGATAAGGCGGGCGCCAGAGCGCACAGTATCCTTGTTTCCTCTTTGGTGCTAAGGAGGCAAGCGCAGGCGCAGAGTACCGAGGCGTCAAGCAAAGGTTTCCATATCAGTGCAACGAGACCAAGACCAGCAGGACGGCAAGACGGAGGTCACCATGGAGCCCGAGGCGGCGTCACCACCATAGCCTTTTGCAGGCGAAGACCGCTTTTGTCAGGATAAGCTGTACTAGCTGTCCCCTTTCAAATTGGCCGTTGTTGGCTCCCTTCCCGCTCAATATTTGGGGAGAGGACCAGGGCCTCTATAAATATGACTAGCCACCATAGTAGGAGGGGATCTTGAGCAATCCTCACCCACACAAGTTCACCAAGTACAAGAACACCTCACCTCAGGAGGCTGTTCTTCCCCTTGTACTGATCACCCTCATCCCAAGAGGCAATCCACCACCACCACACTAGAGTAGGGTATTACACCTCAATGGTGGCCCGAACCAGTATAAATCTTGTGTCCTTTGTGTTGCGAGTTCGTCGAGTTAGCCCTTGAGATCTTAGCAAAGCTAGGACGTGGATCGGTAGGGGGAGATCTTCATGCTCACCCCAGTGTTCGAACCTTGAGGGTTTTGCCGGAACCCGAGATCCGACATTTGGCGCGCCAGGTAGGGGTGCGCTGTAGCTTTCCTTCCGTCGATCTGCGCTCCGCCACCACCTCGCTTTGCCCTCATGGCAGGCGTCTCGCTCCCGGCTCCGACGACTGGTGCTGACGGCGGGGCCAGGGGGCTCCTAGCCTTGACCCCCTCCCTACGGCAGGTGCAGTGGCCGCCCAAGTTCAAGCTGGAGATGCCGCTGTGCTACGACGGCGCGGCGGACCTGTCGGCTTTTCTGCTGGCGTATGAGGAGGCCGTCCTCAAGGCCGGGGCGACGATAAGGTCATGGCCAACTGGCTTCCCATGGCCCTCACTGGCGCACCGCGCGCCTGGCTACTCAACCTCCCCGAATCTACGGTGGCATCTTGGGAGGAGCTGCGCGACCTCTTCACTGCGCGCTACGCGGCGCCGGCGCACCACGCGGTTGCGGCCCTCCTAGGCGGCTCGCAAGCACCGCCTTCAGATCGTCATGTCAAGCCGTTCCTTCGCCAGATTGGCGCCGCTTCCAAGCGCTCGGGGGCTCCCCCGGGCTGGGCCGCGCCCAAGGCTGACCTCACCTTCGACGCAGGGGATCACCCCGCCTCTACCGCCGGTTCGGGCATGCTTCCCATGCTTTGCATGCCTACCATCTGCAACGTGGCCGTCACCAAGACTCTCATCGACGGCAGTGCCGGCCTCAACGTGCTCTGCGTGGAGGCCTTCAGCCTTTTGCACGTACCGTTCGAGCGGCTCCGCCTTAGCAAGTCTTTCTCAAGGATTGGCGGCGGCACCGCCCACTCCTTGGGACAGATCCGCCTCCCTGTCACCTTCTACACGCGCGATAACTACCGCACCGAGCTGGTCGACTTCGACATCGCCCGCCTCGGCCTCCCTTACAACGCCATCCTCGGGTACCCAGCTCTGGCCCAGTTCATGGCAGCAACCCATCCGGCTTACAACCTCATGAAGATGCCGGGGAGCAAGGGCATCCTCACCATCAAGGGGGACGCCAAGGAGGCCCTGGCGGCGCTCAAGCTTGCCCTCAAGACCGCCGCGGCGGCACAGCCCGCCGGCGCGGGCGCCTCCAGAGCCAAGGGAGCCGCACCAACCAAGAAGAAACAGCTGTTCACCCAAGACAAGGCAGAAACCAAGCAGATGCCGGTCGACAAGGGCGGGTCCTCAGGAGCCATCTTTACCATAGGATCCGACCTCGACCCAAGCCAAGAGGAAGCGTTGGTGAATTTCTTGCATGCAAACAAGGAGATATTCGCATGGGAACCCAAGTAGCTGGTGGGGGTCTCGAGAGAGGTGATTCAGCATCACTTAAGGGTGTGCCCCAATGTACGCCCTGTGAAGCAGCGGGCGAGATGGCAGTCCACGGAGAAGTAGGCCTTCATCGTCCAGGAAACCCGCAAGTTAGAGGCGGCGGGTGCCATTCGCGAGGTTTGGTACCCCGAATGGCTGGCAAACCCCGTCGTTTTGCCGAAGAAAGGCGGGAAGGAGCGAATGTGCGTCGACTTCACCAACCTCAACAAGGCCTGCCCCAAGATCCGTTCCCACTTCCACGCATCGACCAGATTGTCGACTCCACCGCCAAGTGCGACCTGCTGTGCTTCCTGGATGCGTTCTCAGGGTATCACCAGATCAAGATGGCGGTAGAAGATGTAGATAAGACAGCCTTCTTGACCCCGTGTCAGGTGTACTGCTACACTTGCATGCCTTTCGGACTGCGTAATGCGGGCGCGACCTTTCAGCGGTTGATGCATATTGCATTAGGACGGCAGCTCGGGAGAAACGCGGAGGCCTACGTCGACGACATTGTGGTGAAGTCTTGGGAGGCGAGAACCTTGATCCAAGATCTGGAGGAGACTTTCGCGAGCCTACGCCAGGTGAACTTGCGACTTAACCCGGAGAAGTGCGTGTTTGGCGTCCCTTCCGACAAGCTGCTGGGTTTCCTCGTATCCCACAGAGGGATCGAGGTGAACCCAGAAAAGATCAAGGCCATTGAAGACCTGAGCCCACCGCAGACCCTCAAGGAAATGCAGAAGCTGGCTGGTCGGGTGACTGCGTTGGGGAGCTTCATCTCCAAGCTGGGAGAGCACGCTCTATCCTTCTTCAAGCTGATGAAGAAGAAGGGCCCATTCGAGTGGACCCCGGAGGCCGACCGAGCTTTTCAAGACCTCAAGATATACCTGACCAGCCCTCCAGTGATGGTGGCTCCACGACCTCTCGAGCCCCTAGTGCTTTATCTTGCCGCCACCCCGTACTCTGCCAGTGCAGCTCTGGTGGCGGTTCGGGAAGAGCACCAAGCCAAAGGCGCGACGCGCCGAGCTACGCCACCAGCCGAGATGACGCAAGGCTAGGAAGGTGCCACAAGAGCCATAGCAGCATCAACAGAGGACCAAGCTCAGCAGGATGATGCCATCGAGACCCCGATAAATGATCTAGCGTCGGGGGTTCCATTACCTCAGGAGACGCCCCAACTTCCGCAAGACACGAGCCTCACCAATGCGCCAGCTCTCGTCGAGCACCCGGTGTATTTCGTCAGCACGGTGTTGCGGGATGCAAGGGCACGATATCCCATGCCTCAGAAGCTCTTACTCACGCTCTTGGTGGCCTCGCGTAAGTTGCAGCACTACTTCCAGGGCCACCCCATCAAGGTCGTCTCAGCCTACCCATTGGAGAGAGTGCTCAGGAGCCCCAACTCTGCTGGAAGGGTCGCTGAGTGGAACATCGAGTTGCAGGCATTCCAGTTGGAGTTCAGCACTACCAAGGTCATCAAGGGGGCCGCCCTCGCTGATTTCATGGCATAATGGACGGACGCCCCGGCGCTTGAAATAGGCGAAGATCAGTCCCTCTCGCCGGAAAGTGAGGCACCGGACGGTTGGGTCATGTATTTTGATGGTGCCTTCGCACACCAGGGCGCAGGGGCTAGAGCGGTGCTCATCTCACCCACTCAAGACAAGCTCTACTACGCTGTGCAGCTCTGCTTTCAGCAGGGCAAGAAGGTCTCCAACAACATCGCAGAATACGAAGGCCTCTTAGCTGGCCTGAAGGCTGCGGCAGCTCTAGGGGTGAAGCGCCTCACCGTTAGGGGCGACTCACAGCTCCTCGTCAACTTTGCCAACAAGGTATATGAGCCAAAGGACGAGCACATGGAAGCATACCTCGCGGAGGTGCGAAAGACGGAGAAGCAATTCCTGGGTCAGTACGTACCCCGTGGCACCAACAAGGAAGCTGACGACATTGCCAGAAGGGCATCCAAGCGGCAGCCCCAAGAGCCTGGCATCTTCAAGGGGCAGCTCTTCAAGCCATCAGCAACACCACCTCTTTCAAGAATAGCTCAGCCTCGGGAGGAACTCCTGCAGCCGCCTGCCACAGGGGCCCCAGCCTGTGGCCCGACCTCGGGAGCACGCCTACTCTTGGCACTCGAGCCCCAGGAGGGATGCTGGACCAAGGAATTCAAGGAGTACCTGACGCAAGGGACGTTGCCAGAGAACGAAGAGGAAGCGGAGCGTGTGGCCCGGCAGGCCACGACATACTGCATCCAGGACGGTGAGTTATACAGGAAGCGACCAAATGACGTTTCACTGTGCTGTATCTCCAGGGAACAGGGGAAAGAGCTGACAGCCGACATACATGGTGGGGACTGCGGGCACCATTCGTTGTCGCGAACCCTCGTCGACAAGGCATTCCGCAATGGATTCTACTGGCCTACGACGCTCAACGATGCAACTGAGCTGGTGAGGTCCTGCGAGGCCTGTCACTTCCACGCCAAGCGAATCCATCAGCTGGCTCAGGGCCTCCAGACCATCCCACTCTCGTGGCCGTTCGTAGTCTGGGGACTAGACATCCTTGGCCCATTACCTCGAGCGCCAGGGGGCTACTGGTACCTCTACGTTGCCATCGGCAAGTTCACCAAGTGGGCGGAGGTGGAAGCCGTCCGCACCATCCCAGCCGGCTCTGCGGTCAAGTTCATCAAGGGTCTCGTGAGCCGTTTCGGGGTCCCCAACCGCATCATCACCGACAATGGCTCGCAGTTCACTAGTAATCTCTTCAAAACATATTGTGCTAACCTTGGAACGCAGGTCTGCTACGCTTCGGTGGCGTACCCCCGGAGCAATGGACAAGCCGAACGCGCCAACGCGGAGGTCCTGAGGGGCCTCAAGACCAGGACCTTCAAGAAGAAGCTCGAAGCCTGTGGCAGGGGCTGGCACGATGAGCTCCAGTCCGTGCTGTGGTCAATCCGCACCACCTCCACCAAGCCAACGGGCGAGACCCCGTTCTTCCTCGTCTACGGAGCAGAAGCGGTCCTCCCTCACGAGGTCAAGCATCGCTCGGCACGGGTCCTGGCGTTTGATGAGACACAGCAGGATGCCACGCGGGGGATGGACCTCGTGCTGGGGGAGGAACGCCGCCACGAAGCTGCACTACGGGCGGCAAGATACCAGCAGGCGCTGCGGCGGTACCACTGTCGCAGCATCCGCTCCAGGACTCTCGAGGTGGGTGACCTCGTCCTGAGGCGGGTGCTCTCCAGGGAAGGGCTGCATAAGCTCTCACCCATGTGGGAGGGCCCGTTCAAGGTCGCCCATGTCTCCAGGGCTGGCGCCGCATGCCTGGAGACGCAGGACGGGGTACCCATCCAGAACGCCTGGAACATCCAGCACCTCCGGAAGTTCTACCGATGAAGAAAGGCCCGGCGCCTGTGAAGATCGCCGCCCGTGACACTCTCACGTAATAATGAGTGGGGCTGTACACGCCCCGGAGTCTCAGGAGTGCTGCCCTCGGGCCTCGGGGGCTCCCTCCCAGATCCAAGTGGCCACACTTAGCTCCGCGCTGGTGAGAAGACTTGAAGACTAGACTAGGTGCCGGACGCGGCTTTTCATTTGCTTTCCGTAGTTGGCTCGCCCTCTTTCTATTGAAGTTTGCTTCTGGAGTTCTTTGCCGATTTGGTGTTGTCGCCTTTTATCACTGTTTCCGGCTCCAGTTTAACCTGCACTCTCTCTCTCGCACACCTCGCGAGGGGGCTAGGCAGGCGCCCTCGCGAGCATTTTTCCTTTCACTGCCTTTCGACTGTTTTTTCGCGAGGCATCCTCGTTCGAGCCCACAAGCTGGCGCACCTCTCCTAATCCGTGCCCCATGGGTATCGCAATACGAAGTGCTGGGTCAAGGCTCAGGTGAACGATAAGCCTCCTAGTGAGCCTCCTAACGAGTTTCTTGCAGTTCCCTAGCACCCGCCAAGTCAAGGAAGGCCTCCACAGGCACCAGGAAGCAAGTCCCTCGGGAAGAGGAGGCTACCCCAAACGTGCCAAGCTAAGTTACCTCTACACAAAATAATGACACAGCACGGAAACAACAAACATAGCATAATGATTGAGACCATAGTTCGATACACGCCCCTCCAGGGCCCATACTGGTTTCTTTTTGACGTAGGAAGGAAAGGAAGAACAAAATAAAAGCGACACCTGCCCCTATAGCGATTCACGGGGGCAGGCTCCTGGCGCCGTCCTGAGCTCAGCCAGACCCCTCCTCACGCTTCATGGAGGCGCGGTGACGAGATGACCCGCTACCACCTTCGAAGCGGGCGCGACAGCATGGTGGCTGGTCATAGCCACCACTGCTGGAGCTGTAGCTGGGGGAAGAGCCGCCGTAGCTGGACGAGACGTGGTCGGCCTCGGGTTCGCCCCCGTCCTCGTCACAACCGTCGCCAAGGCCAAGCACCTCCACGCCGTCATTCGCCTCGGGGCAACACCCGGCGCGGCGACCATCTTCCCCAAACACCCTCACATAAAGGGTCGCATCGCCGTTGTACTTGAAATGGAGGGTGCACCGTCTACCCAGGCCGTGCGCGCGGGCGAACGTCTGCCAACCGCGGGCTAGAGCTATGTTGCCCACGACGGAGACCTCGACCACAATCTAAGAAGCCCTGCTGAAGCAACCGTCTGTCTGCAGCCAGAACCCGCCTGGACCAGAGGCTGGCAGCTCATCGACAAAGAAACGCGGGAGCTGAAGCCAGTTGCCGGCTGGGTTCTCTGACCAGACGACGAACTCCGGCAGCACCTCCGCCGAGTGGAAGCACGGCCGGGGAGGCCGCGCAACCACGACACGTCTCCCTTCATCGACAGGGCTGTCATGACCGGAGCGACCCCTGCCACGCGCTGCGGCGCCACCACGGGAACGAGGGCCACGGCGGGGGTCGCAGTGTGCTTGCGGGGACGGTCGCGTCCACGCTTGGGCGCCGGGGAGCCGACCCCCTCGCGAGGGGCCTTCCCCTTCTCCGCAGCAGAGAACCTGCTCGACAGCGCCATTGGTGGCGGTGATGGAGCAAAGGGGGAGAAGCAAGCAGAATGGGAAGAGATGGGCGACGGGGGCTCCGCCCCCTTCCCCATTTATAGCAGGAGAAGGCCAACCAGCGCCCCCCACGATCATAGGTAATGATGGTTTTTCCTTGCATGTCCCAGGGACTTGTCAAGTCGGGCAGTTGCTGAGGCTGCGTGGGGAAGCGGAGGCGCCCACGTCCTATCAACCGCCACGCGTCGACCAAGGCCGCAGGCTATTAGGGCCCGCGGTGCTCCGCACTTGACCTTTGGCTTCGCCTCGAAGCCAAGCCCGAGCGCGCCTTGGGCCTGGGGGCTACTGTCGGCGTTCTGGGAACGGGGGTCCCCAGACTTGCCTGCCTGCGGCCCACGGTGTGGCTCTGCGGGCGGGCCCGTACGGCCCATCTTCACCAGCAAGCATTCAAGACCCTCGCGAGGGGCCAAGCCTCGCGAGGCGGACGACACAAGACCTCCTCGGGAGCGGTCTCACCAGGCTGGCTCACGAGGGGCGGAGAGTTCAAGGCAAGGCAAACCTCGCGAGGTTCCAATGACGTGAGCCATGACGATCAAGATCAGGCGGGCGCCAGAGCGCACAGTGTCCTTGTTTCCTCTTTGGTGCTAAGGAGGCAAGCGCAGGCACAGAGTACCGAGGCATCAAGCAAAGGTTTCCATATCAGTGCAACGAGACCAAGACCAGCAGGACGGCAAGACGGAGGTCACCATGGAGCCCAAGGCGGCGTCACCACCAGAGCCTTTTGCAGGCGAAGACCGCTTTTGTCAGGATAAGCTGTACTAGCTGTCCCCTTTCAAATTGGCTGTTGTTGGCTCCCTTCCCGCTCAATATTTGGGGAGAGGACCAGGGCCTCTATAAATAGGACTAGCCACCATAGTAGGAGGGGATGTTGAGCAATCCTCATCCACACAAGTTCACCAAGTACAAGAACACCTCACCTCGGGAGGCTATTCTTCCCCTTGTACTGATCACCCTCAGCCCAAGAGGCAATCCACCACCACCACACCGGAGTAGGGTATTACACCTCAACAGTGGCCCGAACCAGTATAAATCTTGTGTCCTTTGTGTTGCGAGTTCGTCGAGTTAGCCCTTGAGATCTTAGCGAAGCTAGGACGTGGATCGGTAGGGGGAGATCTTCATGCGCACCCCAGTGTTTGAACCTTGAGGGTTTTGCCGGAACCCGAGATCCGACAACCTTTGCATGATGCCTCGGGACGCCTCGCCTGCGCTTGCCTCTTTAGCGCCAAAGAGGAAACGAGGACACTGCGCACGCTGGCACCCGCCTGGCTCCAGTTGTCATGGCTTGCGTCACAGGAACCTCACGAGGTGCCCCTTGCCTTGATCTCTCCGCCCCTCGCGAGCCAGCCTGGTGAGGCCGCCCCCGAGGAGGTCTTGCGTCATCCGCCTCGTGAGGCTTGGCCCCTCGCGAGGGTCTTGAGTGTTTGCTGGTGAAGATGGGCCATACGGGGCCGCTAGTGGAGCCACGCCATGGGCTGCAGGCAGGCAAGTCTGGGGACCCCCGTTCCCAAGACGCCGACAGTAGCCCCCGGGCCCAAGGCGCGCTCGGACTTGGCTTCGAGACGAAGCCAAAGGACAAGTACGAAGCGCCGCGGGCCCCAACAGCCCGCAGCCTTGGTTGACACGTGGCGATTGATTGGACGTGGGCGTCTCCGCTTCCCCACGCTGCCTCGGCAACTGCTCGTCTAACAGAAGACTGGCGCGGGCAACACTTGCCTTCATTGCTTTCCTTCGTCTTGCTCCAGATCCCCTTTCTTGCTCCTTGCTTCTGAAATCTCCATATCTGCTTCAATTCGCTTCCGAGCCAGCGACCAATGGCGCCCCGAAAGGTCAAGGCTGCTTCGCCGCCCGCCTGGTACGAGCCAGCTCTGGACGCGCCCAATGTCTCAGAGAAGAACCTCGCCGCCACGCGTCTGCTGACGGCGGGGGAGAACAACGAGAAGGGGAAGACCGTGCTCCGGGCTGGCTGTGCTGATACGGAGGCTTCGAGAAGCACCTTCTACCCCTTCTTCATGAGCAACGTCGTTGCGGGGCTGGTTCCCCCCTTCTCCGACTTCTTCTACGCCGTCCTCGGCCATTACAGGTTGCAGGCCCTTCATCTTCATCCCAACTCTGTTCTTCTCCTGTCGATCTTCACCTTCTACTGCAAGGCGTACGTCGGGGTGATGCCGTCCGTGGCTCTGCTGCGCCACTTCTTCTTCCTCCGGATCAATGACGACCACACCTCAGGGTGCGCCAACTTCGTCGTAGCCGGTAAGGCCAGCGCAATCTCGAAGGCCGGAAAGAAGGCCGAGGGCTTCAGGAGCAAGTGGGTCATGATGGATGCCAAGTGCGTCCACCCACGGTTGATGCTGCCGATGGAGATGCCCCAGTCCAACGAAGGGTGGCTCTGCGCGAAGCTTACTGAGGACCGGGCGAAGCTAGTGCTGGAGAAGATGACCACCGACCTGAAGCCGGGCAACGCGAAGGTGGCGAAGCTGGCGGGGGCCATGCTCCTCAGGGAATTCCTGACGCTGCGTGTGGCTCCGCTCCAGGCGCGCTCACGCCCCTTGTGGATGCTTGGGGGCGAAGAAGATAAGCTTCGCTTGAGCCCGGAGGCCTTGTCAGAAGAAGAGCTGGCTGTGGCTCTCCGCCTCCTGGTCGGGGACGATCAGGAGTATCCATCGAGTGCTTTCGTTCCCTTGTTCCTTCGCAAGGACGGGGCGCAGGTCGCGGCCGCCATGCCCACCTTTGTCGGGCGCGGGCTAGTGCCACCGGCACCCCCTGGGGTCCCGATGGCGACAGCGCCGGTGGTCATGTCTTCTGGCGATTCCCACGGGGAGGGGGAAGAGGAGGAGGACGAGGAGCGCGACTCGGAAGCGACCCCCGAGGGGATGGGGGAGAACTCCCCCTTGCGCAAGGCCGACATCCTCCGCACCCTGCCTGATGACGATGATGAGGCTGATGTCCCCCCAGAGAGAGAGGAGCCGCCCGTGGCTGGGGGCTCCTCGAGGCCCAATGCCAGCCCCCGGAGGAGGCCACCAGCCGAGGTTCCGACGAGGGGCAGGTCGACAATGATCTCCCGAGATGGCGCTCCTGCTCCGGCACCTCCTGGAGCTGCTTCCGGCCCATTTGCTGCTCCCTCTTCCGCTCCTGCGCCTCAGGCTGCAAGGCTCTCAGGCTTCAAGCTTGCGGAGGGACTACACCGCGGTGGACCAGTAAGTGTTCTTGTCCTGCCTTGTTCTTGCTTCTGCTGCTTATTTTTGACGCTTCTCCATTGTGCAATTAGGCTGACGCCCACGACGAAGAAGAGGAAGGAGGAAGAGGTGGTACTGCTCGGGACCAGATCGCCTACGGGGGCCGCACCCCTCTCCATGGATAAGGGCAGCGACGGCGCTCGCGCTTCTCCGGCTCGATCATTCTCGCGAGGCTTGGGGGAGCATCCTCGGGAGGAGTCAGCTCCCGTGGCCCCGCTGGCTCCGGAGGTGCCGATGCCCGGCTCGGTTGCTGGGGTCCCCGAAGCTCAGGAGCCCCCAGCCTCCCAGGCCATGGTGGCGATGCTGCCTCCTCCTCCTCCTCCCGTCGCACTGCTAACACCGGATCCTTCTGCCTCCTCCGACGTCCTGGAGCACGCTCTTTCTGCGATGACCCTGCTGCGAGGAGATCTTCAGGGCGCCGACCCCCGCCTGGTAGCCGGGCACCTGGAGCATGTCTCTGGTTGGCTTCACTCATACGTGTCCATTCGGGCGGTGCTGAGCTAGGCGGCAGCAGCCTCCGAGAAGGACAAGCAGGCCACCTCTCAGGCCACGGCCGCTCGTGAGGTGGCGCTGAAAGATGTTGGGGCCGCCCAGGATCGATGTCGGTTGCTGGAGGCCGAACTGAAGACTATGCGTAGCGAGCGTGCGGAAGAAGCTCATGTCCGCAAGGTGGAGGAGGAGAAGATGAAGGCCCGAGAGGACGCCGTCAAGGGTCGCGACGCCGAGCTGGAGTAGTTGGGGAAGGCGCAGGCCGCGGAGCGCAGCCGGCTGGAGAAGCTGAAGCAGAGGATGGAAGCGGAGAAAGCCGAGCTTGACGCCAAGGCAAAGGTCCTGGCCGAGGACCGTGCGGCCTTCAAGCTCCTCGAGGAGAGGTCCCGCAAGGCGCTGCGGTCACTCTACGAGAAGGGCTTGGAGGAGCCGCTGGCTGCCGACGACGAGGGCCCCACCCAGCTGCTTCCTTATCTGGTTGCGGCGCTTGAGGAAGTCGTGAGCGGCATCGGCCCCTTGGCAGAGGAAGAAGCCCGCATTCTTTCCTCAGTTGCGTTGACGCGCGTCTTTAGCCACCTCCATCTTCGCAATCCCACCGCCCACCTTGACGAGCTGCTGGAGCCTGTGGACGCCGAGCACTGCGCAGCTGCTGCCGAGGCCGTGAAGGGTCAGGTGGAGGCCCTGCTGAAGAGGTTCCGCGCCTTCGATCCCGCGCCCTCAACTGGTGGTGCTGCTGATCCTGCAACTTCAACGGACGGTGTAGGTGAGGGCAACGCCGTTGTGGAAGAAGCATCCATTGTGGGCGACGGCGGCATCCGGGGATGACGAGATGACCTGCTAGGGGGCCCCTTTCCTGTTCAGCTTCTGCAATATGCACCATGCCTCGTGGAGGCATTTAAACATGCATTTGGTATTGGGAGAACAATATGTCTTGTAATATTTGCTTGAGATTTTGCGATTTCCTTCCCATTTGCTTTACGTTCTACGTCGGCAGGGCCCGACCCCGCGCATACCTCAGCCGCCGTTGGGTCGTCCGGATCACCAGGACGAGACCAAGGGGTGAGGGGCTACGTGGCCAGTTAGGCTCCTGAGTCGCGATGCTCAGGAGTCCCCCTTGACGCGCAAACAGCTTACAGAAAGGAGATGCAGGAATAGGTCTAGTGTTCTACGTCGGCAGGGCCCGACCCCGCGCATACCTCAACCGCCGTTGGGTCGTCCGGATCACCAGGACGAGACCAAGGGGTGAGGGGCTACGTGGTCAGTTAAGCTCCTGAGTCGCGATGCTCAGGAGCCCCCTTGACGCTCAAACGACCTTCATACCTTTTTCCTCGCCGAGACTCGGCTTGGGAGGGCGCGCGACAACCAGGTCCGGGGGACCTGCCAGGGTGGCGTACGCTTGGGCATGACCCGAGCGCAGCCCCCGTGCCCAGCCCCCTCGCGCGACTCTCCTGGGGGGAGGTGTTGCGATGAGGCCAGACACTAAGCTCAAGGGCTCCCTGAGGTTGATACGGCCATGGGGCCACCCTCAGTTGTTTATAACCAGCACGGAGCATAGCGCTTCCGCACTTGCACGGGCATAACCACTCCTCGGCCGCGTCGACTGCTAGCGCGGAGCATGGTGCTTCCATTGGTGCGTGGGTGAGGGCTCCCTCTGAGTGGAGCCCCCGGGGCGTGTACAGCCCCGCCCTGACACGTGGCTTGCACGACAGGGCTAGACGAGGTGTGTCTGGGCACTCGTGAGCCAGCGCGGGACTCACGAGGCCCTACCTCAAGGCGGGTTGCGCCTGGTCTTGGCTCTTGTTAGCTGCGGCGGTCCTGCGAGATGGTTAGGCAATCCCGCACCAAATGAATCTCCTGAGGTTATCGCATGAGAAGGCCAAGAACCAACGACCCCAGGAGGTGACGTGAACGGGACCGGCCCGCCAGATAGAGCTCAGCCGTCGGATGCGGGGTTCCGGCAAACCCTTAAGGTTCAAACACTGGGGTGCACGCGAAGTCTTTCCCTCCTACTGATCTACGCCCTAGCTCGCTAAGATCTCGCGGACGAACTCGCAACACAGAAAGACACGGGGTTTATACTGGTTCGGGCCACCGTTGTGGTGTAACACCCTACTCCAGTGTGGTGGTGGTGGATTGCCTCTTGGGCTGATGAAGAACAGTACAAGGGAAATAACATCCTCCTGAGGTTGAGGTGTTCTTGTGCTTGGTGTCTTAGCGGGTGAGAGCTGGGCGAACTGCTCGATCCCCCTACTGTGGTGGCTAGCTCTACTTATATAGGCCCTGGTCCTCTTCCCAAATATTGAGTGGGAAGTGAGCCAACAACGGCAGGCAAATTTGAAGGGGGACAGCTAGTACAAGCTATCCTGACAAAAGTGGTCTTCGCCTGCGAAAGGCTCTGGTGGTGACGCCGTCTTGGGCTCCACGATGACCTCCGCCTTGCCGCCCTCCTGGTCTTGGTCTCGTTGCACCGATATAGCAACCTTTGCCTGATGCCCCGGTACTCCTCGCCTGCGCTGGCCTCCTTAGCACCAAAGAGGAAACAAGGACGCTGCATGCACTGGCACCCGCCTGGTGTCGATCGTCATGGCTCACGTCATGAGAGCCTCGCGAGGTTCGCCCCGCCTTGATATCTCTGCTCCTTGTGAGCCCGCCTGACTAGGCCACTCCTGAGGAGGTCTTGCGTAGTCCCCCTCGCGAGGCTTGGCCCCTCGCGAGGGTCTTGGATGCCTTGTTGATGAAGATGGACCGTACGGCCTGCTGACTTAGCCACGCCGTGGGCCGCAGGCAGGCAAGTCTGGGGACCCCCGTTCCCAGGACGCCGACAGTAGCCCCCAGGCCCAAGGTGCGCTCGGGCTTGGCTTCGTGGTGAAGCCAAGGGTCAAGTACGGAGCACCGCGGGCCCCAACAGCCTGCGGCCTCGGTTGACGTGTGGCGGTTGATTGGACGTGGGCGTCTCCGCTTCCCCACGCTGCCTCGGGAACTGTACGACTTGACAAGTCCCTGCGACATGCAAGGAAAATCGTCATTACCTGCGATCGTGGGAGGCGCCGGTTGGCCTTCTCTTGCTATAAATGGGGAGGGGGGTGGAGCCCCCGTCGCCCATCTCTTCCTCGCTTGCTTGCTTCTTCTTCCTTGCTCCGTTGCTTGTAGTGCCACCAATGGCGCCACGAAGGAAGTGCTCCACCGCCGAGAAGGGAAAGGCCCCTCGCGAGGGGCCCAGCTCCCCGGCGCCCAAGCGCGGGCACGGCCGTCCGCGCAAGCACGCCGCGTCCCCCGCCGTGGCCCAATGTCGAGGCGTCACCGCGGCACGCGGAGGGGGTCGTCCTAGCCATGGCGATCTAGTTGACGAGGGGAGGCATGCTATGGCGGCGCGGCCTCCCCGTCCGCGCTTCCATTCAGCGGAGGTGTCGCCGGAGTTCGTCGTCTGGTCGGAGCACCCGGCCGGCAACTGGCTCCAGCTTCCGCGCTTCTTCGTCGACGAACTGCCGGCCCCTGGTCTAGGCGGACTCTGGCTGCAAGCGGATGGTTGCTGCAGCAAGGCCTCTTGGGTCGCGCTCGAGACTTCCGCCGCGGGCAACATAGCCCTGGCCCGCGGCTGGCAGACGTTCGCCCGCGCGCGCGGCCTGGGCAGGCGGTGCACCCTCCACTTCAAGTACGATGGTGGATCGACCCTTTACATGAGGGTGTTTGGGGAAGATGGTCGCCGCGCCGGGTGCTGCCCCGAGACGAACGATGGTGAGGAGGTGCTCGGCCTTGGTGACGGTCGTGGCGAGGATGAGGGCGAGCCTGCCCTCGGCGGTGACCGTGTCTCCTCCAGCTACGGCGGCTCTTCCTTCGGCGACAGCTCCAGCAGTGGTGGCTACGACCAGCCGCCGCGCCCGCTTCGAAGGCGGCAGCGGGCCATCTCACCGCCGCGCCTCCGTGAAGAGCGAGGAAGGATCTGGCTAGGCTCAGGGCGTCGCTAAGGGCCTGCCTCCGCGGATCGCCGCAACGCCGCTTTGTTTTGCTCTTTCTTGCTACATCAAAAAGTGAAACCAGTATGGGCCCAGAGGGGCGTGTATCGAACTGTGGTTCCTTGGTTATTGTACTATGCGTGTTATTCCCATGCCGTGTTGTTATTTTGCGCAAAGATAACTTAACCTGGTGCGTTTAGGACTGGGCGCTTATTTCCTCGTGTCCATCTTGCCTTGGTGGCCTGCATTCGCTCAGGAACTGCAAAAACTCGTTAGGAAGTGCGTCGAAAGATTCGCCGTCCGCGCTGGCCCTGAGGCACTTTGTGTCGCGGTACCCATGGAGCACGGACTAGGAGAGGTGCGCCAGCTTTTGGGCTTGAACAAGGGTGGCTCGCGAGAAGGAAGAGAGGAGGAAAATGCTCGCGAGGGCACCTGCCTAGCCCCCTCGCGAGGTAGGCGAGAGAGAGAACATGAGCGAACCAGAACCGAAAAATGCAGTAAGAGGCGAGGGAATCGGATCAGCAAGGAACACCAAAGGCAAATTCCGATTAAGGAAAAGCGAGCCAACTGCGGAAAGCAAATGAAAAGCCGCGTCCGACACCTAATCTAGTCTTCAAGTCTTCTCACCAGCGCGGAGCTAAGTGCTGCCACTAGGCATGGGCGGGAGCCCAAGGGCCTGAGGCCAGCGCTCCTGAGACTCTGGGCCGTGTACAACCCCAACTCATTATTACGTGAGAGTGTCACGGGCGGCGATTCTTCACACGCACCGGGCCTTCTTCACAGGCTCTGGGCCTTTCTTCACAGGCTCTAGGTCTTGCTTCATGGGTAGAACTTCCGGAGGTGCTAGATGTTCCAGGCGTTTTGGATAGGTACCCCATCTTGTGTCTCCAGGCGCACGGCGCCAGGCCTGGAGATGTGGACGACCTTGAACGGGCCCTCCCACATTGGTGAAAGCTTATGCAGGCCTTCCCTGGAGAGGACCTGCCTCAGGACGAGGTCACCCACCTCGAGCGTCCTGGAGCGGATGTTGCGGCTGTGGTATCGCCGCAGCGCTTGTTGGTACCTTGCCGCCCTCAATGCAGCTTCGCGACGACGTTCCTCCCCCAGCACGAGGTCCATCCCCCGCGTGGCGTCCTGCTGCGTTTCATCGAACGCCAGGACCTGTGCGGAGCGATGCTTGACCTCGTGAGGGAGGATTGCTTTAGCTCCGTAGACGAGTAAGAATGGAGTCTCGCCCATTGGTTTGGTGGCGGTGGTGCGGATGGACCACAACACGGACTGGAGCTCGGCGTGCCAGCCCCTGCCATAGGCCTCCAGCTTCTTCTTGAAGGTCCTGGTCTTGAGGCCCCTCAGGACCTCCGCGTTGGCGCGTTCGGCCTGGCCATTGCTCCTGGGGTGCGCTACCGAAGCGTAGCAGATCTGCGTTCCAAGGTTAGAACAGTAGGTTTTGAAAAGGTTACTAGTAAACTGCGAGCCGTTATCTGTGATGATGCGGTTGGGGACCCTGAAGCGGCTCATGAGGCCCTTGATGAACTTGACAGCAGAGCCGGCTGGGATGGTATGGATGGCTTCCACTTCCGCCCACTTGGTGAACTTGTCGATGGCGACGTAGAGATAGCGGTAGCCCCCTGGCGCCCGTGGGAACAGGCCTAGGATGTCCAGCCCCCAGACCGCGAACGGCCATGTGAGCGGGATGGTTTGGAGGCCCTGAGCAGGCTGATGGATTTGCTTCGCATGGAATTGGCAAGCTTCACA
The DNA here is from genome assembly GCF_002575655.3 of Aegilops tauschii subsp. strangulata. Lineage (NCBI taxonomy): Eukaryota > Viridiplantae > Streptophyta > Magnoliopsida > Poales > Poaceae > Aegilops > Aegilops tauschii. The sequence goes on from NC_053037.3 coordinate 334,996,352, forward strand.
GGACTTCACCAGCTCGGCTACGCCGTTGAGTGCTGTAGGCCAGTAGAATCCACTGCAGAACACCTTGCCGACGAGGGTTTGTGACGACGAATGGTGTCCGCAGTCCCCGCCGTGTATGTCAGTCAGCAACTCCCTTCCTTGATCGCTGGAGATGCAGCGCAGCGTGACGTCGTTCGGTCGTTTCCTGTATAACTCGCCGTCTTGGATACAATATGCCGTGGCTTGCCGGGCCACGCGCTCCGCGTCCTCTTCCTTCTCCGGCAGCGCCCCGTGCGTCAGGTACTCCTTGAATTCCTTAGTCCAGCATTCCTCCTGGGGCTCGAGCGTCAAGAGCAGCCGAGCTCCTTAAGCCGGGCCACAGGCTGGGGCTCCCGTGGCCGGAGGCTGTGGGAGCTCCTCCCGAGGCTGAGTCATGCTTGAAAGAGGTGGCGTAGCTGATGGCCTGAAGAGCCTCTCTTCAAAGACACCGGGCTCCTGCGGCTGCCGCTTGGATGCTCTCCTGGTGATGTCGTCGGCTTCCTTGTTGGTGCCCCGGGGCACGTGCTGCAGCTCCAGGCCCGAGAATTGCTTCTCCATCTTCCGCACCTCCACGAGGTAGGCCTCCATATGCTCATCCTTTGGCTCGTACACCTTGTTGGAGAAGTTGACGAGGAGTTGCGAGTTGCCTTTGATGGTAAGGCGCTTCACCCCCAGAGCTGCCGCAGCCTTCAGTCCAGCTATGAGGCCTTCATATTCTGCGATGTTGTTGGATACCTTCTCGCCGTGCTGAAAGCAGAGCTGCACGGCGTAATAGAGCTTGTCCTGAGTAGGCGAGATGAGCACTGCTCCAGCCCCTGCGCCCTGGTGCGGGAAGGCGCCATCGAAATACATGACACAACCGTATGGAGCCTCGCTTCCTGGGGAGGTGGACCAGTCTTCTCCTTTCTCAAGTGTCGGGGCATCCGTCCATTCTGTCACAAAGTCGGCGAGTGCAGCCCCCTTGATGACCCTGGTGGTGCTGAACTCCAACCGGAATGCTTGCAACTCGATGTTCCACTCGGCGACCCTTTCGGCTGAGTTAGGGCTCCTGAGTACCCTCTCCAATGGGTAGGTTGAGATGACCTTGATGGGGTGGCCCTGGAAGTAGTGTCGCAGTTTGCGTGAGGCCACCAGGAGTGCGAGCAGGAGTTTCTGGGGCATGGGGTAGCGTGCTCTCGCGTCCCGCAGTACGGTGCTAACGAAGTACACCGTGTGCTCGACGAGGGTTGGCACACTGTCGTGGCTCGGGTCCTGCCGAGATCGGGGCTTATCCTGAGGTGGAGGGGTTCCTGAGACCTGACTGTCCTCTGGAGCTTTAGCGATGTTGCCCTGCTGAGCTTGGTCTTCCCCTGCTGACGCCCTTGCTACGCCTCCCTGACCCTACACCAATTCAGCTCCGGCTTGGCGCGACGCGCCCTTGGCTTGGCGCTCCTCCCGAACCGCCACCAGCGCCGCGCTGGCAGATTATGGGGTGGCGGCAAGGTAGAGTACCAGAGGCTCGAGAGGCCGTGGTGCCACCATCACTGGGGGACTGGTAAGGTACTTCTTGAGGTCTTGGAAGGCCTGGTCGGCCTCCGGGGTCCACTCGAACGGGCCCTTCTTCTTCATGAGCTTGAAGAAGGGCAAGGCGCGCTCTCCCAGTTTGGAGATGAAACGCCCCAACGCAGTCACTCGCCCCGCTAGATTCTGCATCTCTTTGAGGGTCTGTGGTGGGCTCATGTCCTCGATGGCCTTGATCTTCTCTGGGTTCGCCTCGATCCCTCTGTGGGATACGAGGAAACCCAGTAGCTTGCCGGAGGGGACGCCGAGCACGCACTTCTCCGGGTTAAGCCTCAAGTTCACTTGGCGCAGGCTCTCGAAGGTCTCCTCCAAGTCTTGAATCAACGTCCTCGCCTCGCGAGACTTTACCACTATGTCATCGACGTAGGCCTCTGTGTTTCTCCCGAGCTGCCGCCCCAGGGCGATGTGCATCAACCGCTGAAAGGTCGCGCCCGCGTTGCGCAGCCCGAAGGGCATGCAGGTGTAGCAGTACACCCCACATGGTGTCAGGAAGGCTGTCTTCTCCACATCTTCCACCGCCATCTTGATCTGATGACACCCTGAGAACGCGTCCAGGAAGCACAACAGGTCACACTCGGCGGTGGAGTCGACAATCTAGTCGATGCGCGGGAGTGGGAATGGATCTTGGGGGCAGGCTTTGTTGAGGTTGGTGAAGTCGACGCACATCCGTTCCTTTCTGCCTTTCTTCGGCACCACGACGGGGTTCGCCAGCCATTCGGGATATCAAACTTCTCAGATGGCACCCGCCGCCCCCAGCTTGCGAGTTTCTTGGACGATGAAGGCTTGCTTTTCAGTGGACTGTCGTCTTGCTCGCTGCTTCACGGGGCGTATATTGGGGCATACCCTTAGATGATGCTGGATCACCTCCCTCGGGACCCCTACCAGCTGATTGGGCTCCCACGCGTATCTCCTTGTTCGCGCACAAGAACCTCACCAAGGCTTCTTCTTGTCCCAGGTCAAGGCTGGCTCCTATGGTAAAGGTGGCCCCTGAAGACCCGTCCTCATTGACCGGCACATGCTTGGTTTCCGCCTTGTCTTAGGTGAACAACTGCTTCTTCTTGGTAGGCGCGGCCTCCTTGGCCTCGGAGGTACCGGCGTCGGCTGGCTGTGCTGCTGCCGCGGTCTTGAAGGCGAGCCTGAGCGCCGTCACGGCCTCCTTAGTGTCCCCCTTGATGGTAGGACGCCCTTGCTCCCTGGCATCTTCATGAGGTTGTAGGCCGGGTGAGTCGCCGCCATGAACTGAGCGAGGGCCGGATACCCGAGGATGGCATTGTACGGGAGACCGATGCGGGCGATGTCGAAGTCCACCAGCTCGATGCGGCAGTTGTCGCGTGCGCCGAAGGTAACAGGGAGGCGGATCTGCCCCAGAGAGTGAGCGGCTCCACCACCCACTCCCGAGAAGGGCTTGCTGAGGCCGAGCCGCTCAGGCGGCACATGAAGAAGGCTGAAGGCTTCTACGGAGAGCAAGTTGAGGCCAGCACCGCCGTCGATGAGGGTCTTGGTAACGGCCACGTTGCAGATTGTGGGCGTGCAGAGCATCGGGAGCACTCTGGAGCCGCGCGGTGGAGTCGGGGTGGTCTTCTGACCCAAAGGTGAGGTCGGCCTCTGGCGCGGCCCAACCCGGCGGAGCCCCCGAGCGCTTGGATGTGGCTCCTATCTGACGGAGGAATGGCTTGACGTGGCAGTCTGAGGGTGGTGCTTGAGAGCCGCCCAACAGGGCCGCGACTGCGTGGTGCGCCAACACCGCGTAGCGAGCGGTGAAAAGGTCGCAGAGTCCCCCCAGGAGGCCACCGTGGATCCCGGGAGGTTGAGCAGCTAGGCGCGTGGCTCGACGGCAAGGGCCATGGGGAACCAGTTGGACATGATCTTGTCGTCACCTCCGGCTTCGAGGACAACCTCCTCGTACGCCAGCAGGAACGGCATCGGGTCTGCCGCGCCGTCGTAACGTGGCGGCATCTCTGGCCTGAACTTGGTCGGCCACCGCACTCATCGCAGGACAGGGGCCAGGGCTCGGTACCCAGATGCCCCGCTGTTGGCGTCGGCCGCAGAGGTGGATGGTGGGGCACCTGCCATGGGGGCGAAGTGCGGCTGCGCGGGGTGCAGCTTGGTGGAGAGGAGCTCCGGCGCACCCCTACCTGGCGCGCCAAATGTCGGATGTGGGGTTCCGGCAAACCCTTAAGGTTCGAACACTAGGGTGCGCGTGAAGTCTTTCCCTCCTACTGATTTACGCCCTAGCTCGCTAAGATCTCGCGGACGAACTCGACGAACTCGCAACACAAAAAGACACGGGATTTATACTGGTTCGGGCCACCGTTGTGGTGTAATACCCTACTCCAGTGTGGTGGTGGTGGATTGCCTCTTGGGCTGATGAAGAACAGTACAAGGGAAAGAACAGCCTCCTGAGGTGTGACGCCCCAAGACCGACGCTCCAGACGCCTGCCATGTTTTGCGTGACCGTCGTGTGTTTTATTTGTTTGTTGCATTTCTCATGTCATCATACGCATTGCATCCGCATGTCTTTCATAAAACTCGTAGTCGTTCGCAGTTGCCGCTTCTCTTTGTCTCCGTGGCATGTCGTCAGACCGTTTGTCTTCCTTGACCATTCTCAGTCGACCCACACACTTGACCTCGTTCGCCTAACCCCTCTTTGCACAGTGCATCGACCCCTCGCCCGTGTTCGAAACTTCCCCGAACCCGACCGTGGGCTGTCATGACCGATGGATCCGGATCAACCTCAAACATCCCTAAAACATCTTCGTTTTCTTTTTTTGGACTCCCTAGACAATTTATTCTCGACCGCCCGATTACGATCGGACGGACCGAATACCCCCAACCTAATCCACCCGCATATATAAATGGGGCAACCCTAAATTCTGGGAGAGCTGTCCCATCCTTCCTCCTCGCCGCCGCCACCCGGTCTCGATCCACCTCGGGATCCCCCTTCTCCTCGTTTTCCTCCACCCACCAACCAGCGCTCTCCACTGCTCCTCCCCGATTTGCTCGCCCGGCCAACCAGAGCAGCTCCTCGATCCACTCCACGCCGACCCCCATCGCCCTCCTCCTGTGCTTCCCGCGCGCCGCCGCAAGCAGCAGCACCACCGGAGCTCCCTTCGCCGTCGGGCACCACCAGTAGGTCGCCGTCTCCTCGCGCCCGTTCTTCCCTTTCTCTGGTTCCCCTCCTGCTTCTGTTTCTATCTCTCTCTCACGCTGCTCTCTCTCTCTGTTGTCTTCGCAGCGCCGCCATGGATGGCCTCCCGTAGCTCCCGCTCGTTGCGTCACCGTGAGTTCCGCCCGATCCGCGTCGGAGAGCCTCGGACCTGTCCATCCCCTTCGTCCCTCGACGCTGAGTCCCTCTGCTCGCCCGCGCCAAGACCAGCGAGCAGCCGCCCGCGTTCCACACCCGATGCCTCCTCTTGACCCCCCTGTGAACCCCGACGCCACCTCATCCTGCCGCCGCCGGTGACCAGCAGGTCATGTCGCCGTGCCCTGCCTCCTCTTCTTCGCGTTCTGCTTCTTCCCGCCGTCTTCTCTCTGCGTCTCTTGCCCAGTTCATCTCTCTCACTTTGTTATTCTGCAGAGACCTTGCCATGGATCCTCATGGTCGGGCTCTCCCCGTCGCCGGTTGCCTCGCCGACCCGCCACTTCTCGCGCCTGCCGACCCCACCATCTCGCCGCCGCTATCTTCTTCCCGGAGGTCCGCCGTCGCGCCCCTGCTTCCTCTGCTTCGAGGACGAGGCCAGCGCCAAGTCCCGCCTGACCCCCTGCCTGCGTTGACCACGCCCCTCGACCGCACGCGCCTGGGCCACCTCCCCTTCGCCAGATCCGGCCCAGCCGCTCCTTTGCTTCGGCCCGGCAGCTCCCCTGCGTCGGCCTGCCAGCCTTGCCTCTCCACCGACTGGGCTTGGCCCAATGTGAGCAGCTCCCCCAGCCTCCAGTTTCAGCCCGCATCGTTTTTTTTCTTCAGTTCTGGACGTTTTAGCATTTATCCCAGGTTTTACAGAATTGCAGAAAACCTCTTGCTGTTCATGCATTTAATAACTAAATAACCATGCACCATATGTTAAAACTTCAAACATGTAAAATTCTTAGAATTTCATCTAGTTTCATAATATGCTGCTTTCATCCATGTTAAAAATGTTTAACTTGTTGTTTGCATCAATTTGCTTAAATGCCATGTTAAAATGATTTATTTCATAACTAAATAACCGTAGCTCCAAATTTAATAAACTTTAGATGTAAATGGGGTAGAAAAATGCCTAGTTTAACATAGTGCACTTTATTTTTCTGTTTAACAACGTTAAAATTGTGTTTAGGGCAGAACAGTACCAAATTCGAAATATGCACATGGGGATTTTCCAGAATTGTTGTTTGTTGTTCCGGCCTCTTTTAAACTTGCCTAGATAGGTAGTATTATTATGCTTCACCTCTTGCCATGTTAACCAACATTTAATCTTGTCTTGTTCCTAATCGAGAGCAAACTAAATAACTTGAATGTGGTGTTTCGTCAATATGCAACTCTTTGCATATTGAGCTCCACTTAACTTGTAGTATTGTTTGTTGCACTTTGCCATGCCATGCCTCATTAAACCGGATGCATCATACTTGGTTGCGCATCATGCCATGTTTATGTGATGGTTGTTTACCATGTTGTTTGCTTCTTTCCGGTTTGCTTCTCTCGTTAGCTTCGGTTTCGTTCCGGAGTTGTGAGGATTCGTTCGACTACGTCCGTTTGTCTTCTTCATGGACTCATTCTTCTTCCTAGCGGGATCTCAGGCAAGATGACCATACCCTCGAAATCACTTCTATCTTTTCTTGCTAGTTGTTTGTTCTATTGCTATGCCGCGCTACCTACCACTTGCTATATCATGCCTCCCATATTGCCATGTCAAGCCTCTAACCCACCTTTCCTAGCAAACCGTTGTTTGGCTAAGTTACCGCTTTCGCTCAGCCCTTCTTATAGCGTTGCTAGTTGCAGGTGAAGTTGAAGTTGGTTCCATGTTGGAACATGGATATTTTGGCATATCACAATATCTCTTATTTAATTAACGCATCTATATATTTGGTAAAGGGTGGAATGCTCGGTCTTATGCCTGGTGTTTTGTTCCACTCTTGCCGCCCTAGTTTCCGTCATACTGGTGTTATGTTCCTCGATTTTGCGTTCCTTATGCGGTTGGGTGATTTATGGGACCCCCTTGACAGTTCGCTTTGAATAGAACTCCTCCAGCAAGGCCCAACCTTGGTTTTACTTTTGCCTACCTAAGCCTTTTCCCTTGGGTTTTCGCGAGCCCGAGGGTCATCTTTATTTACCCCCCGGGCCAGTGCTCCTCTGAGTGTTGGTCCGAACCGAGTAGACTGCGGGGCCACCTCGGGGAAACTTGAGGCCTGGTTTTACTCGTAGGATGTCTCATCCGGTGTGCCCTGAGAACGAGATATGTGCAGCTCCTATCGGGATTTGTCGGCACAGTCAGGTGGTCTTGCTGGTCTTGTTTTACCATTGTCGAAATGTCTTGTAACCGGGATTCCGAGACTGACCGGGTCTTCCCGGGAGAAGGAATATCCTTCGTTGACCGTGAGAGCTTATAATGGGCTAAGTTGGGACACCCCTGCAGGGTATTATCTTTCGAAAGCCGTGCCCGCGGTTATGTGGCAGATGGGAATTTGATAATGTCCGGTTGTAGAGAACTTGACACTTGACTTAATTAAAATATATCAACCGCGTGTGTAGCCGTGATGGTCTCTTTTCGGCGGAGCCCGGGAAGTGAACACGGTTTGGGTTATGTATGAACATAAGCAGTTTCAGGATCACTTCTTGATCATTTCTAGCTTCGCGACCGTTGCGTTGCTCCTCTTCTTGCTCTTATTTGCGTATGTTAGCCACCATATATGCTTAGTGCTTGCTGCAGCTCCACCTCATTACCTCATCCTTCCTATAAGCTTAAATAGTCTTGATTTCGCGGGTGTGAGATTGCTGAGTCCTCGTGACTCACAGATTCTACCAAAACAGTTGCAGGTGCCGACGATACCAGTGCAGGTGACGCAACCGAGCTCAAGTGGGAGTTCGACGAGGAACTTGGTCGTTACTATGTTTCGTTTCCTGATGATCAGTAGTGGAGCCCAGTTGGGACGATCGGGGATCTAGCATTTGGGGTTATCTTCTTTTCATTTGGATTTGACCGTAGTCGGTCTATGTGAGTATTTTGGATGATGTATGAATTTATTTATGTATTGTGTGAAGTGGCGATTGTAAGCCAACTCTCTTTATCCCATTCTTGTTCATTATATGGGATTGTGTGAAGATGACCCTTCTTGCGACAAAACCTACAATGCGGTTATGCCTCTAAGTCGTGCCTCGACACGTGAGAGATATAGCCGCATCGTGGGCGTTACATGAGGTTGAGGTGTTCTTGTGCTTGTTGTCTTAGCGGGTGAGAGCTGGGCGAACTGCTCGATCCCCCTACTGTGGTGGCTAGCTCTACTTATATAGGCCATGGTCCTCTTCCCAAATATTGAGCGGGAAGGGAGCCAACAATGGCGGGCAAATTTGAAGGGGGACAGCTAGTACAAGCTATCCTGACAAAAGTGGTCTTCGCCTGCGAAAGGCTCTGGTGGTGACACCGTCTTGGGCTCCATGATGACCTCCGCCTTGCCGTCCTCCTGGTCTTGGTCTTGCTGCACCGATATAGCAACCTTTGCCTGATGCCCCGGTACTCCTTGCCTGCGCTGGCCTCCTTGGCACCAAAGATGAAACAAGGACGCTGTGCGCGCTGGCACCCGCCTGGTGTCGATCGTCATGGCTCACGTCACGAGAGGCTCGCGAGGTTCGCCTCGCCTTGATATCTCCGCTCCTCGTGAGCCCGCCTGACTAGGCCACTCCTGAGGAGGTCTTGCGTCGTCCCCCTCGCGAGGCTTGGCCCCTCGCGAGGGTCTTGGATGCCTTGTTGATGAAGATGGGCCGTACGGCCTGCTGACTTAGCCACGCCGTGGGCCGCAGGCAGGCAAGTCTGGGGACCCCCGTTCCCAGGACGCCGACATCAGCCATTGGATTTATCGACGCTGCAGGGACGGAACCGAGCACAGACGCCGTGCCTAGCCTTCTTATGCGAAGGATCCTGAAGAAAGACGATCGGCGTGCGGCTCCCGTGGTGGTTGACAATCAAGCAGGTGATAACCATAGATAGATTATGCATGGAAATTGAACTAGCTTAGGTAAATGCAAGAATGATACATGCCACTGGCTCGGACCCGAGCGGCCTGGGGATGATGCAGCCCGAGGGGCGCCCCCAGCAGAGTACGCTAAAGACGTAAAAGGATACACGCCGCAGGGACAGGCCCACGCGGTCTGGGAATGATGCAGCCCAGGGGCGCTCCCAGTCGAATAAACTTGGAAAATGTCACCTGGTTCCATTGTCCAATGGATGTTGGGGTAGCTGAGGATGCGTGGTGAAGGGGTTGCTCCTCACGAGCCACCGGGGCCCTAAGCCTCGGGAGGCTCTGGGGGTCCAGGTAGTTCCTTGAGGACCGTCTGCATCTCCGCCAGGACTGCGTGATGTCTGGCCTCCTGAGCCGCTAGGATGCTCCGCAGGTTGCGCTGGAAGGCGGCTGCCATGCTCGGCAGGCCGAATGGCATGCGAACATAGCTGTGAGGTGGGCCCTTGCAATGTCCCACGCGCGAAGGCCAGACGAGCACCTGAGATGCGGCCCTGTTGAGCCCTGAGATGTCGACGCAGACGTGCAGCCCGCCATCCTCGCCTGGATGGTGAGCTGCGCCAGGTGGGCGGCGGTCGCCGCGCATGGCTCTTGCATCCTGTAGCTCCTGAGTGGTCTTGGTGATGAACTCCTGAGAGCCGGGCACTCCTCCCCCGGTGTCCTCCTGAGGGAAATGTGCCGCAAAGCACGCCTCCACGTGGTGCCCGAGCGCCTCCCTGGTGACATGGGCTAGGTCTGAGGCCCTCCAGAAGAGAGCCCCCGAGCCTTGCCCGAGGAGGGCGCCGGGCGTGCCTTCCTATGCGAGGGAGGGAGGTGCCCCAGACACGGGCGCTGATCCTGATGTGGCACCGCTAGAGGCGCCGCTCCCCTGAGGCCCTGTGCGGAGTAGTTGCTTATTCTTCTTGGGGATGGCCTCAGGAGGGTACTGCGCACCATCGTTGTCGGGGTCTTCGATTGCTGCGGCTTGGAAGGCACGCTCGAGGGAGCACACCACATCTCTTTCTTCGTAGGGGACTGTGATGATCTCGCCGCTTCCTGGCATCTTGAGGACGTTGTAGTCGTGGTGAGTTACCGCCATGAACTTGGCTAGGGCCGGATACCTGAGGATGGCATTGTACGACAGACGGATCTGAGCAACATCAAAGTCGATGAGCTCGATGCGGTAGTTGTCACGCTGTCTGAAAGTGACAAGGAGGCGGACCTGCCCTATCGGGGTGGTGGAGCCGTCAGTTACTCTTGAGAAGGGCTTGGTGGGCTGAAGCTGATCGTATGGCACTTGAAGGTTGTCGAATGTCTCGACGAACAGGACGTTAAGCCCTACACCGCCATCAATGAGGGTCTTGGTGACTTGTACGTTGCTGATGACGGGTGAGCAGAGCATCAGGAGGGTGCCAGTGGTGGCCGCGCACTTGAGTTGGTCCGCCGATCTGAAAGTGATGGCGCACTTGGACCACCTGAGCGGGCGCGTGGCCTCAAGCCTGGGAAGGGCTGCGTTCACCTCGTGAGCAAACTACTTGAAGATACGCTGAGATGCTGGGGCCTGAGCTCCGCCCAAGATGCAGGCGATAGCACACGGTTCCTGGAAGCCCCCAGCCCCCTTGTCCTGATGGTGGTTGTCGTTCCTTCTTGGTGGTGGCGGCAGCGGAGGAAGACCAGCGTTGCCCTGAGGGCGGTGCTTGCGAGGCTGATCCCTCCAGGCGCCCTCACGAGGCTGGTCCTGCCAGCGGTCCTCGCGAGGCCGGTCGCGCCACTCCTGGTGGGTGCCGCGATCGTCCCAGCGTTCTCCGCCTCATCCTCCTCCTCGGCCGTAGCCCCGGTCGTTGCACTCGGGGCGTCAACCAAAGCGTCCATCTCGAATGGCCCTGAGCTCTTAACAGTCGTTGGTGTTGTGGTTGTGTACATTGTGGAAGGCGCAGAATGGTCGGCTGCTTTTGGACGACTCGGGATGGTCCCGACCGCGCTTCGTATCCGGCTCCACCGTGAGCATGGCTACTCCCTTGCACTTCACGTCCTTGGCCTTGGCTTTCTTCTCCTCGGGGTCGGTAGCTGGGGGCTCGAGGAGGGAAAGGCGCCCCTCCTCAGCTCTTGCGCACTTTGTCGCCAGGTTGAATAGCTCCAAAGCCGTGCATAGCTCCTCATGGATGGCGAGCTCCTCCTTCATCTTGACGTCGCGGACGCCGTCAGAAAACGCCGAAATGATGGCCTTGTCCGTCACCTTGGGGATCTTGAGGCGAACGTTGTTGAAGCGCTGGATGTACTTCTGCAGGGTCTCTCCTTGTTGTTGCTTGATGCAGCGTAGGTCACCCGCGGCCGGAGGGCGGTCGCGAGTGCCCTGGAAATTGGCGATGAAACGGTCGCGCATCTCGCCCTAGGAGGAGATCGAGCCCAGGGGCAGGTTCAGGAGCCACGAGCGAGCACCATCCTTGAGAGCCACGGGGAACTAGTTCGCCATGAAATTTTCGGCGCTGTTGGCCGCCTCGATGCTCAGCTCGTAGAGCTGCAAGAACTCCGCAGGGTCGGGGGTGCCGTCGTAGCGAGGAGGCAGGTCCGGCTTGAACTTGCCCGGCCAGGCGACGCTACGCAGCTCAGGAGTGAAGGCGCGACAGCCTGCCGTGGCCACCGGCGCCTTTGCTGATGCGGAGCCTGCCCTTGATGCCCGCGCACCGCCACCGCAGGCGGCACGCGGTCTTGTCGCGGTGGCACTGGGAGCGCGGGAGCATTTTCTTGTGGCCGGGGAACTTCTTGGTAGCTTTCTTCTTCTCGCGCGGGCGCCCGACGCGGTGGGTCGCGCCGGGGGCCGCGCGCCTTGGCGCTTGAGCGCCGTCTTGGTGTAGAGGTGGTGGAGGCGCTCCGTGAGCCATGTTGCCCGCAGCTGGCGAAGGGCGAGGCAGCGAGAGGGATGGCGCGGGGGAGCCCCCAGCGGCGCTGATGAGCTCGGCGATGCGGTCCAGCCAGTCCTCGTAGAGGTCGTCGACTGGGCGGTAGCGTAGGAGCTTGCGTGCCATGAGCAGCGCGGCCTGCGCGTCTGTAGGTGCGCGACGTGCGTGGGATGATGAGCTGGCCGGAGTCAGCGACGAGGTGGCGGTGCGGCCATCCCGCCGCATCGAGGGGTGCAGCGAGGACGCTTGCTGCTCATTTCCCGCCGGGCTGGTGGCGGCGTTGGCGACGGGCGACGGGGAACGATGGGGAGGCCCGCCAACTGGAGCTGTTTGAGCGACGCAGGCGGCGAGGGCGGCCCGATGCTCAGCGCGGGCTCGACGAGCATTCGCCATGGATGCGACAAAGCAATGGGACGCGGACTGATGGAAGGAAAGCTTCGGCGCACCCCTGCCTGGTGCGCCAAATGTCGGATTACGGGTTCCGGCAGACCCTTGAGGTTCGAACACTGGGGTGCGCACGAAGATCTCTCTCTCTCTCTCTCTCCCTTGCTCGCTCTCGCAACAATCACAAGGCCTAGCTCGACGAACCCAAAGAACGAGAGACACGAGAGTTTATACTGGTTCGGGCCACTAATGTGGTGTAATACCCTACTCCAGTGTGGTGTGGTGGATTGCCTCTTGGGCTGAGGATGAACTAGTACAATCGGAAGAACAGCCCCCCTGTGGAGACGTGCTCTTGTGCTGGGTGAGCTTGTGTGTATGAGGATGATCCGAATAGCCCCGGATCCAGTTGCCCCCTACTGTGGTGGCTAGTCCTATTTATAGAGGCCCTGGTCCTCTCCCCAAATATTGAGCGGGAAGGGATGCCACAACGGCCAAATTCGAAAGGAGATAACTAGTACAAGTTATCCTGACTAAAGGTGGTCTTCGCCTGCCAAAGGCTCTGGTGGTGACGCCGTCTTGGGCTCCATGGTGACCTCCGTCCTGCCGTCCTGCTAGTCTTGGTCTCGTTGCACCGATATGGAAAGCTTTGCCTGATGCCTCAGGACTCCTCGCCTGCGCTTGCCTCTTTAGCACCAAAGAGGAAACGAGGACACTGTGCGCTGGCACCCGCCTGGTTCCAGTCGTCATGGCTTGCATCACAGGAACCTCACGAGGTGCCCCTTGCCTTGATCTCTCTGCCCCTCGCGAGCCAGCCTGGTGAGGCTGCCCCCGAGGAGGTCTTGCGTCGTCCGCCTCACGAGGGTCTTGAGTGTTTGCTGGTGAAGATGGGCCGTACGGGGCCGCTAGTGGAGCCACACCATGGGTCACAGGCAGGCAAGTCTGGGGACCCCCGTTCCCAGGACGCCGACATCGGTCAGACCGAAATACACAGAGAGGTTTTGGAAGTTTAAGTCTATGACAAATCGGTGACTCCGAGTGCTCCTCACCCAGAGAGTTCGAATCTGACTTGATCAAACTTTGTGATGTTGCATGAATAGAGTTTGTGTCGGTGTTCTGGGACCGGGGGTGCCCAGACTTGCCTGCCTGCGGGCTTGTGCGTGGCTCCACCAACGGCCTGGTGTCGTGGTTCTAAGTCTGACAGTAGAATAGGGGGTACGTAGGAGGAGGCAAGATCCTAGCTACGATGAGGTTGTGCACGCAAGATTTACGAGTTCAGGCCCTTCTCAGAGGAAGTAAAAGCCCTACGTCTCGGTGCCCGGAGGTGGTCGACTGGATTATGCGTGAAGTTACGGGGGGTGCGAACCCTTGTGCCAGTGGAGGAGGGTGGCTTATATAGAGTGCGCCAGGACCCCAGCCAGCCAACGTTACAAGGAGTTCAATGTACATTAAGGTGAGACGTTACTGGTAACGCCAGCAATAAAGACATATAAATGATCATTAAGACTACAGAGTGAATGCCTGACCGTTGCCATCCTGAGTGACTTTAGATCTTCTGTACTCCAAGTGGTTTCTGGTATGGTTGAATGATTATATCCTGGTCGAATGGAATTGGGTTATCCGAGTGGAATTTTTGGTCGAGTGGGTTGCACTCTGAGGTGATTTCAGTCGGTAGATGTTGTTGTTCTTTGAATATCTTTGACTATAGGGAAGTGTCCTTGGGAAGGGTGTCTAGGTCAGGCCTGTTACCCTACCCTAGGTACATGTCATCGTCATTAGCCCCCGAATGGATTGAGTTCCGAGTGGAGAAGAAGTTGGAGATGGTTCTGACCCGATTTTTATGCTTCAGAGGCATTTTACTTGGGTCGGCGAACCATGCTGAACCTTTAACTTCATTTTCAGTCGCCTTGATCCATTCAGAGTTTGTCGAGTGAACTTATACTGATGTGCTTCGACTGTTGGAATGGTACAGAATCGTTGGCGCAAGTGGTTGCACTGTCGTTCCCGGATCTTACGGGATTCAAAATTTGGAGAAGCGCGCGGGATGGAGGGCACCGTAGTAAACGGAACGGATTAGGCAGGGGCGCCTCAATTGTCACGCCACCTTTTTCGCCACGTACCGAGCACGCGACTGTTGCGGGATTTGAGAGGATCACTTGGGCCCACGCGTCAGTTACTCGGAAGTGAGCCCATAAAAGGCGTTGAGGCTGATGCGATTGCACATTGTTCCTTATTCCCCTTCTTCCTCCTCTTCTTCTCCACTGTTCCCCTCTCCGCTCTCAACACCGCCGCTCCACCTGTGAGCAATCCGCGGCGATGGGGAAGGACAAGATGGCGGCCCTGGAGCACGCCAAGAAGGCGACGGCGACGGTGAAGGGCAAGAAGACGAGTCGGGGGTCGTCATCAAGGTCCGGATTGCCGCCCACCTGGATTCAGGGGGACTGGATCCAGTCTGCAATCCAGCAAGAAGATCTGGATGATCTGGAAGTGGGGGGCTTGACTGCCCCTGGATCTGGGAGGCTGTCGGGGAACAAACTCGAGCCGCAGCCGCATGAGGGTGAGTGCGTCCTCCTCGCCACTCATGTTGACCGCTGCTTCTCTTTGCCTCCTCATCCTTTTTTCTGAGGTTTCTTGAACTTTTACGGAGCCTAACTTCATCATTTTTCTCCCAACACAATCACATATCTTGCCGCGTATATCTCTTCGTGCGAAAACTTCTTGGGTTGTCGACCGCACTGGGGTGTTTTCAAGCACATTTTTACCTGCCGCTCTCAGTCTGTGAAGAAGGCCAGTCCGACTGATGATAAGACCCGAGTGATCCAAATGTGTGGGGGTTTAGAGATCCAGACGAGAGGTAGGAGTGCTTTTCTTGCAATGACTCTTCCCGATTCGGTTAGGGGATGGCAGTCGAGTTGGTTTTACTGCAAGGATGTTCCGACTCCTGATTAGTCGACCGGTCTTCCTCCCTTCACCATGGATCGAATCCACCACCCTCCTTCGTTGCTCGAGACCCCAGAGGAGAAAGCTTGTAACACCCCGCATGTAACTTGCCATATTTGTAACTCCGACTCTTGCCATTTCCGGCTATGTGATATGTTTTTCCCTCCGTTGTCGGGTTTTGTTTTTCGTTTTGTATTTTGTCATGTCATGCATTTTCATATCATGTCATCATGTGCATTGCATTCACATACGTGTTCGTCTCATGCATTCGAGCATTTTCCCCGTTGTCCGTTTTCCAATCCGGCGCTCCTATCTCCTCCGGTGCACCCCTCTTGTTTTCCTTCGTGTGCGTGTGTCAAACTTTCTCGGAATGGACCGAGGCTTGTCAAGTGGCTTTATTATACCACCCGGAGACTACCGGTCAAGTTTCGTTCCATTCGGAGGTCGTTTGGTACTCCAACGGTTAACCGGGCATCCGCAAAGTTCATTTGAGTGTCCAGCAAAAACCCCCTCCAAAACCAGCCCAAAACCCACCAAACTCTCTTCCATGCTCTAGGTCGTTCGATCACGATCGTGTGGGCGAAAACCGCACCTCATTTGGAGCCTCCTAGCTCCCTCTACCTATAAATATGTGAGCATCCCGAAATAACGGATGTTTTTCGAAGGTTGAGGTAAACGATTTCCGAAGGTTTCTTGGTTATGTGTTGACGGATGGATACAGCTGGATCTAGGGATTGCTAGTTTGGGTGATATATATTTGTGTCCCCTATATCCCCTACACCAGATTGCATAACCAGAAAGTTTCGGGAGTTTATAAGTGGGAATTCTAGTAGCTTTAGGATATCTTTCCGACAGACGCATGATATGAGATTGGGGTTCGACGTCTAGTGGTCCGCCTGTATACGGTTGATTTTACAGTGGTCTCGTTGTGTCTTAAAGAGTCCATGGCTTTGCCGACTCGGGGACGCTTCGTATGTCATGTGCACAGCCTTGTACATGATGGTGCTGTACGATTGAGCCCGTGTGGGCCCCACCACGAAAACTTCGGACGAAATATCTATCATATGTTTGTTCCGGCTTATTCTGCAAGCCAATACTTTGTTTTATTTTGTATTGTGGTATTCGAGTTGCTTCGAATTCATTTGTTCATTCCATATCTTTTTCAAGTGGCTTCTCAACTTATGGAAGTGTGATGTTTTACTACGGAATTCATTCGTTAATCTTCGTTCGAATGTTTATTGTGAAGACTATATGTTGCAATTTCTGTCCGTTGATTCTACTTATCTTTTGTCTATCGAGATGCTAACGGATGTCACCCTCTTCAGGATGGCTCCGCCAACGCGTCAGAATCCGGATCGCAATGAAGGGAGTCAAGCGAACCCTCCGCCACCACCTCCACCTCCGGAGGCATGGCAAGCAATCATGGCAGCCACCAACGCCAGTGCTCAGATGATTCTGCAACTCTTGCAAGAACGTACTCAAGGGCAAGGCAATCAAGGCAATCAAGGTCAAGGCAACAATCAGTTTCACTTTGCCACTCTCAACCAGTTTCTCGCAAATCAGCCCAAGTCTTTCAGCTACTGTGCCGAGGCCACGGATGCCGATGATTGGCTCGTGGACATCAACAAGCATTTTGAATGTAGCAATGTCAGGCCTGAGGACTTTGTCAAGTTCGCTTCTTTCCAGCTCAAGGACCAAGCTGCTGATTGGTTTCAGCAATACAAAGATTCCAGAGGAGGTCGTGTGATTACTTGGACTGACTTCTGTCGGGACTTCAAAGCGCACCACATTCCACAAAGTGTTGTTGAGAGCAAGCGTGAGGAATTCCGCAATCTCAAGCAAGGAAACATGTCTGTGTATCAATACAACATTCAGTTTCAGAAACTTGCTCGCTTCGCTAAACAAGACGTTCCTGATGAGAAGAGCATGATCTATCACTTCAGAGGTGGCCTTAAAGAGGATCTGCAGTTAGCTCTCGTTCTTGTTGAGCCTACTCAGTTTGATCAATTCTACAATATGGCACTGAAGCAAGAGGCGGCCCAGCTCAAGTGTGAGGCTTCTAAGAAGAGAGTCAAAGACGCAGTTCAGTCTTCTTCTTCCTCACTTGTGACAGCTAAGCAACAGAAGTTCTGGTTGCCTCCTCCTCCTCCGTTTCGTCAGCCTTACCAGCAGAAGAACAAAGGTGGCCATGGTTCTTCAAATTCTTCCAACTCTGGCTATCAGAACAAGTCTCAGAATCAAGCTCCCAAGTCCAATGCTCCTTATCACCGTCCACTCTCAGAGGTGACTTGCAACAAATGTCAGCAGAAAGGTCACTATGCTAACAAGTGCTTCAACCAGAGGCGTCTTCCTCCTCCTCCTCCTGTCAGATCTTCCAGCAATGCAGTGGTCAAGCATAACCCAAAGTTTGCAAAGGTGAATATGATGAATGCAGCTCAAGCGGAGGATTCTACTGATGTGATAATGGGTAATCTTCCTGTTAACGATATTCCTGCAAAAGTTCTTTTTGATACTGGTGCATCTCTTTCTTTCATTTCAAGACCTTTTGTTGCCAAGCATGAATTTGTGACGGAAAAGATCCCTATCCCGTTGAAGATTGTGCCTCCGGGCAAGCAAATGACTTCTAATAATTGTGTCCCGGATGTTTCCATCAAGATAGGCGACTATAAATTTCAGTCTTCTCCAATTGTTCTTGGTGACTCGGATATTGATCTAATTCTCGGGATGGACTGGCTTTCTAAGCACAAGGCTCAACATGATTGTGCTTCCAGAGAAATTCAATTGACACACTCGTCTGAGGATGTGATTGTTTTTGCCGCTCGTAATGAAACCATTCGGTTTTTCTCTCTCAATGAGAAGGGCGAATTGGATGCCATCTCTCAAATTCCAGTCGTTTGCGAGTATCAAGATGTCTTTCCAGAAGAGCTTCCGGGTATGCCTCCGCACCGGCCAGTTGAGTTCGTTATCGAACTAGAGCCTGGTACTGTACCCGTTTGCAAGCGTCCATACAAGCTTGGACCTAACGAGCTGAAGGAATTGAAGAAGCAGCTCGATGAACAAGAACCTCTGGGTTTGATCAGACCAAGTTCTTCTCCATGGGGTTGTGGTGTTCTTTTTGTCAAGAAGAAGGATGGCACGGACCGACTTTGTGTCGACTACCGTCCATTGAACAAGAAGACAATCAAGAACAAGTATCCACTTCCCAACATCAATGAGCTATTTGAGCAACTCAAAGGCGCTAAAGTATTCTCGAAGCTTGACCTTCGTATGGGTTATCATCAGATTCGCATTCGTGAAGAAGATATTCCCAAGACAGCATTCAGAACAAGCTTTGGTTCTTATGAATATACTGTCGTGTCTTTCGGCCTTGTCAATGCTCCTCCGGTGTTCTCTCGGATGATGAATTTCATCTTCAACCCCTATACCAATGAATTCGTTCTGGTGTATCTTGATGATATCTTGGTCTTCTCCAAGAACAAGCAGGATCATGCCAAACATTTGCGATTGGTGCTCGACAAGCTCAGAGAGTATCAATTCTATGCCAAGTTCTCCAAATGTGAGTTTTGGCTCGATGAAGTTCTTTTCCTTGGTCACATCATCTCTGCCAAGGGCATCGCTGTTAACCCTGAGAAGGTGTCTGCAGTTCTGGATTGGGAACCTCCTCAAAATGTCAAGCAGCTCCGCAGTTTTCTGGGTCTTGCAAGCTATTGCCGATGATTCGTTGAGAATTTCTCCAAAATTGCAAAGCCTCTTTCCAACCACCTACAGAAGCATGTGAAGTATGTCTGGTCTCCTGAGTGTGACGTTGCTTTCAACACTCTCAAACAGAAACTAGTCACAGCTCCTGTCTTGACTCCTCCTGATGAATCCAAGCCGTATGAAGTTTTCTGTGATGCTTCTCTCCAAGGTCTCGATGCTGTGTTAATGCAAGAGAAGAAAGTTGTGGCCTATACCTCTCGGCAGTTGAAGCCCAACGAGAAGAACTACCCCACTCACGATCTTGAGTTGGCGGCAGTTGTCCATGCATTGGTTACGTGGAGACATCTCTTGTTGGGAAGACAAGTGGACATTTTCACTGATCACAAGAGTCTCAAGTATATCTTCACTCAGCCCAACCTCAACCTCAGGCAGACTCGATGGGTCGAAATGATTCAAGAGTACAATCCGAGTATCGAATATACTCCAGGAAAAGCAAATGTCATTGCAGATGCTTTAAGTAGGAAAGCTTATTGCAACAACTTAATTCTCAAGCCTTTCCAACCGGATCTTTGTGAAGCTTTCCGCAAGCTGAATCTCCAAGTTGTTCCTCAAGGCGTTCTTGCCAACCTCATAGTATCTCCTACTTTGGAAGATCAAATTCGTGAGGCACAACTCCTTGATGCCATGGTGAAGAAGGTGAAACGTGGTATCGACAAGGGTCTTTCCAAATACAAGTGCTATCGCATTGATGACAGAGACACTTTGTTCTTCGAGGACCGGTTTGTGGTTCCGAAAGGTGATCTAAGGAAAGTCATAATGAACGAGGCGCACAATTCTCTCCTTTCCATTCATCCTGGAAGTACGAAGATGTATCATGACCTCAAGCAGTCGTATTGGTGGACTCGAATGAAGCGAGAAATTGCTCAATTCGTGAATGAATGTGATGTCTGTCAAAGAGTGAAAGCAGAACACCAACGACCAGCTGGTCTCCTCCAACCTCTTGCTATCCCAGAATGGAAGTTTATCATATCGAAATGGACTTCGTGACTGGATTTCCAAAGTCCAAGCGCGGAAATGACGCTATCTTCGTTGTCATCGACAAGCTCTCTAAAGTGGCTCATTTCCTTCCTATCAAAGAATCCATCACAGCAGCTCAGCTGGCAGAGCTCTACACCTCCAGAATTGTCTCCTTGCACGGCATTCCACAATTGATTTCTTCAGATCGTGGAAGCATCTTCACCTCTAAGTTCTGGGACTCCTTCCAGAAGGCCATGGGCACAAACATTCGCTTCAGCACAGCTTTCCATCCTCAAACTAGTGGCCAAGTCGAGCGAGTCAATAAAATTCTTGAAGATATGCTCAGGGCTTGTGTCATTTCCTTTGGCATGAAATGGGAAGATTGTCTTCCTTATGCTGAATTCTCCTACAACAACAGCTTCCAAGCGAGTTCGGGCAAGGCCCCATTCGAGATTCTCTATGGCAGAAAGTGCCGTACCCCTCTTAATTGGTCAGAGACTGGTGAACGCCAACTTCTTGGCAATGACTTAATCACTGAAGCTGAAGAAATGTGTAAAGTCATCCGTGATAATCTCAAAGCCGCGCAATCGCGCCAGAAGAGTTACTATGATAGTAAGCATCGTGATTTGGCTTTCGAGATCGGAGACCATGTCTACCTCCGCGTCTCTCCAATGAAAGGCACTCGTCGCTTCGGTATCAAAGGGAAGCTTGCCCCTAGATACGTGGGTCCTTTCAAGATCATTGGCAAAAGAGGCGACCTCGCCTATCAACTTGAGCTTCCTTCCAACTTCGCGAACGTGCACGATGTGTTCCACGTGTCACAGCTCCGCAAGTGCTTCAAGACGCCTGAGCGCACTATCGACTTCGAAGAGATTGACCTCCAAGAAGATTTGTCTTATCATGAGCACCCAGTTGCTATTCCTGAAGAAACTGAGCGCAAGACTCGCAACAAGTCTATCAAATTCCTGAAAGTGAAGTGGTCGCACCATTCCGACCGGGAAGCCACCTGGGAACGCGAGGACCATCTCCGTTCTGAATATCCGGAGTTCTTTCAGTCCTAGATCTCGGGACGAGATCCTCTAGTAGTGGTGGAGTGTTGTAACACCCCGCATGTAACTTGCCATATTTGTAACTCCGACTCTTCCCATTTCCGGCTATGTGATATGTTTTTCCCTCCGTTGTCGGGTTTTGTTTTTCGTTTTGTATTTTGTCATGTCATGCATTTTCATATCATGTCATCATGTGCATTGCATTCGCATACGTGTTCGTCTCATGCATTCGAGCATTTTCCCCGTTGTCCGTTTTCCAATCCGGCGCTCCTATCTCCTCCGGTGCACCCCTCTTGTTTTCTTTCGTGTGCGTGTGTCAAACTTTCTCGGAATGGACCGAGGCTTGTCAAGTGGCTTTATTATACCACCCGGAGACTACCGGTCAAGTTTCGTTCCATTCGGAGGTCGTTTGGTACTCCAACGGTTAACCGGGCATCCGCAAAGTTCATTTGAGTGTCCAGCAAAAAACCCCTCCAAAACCAGCCCAAAACCCACCAAACTCTCTTCCATGTTCTAGGTCGTTCGATCACGATCGTGTGGGCGAAAACCGCACCTCATTTGGAGCCTCCTAGCTCCCTCTATCTATTTATATGTGAGCACCCCGAATTTACGTTCGCAGATGAAACCCTAGTTTTTTCCCCGCCGCCGCTGGACACGTCCGCCGCCTCTGGACACTTCGCCGCCGCCGCCCGCAGCCTACCGGAGCACGCCACGTCGCCTCCTCCCTCTCCCCACGCCGCCGGCCCGCCGGGCCCAGGCGGGGCCCGCCCGGCCCGATCCGCCACCGCCTCCCGGATCCGCACGCCCGACCCGGCTGCCGCCCGTCGCCACCGCCGGCACGGGGCTCCGCCGGCGCCGCCGCCATCCGCCCCGCAGCTCCGGCCGGCGCCGCCGACCGCCGCCGCGCCCGCGCCTCTCCTCCTCCGGCCCCGAGGCGCCGCCTCCTTCCTCTTCTTCCCCGGCCGCCGCGCCTTCCCCGCAGCTCCGGCGAGCTCCACCGGCTTCGGCCCGATCTGGATCCGCTCAAACACTGTACGTGCGTTGCCCTCTCCCTCGCGACCGTTTTTTTCCCAAGTCCCAGATTTTTATCAGCAAGTGCTCCTGTTCCCGATGCGATAACTTTGTGCATATAGCTCCGATTCGCGCGTGTAATATGTCAAATTGTTCGCCTCGTGATGCTCTTCATTTTGTTAAATTGCACCATTTTCATTAGAGGTTATCTTGATACCCAAATCTTCGTTGGAAGAGGGCTAGTTGCTGTTAACCTCTGGTCCTTGTCAGAACTTGGAGATTTGTCATTTTTGTATCATTTAATCTGTGCATCTTTTGAGCATGAGCTCTACATGTGTTTTGAAGTATGCCATGCCATCTTTCCAGTGGTTTAGTCCATGTATTTTTGTGATCTTTGTGGTGACTAGCACAAGCATGCAAAGTAGGCCCCGTAATATTTCTGATTCCAGGGACTTAGTGATTTCTCCAAGTCCTTGTCTGCTGTAATTTTGTTGCCATGTAAACTTGATGCTACAGAGAGATCCATGCATATTTTGGAGATGTTCAGTAAGGATGTTTTGTAGATATAGTTGTAGTTGATCCATTCCTGCAATTGTTTGCAATTTTACAGTACCATAGAATGACACAATCTTGCTCTACTTTTGCTATAAAATATTTCTGGCAGATTCTTAACATGATATACATTTTTGCCAAGCTTATTGTAGTTGATCCATACATGCTATGCAATTGTTCTTGACATGGATAGCTTCATAAACATTCCATCTTGCTGTAGGTATGCTTGGTTTGTCATGCATTTCTCTGTAGTGAGTGCATCAAGCTCACAAAGAGGCCTACATATTTATATTTCTGCCATGCTCTGTTTTCTGCTAAGTCTGAAACCTGATAACGAAACTTGCTATGTTTACATGCTTGCCATCATATCTTCTGGTCCTTTTTGGCTTATGGTCAGTAAGGGACTTTTGTCATGTGAATTTAGTGGAACACTACCATGCCTTGTTTTGCTATGTTAAGTTCCTGTAGCATGTTGATTTCGTGCTCTGAACATTGCTACCTGATGATGATTTCTGCCATGTCCAGTTTTTCACTAAGTCTGTGAACCTGTAATCTTTTGCACTTTTGCCATGCTTGTTTGAGCTTGATATGTTGTGAACTAGCCGTAGCTCAGTGTTCATCTTTTGTCAAGCATCTCCTGTATATTATTGCCATGTGCTTTGTTGCTATGTTGGGGTGCTGTAGCTTTGTTACTTGTTGTACTTTAAGTGCTATCTTGCTGTTTTTCGCAGATTAGTGTCATTCTTGTTTTGCTCGCCATTTGCAAACCGTGCATCCGATTCCGGTGATCTTTATATCGATTTCGACCGAAATCATCTCATCTTTCCAGTGGCATGATTGGTTTGCCAAGTTACTGCCATGTTCATCATTTTCCTTCCGGAGCACGCATACGCATCGCATATCATATCTTGCATATCATACATGTTTTGCATCATATTGCTTGCACATTTCTCGTTGTTGATTGTGGTTCCGTTTGTTTGTGTTCTTGTCTTGGGTAGAGCCAGGAGACGAGCTCGTGAACGAGGAACCTGTCGAGTACGCTTACGAGGATCAAGCTTTCGACAACTCTGAGAATCTTGCAGGCAAGATGACCACCCCTCGAAATCACTTCTATCTTTGCTATGCTAGTTGTTCGCTCTATTGCCATGCTCCGCTACCTATCACTTGCTATATCATGTCTCCTATTTTAGCCATGTCAGCCCCTAACCATCCTCTCCTAGCAAACCGTTGTTTGGCTATGTTACCGCTTTTGCTCAGCCCCTCTTATAGCGTTGCTAGTTGCAGGTGAAGTTGAAGTTTGTTCCATGTCGGAACATGGATATGTTGGGATATCACAATATCTCTTATTTAATTAATGCATCTATATATTTTGGTTAAGGGTGGAAGGCTCGGCCTTATGCCTGGTGTTTTGTTCCACTCTTGCCGCCCTAGTTATTGTTATACCGGATTATGTTCCTTGAGTTTGCGTTCCTTACGCGGTCGGGTGATTTATGGGACCCCCTTGACAGTTCGCCTTGAATAAAACTCCTCCAGCAAGGCCCAACCTTGGTTTTACCATTTGCGACCTATACCTTTTCCCCCCGGGTTTTCTAGAGCCCGAGGGTCATCTTTATTTTAAACCCCCGGGCCAGTGTTCCTCTGAGTGCTGGTCCAAACTAGAGCCACTTGCAGCGCCACCTTGGGGAAACTCGAGGATTGGTTTTAGCTGTACGTAGTGTTCATCCGGTGTGCCCTGAGAACGAGATATGTGCAGCTCCTATCGGGATTTGTCGGCACATTCGGGCGGCTTTGCTGGTCTTGTTTTCCCATTGTCGAGATGTCTTGTAAACCGGGATTCCGAGACTGATCGGGTCTTTCCAGGAGAAGGTTTATCCTTCGTTGACCGTGAGAGCTTATGATGGGCTAAGTTGGGACACCCCTGCAGGGTATTATCTTTCGAAAGCCGTGCCCGCGGTTATGAGGCAGATGGGAATTTGTTAATGTCCGGTTGTAGATAACTTGTCACTTGACCCAATTTAAAATACACCAAGTGCGTGTGTAGCCGTGATGGTCTCTTCTCGGCGGAGTCCGGGAGGTGAACACGGTCTGTGTTATGTATGACGTAAGTAGGTGTTCAGGACCTCTTCTTGGTCATTGCTAGATGACGTCCGTTCCATTGCTTCTCTTCTCGCTCTCATTTGCGCAAGTTAGCCACCATATATGCTTTTGCCGCTGCAGCTCCACCTCTTTGCACCTCCTTGTCCTATAAGCTTAAATAGTCTTGATCTCGCGGGTGTGAGATTGCTGAGTCCCCGTGACTCACAGATACTTCCAACACCAGTTGCAGGTGTCGATGATGCCAGTGCAGATGATGGCGTCGATCTCAAGTGGGAGTTCGACGAGGAACGTGGTCGTTACTATGTGTCTTTTCCTGATGATCAGTAGTGGAGCCCAGTTGGGACGATCGGGGATCTAGCATTTGGGGTTGTCTTATTTTCATCTGGATTTTGACCGTAGTCGGTCTATATGATTGTATTTTGGATGATGTATGAATGATATTTATGTATTGTGTGAAGTGGCGATTGTAAGCCAACTCTTTATCCCATTCTTGTTCATTACATGGGATCGTGTGAAGATGACCCTTCTTGCGACAAAACCACTATGCGGTTATGCCTCTAAGTCGTGCCTCGACACGTGGGAGATATAGCCGCATCGTGGGCGTTACAAAGCTGAAGTGTTGATGCTAGTCGACCGGGTAGTTTAGCTGGTCCGTGACGGCGTGACTGGTATGGACTTGTTGGTGGTGTTCCTCAGTCGACGCATCCAGCCTCTCGAGGCACGCGATCATCTGATGTGGATGTACTCGGGCTCAAACGACACCGCTCGGATCCACCCGGAGGAGGTCAACGAGAAGATAGTGGTGCAGTGGCTGCAGAGCATCACTGGAAACAAGGACAACCCCAGGGGGTCTAGAAGAGTTGCGCCATTCGATTCTGAGCACGAACCAGACAAGGTCCGACATTTGTTACTGAGTGTCTTCTAATTCTGACTTGAAATCATCCTCAAATTTGATTGACGTTTTGTTTGACCCTTTGTCTTGTAGATATACACTGAAATGTACTCAATGCCGAACGGGGATCTGGCCCAGGAAGGAGAGGCGAGCGCGGACGAAAGCACTCAGTGGCAATCAGGGGACTCGGATGATGATGAGAGCGACGACTCAAGCAGTAGTGAAGAAGTCGAGTCGCCAGCCTGCTCCGAAAGACGTTCCAAGCAGACACATGATCCAGCAGGTGGACGGGGCAAAGCAATTGCGTCAAGTTCGCAAGCCTCGAAGCGCACTCGGACATCCACTCCTGATTAGGCTGAGAAGGCTCCGAAGCAGCCCAAAGTTGCGCCTGCAAAGCCCCGGAAGGCCCTGCCTAAAATCAAGGTGGACGTTCCCGTTGCCTCTGCGTAAGTATTTTACTTTTGTCTCTTTGCTCTTGTGTTGTTTGGAAACTTCTGTACTACGGTCGACTCATTCTTCAACTTGACCGAGTGAATCCTGAATCTTGCAGTGCTGCTACCTCTGGGACTTCTATTTACAAGGATGAAGGTGATGAGGGGATCGAAGACGCGGTCACTTCCAAAGCAGGTACGACTCCTGCCATCATGCCTTCATTTTTTCAATTGATTTATCAGTTGACTGAACTCTTGTGGTCGAGTCTTTTGCAGCGCCGCAGAATGTTATTGAACTTCCAGACGACGACGAAGATATGCCCCAGAGGCCTACGGGAAGGAGGGGCAGGACCTCAGGCAGGGGAGTGCCAGCCAGCAAGGCACCTCAGTCGACATCAGTGCCAGAACTGGCGACCCAGCAGTCCGGAGATCTTAATCGGGCCTTTGTTACTTTTGCCGATCCCGTGTCGACTGAACGTCCTTCTGCGTCGACTGCTCAAGCCCTGCTTCATCCATGCAACTCCATGCTTCGGACCCTCTGGCTAACTCGACTGTTCCTTCACTCTTCGTCGCTCATCATGTCCCAGAGGACCAAGTGAGTGCTGCCAAGGAAGCCATACGCCAGTCAGGCTTTATGATGGAGCAGATGAAGGTGGTGCGTGAGGCCAGTCAAGCTGCTTATGACGCCAACTCGACACTCCAGACCAACGTCCAGGTTAGCTAATTTCCGGCTGATCTTTTAGCTTGACGCTTGTTCTGTTAGGATATGCTACCCAAAAAAACCTTTAGTGTGCATCTACTGTCGGTCTGCATCCGTACACCCACTGGGTGTTTCAATTTTTGCTGAGTAATTTTTCCAATTGAGTCGACTAGATCGTGTCTAGCGTATCCTTGGACTAGTGGGGGCACGCAGAGTGCACCCACTGGGTGTAGTCCCCGAGGCCGCCGTCGAATGTTTGATTCGGCGGGGGTCTTGAAGAAAATGACTCTTTGACAGCTCTTCCACTCGGTCTGGACGGACCATGTCGAGTGGAATCTGAACCAGTGGGGGCATGTTGAGTGCACCCACTGGGTGTAGTCCCCGAGACCACAGTCGACTGCGGGCAGTCGGCTGTGGTCTGAGAATAACTTTTTTTTCTTCGACTGGACGGACCAAGTCGATTGAAATGCCAAATCAATGGGGGCACGCTAAGTGCACCCACTGGGTGTAGTCCCCGAGACTACTGTTGAATGTATCTTAGAACTCTTTTTTGTCATAGAGAGTTGAACTTGTACTTTATCGCTCGGGAGCAACCAATCTTTGTTCCTGTCGACTGACTGTTCGCTGACTGTAGAAATCTTGTGAGCTCGGAGCCCGGTTTTCTGACTTGGAGAAGAAGCAAATCCAACTCAACCTTGACCTGGAGTTGGCCAAGGAAAACTTGCAGAAGGCTCAGAATGAAACTGCTGGTATGGGATGTAAAAAGCTTGCCGACTGTCTTCCTTGGCATCTTTTTCTTTCTTCCTTCTGACTCGAATGTTTTTTCCTTTAGAAAAATGAGGCGGGCTGTGGAGAAGAAAGACCTTGACCTTGCGGTCGCACAGAAAACAGCGCAAGAGAAAACAACACTTGCTGACAAGAAGTTATCTTCAGTCGGCAAATTAGAAGAAGAAAATGCCAAGCTGAAGACTGCTCTTGATGAGGCCAACAAGGAGGTGACTCGACTGAAGAAGGACAAGGGGGCTTTGACTGACAAGGTTGAAGATCTCACTCAGAAGAGGAACGAGCTGGAAGTTTATCTGGGAGGACTTGCCAAGAAACTATTCCTTATGCTTGAAGGTATTTCCTCTTGTCTGACTGATTTGCCACTGTCAAATCTTTATATAACTGTTGATTCATCATTTCTCTGTGTGTGTAGAATTCTGCCAAAACTTCGAGGAAGAGACTAGGCAAATTGAGACGAGCTTGGATCCCATCAACTCCCCTGTTAAGGATGAAGCTGCCATGAACGTGCTCCGATTGGAATCTCGACTTGCCAGCGCCATGGACTACCTCGCACGACTGAAGGTGGCAGTGTCACGAATTGACACGGCACCCTAGCCAAGGGTGACATTCCAAAATGACCTTGAGTCTCTGATGACTCGACTCAACGAGATTCCCGGTCGAGTGCAGGAGTGGAAGAAGTCATCCGCCCGATGTGGAGCTGATGTGGCTCTGTCTCTGGTTCGCGTCCACTGCAAAGAGGCCAAGGAAGAGAAGCTAGCAGTGCTCAAAGTTGCCAACACTAAGAAGCTTCACTTCGAGTCCTTCATGGAGACCTTCCTCGAAGTAGCTACTCGCATTGCAGATGGAATCGACTTGGACGAGTTCGTCGAGCCTGCCAGCCCTCCCCCTGCGAAGTAAACAAACTTTATGCCTTGCTTAAATTTGCCTCGGAATGCCGAGTGATTTGTAACCGTTAAAACTCCTTCGGGCCTGATGCCCGAGCACAATTATTTGCGGTTCTGAACCTCGTGGGATTTATCTGAACTTGGTTTTTCTTTGAATATGCTTGACTTCATCTTTGCTGCTTTTGAATCTCTTGACTTCGAGTGACACTTGATTCTTCACTCAGAATTGCCATTGGATTTGTGACGCGGCATTGACGAAAGGGTTGTGGGCATGAGCATTAAGCGCTGCACACGACTTGTACCTCATCATCCTTGCGGATCAGGATGGAGCGCACGTTATACTTGTGACGCAGCTCCGTCGAGTGGGTCATGGGTGAAAGCACTAGGTGCTGTACACGACCTGCACCTCGTCGTCCTTGCAGATCAAGATGGAGCGCACATTGTATTTGTGGATCGGTCACTAGGACCAGTTCTAAACTTAGGCAAGTTTGGGACTGCAGCTAAGCCTCCGAGTGAGAGGGTTGCTCTTCACTCGGTAGGATTTTTTGAAACTTAGGCGAGTACAGGACTGCAGCTAAGCCTCCGAGTGAGAGGGTTGCTCTTCACTCGGTAGGATTTTTGAAACTTAGGCGAGTACGGGACTGCAGCTAAGCCCCCGAGTGAGAGGGTTGCTCTTCACTCGGTAGGATTTTTCAAACTTAGGCGAGTACATGACTGCAGCTAAGCCCCCGAGTGAGAGGGTTGCTCTTCACTCGGTAGGATTTTTAAAACTTAGGCGAGTACAAGACTGCAGCTAAGCCCCCGAGTGGGAGAGTTGCTCTTCACTCGGTAGGATTTTTAAAACTTAGGCAAGTACAGGACTGCAGCTAAGCCCCCGAGTGAGAGGGTTGCTCTTCACTCGGTAGGATTTTTAAAACTTAGGCGAGTACATGACTGCAGCTAAGCCCCCGAGTGAGAGGGTTGCTCTTCACTCGGTAGGATTTTTAAAACTTAGGCGAGTACAGGACTGCAGCTAAGCCCCCGAGTGAGAGGGTTGCTCTTCACTTGGATTTTTTGAAACTTAGGCGAGTACGGGACTGCAGCTAAGCCTCCGAGTGAGAGGGTTGCTCTTCACTCGGTAGGATTTTTAAAACTTAGGCGAGTACAGGACTGCAGCTAAGCCCCCGAGTGAGAGGCTTGCCCTTCACTCGGTAGGATTTTTTAAAACTTAGGTGAGTACAGGACTGCAGCTAAGCCCCCGAGTGAGAGGGTTGCTCTTCACTCGGTAGGATTTTTTGAAACTTAGGCGAATCAGGTTCGCGGCTAAGCCACCCACTAGGGGATTTGAACATATAACTTGACATGATAACAATTATTAAGGTACTACAAAAATCTTGTCTTTGATAAGCAAGCTGAACGATTCTTATTACAACTCGTCGACTCTAGTGTTTAAGTGTAAAAATGGCGGAGCAGATCCGCATTCCAAGCGCATGGCTCCTCTTTCTTGTGTTCCACATTGTAGAGGTGATACGCTCTGTTGTGGAGCACCTTGGTGATGATGAAGGGACCTTCCCAAGAAGGAGCAAGCTTGTGAGGCCGTTGCTGATCCACTCGGAGCACTAGGTCTCCTTCCTGAAATGCTCGACCTCTCACGTTTCTGGCATGGAATCGACAGAGGTCTTGCTAATAAATGGTCAATCGGATCAAGGCCATCTCTCTTTCTTCTTCTAGAAGGTCAACAACATCTTGCCAAGCTTGTTCTGCTTCAGCTTCTGAGAAAAGTTCTACCCGAGGCGCATTGTGAAGCAAATCACTCGGCAGCACGGCTTCAGGCCCATAGACCATGAAGAAAGGACTCCGACCAGTCGACCGATTTGGTTCTGTTCTCAATCCCCAAAGGACTGATGGTAACTTGTCTACCCAAGCGCGTGCTGCATGCTTGAGGTCACACATCAACCGGGGTTTCAGCCCTTGGAGAATCAAACCATTTGCTCTCTCTGCCTGCCCATTCGACTGCAGATGCGCGACGGACGCGTAGTCGACCCGAGTTCCTTGGGAGGCGCAGAATGCTCTGAACTCATCAGAATCAAAGTTGGAGCCGTTATCTGTGATAATACTGTGAGGGACTCCATATCTGAACGTCAGTTCTCTGATGAAACTGATGGCAGTGCTTGAGTCGAGATTCTTGATAGGCTTGGCTTTGATCCATTTGGTAAATTTGTCGACTACTACAAGCAAATGTGTGAAACCACTTATGTCGGTCCTCAGGGGTCCAACCATATCTAATCCCCAAACAGCAAACGGCCAGACGAGTGGAATGGTCTTCAAGGTTGATGCAGGCTTGTGGGTCATGTTGGAGCAGAACTGACAGCCTTCACACTTGTCAACTATTTCTTTTGCCATCTCGTTTGCTCGTGGCCAATAGAATCCCGCTCGGTATGCTTTGGTTACGATGGTCCGAGAGGACGCATGGTGACCACAGGTCCCCGAGTGGATATCATTGAGGATCCCTCGACCTTCTTCTGGCGTGATGCATCGTTGAGCAACTCCAGTAACACTCTCTCTGTAAAGCCGTCCACCTATCACGGTGAAGGCTTTGGATCGACGGACAATTTGACGGGCCTCATCTTCATCTTCTGGAAGCTCTTTTCTGAGTAGGTACGCAATATATGGCACCGTCCAATCGGGGGTGATGACCAAAACCTCCATGATCAGGTCGACCATGGCTGGGATTTCAACTTCAGTCGGATCAGTACAACTTTTCGGTTGCGGGGGCTCTTCTATGAAAGGGTCTTCTTGAACTGATGGGGTGTGAAGATGCTCCAAGAACACATTGCTGGGGATGGGCTCCCGCTTGGAACCTATCTTCACCAAGTCATCAGCTGCTTGATTCTTGAGTCGGGGTATGTGGTGGAGCTCTAACCCTTCAAACCTCTTTTCCAACTTTCTCACTGCATTGCAATAGCCAGTCATAGCTGGGCTCTTGATGTCCCACTCCTTCATCACTTGATTGACCACTAAATCTGAGTCGCCATAAACCATTAGGCGACGGATGCTGAGTGAAATGGCCATACACAACCCGTACAGAAGTGCCTCATATTCAACTTCATTGTTGGAGGAATCAAAGTGAATCTGGAGAACATAATTGAGTTTATCGCCTCATGGGGATACCAGGACTACACCAGCACCAGAACCATTCAACATCTTGGACCCATCAAAGAAAATAGTCCAATGTTCCGAGTGAATCTGAGTCGGTTGTTGCTGCTCGCTCCACTCGGCGAGGAAATCTGCTATTGCTTGGGACTTGATTGCCTTCTTTGCCTCAAACTTGATATCCAAAGGAAAGAGTTCAATCGCCCACTTCGCCACTCGACCAGTTGCGTCTCTGTTGTTCAGAAATTCTGACAATGGAGCATCACTGACGACCGAAACCGAGTGATCTGAGAAGTAATGTGCAACTTTCTTTGTAGTCAAATAAATTCCATAAACAAGCTTCTGATAATGCGGATATCTCTGCTTGGATGGAGTTAAGACTTCAGAAATATAGTACAGTGGGCGCTGAACTTTGTAGGATTTTGCCTTCTTCTTCCCGCTTGACCGTGAGTACTGTACTGACAACTTGTCCAGTGGCTGCAGTATAAAGCAGTAAAGGCTCTTTGTTGATTGGGGCAGCCAGCACCGGCTGGGTGGAAAGTAGGCCTTTGAGCTCTGCAAACGCTGCGTCAGCTTCAGGAGTCCACTCGAATTGTCAGATTTCTTCATCAGTCGGTAAAGAGGCAATGCCTTTTCACCGAGATGAGAAATGAATTGGCTCAATGAGGCCAAGCAACCAATAAGCTTCTGATCATCATGCACACGCACGGGGCGTTTCATTCGGAGGTTGGCACCAACTTTTTCTGGGTTTGCATCGATCCCTCACTCGGAAACGAGGAAACTGAGTAACTTTCCACCTGGGACTCCGAATGTGCACTTCGACGGGTTAAGCTTGATACCATATCTTCTCAAATTGGCAAAGGTTTCAGCGAGGTCAGTCAGTAGGTCGGAACCTTTACGTGACTTGACCACGATGTCATCCATGTATGCTTCCACATTCCGACTGATTTGAGTGAGCAGGCACTTCTGAATCATGTGCATGAATGTGGCACCAGCATTCTTGAGACCAAAGGGCATGGTAACATAGCAAAAGCACCCGAACGGGGTGATAAAAGCTGTTTTTATTTCATCGGGTCCATACAGTTGGATCTGATGATACCCGGAATAAGCGTCCAAAAAGGACAAACGCTCACATCCCGCAGTCGAGTCGACAAGTTGATATGCTTGAAGTCAATGCACATGCTAAGTGAATCGTCTTTCTTTGGGACCATGACAACATTGGCGAGCCACTCGGAGTGGTATATCTCGTGAATGAACTCAGCTGCTAGAAGTCGAGCCACCTCTTCACCAATTTTCTTTCTCTTCTCCACGGCGGACCGACGGAGATGCTCTTTGACAGGTTTTACTTCCGGGTCGACTCGCAAACGGTGCTCAGCCAGTCCCCTGGGTACACCTGGCATGTCAGAAGGATTCCATGCAAAGATGTCCCTGTTCTCATGGAGGAACTGGATGAGCGCTTCTTCCTATTTGCTGTCGAGTGATGTTGAAATATGAGTCGGAGCAGCATTGGGGTTGGTCGGTGAATGTGAATTTGCTTGGTTTCACCAGATGACTGAATGCAGACTCTGAAGCAGGCTTCTTGGCACGTAACAAATCACTCGGATCTGTGTTCTTCTGGTATTCTTGCATTTCTACTACTACCATCTGTTCATCGACAATCTTTGAGCCCTTCTGGAGGCACTCTTTTGCTCTCTGCCGATTACCAGTGATTGTGACCACGCCCTTGGGACCAGGCATCTTCTGCTTGAGGTACACGTAACACGGTCGAGCCATGAAACGAGCATATGCAGGTCTGCCTAGAATGGCATGATAAGCACTGTGAAAATCCACAACTTCAAATGTCAACTTTTCTTTGCGGTAATTATTTGAATCGCCGAAAACCACATCAAGAGTGATCTAGCCGAGTGAATTGGCTTTCTTCCCAGGGATGACACCATGGAATCGCATATTGCTTTCACTGAGCTTGGACATCAGAATGCCCATCTCTCGGAGAGTCTCAGCATATAAAATGTTCATGCCACTGCCACCATCCATCAGGACCTCGGTCAGTCGAGTGCCCCCCACGACCGGGTCGACCACCAACGCTTGCCGCCCTGGGGTTGCAACGTGCGCTGGATGGTCAGACTGGTCAAATGTGATAGGAGTCTTTGACCACTCCAAATATGTTGTTGTTGACGGGGCAACCATGTTTACTTCTCTGTTGATGACCTTCAGTCGACTTTTGCTCTCAACGTCAGCAAAAATCACCAAAGTGGCATTGACATTGGGGTAACCATCATCCTCCTCTTTGTCCTCATCCTTATCAAATTCCTTCTCTTTCTCACTGGGCTGGCCCTCTCGGAATTGCTGGATAAGGAATCGACATTGTTGAGTGGTATGTTTGGGATAAATCAGGTTCCCCTCTTCATCCTTCTTGGTGTGTATATGGCACGGCAAATCTAGCACATCATTTCCTGCTTGATCTTTCATTTTCTTGGGGATCCATGGCCCCTTAGGCTTTCCCTTGAATTTTCCTTGGGTCACAACTGTGGCCTCTCCAGGACCAGCGGGCTCGGCTTTGCGCTTCTGCTTCCGATTGGAATTACCTCCTCCGGTGCCCTGGCCGATTGGTTTGCTCTTGCCACTGCGGAGTCAAACTTCTTATTTGCCGTTAGCGTACAGAGTGGATATTTCCGTCATTCGGGTCAGGGTCATATCTCCTGTCCGACCGAATTTTAGGTTAAGCTCTCTACATCGAACGCCCTCCTTGAAGGTGCAAACTTCTTGGTGCTGAGACACATTCTCCACTGTGTGATGCAATGTGGTCCACCTCTGGATGTAATCTCTCAAAGTTTCATTCGGTTTATGTACACAATGCTGCAACTCTGCCAACCCCGCGGGCCGTTTGCAAGTGCCCTCAAATGTTCTGACAAACACTCGGGTTAACTCTTCCCAACTGAATATACTGCCAGGAGCCAACTGATTCAACCAAGCCCTGGCTGAACCTTCCAACATCAGGGGAAGATGTTTCAAGGCTACCTCATCATTACCACCACCAATCTACACAACCACTCGGTAATCTTCCAGCCAAGTGTCAGGCTTCGACTCACTGGTGAACTTACTCACTCCCATTGCCAACCTGAAGTTGGGAGGGATCTCAGCAACTTTGATAGCTCTACTTAAGAACTCAGGTCCGGAGACGTGTACTCTGCTACCAGCCGGACGATCTCTGTCCAGCCCTTCTCTGTGAGCTTGATTTTTGTCGACCAGACCTTGCACAAGAATTGACCTTGCATAAAACCCGGGCTCTCTTGGGTCGACTTGAACCCTCTACTCATCGCTAAACGGGCGCCTATCATCATACTGCCGGGGCGCGTATGACCCGCCCCTCGGAGGGGGCGTAGGCACTCGACGGTGGTCGTCACGTCCGAGTCGATGATCATACTGCTCATGATTCCAACCCAAATACTGCTCCTGGCGATGCCCACGTCCCTCACGCCGCAGAGGCGATCTTGGGCTGTGAGCCGACGGGACTATATCCGCCACCACAGACATGTTGTGGATCCTGTTACGAGACTGAGAAACCGCCGTGTTCTGCTCGCCCGCCGCCCAGAGCAATGCTCGGATCTGCATCAGGCCTCTACCAACCTTTGATTGGGACGGCTGAATCAACTCAGCTATACGGGCTGCAGCTGTAAGGTTCTGAATCGGAGTGCGGTATACCTGAGGTTCATGGGGGAACAATTGTCGCTGACGTCGACTGAACTCGGGGATCTGTCATCGAGCGCGTTCGTCGAGCGAATGTTGAAGGTTCTCCAATCGCAAGCGCTCAGCCAAAGTGGCCAGGCGCACCGCCTCCAAGGCCCGAGCCTTGGGAGTCTCCCCGACGATAGGGGTGTGGAGGGCCTCCACGTTACGATGGTGTAGTTCATCCCTCTGCTGCGAAGTGAGTGCTTCGGGATGGTATTCCTCGTGAATACGCGACGGATCACCGCTGCCATCGCCGTCGTCACTGCGGCGGAAACCAGGCGAGCTGCGCGGCGTGTCGACATCAGGACTTTTGCCGCAGGGTCACTACTGCCGCACTCGGACAGGGTCTCGACGGAGCCACCTGCCAGGTCGAATAGCCCGTAGAGAGATTCGTCGGGCTCGATTGCCGCGACTTGAGGGGTGGCCGACTGACGAGCCACCGCATGCTTCACCCACCGCTGAAGCCGCGATCGACCAGATCGCTTGCGATGACGAACAATGGGGAGCGAAGACGCTGCGGGAGCCGATCCATACTGAGTCGACGGCTGCCGCAGAAGGATGCTGCGAACGCATGCGCGAAATTGCGTCACCCCGCGGACGGGGAGCGCCTCGATGTCGAGGGGGGCCTCCTGGAGCCAGGCGGAGTCGTCGGCGACAAAAACGAGCGTGTCGAAACGGATCTCGCGGGCCTCTGCTAAACCACCGCCGGAAACCATGATGAAGAGATCGAGAAAATTGCAACCTCACCGAAAGTCGCTAAGACACCTGCCCCACAGTGGGCGCCAACTGTCATGGTTCTAAGTCTGACAGTAGAATATGGGGTACATAGGAGGAGGCAAGATCCTAGCTATGATGAGGTTGTGCACGCAAGATTTACGAGTTCAGGCCCTTCTCGGAGGAAGTAAAAGCCATACGTCTTGGTGCCCGGAGGCGGTCGACTGGATTATGCGTGAAGTTATAGGGGGTGGGAACCCTTCTGCCAGTGGAGGGGTTGGCTTATATAGAGTGCACCAGGACCCCAGCCAGCCCATGTTACAAGGAGTTCAATGTACATTAAGGTGAGATGGTACTGGTAACGCCAGCAATAAAGACATATAAATGATCATTAAGACTACGGAGTGAACGCCTAACTGTTGCCATCCTGAGTGACTTTAGATCTTCTGTACTCTCAGTGGTTTCTGGTATGGTCGAATGATTATATCCTGGTCGAATGGAATTGGGTTAACCGAGTGGAATTGTTGGTCGAGTGGGTTGCACTCTGAGGTGATTTCAGTCGGTAGATGTTGTTCTTTGAATGTCTTTGACTGTAGGGCAGTGTCCTTGGGAAGGGTGTCTAGGTCAGGCCTATTACCCTACCCTAGGTACATGTCATCGTCACCTAATACGGCCCATCTTCAGCAGCAACCACTCAAGACCCTCGCGAGGGACCAAGCCCCGCGAGGCGGACGACACCAAGACCTCCTCAGGGGCACCCTTACTAGGCTGGCTCCCGAGGAGCGGAGATCTCTATGCAAGGGGCACCTCGCAAGGTTCACGTGACGTGAGCCATGACGACCAAGGCCAGGCAGGCGCCAGCGGGCGCAGTGTACCAGTTTCCTCTTTGGTGCTAAAGAGGCAAGCGCAAGCGAGGAGTCCCGAGGTGTCAGGCAAAGGTTTCCATATCAGTGCAACGAGACCAAGAGCAGCAGGATGGCAGGACGGAGGTCATTGCGGAGCCCACAGCAGCGTCACCACCAGAGCCTTTGACATGCGAAGACCACCTTTTGTCAGGATAGCTTGTACTAGTTGTCTCCCTTCAAACTTGGCCATTGTGGGATCCCTTCCCGCCTAACATTTGGGAAGAGGACCAGGGCCTCTATAAATAGGACGAGCCACCACCATAGAGGAGGAAGGACGAGAAGATAAGGGATCAATTCCACCCGAACGAGTTCACCAGCTCATCGAGCCCAAGAACACCTCACCTCCTGAGGTCGTTCACCCGCTGTACTAGTTCATCCTCAGCCCCTCGAGGCAATCCACCACCACACTGGAGTAGGGTATTACATCGCAAGGTGGCTCGAACCAGTATAAACCTTTGTGTCTCTTGTTCCTTGGGTTCGTCGAGCTAGGCCGTGAGATCATTGAGCGAGCGAGCTAGGAAGAGAGTGTTCTTCGTGCACACCCTATTGTTCGAACCTCACAAGGGTTTGCCGGAACCCATAATCTGACATTTGGCGCGCTAGGTATGGGTTCGCTAAAGCCTTTCTTCCGTCGATCGACGCACCACTGCTCCGCCGCATCCATGGCTGACGGTCATCGAGCCCGTGCTGAGCGCCGAGCCGCCCTTGCCACTCGCGTCGCTTAGACGGTGCCCGTCGGCGGACCTCCCCGTCGTTCTCCATCACCCGCTGCCAATGCCGCCACCGGCCCGGCGGGAAACAAGCAGCAAGCCTCGTCGCTGCACCCCTCTATGCGGCGGGACGGACACACCGCCACCCCGTCGCTGACTCCGGCTGGCTCGTCGTCCCACGCTTGCCGCGCACCCACGGACGCGCAGGCCGCGCTGCTCATGGCGCGCGAGCTCCTGCGTTACCCCCGGTCGACGACCTCTACGAAAACTGGCTGGACCGCATCGCCGAGCTCGTCAGCGCCGCTGGGGGATCTCCCGCACCGTCTCTCTCGCTGCCTCGTCCACCTCCACATCAAGACGCCGCCCTTGCCCCAAGACGCGCGGCCCCGCGGCGCGACCCACCGCGCAGGGCACCCGCGCGTGAAGAAGAAGCTATCAGGAAATCCCATGGCCGCAAGAAGAGGCTCCTGCACTCCCCGCACCACCACGTCAGGATCGCGCGCCGCCTACGGCGGTGGCGCGTGGGTACCAAGACCGGGCTCCGCCTCTACGACGGGTTCCAGTGACCATGACGGGCTGCCGCGCCTTCACACCCGAGTTGCGTAGCGTCGTCTGGCCCGGCAAGTTCAAGCCCGACCTGCCTCCATGCTACGACGGCACCCCCGACCCTGCTGAGTTCTTGCAGCTCTATGAGCTGAGCATCGAGGCGGCCAACGGCGACGAGAAGGTCATGGCGAACTGGTTTCCCATGGCTCTCAAAGACAGCGCATGCTCGTGGCTCCTGAACCTGCCCGCGGGATTGATCTCCTCTTGGGGCGAGATGCGCGAGCGCTTCGTCGCCAACTTCCAAGGCACTCGCGACCGCCCGCCTGCCGCTGGTGACCTGCGGCGCATCAAGCAGCAACCAGGGGAGACCCTGATAAAGTACATCCAACTTTCAACAGCGTCCGCCTCAAGATTCCCAAGGTGACGGAGGAGGCCATCATCTCAGCATTCTCTAATGGCGTCCGTGATGTCAAGATGAAGGAGGAGCTCTCCATACATGAGGACCTGTGCACAACTCTGGAGGCGTTCAACAGCGACCAAGTGCGCAAGAGCTGAGGAGGGACACCTCTCCCTCCTCGAGCTCCCAGCCGCCGACCAAGAAGACAAGAAGGCCAAGACCAAGGACGTGAAGTGCAAGGGGGCTGTTGTGCACACGGCGGAGGCGGAGATGAAGCGCGGCCGCGACCACCCTGAGTCATCCAAGGCCAACCGCCCGTTCCGCGCCTTCCACAACGTGCACAACCACAACACCAACGACTGCCAGGAGCTCTGGGCCGTCCACGACGGGCGTGTCGGTCGACGCCCCGAACGCAACGACCGAGGCTACGGCCATGGGGGAGGCCGAAGTGGAGGACGCGGGATGACCGCGGCCCCCGCCAGGAGTGGCGCGACCGGCCTCGTGTGGACCGCTGGCAGAACCAGCCTCGCGAGGGCGCCTGGAGAGACCAGCCTCGTGAGGACTGCCCCCAGGGCAACGCTGGCCTTCGTCCGCTGCCACCACCACCAAGAAGGAACGACGATCATCACCAGGACGAGGGGGCTGGGGGCTTCCAGGAGCCTCGCGCCATCGCTTGCATCTTGGGTGGCGCTCAGGCCCCAGCCTCTCATCGTATCTTCAAGCAGTTTGCCTGCGAGTTGAACGCGGCCCTCCCTAGGCTCGAGGCCACGCGCCCGCTCAGGTGATCCAAGTGCACAATTACCTTCAGCTCCTCCGACCAGCTGAAGGGCGCGGCAACTGCCGGCGCCCTCCCGATGCTCTGCTCACCCATCATCAGCAATTTCCAAGTCACCAAGACCCTCATCGACGATGGCGCATGGCTCAATGTCCTGTCCGTCGAGATGTTCGACCGCCTCCTAGTGCCATACAATCAGCTATAGCCTACCAAGCCCTTCTCAGGAGTGACCGACGGCTCCACCACCCCGATTGGGCAGGTCCACCTTCCTTTCACCTTCGGCAAGCGCGAAAACCACCGCACCGAGCTCATTGACTTTGACGTCGCCCACATTCGCCTGCCGTACAACGCCATCCTTGGGTACCCAGCCCTGGCCAAGTTTATGGCAGTGACCCATCACGGCTACAACGTCCTCAAGATGCCAGGGAGCTGCGACATCATCATGGTCGCCTGCGAGGAAAAGGACGCGGTGTGCTCCCTCGGGCGCGCTTACCAGGCTGCAGTGGCCGAAGACCCAGATAACGAAGGCGTCGTCTACCCTCCTGAGGCCATCCCCAAGAAGAAGAAACAGTTGCCCCACCTAAGGCCTCAGGAGAGCAGCGTCTCCAGTGGCACCACCTCAGGACCTGCGCCCGCAGATGGGGCGCCTCCCTCCCTCGCATAGGAAGGCGCGCCCGGCGCCCTCCTCAGGCTGGGCTCGGGGGCTCTCTTCTGGAGGGCCTCTGACTTAGTCAACGTCACGAGGGAGGTGCTCGGGCACCATGTGGAGGCATGCTTCACTGCATGCCTCCCTCAAGAGGGCACAAGGCATGGAGCGCCTGGTGCTCGGGAGTTCATCACCAAGGCGACCGAGGAGCTTCAAGAGGCGAGAATCATGCGCAGCGACCGCCGCCCACCACCTAGCGCAGCTCCTTGTCCTGGCACGGACGATGAGCTGTGCGTCTGCGTCGACATTCCAGGGCTCAACAGGGCCGCATCTCAGGAGCGTTTCTGGCCTTCGCGCGCTGGCCGGTGCGATGGTCCACCTCACATCTATGTTCGCATGCCCTTCGGCTTGCCGAACGCGGCTGTCACCTTCCAGCGCCACTTGCGGAGCATTCTGGCAGCTCAGGAGGCCAGGCATCACGCAGTCCTGGCAGAGATGGCGACGATTCTTCATGAGCCGCCCGGGCCCCCAGAGCCTCCCGAGGCTCAGAACCCAGGCGACTCATGAGGAGCGACTTCTCCAACACGCATCTTCAACTGCTCCAACACCTCTCCAGCAACGGTACCAGGTGACTATTTCTGATTCATTCAGTTGGGGGCGCCCCTCGGGCAGCATTATCCCCAAGTCGCATGGGCCT
This sequence comes from Aegilops tauschii subsp. strangulata, assembly GCF_002575655.3. Taxonomy (NCBI): domain Eukaryota; kingdom Viridiplantae; phylum Streptophyta; class Magnoliopsida; order Poales; family Poaceae; genus Aegilops; species Aegilops tauschii. The sequence continues at coordinate 335,036,705 of NC_053037.3, forward strand.
GTCCCTGTGACATGTATCCTTTTGCATCTTTAGCTTACCTTGTCGGGGGCGCCCCTTGGGTTGCATCATCCCCAGGCCGCATGGGTCAGTCCCCGCGGCATGTATCGTCTTTGCATCTATCTCAACTAGCTTGCCTCTTTGCATGAGTTACCTTATGATCACCACCTGCTTGCCTATTACCCTTCACGGCCACCCGCGTTGCTGACCGGCCTCCTGCTCATCCCGCAATGGGGGCTACACATGCTGGCACAGCGCTTGTGCTCGGGTCCGTCCCTGCAATGCTGACAAACCTGAGTGGTCGAGCTCTGGCTCGCGGCACGCCCCGTGCACGTTGCTACCTCTTGAGCATGTGTTGGTTTTCCCTTGAAGAGGAAAGGGTGATGCAGCAAAGTAGCGCAAGTATTTCCCTCAGTTTTTGAGAACCAAGGTATCAATCCAGTAGGAGGCCACACGCATGTCCCTCGTACCTACACAAACAAATAAGAACCTTGCAACCAACGCGATAAAGGAGTTGTCAATCCCTTCACGGCCACTTGCAAAAGTGAGATCTGATAGAGATGCTAAGATAATATTTTTGGTATTTTTATGATAAAGATTGAAAGTAAAGATTGCAAAGTAAAATAGATTGGAAACTTATATGATGGAAAATAGACCCGAGGGCCATAGGTTTCACTAGTGGCTTCTCTCAAGATAGCATAAGTATTACGGTGGGTGAACAAATTACTATCGAGCATTTGATAGAATAGTGCATAGTTATGAGAGGCATGATCATGTATATAGGCATCACGTCCACGACAAGTAGACCGAAACGATTCTGCATCTACTACTATTACTTCACACATCGACCGCTATCCAGCATGCATCTAGAGTATTAAGTTCATAAGAACAGAGTAACGCATTAGGCAAGATGACATGATGTAGAGGGATAAACTCAAGCAATATGATATAAACCTTATCTTTTTATCCTCGATGGCAACAATACAATACGTGTCGTTTCCCCTTCTGTCACTGGGATCGAGCAACGCAAGATTGAACCCAAAGCTAAGCACTTCTCCCATTGCAAGAAAGATCAATCTAGTAGGCCAAACCAAACTGATAATTCGAAGAGACTTGCAAAGATAACACATCATACATAAAAGAATTCAGAGGAGATTCAAATATTGTTCATAGATAATCTTGATCATAAACCCACAATTCATCGGATCTCGACAAACACACCGCAAAAAAGAGTTACATCGATTAGATCTCCAAGAAGATCAAGGAGAAATTTGTATTGAGATCCAAAGAGAGAGAAGAAGCCATCTACCTAATAACTATGGATCTGAAGGTCTGTGGTAAACTACTCACACATCATCGGAGAGGCTATGGTGTTGATGTAGAAGCCTTCCGTGATCGATTCCACCTCCGGCGGAGCACCAGAAAAGGCCCCAAGATGGGATCTCACGGGTACAGAAGGTTGCGGCGGTGGAAATAGGGTTTCGTGGTGCTCCTCGTTGGTTTCAGTGTATATGGATATATATAGGAGGAAGAAGTAGGTCGGTGGAGCTGCGAGGGGCCCACGAGGGTGGGGGCGCGCCCAAGGAGGGGGCAGGCGCGCCTCCTTGCCTCGTGGCCTCCTCGTTGATTTCTTGACGTCCACTCCAAGTCCTCTGGATCACGTTTGTTCCAAAAATAACTCTCCCGAAGGTTTCATTCCGTTTGGACTTCGTTTGATATTCCTTTTCTGCGAAACACTGAAATAGGCAAAAAACAACAATTTGCACTGGGCCTTGGGTTAGTAGGGTAGTCCAAAAAATAATATAAATGTGCTTTGTAAAGCCCATTAAACATCCAAAACAGATAATATAATAGCATGGAACAATAAAAAAATATAGATACGTTGGAGACACATCAAACATCCCCAAGCTTAATTCATGCTCGTCCTGGAGTAGGTAAATGATAAAAACAAATTTTTTGATGTGGAATGCTACCTAGCATATTCTTCAATGTAATTTTCTTTATTGTGGCATGAATGATCAGATCCGAAAGATTCAAGACAAAAGTTTAATACTGACATAAAAAAACATACTAACAAAGCAATCATGTCTTCTCAAGCCAAAGAAAGTTATCCCTACAAAATCATATAGTCTGGCTATGCTTTATCTTCATCACACAAACTATTTAATCATGCACAACCCCGATGACAAGCCAAGCAATTGTTTCATACTTTTGATGTTCTCAAACTTTTTCAATCTTCACGCAATACATGAGCGTGAGCCATGGATATAGCACTATATGTGGAATAGAATGGTGGTTGTGGAGAAGACAAAAAAGGAGAAGATAGTCTCACATCAACTAGGCGTATCAATGGGCTATGGAGATGCCCATCAATAGATATCAATGTGAGTGAGTAGGGATTGCCATGCAACAGATGCACTAGAGCTATAAGTGTATGAAAGCTCAACAAAAGAAACAAAGTGGGTGTGCATCCAACTCGCTTGCTCACGAAGACCTAGGGCATTTTGAGGAAGCCCATCATTGTAATATACAAGCCAAGTTCTATAATGTAAAATTCCCACTAATATATGAAAGTGACAACATAGGAGACTCTCTATCATGAAGATCATGGTGCTACTTTGAAGCACAAGTGTGGAAAAAGGATAGTAACATTGTCCCTTCTCTCTTTTTCTCTTTTTTTTGTTTGGGCCTTCTTCTTCTTTTTTTCTTTTTATGTCCCCTTTTTTTTTCCTTTTCGTCCGGAGTCTCATCCCGACTTGTGGGGGAATCATAGTCTCCATCATCCTTTCCCCACTTGGGACAATGCTCTAATAATGATGATCATCACACTTTTATTTACTTACAACTCAAAGATTACATCTCAGTACTTACAACAAAATATGACTATGTGAATGCCTCCGGCGGTGTACCGGGATATGCAATGAATCAAGAGTGACATGTATGAAAGAATTATAAAGGTGGCTTTGCCACAAATACGATGTCAACTACATGATCATGTAAAGCAATATGACAATAATGAAACGTGTCATAATAAATGGAACGATGGTAAGTTGCATGGCAATATATCTCGGAATGGCTATGGAAATGCCATAATAGGTAGGTATGGTGGCTGTTTTGAGGAAGGTATATGGTGGGTGTATGGTACCGGAGAAAGGTGCGCGGTATTAGAGAGGCTAGCAATGGTGGAAGGGTGAGAGTGCGTATAATCCATGGACTCAACATTAGTCATAAAGAACTCACATACTTATTGCAAAAATCTATTAGTTATCAAAACGAAGTACTACGCGCATGCTCCAAGGGGGATAGATTGGTAGGAAAATACCATCGCTCGTCCCCGACCGCCACTCATAAGGAAGACAATAAATAAATAAATCATGCTCCGACTTCATCACATAACGGTTCACCATACGTGCATGCTACGGGAATCACAAAATTTAGAACAAGTATTTCTCAAATTCACAACTACTAAACTAGCATGACTCTAATATCACCATATTCATATCTCAAAACAATCATCAAGAATCAAACTTCTCTTAGTATTCAATGCACTTATATGAAAGTTTTTATTATATCCATCTTGGATGCCTATCATATTAGGACTAATTTTATAGCCAAAGGAAACTAACATGCTGTTCTAAATGACTCTCAAAATAATATAAGTGAATCATGAGAGATCAATAATTTATATAAAATAAAACCACCACCGTGCTCTAAAAGATATAAGTGAAGCGCTAGAGCAAAATTGTTTAGCTCAAAAGATATAAGTGAAGCACATAGAGTATTCTAATAAATTCCGATTAATGTGTGTCTCTCCCAAAAGGTGTGTACAGCAAGGATGATTGTGGTGGACTAAAAATCAAAGACTCAAATCATACAAGACGCTCCAAGCAAAACACATATCATGTGGTGAATAAAAATATAGCTCCAAGTAAAGTTACCGATGGACGAAGACAAAAGAGGGGATGCCTTCCGGGGCATCCCCAAGCTTAGGCTTTTGGTTGTCCTCGGATTTTACCTTGGGGTGCCTTAGGCATCCCCAAGCTTAGGCTCTTTCCACTCCTTGTTCCATAATCCATCAAATCTTTACCCAAAAACTTGAAAACTTCACAACACAAAACTCAATAGAAAATCTCATGAGCTCCGTTAGCGAAATAAAACAAACCACCACCTTAAGGTACTGTAATGAACTCATTATTTATTTATATTGGTGTTAAACCTACTGTATTCCAACTTCTCTATGGTTCATAACCTCCGATACTAGCCATAGATTCATCAAAATAAGCAAACAACACACGAAAAACAGAATCTGTCAAAAACAGAACAGCCTGTAGTAATCTGGATCAAACGTATACTTCTGGAACTCCAAAAATTCTGAAATAAATTTATGGACGTGAGGAATTTATCTATTAATCATCTGCAAAAATAATTAACTAAATAGCACTCTTCAGTAAAAAAATGGCATCTAATCTCATGAGCGCTAAACTTTCTGTTTTTTACAGCAAGATCATAAAGACTTCACCCAAGTCTTCCCAAAGGTTCTAATTGGCACAAACACTAATTAAAACATAAAACCACATCTAACCAGAGGCTAGATCAAAGATTTATTACTAAACAGAACCAAAACTAAAGAAAATAAAATAAAATTGGGTTGCCTCCCAACATGCGCTATCGTTTAACGCCCCTAGCTAGGCATTGATAATTTTAATGATGCTCACATCAAAGATAGTAATTGAAACACAAAGAGAGCATCATAAAACATGTGAAAATCACATATAAGTCTAACATACTTCCTATGCATAGGAGTTTTATAGGAAAACAAATTAGCAAGACAAACAAGATCTAGCATATGCAAGGAAGTGGAAAGAAACAATAGCAATCTCAACATAACGAGAGGTAGTTTAGTAACATGAAAATTTCTACAACCATATTTTCCTCTCTCATAATAATTACATGTAGGATCATAAGCAAATTCAACAATATAGCTATCACAAAACATATTCTTAACACGATCCACATGTATGCAAAGTTGACACTCTTCCAAAATAGTGGGATTAACATTAACTAAAGTCATGACCTCTCCAAACCCACTTTTAATATTATTGCAAATATTATTATAAATCTCATATTTATCATGAGGCTTAAATAAATTTTCAATATCATCAGAAGAATCACCCCAATCATGATCATTGCAACAAATAGTAGTCATAGCAAGACTAGCATCCCCAAGCTTAGGGTTTTGCATATTGTTAGCACAACTGACATCAAGAGAATTTATAGTAAAATCATTGCAAGCATGCTTTTTATCGAAGGAACTACCAAGTATGGGTGCAATAGCAACGATCTCATGTTTAACATAAGGAACTATAGCAAATTCATCTTCATAAATATTGGCATCATGGCCACAAGAATAGCAAGCATCATGTTCATCAAGGGATATTTCAATCAAATCATCGGAATCATAATTATCTATAGATTCATGCATATCATTATTTTCTTCCAAATCAATGGTTACTCTTTCAATAAATTCTTCGAGATAGACGTTGTGAGCATAGTTTTCATCGCAATATTTAAGTATGTCAGAATTTTCAGATTTGTGGAAAGTAATAACATACTTTTCAATCAAAGAAGCAACTTCATGAGCACCCTTAAAAATGACAAATTCTTCAATTTGTTCGATATCGTAGTAACTATAAACACCCTTTGCATAAGAAGATAATATTTCATTATCATTAAACTCACATAGGTAGGGGAGGTGTTTTTTAGGGTTCTTAGAGCAACAAGTAAAATCATAAATTTCACAAAGATTCCAAGCATAACACAGCAATCTGTTTATTTGGTCACATAAGAGTCTCCCTTTTTCAGACAAACGGTGACGCACAAAATGAGCATGCTCATCTAAAGATTTCCCATCAACTAGGCTAGTTGGGGTTTCAGCACGAGCGCAGAAGGATCGAAGATGATCCAAGTAGAACACTTTAAGTGGATCCATATAATTTTTAGCAAGCAAAGATGCAAGCAAATAGAAGGCACATGGAAACACAAACAAAGATACATACGGGAAGAAGGCGAACGAAAAAGGGCGAATAAAACGGCAAGGGTGAAGTGGGGGAGCGGAAAACGAGAGGCAAATGGAAAATAATGTAATGCGAGGGATAAGAGTTTGTGATGGGTACTTGGTATGTCTTGACTTGTGCGTAGACTCCCCGGCAACGGCGCCAGTGTAACACCCACAATGCGGCTATATCTCCCACGTGTCGAGGCACGACTTAGAGGCATAACCGCATTGTAGGTTTTGTCGCAAGAAGGGTCATCTTCACACAATCCCATGTAATGAACAAGAATGGGATAAAGAGAGTTGGCTTACAATCGCCACTTCACATAATACTTAAATAAATCATACATCAATCAGAGTACACACATAGACCGACTATGGTCAAAGCCAAAAGAAAAGAAGATAACCCAACTGCTAGATCCCTGATCGTCCCAACTGGGCTCCACTACTGATCAACAAGAAACGAAACATAGTAACGACCAAGGTCCTCGTCGAACTCCCACTTGAGTTCGGTAGCATCACCTGCACTGGTATCGTCGGCACCTGCAACTGTTTTGGTAGAATCTGTGAGTCACGAGGACTCAGCAATCTCACACCCATGAGATCAAGACTATTTAAGCTTATAGGAAGGATGGGGTAATGAGGTGGAGCTGCAGCAAGCACTAAGCAAATATGGTGGCTAACATACGCAAATAAGAGCGAGAAGAGAAGCAACGCAACGGTCCAGAAGCTAGAAGTAATCAAGAAGTGATCCTGAAACTACTTACGCACAACCATAACACAAGAACCGTGTTCACATCCCGGACTCCGCCGAAAAGAGACCATCACGGCTACACACGCGGTTGATGCATTTTAATTAAGTCAAGTGTCAAGTTCTCTACAACCGGACATTAACAAATTCCCATCTGCCACATAACCGCGGGCACGGCTTTCGAAAGATAATACCCTGCAGGGGTGTCCCAACTTAGCCCATGATAAACTCTCACGATCAATGAAGGATATTCCATCTCCCGGGAAGACCCAATCAGTCTCGGAATCCCAGTTACAAGACATTTTGACAATGGTAAAACAAGTCCAGCAAAGCCGCCCGATGTGCCGACAATCCCGATAGGAGCTGCACATATCTCGTTCTCAGGGCAACACCGAATGAGCACTACGTACAACTAAAACCAGACCTCAAGTTTCCCCGAGGGGGCGCTGCAAGTGGCTCTAGTTCGGACCAACACTTAGAGAAGCATTGGCCCGGGGGGGGGGGGCTAAGTAAAGATGACCCTCGGGTTGGCCGACCCAAGGGAAGGGGTAATAGGTTGTTAGGCAAATGTAAAACCAAGGTTGGGCCTTGCTGGAGGAGTTTTATTCAAAGCGAACTGTCAAGGGGTTCCCATAACACCCAACCGCGTTAGGGACGCAAAATCCGGGAACATAATACCGATATGACGGAAACTAGGGCGGCAAGAGTGGAACAAAACACCAGGCATAAGGCCAAGCCTTCCACCCTTTACCAAGTATATAGATGCATTAATTAAAATAAGAGATATTGTGATATCCCAACATATCCATGTTCCAACATGGAACAAACTTCAGCTTCACCTGCAACTAGCAACACTATAAGAAGGGCTGAGCAAAAGCGGTAACTTAGCCAAACAACGGTTTGCTAGGAAAGGATGGTTAGAGGCTTGACATGGCAATATGGGAGGCATGATATAGCAAGTGGTAGGTAGCGCGGCATAGCAATAGAGCGAGCAACTAGCAAGCAAAGATAGAAGTGATTTCGAGGGTATGGTCATCTTGCCTGAAATCCCGCAACGAAGAAGAACGAGTCCATGAAGAAGACAAACAGACGAAGTCGAACGGATCCTCACAATCGCAACGTAACCGGAACTATCAAGGAGAAGCGCAACTGGAAAGAAGCAAGCAACATAGTAAACAACCTTCACATAAACATGGCATGATGCGCAACCAAGTATGATGCATGTCCGGTTTAAAGAGGCATGGCATGGCAAAGTGCACAAACAATACTACAAGTTAAGTGGAGCACAATATGCAACGAGTTGCATATTGACGAAACACCACATTTCAAACATTTAGTTCACTCTCGTTTATGTACCCAACAATATTAAATGTTGTTAAAAATGGAAAGAGGTGAAGCATAATTAAACTAACTATTTAGGCAAGTTTAAATGAGGCCGGAAATAAGAAACAACAATTCCGGAAAATCCTCATATGCATATTTCGAATTTGCTACTGTTCTGCCCTAAACCATATTTTAGAGTTGTTAAACATGCAAAGTAATGCCACCATGTTGAACTAGACATTTTTCCAAGCAAGTTACATATATAGTTTATTAAATTTGGAGCTACAGTTATTTAGTTATGAATTAAATCATTTTAACATGGCATTTAAGCAAATTAAATCAAACAACACATTTAAACATTTTTAGCATGGATGAAAGTGGCATATTATGAAACTAGATCAAAATTCTAAGCATTTACATGTATAAATTATTTACATATGATGCACAGTTCTGGAGTTATTAAATGCATGATCATGAGGGTTTTTCTGCAAAACTGCCAACTCTGGATAATTAGCTAAATTCGCAGACGCTGAAAAAACATAAGCGGGCCGAAACTGGCTGGCCCAACAGAGCAGAGGGGCTGGAGGGATGCTCACCCATGGGCTGAGGCCCGACTGGAAGCAGAGGCCAACTGGGCTGTGCTCGGTCAACGCGGGCGCTGGAGGCGTCGGCCCCCTAGTTCGAAGCAGAGGCGCTGGGGCGTGCTTGTTCCCGAGCAGAACGAGTGGGGCGCCAACGCGGCTTGAAGCAGGAGTTCGGCGACGAGGAAGAGATGGAGGCACAGGGGACGGAGGGGCGCGGATCCAGGCGCGGGACGTCATTCTCGGGCAAGGTACTTGGCGGAAGCGGCGGCGGTGCTACGAGCCATCGGATCTGGCAAGGTTCAAGTCGGCAGGGGAGGCAGCGGCGCTTGACGCTCGAACTGGAGCAGGGAAGCAGAGGGACTTGGTGCAGCTGACGAGGCAGAGCAAATTTGGGAGGAGGAGGTCGCGGGCGGCCGACGGCGAGGAGGTCCGGGCCTGATGGCGGGGTGCGTGGCCGGCTTGCTGGCCGCCAAAGTGGCTAGGTGAGGAGGAGGCCTAGCGGCAGAGTTCCATGGGCGGCCTTGGGTGGTCTGCACGGGGAGACGAGGGGAAGGCAGCGGCGACGAGATTACGATGCTCCTGCTGGTTTCTTGTAGAAGAGAGAGCAGGTAAGAGCGGGACCAGAGGGAACGGGAGAAGAAGACGGGAAGGAGAAGAAGCGAGCGGGGCAGAACCGTGACCGGAGTTGGAGACAGGGTGGAGCGGCGCTGATCTCCGGCGAGGCCGATCCGACGAGGCACGGCGGGCGAAGGCGGGGTGCATAGGAGGAGCAAGACGCGTGGTTGGGTGGATCGATGGATTTGAAGATTATGGTGGTGGCTGGCTGGTGAATCGGGAGGAGGCTGCGGGATTGGTCCAGTGAAGAAAACGAGGGAGGTGGGTGGCGCTGCGGATGCATGGATCTGATGGGTGGCGGCGGCTGATCCGAGGAGGGAGGAGGCTGCGATGGCGGCGGCTAGGGGGGACAAATGACCTAGTTTTTAGGGTTTGTCCAAAATGGACTAGGGGTCTATATATATACGAAAAGGGGGTGATTTGGATCCTCTGATCGTGATCGGGCGGTTCGAAATAAATGGGTTAGGGAGTCCAAATAAGAAAACGGAGATATTTTATAGATGTTTGGGGACGATCCGGTTCGGTTCTTCGTAGCCATTCCCATCTGACTCGAAGTGCCAATGCTTGTAACTGCAGGTTTTTGACTCCCAGCCCGCCGAAGCAAACTGGCCTGCAAATAGCGTCCCAAGCAACTAGACACTTCCCACCACTCACTTTCTCCTCCGCCGTCCAGAAGAAAGCTCTCATCCACTTGTCCAATTCCTCGAAAACCCACTTCGGGGCCTCCATAACCATGAAGTGGTGCACCGGCCTCGCTGACATTACCGACTTAACAAGGATGACACGACCTGGGCATTGAATGAGGCCCCTCTGCCAAGCCGGGACTAGCTTTTTTGCCTTGTCCATGATCGGTTGCCACTCCGCACGCGTGAGCTGCCAGATCGCCAACTGCAGCCCGAGATACTTGCAAGGAAACTCCCCAATATTGCACTGCAACATCGCCTCGACGCGTGCTTGAACAATCTCATTGCCTCGTATGAGGATGGCCGATGACTTTTGGTAGTTTACGCGTAGCCCCGAAGCTTTTCCAAAGGCATGAAGCGCGCTGCTGACAAAGCTCAAGTCCCCTTCCGAGGGCCTGACGAAAAGGGCAACATCATCCGCATAAATGGACACCCTCTGCATGGGCGTGATTCCGCGAAACGAACTCAAAACTCCCTGTTCCACACCCTTGTTAAAAATCTTCATGAGGACGTCCATGGCAATCACAAACAACAAGGGAGACACCGGGTCTCCTTGTCTAAGACCACAAGCATGAGCAATACTTCTCCCAGGAATGCCATTCACTACCACCTTAGTTGAAGCAGTTCTGAGCAGGATCGAGATCCATCCAATCCACTTAGCACCAAATCCTTTCTTTCTCAAAACCTCAAAGAGAAATGGCCACGACAGGGAGCGCGTGAGATATCAAGCTTGAGAAACACCCCAGGTTCTCTTCATTCATGGATCTTCCTAGCCACTTGCCTTACCAACAAGAAATTGTCATGCAGATTCCGTCCTTGGATAAAAGCCAATTGGTTCGCATCAACGACCTCTTTCATCCTCTTCCTTGCCCTGAGCGCGAGCATTTTAGCAAACAACTTAGCGCGCTGTGAGTTAGACTTATGGGTCGGTAGTCACCAATAAGTTCCGCGTCCGGCTTTTTAGGGATAAGCACAATGTGTGCTCGATTAAGCTTGCCAAACCCTCTGCCATCTCCCACATATAACTTCATCATTACTGCCATCACGTCATGCTTAATGATGGGCCAGGCCTTCTGGTAGAAAGCACCAATGAAGCCATCCGGACCGGGGGCACGATCCGGTGGCAGCTCTCTGATGGTGTTCCAAACTTCCTCTTCCGTGAACATGCCCTCGAGCTCCTGCAGGTCGCATTCATCTATGTCCAGGTAATCCAGGTCAAGGCTTTCCTCCCTAGCATTCCCCCTCCCAACAACTCCTCGTAGGCTTCCGTGAAGATCTCACCCTTGCGCTCCTGATCGGTGGCAATCTCCTCTCATTTTTTAACTTTAAGGATATAGTTTTTAGCTCTTCTCCCATTGGCTACAATCTGAAAAAGTTTAGTGTTGGCATCCCCTTCTCTCAACCATCTGATCCTAGATCTCTGCCGAGCTATCGTTCTCTCCAAGGACGCCAGGCCCAGCACCGCAAGCTTAAGGGAGCGCTGAAGCCACAATTCCTCGAGGGTAAGCAGTCTAGACTCCTGGGCTCTCTCCAAACGAAGGATAACATAGTTAGCCACAGCCATTTGAAGTTTGATATTTCCAACTTTGCGCTGTCCCCAAGCTTGCAGAAACGCCACGGTGTTCCTAAGGAGCGCGTCTAGCCTCTTGAAGGGGTCCGTGGTGGAATCATCGCAAACCCAAGCTTCCTGAATCGCTTCCATGAAGCCATCGAGTTTAGTCCAAAAAATCTCGAACCGGAATCTCTTTTTAGGCAGAATTGTGCACTAGTAGATAAGTGTAGCGGTGCGTGATCCGAGACATTGGTGGACATAGCTTGCAGCAAGCTGTCCGCGAAGTGGAGCTCCCAATCAACCGACACCAGTACTCTATCGATTTTGGTCATGACCGGTGCATCCCTTTCATTACTCCAGGTGAAATTACGACCATGCATGTATAGCTCTTTTAGCTCATGCTCGTCCACAAAGTCCCTAAACTTTCTCATCACCGAACGATTGAGATTGGTGTTGTTTTTCTCTGAGGCACGTAGGATCATGTTGAAATCTCCAAGAATCATCCACGGGCCCTGACAAGCCACCCTTCTATTCTTAAGCTCATCCAGGAATTGAGATTTAAGATCGTCTCCTTGGGGACCATACACCACTGTGAGCCACCAATTCACTCCATCCTTAGTGTGCACAAGACCAGTAAGGGAGTTGTTATCAAGCATGATGTTGTCAACTCTCCATTACCGTTTTGTCCCATGCCAATAGGATGCCACCATGTGTTTCATGCGCCGGTGGATAAGCAAAACCATCAAGAGATGGTCCAATGCATTGCATAACAATGAAGGGGTCGATTACATCAAGCTTAGTATCTTGTAGACATACTAGGTTTACTTTCACCGAAGACACAAATTCTCTAACAGCCTTTTTCCTAGCCGGGCTGTTTAGGCCCCTAACATTCCAACACATTAACAAATTCCCATCTGCCTCATAACCGCACGGCTTTCGAAAGTTTAAACCCTGCAGGGGTGTCCCAACTTAGCCCATCACAAGCTCTCACGGTCAACGAAGGATATTCCTTCTCCCGGGAAGACCCGATCAGGCTCGGAATCGCGGTTACAAGACTTTTCGACAATGGTAAAACAAGACCAGCAAAGCCGCCCGATGTGCCGACAAATCCCGATAGGAGCTGCACATATCTCGTTCTCAAGGCACACCGGATGAACACTACATACAGCTAAAACCAGCCCTCAAGTTTCCCCGAGGTGGCACTGCAAGTGGTTCTAGGTTGGACCAACACTCGGAGGAGCACTGGCCCGGGGGGGTAAAATAAGATGACCCTCGGGCTCCGAAAACCCAAGGGAAAAAGGCTTAGGTGGAAAATGGTAAAACCAAGGTGGGGCCTTGCTGGAGGAGTTTTATTCAAAGCGAACTGTCAAGGGGGTCCCATAAATCCCCAACCGTGTAAGGAACGCAAAATCAAGGAACTTAACACCGGTATGACGGAAACTAGGGCGGCAAGAGTGGAAGAAAACACCAGGCAAAAGGCCGAGCCTTCCACCCTTTACCAAGTATATAGATGCATTAGATAAATAAGAGATATTGTGATATCCCAACATAAACATGTTCCAACATGGAGCAACCTTCAACTTCACCTTCAACTTACAACACTATAAGAGGGGCTGAGCAAAAGCGGTAACATAGCCAAACAACGGTTTGCTAGGAAGGTGGGTTAGAGGCTTGACATGGCAATATGGGAGGCATGGTAAACAAGTGGTAGGTAGCACGACATAGTGATAGAGCAAACAAATAGCAAGCAAAGATAGAAGTGATATCGAGGGTATGGTCATCTTGCCTGCAATCCCGCTAGGAAGAAGAACGAGTCCATGAAGAAGACAAACGGATGTAGTCGAACGAATCCTCACAACTCCAGAACGAAACCGAAGCTAACGAGAGAAGCAACCCGGAAAGAAACAAGCAACATTGTAAACAACCATCACATAAACATGGCATGATGCACATTCAAGTATGATGCATGTCCGGTTTAAAGAGGCATGGCATGGCAAAGTGCACAAACAACTCTACAAATTAAGTGGAGCTCAATATGTAACAAGTTGCATATCGACGAAACACCACATTCGATTATTTAGTTCTCTCCCGGTTAGGTACTCAACAAAATTAAATGTTTTTAAACATGGCAAGAGGTGAAACATAAGTAAACTAACTATTTAGGCAAGTTTAAATGAGGCCGGAAACTACAAACAACAATTCCGTAAAATCCTCATATGCAATTTATGGATTTGGTACTGATCTTCCCTAAACCATATTTTAGAGTTGTTAAACATGCAAAGTAATGCCACGATGTTAAACTATGCATTTTTCTAAGCAAGTTACATATATAATTTATTTAATTCGGAGCTACGGTTAATTAGTTATGAATTAAATCATTTTAACATGGCATCTATGCAAAATTAAACAAACAACAAATTTAAACATTTTAAACATGGATGAAAGTTGGTTATTATGAAACTAGATGAAATTCTAAGCATTTTTCATACTTAAACCCACTTAAACCGATGCATCGTTTGTGAGTTAAAATATGCATGAACATGAAGGACTTCTTTGTACATCTGTAAAAACCTGGGATAATAACTAAATTCGCTGGAACAGGGAAAAACATATCGGACCGAATCTAACTCAATGGGCCAGCTACTGCGAGCGCTGCACGCGGGTGGGCTTCGGTGGGCGTCCCACCTCGGGCTAGATCTGGTTTGCTGGTGGAGAGGGGGCGGCTGGGCCGGATGAGGCTGGGGCGGCGTTGGGCCTTGGTCAACGCTCTCGAGAATGAGCGCAGCTGCTCGGTCTCCAGGCGCACGGGACGAGCAGAGCTCCTGCTTGAAGAAGGGGAAGCAGAGGCCGGCGCGACAAGAAGCAGGGGACGCAGCGGCGGCCTGGAGGCGGGGACGAGGCTGGGAACGCAGGGGCCTCGCCGGATCTTGCGGAGACGGCGACAAACGGAGTAGGGCGGCGGAGGAGCTGCAAGGAGATGGCAGGGAAACAAATTCAGAGAAGTAGCAGTGAGGGAGGAAGGAGATACGAGAAGGAAAGGGACAGGCAGAGGGAGGCGGACCCGGATCCGGTTGCAGGAGGTCGCCGGTGTCCCCGTTCCCTGCCGGATCAAAGCGGAGGCGGGCTGGCGGACTTGGAGCTCCAAGCTTCGTTGGGGCGCGGCCATGGCGTGGTGCTTCTGCAAGAAAAACACAGAAAGGGGCGAAACAAGAGAGGGGAAGGAAGGAACCATATGAAGGAAGGGAAGGAAGAGGTGGCGCGACGGGGCCGGCCTGGTCATGGGCTCCGGTCGTCGGAGCACGGGCTACAGCAGACGGGAGGCCCGGAGGAGCTGCAGGCGCCGAGGCCGCGGGGAATTCCTCGCTCGAGCGTCGGAGGGACGAGCAAAGGGACGAGCACGGGGACGAGGCGGTCAGGAACACCGGGGTGAGGTGTGAGGGGACGAGGAGGAGGCAGGAGCCTCGGGTGCTCGCAGACGAGGGCGTGTGGAGGTGGATATGGAGCTCAGGGATCGACGCAGAGAATCCCGAATGGATTTTGGATCGGGGGAAGGTGGAGGCTTGACTGGGTGGATCGGGCAGGGGAGATTCCGAGGGGGATTTGGTGGAATGGCGGCGGCGGCTGGGAGGATGGGACATCTCTCCTCAAATTTCGGGTTGGACTATATATTTATAGCATATGTGTGTTTGGCTAGGGGCTAATCTGGATCCTTCGATCGAAATTGAGTTGTTGAGAATAAATGTCTTAGGGGAGTCCAACAAAGAATCGGAGATATTAGAGGGATGTTTGGGGATGATCCGGACCCATCGGTCGTGACCGTGCGGTTCGTGTTCGGGGAAGTTTTCGAACGCGCGCAAGGGGAGGTATGTGCACTATGCAGAGAGGTTATGCGGCCAGACAAGAGGGAAGCAAACTCAGTTGGTCTTGGAACGGTCAACGAATGCAAGGGGGAACGCAGCAACTACGAACGGATGCATGCTTTGAAAACAAAGATGCAATGCGCATGATGCGATGATAGAATGAATAAATAACAGAGCTGACACGCAAAACATGGAAGGCATCTAGAGCGCCGGTCTTGGGGCGTCATAACACTCCTCCACTTACAAGAGATCTCGTCCCAAGATCTAGGGATGGCACCGGAGAGAAACGGAAGAGGAAGAGGTAAAACAAAGTTGCTTCTTTGACAAACGAGTGAAACCATGAACCTTGAGAGGTTGAACAAATTGAAAGAAGAATACAATGGAGATAAACGAGATTGCGAACACTCCGTTAGATAAGAGTAACATGGGATACGACGAGAACCAAGAGGTTAAGTGACAAGATAGATATTGAAACCAGTTCGGTTAAAACAAGATAGAGGAGGAATAAGAATGATATAATTTGGGCAGCACTCCGACTGTAAATGGAAGGAATTGAACATGGTCTTGACAAGATGAGAGGATACTTGAAAAGAGGACACGACACTCCGGTTAAATGGATAAGCACGAAAAGAACACGATCCTCACCATTCGAGATGATGGGAGAAAAGAGCAACATCACAATGCCTCCGGAATAAAGAATAGAAGGTCGATCATCGGAACAATAGAGCAGAGGAGAAAATGACAACTTCTGCCACAATTGAGCTTGGAAGGCACCCTTCCAAGAAGGTTATAAAGGAGTTGTTGGAAAACCAGCAATGAAAGGGTATGATCCTCGTGGGCTTATGGAGACATCTCAAAAACTTGAGGTGAAATTCTGCCACTAACGAAAACAATAGATTGGATTGATATGAACAAGGGGACAAGAAACTTATTTCACCGGAAGGATAAATGAAGAACTTGGGTAATTTATGAGCACCATAAATAGCCACAATCCTTAGGGAAAGCTTTAGGTGAAATATAACCCAAGATAACTCCAATGAAGAGATTGATGGATTTAAAATACCTCATTCTTGACAACATGTGAATCGCGAAACAAGAATGGAAATTGTCAAGAATGACATAACGCCCTCTCAAAAGATAAGGTAGAAAGAATTGCACTTTGGAATGCACGATGAAGAATACTTGAACTCCTCAAAACAAGCATGTGTTGAGCACCATGTTTATTTTAGAGTAAAGCTTGGCGTATCAAAATTTCGAGAGAAAACTTGAAGAACAATCAAAGATTGAAAAGAATCCTTGACGAACCACCATGAAGAAACTCCCGAAGAACTCTGGATGGATAAAAAGAAGGTCGCAAGGAAAAGAAGCTTGAAAAGAATAAGATGAATCCTTGCATTGATTAGATGGAGCTTCAATATGATATAACCGAGTAAACTTGGAACTCCGGAAAAGAAAATATGAAACATCTCAAACCGAGAAAAATGACATGATGAACAACTCTGGAAAGAAGAAACTAGATCACTTGGATGAATCAATAATAAGAATTACGTTATGCGTATCCTTCACCAATTTAAATTGATGACAAGCAACGGATTTGGCATACTACTTATTCTCGTGGAAAGGATTAAGAGAGATATAGCGTAAACTCAATGGACCACCGGTAGGATATAACCAACGAATAAATTGATATGATAAAGAAGGAAGAGAAATCTTGAACGAACCACCATAAGAATTGAAAGTGAACAAAGAAAAGATAAAGAAACACCGGGAAGAATTAGAAATGAATGAAAATACTTGAGGGAATTTGATACAAGAGAACGAAGAGATCATGAACTGATTAGATACTACTTGAATGATGCACCAGTATGATTTGGAGAACGGGAGGTGAAAACTGGAATGAATAATTCTGAGATGATGGGCTCCGAAGAATCAAACTGAAAAATACTCCTGAATTGCTCCGGATGGGTGGAAAGAATTCTCACAATCAAAAACAATTATGAGAGGATGGCATCAAGCTTGAACTTCGCATCTTTGAGAGAACGGATAAGATTTGGAGGAGAAACTCTTCTTCAATCTCCAAAATCCGAGAATGACGACGAGAAACATCACCATGAATTGTTGAGGCACTCCGGAATGAAAATTAGAAAGGTTGAACCAACGATAAAAAGAATTTGAAAGCGATCTCAGAGAAGGCAATTGACTGATGAAAATTCATTCTTACGTCAAGCTATGAAAAGAATTTGAGAATAGCTCCGGAAAAATAGAAGAGTCAGGTAAGATCCTGGGAAAGACCTGTGGGTTATTGTCCACTCAAAAGAAACACTGTTGAACGATTTTAAAAGAGAGATTGCACCGGTTGAATTAAATGGCTTGAATAAAATAGCCACCTCGAAATAGCTTGAACGGATTGATAATGGAGACACAAATCTTCTGAGATATCTTCGGCACTTCGGATATGACTAGACAAAGGTGAGCAATTAAGAGGTGCACCAGGATGACGAAACATTTGAAATGAGGAAAAGATATGATCAACGAAGCTTGAATTTAATTCACCGGAGAAGAAAAAAGAATGAAGAATTATAAACTCGAAGCTCCACTAGTATCTTCCTGAGAATCACCGGATAAGAACATTGAAAGAAAAGAATGAGGAGACTTCACATGCATAAGATGGATACTTGATTAAGAAATATGAGTCCTTGAAGGAAAAGGGTGGGAGGGCGGGAAAACAAAGGCAACTTGGGACGGATGAAACAAACAACATTGTGAAGAACTGAGAATTGATCTAACAAATATTGAAAGGATAGGATTAACTTCAAGACAAGCACATCGGTTGGAAAAGAATTGACATGACAATCTCGATGATCACGAAGGATTAATACTCTCATAGAAATATGAGAACACCGCTTAGAAAGAGGCATGGAATCAACATTTGACTTTGAAGCAACTCAAATACCACAACTCAAAACAAAACAAAGGATTTGGCATGCAAAATGAGCCAGAAACAAACATATGATAGAGATTTACCCAATCCCATATCATGCATCTGTCGGAAAGATATTCTAGGAGCTACTTGAATTCCCACTTATTAACTCCCGAAACTTTCTGGTTATGCAATCAGGTGTTGGGGATATAGGGGAAGCATAATATCTCACCCAAACTAACAATCCCTACATCCAGTTGTATCCATCCGTCAACACATAAACAAGAAACCTTCGGAAATCATGTATCTCAACCTTTGAAAGCATCCGTTATACGATTATGGCAATACTCCCGAACTCCCGCCCCAGTACTGGGTGGCATCGAGGTTATCTCACCAACAACTGCATAAAAGAGATTTTCGATGTCGGCGAAACTCAGGTATTCCAGAACTGCAACGATAAAATTGTGACGGCAACACCTCGGAGCTCAACTCCCTCGGACACTGCCACAACCCCTAAATGTCAGGAGGCACCAAGAACAATGTTCTCGTCACAAGAATATCGGAACGATTCCAAGATACCCACGTGATCCTAAACTTTTTAGTGAAATTTGAGGAGAGGAAAGACAAAACATCTACGTCAGGAGGCCTCACCAGAGCGATGAAGGGACTGAGGAGTAAAAAGAATCCTACTCTCTGATATATATAATCCTAAGACTCAAATTTTTTTGTTCTAGACTCAACAACGTCAGCGATTCGATCAAGCAGGGGGCTCCTAAGTCGGGGATGGCTCTGATTACCAACTTGTAACGCCCACTTTGCGGCTATATCTCCCACGTGTCGAGGCACGAGTTGGAGGCATAACCGCATGGTGGTTTTGTCACAAGAGGGTAATCCTCACACAATCCTATGTACTGAATAAGAAAGGGATAAAGAGTTGGCTTACAATCGCCACTTCACACAAATAACAAGTTAAACATACATCATCCAGAGTACAATCAAGGTCCGACTACGGAACCAAAATAAAAGAAGACAACCCCAAATGCTAGATCCCCGGTCGTCCCAACTGGGCACCACTACTGATCATCAGGAAACGAAACATAGTAACGACCAAGGTCCTCGTCGAACTCCCACTTGAGTTCGGTAGCATCACCTACACTGGTATCATCGGCACCTGCAACTGTTTGGAAGTATCCGTGAGTCACGAGGACTCAGCAATCTCACACCCGCGAGATCAAGACTATTTAAGCTTATAGGTAGGGTAAGGTAATGAGGTGGAGCTGCAACAAGCACTAACAAATATGGTGGCTAACATACGCAAATAAGAGCGAGAAGTGAAGCAACGCAATGGTCGAGAAGCCAAAAGTGATCAAGAAGTGACCCTGAAACTACTTACGTTCAAACATAACCCAAAACCGTGTTCACCTCCCGGACTCTGCCGAAAAGAGACCATCACGGCTACACACGCGGTTGATGCATTTTAATTAAGTCAAGTGTCAAGTTCTCTACAACCGGACATTAACAAATTCCCATCTGCCACATAACCGCGGGCATGGCTTTCGAAATTTTAAACCCTGCAGGGGTGTCCCAACTTAGCCCATCACAAGCTCTCACGGTCAACGAAGGATATTCCTTTTCCCGGGAAGACCCGATCAGGCTCGGAATACCGGTTACAAGACTTTTCGACAATGGTAAAACAAGACCAGCAAAGCCGCTCGATGTGCCGACAAATCCCGATAGGAGCTGCACATATCTCGTTCTCAGGGCACACCGGATGAACACTACATACAGCTAAAACCAGCCCTCAAGTTTCCCTGAGGTGGCGCTGCAAGTGGTTCTAGGTTGGACCAACACTCGGAGGAGCACTGGCCCCCGGGGGGGTAAAATAAGATGACCCTCGGGCTCCGGAAACCCAAGGGAAAAAGGCTTAGGTGGCAAATGGTAAAACCAAGGTTGGGCCGTGCTGGAGGAGTTTTATTCAAAGGGAACTGTCAAGGGGTCCCATAAATCCCCAACCGCGTAAGGAATGCAAAATCAAGGAACATAACATCGGTATGACGGAAACTAGGGCGGCAAGAGTCGAACAAAACACCAGGCAAAAGGCCGAGCCTTCCACCCTTTACCAAGTATATAGATGCATTAATTAAATAAGAGATATTGTGATATCCCAACATAAACATGTTCCAACATGGAGCAACATTCAACTTCACCTGCAACTAACAACGCTATAAGAGGGGCTGAGCAAAAGCAGTAAGATAGCCAAAAAACGGTTTGCTAGGAAGGTGGGTTAGAGGCTTGACATGGCAATATGGGAGGCATGATAAACAAGTGGTAGGTAGCGCGACATAGCGATAGAGCAAACAACTAGCAAGCGAAGATAGAAGTGATATCGAGGGTATGGTCGTCTTGCCTGCAATCCTGCTAGGAAGAAGAACGAGTCCATGAAGAAGACAAATGGACGTAGTCGAACAAATCCTCACAACTCCGGAACGAAACCGAAGCTAACGCGAGAAGCAACCCGGAAAGAAGCAAGCAACATGGTAAACAACCATCACATAAACATAGCATGATGCACATTCAAGTATGATGCATGTCTGGTTTAAAGAGGCATGGCATGGCAAAGTGCACAAACAACTCTACAAATTAAGTGGAGCTCAATATGTAACAAGTTGCATATTGACGAAACACCACATTCGATTATTTAGTTCTCTCCCGGTTAGGTACTCAACAAAATTAAATGTTGTTAAAACATGGCAAGAGGTGAAACATAAGTAAACTAACTATTTAGGCAAGTTTAAATGAGGCCGGAAACTACAACCAACAATTCCGGAAAATCCTCATATGCAATTTATGGATTTGGTACTGATCTGCCCTAAACCACATTTTAGAGTTGTTAAACATGCAAAGTAATGCCACCATGTTAAACTATGCATTTTTCTAAGCAAGTTACATATATAACTTATTTAATTTGGAGCTACGGTTAATTAGTTATGAATTAAATCATTTTAACATGGCATCTATGCAAAATTAAACAAACAGCAAATTTAAACATTTTAAACATGGATGAAAGTTGGTTATTATGAAACTAGATGAAATTCTAAGCATTTTTTATATTTAAACCAACTTAAACCGATGCATCGTTTGTGAGTTAAAATATGCATGAACATGAAGGACTTCTCTGTACATCTGTAAAAACCTGGGATAATAACTAAATTCGCTGGAATAGGGAAAACATATCGGACCGAATCTAACTGAACTGGGCCAGCTACTGCGCGCGCTGCATGCGGGTGGGCTTCGGTGGGCGTCTCACCTCAGGCCATATCTGGTTTGCTGGTGGAGAGGGGGCGGCTGGGCCGGATGAGGCTGGGGCGGCACTGGGCCTTGGTCAACGCTCTCGAGAACGAGCGCAGCTGCTCGGTCTCCAGGTGCGTGGGACGAGCAGAGCTCCTGCTTGAAAAAGAGGAAGCAGAGGCCGGCGCGACAAGAAGCAGGGGACGCGGCGGCGGCCTGGAGGCGGGGACGAGGCTGGGAACGCAGGGGCCTCGCTGGATCTTGCAGAGACGGCGAGGAACGGAGCAGGGCGGCGGAGGAGCTGCAAGGACATGGAAAGGAAACAAATTCAGAGAAGTAGCAGTGAGGGAGGAAGGAGATACGAGAAGGAGAGGGACGGGCAGAGGGAGGCAGACCCGGATTCGGTCGCAGGAGGTCGCCGGTGTCCCCGTTCCCTGCCGGATCAAAGCGGAGGCGGGCTGGCGGACTTGGAGCTCCAAGCTTCGATGGGGCGCGGCCATGGCATGGTGCTTCTGCGAGAAAAACACAGAGAGGGGCGAAACGTGAGGGGGGAAGGAAGGAACCATATGAAGGAAGGGAAGGGAGAGGTGGCACGACGGGGCCGGCCTGGTCATGGGCTCCGGTCGTCGGAGCACGGGCTACAGCAGACGGGAGGCCCGGAGGAGCTGCAGGCACCAGGGCCGAGAGGAACTCCTCGCTCGGGCGTCGGAGGGACGAGCATAGGGACGAGCACGGGGACGAGGTGGTCGGGAACGCCGGGGTGAGGTGTGAGGGGACGAGGAGGAAGCAGGAGCCTCGGGTGCTCGCGGACGAGGGCGTGTGGAGGTGGCTATGGAGCTCAGGGATCAACGCAGAGAGACCGAAGGGATTTTGGATCGGCATCCAAGGTGGGTATAATAAAAACTTTCATAAAAAGTGCATTGACTATTATGGGAAGTTTGATACTTGATGATTGTTTTGAGATATGAAGATGGTAATATTAGAGTCGTGCTAGTTGAGTAGTTGTGAATTTGAGAAATACTTGTGTTGAAGTTTGCAAGTCCAGTAGCATGCACGTATGGTAAATGTTGTGTAACAAATTTGAAGCATGAGGTGTTCTTTGATTGTCATCCTTATGAGTGGCAGTCGGGGACGAGCGATGGTCTTCTCCTACCAATCTATCCCCCTAGGAGCATGCGCGTAATGCTTGGTTTTTGATGACTTGTAGATTTTTGCAATAAGTATGTGAGTTCTTTATGACTAATGTTGAGTCCATGGATTATACGCACTCTCACCTTTCCATCATTGGTAGCCTCTTCGGTATCGTGCATTACCCTTTCTCACCTTGAGAGTTGGTGCAAACTTCGCCGGTGCATCCAAACCCCGTGATATGATACGCTCTATCACACATAAACCTCCTTATATCTTCCTCAAAACAGCCACCATACCTACCTATTATGGCATTTCCATAGCCATTCCGAGATATATTGCCATGCAACTTTCCACCGTTTCATTTATGACACGCTTCATCACTGTCATATTGCCTTGCATGATCATGTAGTTGACATCGTATTTGTGGCAAAGCCACCATGCATAATTTATCATACATGTCACTCTTGATTCATTGCCCATCCCGGTACACCGCCGGAGGCATTTAGATAGAGTCATATTTTGTTCTAGTATCGAGTTGTAATCATTGAGTTGTAAATAAATAGAAGTGTGATCATCATCATTAATAGAGCATTGTCCCAAATAAAAAAAGGAAGAAAGGCCAAAAAAGAAGAAAAAAGGGGAAGAAATAAAAAGGGACAATGCTACTATCCTTTTTTTTCCACACTTGTGCTTCAAAGTAGCACCATGATCTTTATGATAGAGAGTCTCTTGTTTTGTCACTTCCATATACTAGTGGGAAATTTTCATTATAGAACTTGGCTTGTATATTCCAACAATGGGCTTTCTCAAATGCCCTAGGTCTTCAAGAGCAAGCAAGTTGGATGCACACCCACTTAGTTTCTTTTGTTGAGCTTTCATACATTTATAGCTCTAGTGCATCCATTGCATGGCAATCCCTACTCCTTGCATTGACATCAATTGATGGGCATCTCCCTAGCCCATTGATTAGCCGCGTCAATGTGAGACTTTCTCCTTTTTTGTCTTCTCCACATATCCCCCATCATTATACTCTATTCCACATATAGTGCTATATCCATGGCTCACGCTCATGTATTGCGTGGAAGTTGAAAAAAGTTTGAGATTACTAAAGTATGAAACAATTGCTTGGCTTGTCATCGGGGTTGTGCATGATGAGAGCATTCTTGTGTGACGAAAATGGAGCATGACCAAACTATATGATTTTGTAGGGATGAACTTTCTTTGGCCATGTTATTTTGAGAAGACATAATTGCTTAGTTAGTATGCTCGAAGTATTATTATTTTTATGTCAATATTAAACTTTTATCTTGAATCTCTCGGGTCTGAACATTCATGCCACAATAAAGAGAATTACTTACAAAATTATGTTAGGTAGCATTCCACATCAAAAATTCTGTTTTTATCATTTACCTACTCGAGGACGAGCAGGAATTAAGCTTGGAGATGCTTGATACGTCTCTAACGTATCTATAATTTTTGATTGTTCCATGCTATTATATTATCTGTTTTGAATGTTTAATGGGCTTTATTATACACTTTTATATTATTTTTGGGACCAACCTATTAACTGAACGCCCAGTGCAAATTGCTGTTTTTTGCCTATTTCAGTGTTTCCCAGAAAAGGAATATCAAACGGAATCCAAACGGAATGAATCCTTCGGGAGAGTGATTTTTGGAACAAACATGATCCAGGAGACTTGGAGTGGACGTCAAGAAATAAGCGAGGCGGCCACGAGGCAGGGAGGCGCGCCTACCCCCTGGGCGCGCCCCCCACCCTCGTGGCCCCCTCGCAGCTCCACCGACCTACTTCTTCCTCCTGTATATACCCATATACCCCGATAACATCCAGGAGCACCACGAAACCCTATTTCCACCGCCGCAACCTTCTGTACCCATGAGATCCCATCTTGGGGCCTTTTCCGGTGCTCCGCCGGAGGGGGAATCGATCGCGGAGGGCTTCTACATCAACACCATAGCCTCTCCGATGATGTGTGAGTAGTTTACCACAGACCTTCGGGTCCATAGTTATTAGCTAGATGGCTTCTTCTCTCTCTTTGGATCTCAATACAAAGTTCTCCTCGATCTTCTTGGAGATCTATTCGATGTAATTCTTTTTGCGGTGTGTTTATCGAGATCCAATGAATTGTGGGTTTATGATCAAGATTATCTATGAACAATATTTGAATCTTCTCTGAATTCTTTTATGTATGATTTTTTATCTTTGCAAGTCTCTTCGAATTATTAGTTTGGTTTGGCCTACTAGATTGATCTTTCTTGCAATGGGAGGAGTGCTTAGCTTTGGGTTCAATCTTGCGGTGTCCTTTCCCAGTGACAGTAGGGGCAGCAAGGCACGTATTGTATTGTTTCCATCGAGGATAAAAAGATGGGGTTTATATCATATTCCTTGAGTTTATCCCTCTACATCATCTCATCTTGCCTAATGCGTTACTCTGTTCTTATGAACTTAATACTCTAGATGCATGCTGGATAGCGGTCGATGTGTGGAGTAATAGTAGTATATGCAGAATCGTTTCGGTCTACTTGTCGCGGACATGATGCCGATATACATGATCATGCCTAGATATTCTCATAACTATGCACTTTTCTATCAATTGCTCGACAGTAATTTGTTCACCCACCGTAATACTTATGCTATCTTGAGAGAAGCCACTAGTGAAACCTATGCCCCCCAGGTCTATTTTCCATCATATAAGTTTCCAATCTATTTTTAGTTTGCAATATTTACTTTCAATCTATATCATAAAAATACCAAAAATATTTATCTTATTATCTCTATCAGATCTCACTTTTGCAAGTGGTCGTGAAAGGATTGACAACCCCTTTATCGCGTTGGTTGCAAGGTTCTTATTTGTTTGTGTAGGTACGAGGCGAATTGTGTGTAGTCTCCTACTGGATTGATACCTTGGTTCTCAAAAACTGAGGGAAATACTTACGCTACTTTGCTGCATAACCCTTTCCTCTTCAAGGGAAAAACCAACGCAAGCTCAAGAGGTAGCAGATCTCTGTCTCAAAACCTCATATTGGTACCTATGGGTTGCTAGTAGTGTTGATTACTCCTTGTAGTTGATGCTAGTTGGTTTATTCGGTGGAACATTGCATGTTCAGATCCTTAATGCTATTTAATACTCCTCTGATTTTGAACATGAATATGCTTTGTGAGTAGTTACGTTTGTTCCTAAGGACATGGGGGAAGTCTTGTTATAAGTAATCATGTGAATTTGGTATTCGTTCGATATTTTGATGAGATGTATGTTGTCTTTCCTCTAGTGGTGTTATGTGAACATCGACTACATGACACTTCACCATGATTTGGGCCTAGGGGAAGGCACTGGGAATAATAAGTAGATGATGGGTTGCTAGAGTGACAGAAGCTTAAACCCTAGTTTATGCGTTGCTTCGTAAGGGGCTGTGATATGTCCATTTTACATCATGCCTTTATATCGATATTTATTGCTTTATGGGCTGTTATTACACATTATGTCCCAATACTTATGCCTATTCTCTCTTATTTTACAAGGTTTACATGAAGAGGGAGAATGCCGGCAGCTGGAATTCTGGGCTGGAAAAAGGAGCAAATACTAGAGACCTATTCCGCACAACTCCAAAAGTCCTGAAACTTCACGAAGGCATGTTTTGGAATATATAAAAAATACTAGAGAAAGAATCAACCAGAGTGGGCCCACA
Source organism: Aegilops tauschii subsp. strangulata (assembly GCF_002575655.3). Taxonomy (NCBI): domain Eukaryota; kingdom Viridiplantae; phylum Streptophyta; class Magnoliopsida; order Poales; family Poaceae; genus Aegilops; species Aegilops tauschii. Next base: position 335,063,166 of record NC_053037.3, read on the forward strand.
CCCTGGCCAAGAGGGTGGGGGGCGCGCCCTACCCCATATGCACGCCCCCTGTCTCATGGGCCCCCTGGCAGGCCTCCGGTGCCCATCTTCTGCTATATGAAGTCTTTCCTCCGAGGAAAAATAAGGAGGAAGCTTTCGGGACGAAACACCGCCGCAACGAGGCGGAACCTGGCGAAACCAATCTAGGGCTCCGGGGGAGCTGTTCTGCCGGGGAAACATCCCTCCGGGAGGGGGAAATCATCACCATCGATCCTCTCATCGGGAGGGGGTCAATCTCCATCAACATCTTCACCAGCACCATCTCCTCTCAAATCCTAGTTCATCTCTTGTATCCAATCTTTGTCTCAAAACCTCATATTGGTACCTGTGGGTTGCTAGTAGTGTTGATTACTCCTTGTAGTTGATGCTAGTTGGTTTATTTGGTGGAAGATCATATGTTCAGATCCTTTATGCATATTAATACCCCTCTGATTATGAACATGAATATGATTTGTGAGTAGTTACGTTTGTTCTTGAGGACATGGGAGAAGTCTTGCTATAAGTAGTCATGTGAATTTGGTATTCATTCGATATTTTGATGAGATGTAAGTTGTCTTTCCTCTAGTGGTGTTATGTGAACGTCGACTACATGACACTTTACCATTATTTGGGCCTAGAGGAAGGCATTGGGAAGTAATAAGTAGATGATCGGTTGCTAGTGTGACAGAAGCTTAAACCCTAGTTTATGCGTTGCGTCGTAAGGGGCTGATTTGGATCCACATGTTTCATGCTATGGTTAGGTTTACCTTAATACTTCTTTTGTAGTTGCGGATGCTTGCAATAGGGGTTAATCATAAGTGGGATGCTTGTCCAAGGAAGGGCAGTACCCAAGCATCGATCCACCCACATATCAAATTATCAAAGTAACGAACGTGAATCATATGAGTGTGATGAAAACTAGCTTGACAATAATTCCCATGTGTCCTCGGGAGCGCTTTTCTCTATATAAGAGTTTGTCCAGGCTTGTCCTTTACTACAAAAAGGATTGGGCCATCTTGCTGCACCTTATTTACTTTCATTACTTGTTACCCGTTACAAATTACCTTATGACAAAACTATCTGTTACCGATAATTTCATTGCTTGCAGAGAATACCTTACTGAAAACCGCTTGTCATTTCCTTTTGCTCCTCGTTGGGTTCGACACTCTTACTTATCGAAAGGACTATGATAGATCCCCTATACTTGTGGGTCATCAGGCTGATTTGGATCCATATGTTTCATGCTATGGTTAGATTTATCTTAATTCTTCTTTTGTAGTTGTGGATGCTTGCGAGAGGGGTTAATCATAAGTGGGAGGCTTGTCCAAGGAAGGATAGCACCCAAGCACCGGTCCACCCACATATCAAATTATCAAAGTAACGAACGCAAATCATATGAGCATGATCAAAACTAGCATGACAACAATTCCCATGTGTCCTCGGGAGCGCTTTGCTTTATATAAGAGTTCGTCCAGGCTTATCCTTTGCTACAGAAAGAATTGGGCCACCTTGCTGCACCGTGTTTACTTTTATTACTTGTTACCCATTATGAATTATCTTATCACACAACTACCTGTTGCCGATAATTTCAGTGCTTGCAGAGAATACCTTGCTGAAAACCGCTTGCCATTACCTTCTGCTCCTCATTAGGTTCGACACTCTCACTTATCGAAAGGACTATGATGGATGCCCTATACTTGTGGGTCATCATGGCCGCGCTCCAGCGTGTGGATGTCGAGGCGGTCGACGCGCACCTTGTCGCCAAACACCTCCTGCACCCCCTCGACGGACCAATACTGCAACGACATGTGCTTGATGACGCATCGGACGTGTAGGTTGAAGGTGGCGAAGCCGGCGTGGCCGTCCTCGCGCCACGGCAGGATGGTAAAGTTGGCGTTGTCGACGCGCAGAGTGCCGCAGTGCACGACATTGGCATGGTGAGCCGGCTGGGTGAAGATGACTAGGAAGTCCTCGGGGTAGTGTGCCGTCACCCGCAGCTGGTGGGGCGGGACGCAGAGCTGGGCCTCGAGAGTACGCCCAACAGCCATGGGCGATGTGGCCGCCACTCCCTCGAAGGCGGGTGATGACCCACAAGTATATGTGATCAATTATAGCTCTTTTCGGTAAGTAAGAGTGTCGAACCCAACGAGGAGCAGAAGGAAATGACAAGTGGTTTTCAGCAAGGTAATGTCTGCAAGTGCTGAAATTGTAAGTAACAGAGTAGTTTGATAGCAAGATAATTTGTAAGGAGCAAGTAAAGATGATAGTAGCAAAAGTGCAGCAAGGTATCCCAATCCTTTTGAGGCAAAGGACAGGCCAAAACGGTCTCTTATGATAAGCAAAGCGTTCTTGAGGGTACACGGGAATTTCATCTAGTCACTTTCACCATGTTGGTTCGATTCGTGTTCGCTACTTTGATAATTTGATATGTGGGTGTACCGTTGCTTAGGTGTTGTTATTACTTGAACAAACCTCCTACTTATGATTAACCTTCCCGCAAGTGTCCACAACTACAAGAAAAGTATTAGGAATAAATTCTAACCATAGCATTAAACTTTTGGATCCAATCGGTCCCTTACGGAATAGCGCATAAACTAGGGTTTAAGCTTCTGTCACTCTCGCAACCCATCATCTAATTGCTACTCCACAATGCATTCCCTTAGGCCCAAATATGGTGAAGTGTCATGTAGTCGATGTTCACATGACACCACTAAGGGAATCACAACATACTATCTATCAAAATATCGAACACATATCAAGTTCACATGATTACTTGCAACATGATTTCTCCCGTGACCTCAAGAACGAAAGTAACTACTCACAAATGATAATCATGCTCAAGATCAGAGGGGTATTAAATAGCATATTGGATCTGAACATATAATCTTCCCCCAAATAAACCATATAGTAATCAACTACAAGATGTAATCAACACTACTAGTCACCCACAAGCACCAATGTATAGTTCCGGTAACAAGATTGAACACAAGAGATGAACTAGGATTTGAGATGAGATGGTGCTTTTGAAGATGTTGATGGAGATTGCCCTCCCTAAGATGGGAAAGTTGTTGGTGATGATGATGACGATGATTTCCCCCTCTGGGAGGGAAGTTTCCCCGGCGAAATCGCTCTGTTGGAGGGCAAAAGTGCTCCTGCCCAAGTTCCGCCTCGAAACAACGGCGCTCCATCCCGGAAGTCCTATCCTTATTTTTCTAGGTCAAAATTGCCTATATACCAGAAGATGGGCACCGGAGGTGGGCCTGGGTGAGCACAACCCACCAGGGCACGCCTGGGCTCCCTGGCGCACCCAGGTGAGTTGTGCCCACCTGGTGGGACTCCTCTGGTACTTATTTGCTCCAATATTCATCATATATTCCACAAAAATTCTCCGTGAAGTTTCAGCCTATTTGGAGTTGTGCAGAATAGGTAGCCTGACGTAGCTTTCCCATGTCCAGATTTCCAGCTGCCAGAATTCTCCCTCTTTGTGTGTACATTGCAAATTATGAGAGAAAAGGCATTAGAATTACTCCAAAAAGTATTATTATGCATAAAACATCATAAATAACAGTAGGAAAACATGATGCAAAATGGACGTATCAACTCCCCCAAGCTTAGACCTCGCTTGTCCTCAAGCGAAAACCAAAATCAAAAAACATGTCCACATGCTTAGAGAGAGAGAGAGAGAGAGAGAGAGAGGTGTCGATAAAAACAAAATACGGACATAGAAGCATCATGTTCATTATTATAACAGCAACAAACTTAAACATAAGACTCTTATCATAGAACTTTTATCATAGACTTCTCATGAATAAGTGACAATTCATCACACTATTGAATTATAAAGCAAAAACTCTATTAGAAACCAACAAACTATGTTCTCAGTCAACTTTGCAACTACAATTCATCATCTTTTCAGGAAGGGTCACATATCGGAGCCTCTAGGCAAGTCCACCTACTCAACCATCATATAGTCTTCTATGATTGCTAACACTCACCGCGTACACCTGAGCAAAACGTTTCAACTGGACACATAGAAAGATAGGGGCTTATAGTTTTGCCTCCCAACGTATTCACCTCAAGGGTGATGTCAACAATAATAACTCATGCTAGCCATATTCGACTGGACATATGTGCTTAGATCTTTCCTCACCACATGATGCTTGCCAAAGGAGAAAATAAAAAGGAATAGAGAGAAAACTTTGACTCTTTGCATAAAAGTAAATACATAAAAGTACAAGATAGGCCCTTCGCAGAGGGAAGCAGAGGTTGCCATGCGCTTATTTGTTTGTATGCTCAACCCCTTAGTGCAAAAGAAAGTCACGTTGTATTGCCCCTTGTGATAGTGACCTTTATTATGCAGTCTGTCGCTTTTATTCTTCACCATCACAAGTTCGTACAACGCTCAATTTTCCCTTACACTAAAGATCTCACACTTTTAGAAGCAATTTTTATTGCCTTATTGCACCTATGACAACTTACTTGAGGGATCTTTCTCAATCCCTAGGTAGGTATGGCGGACACTTGAAAACAAGATTTGGGTTTAAGGGTTTTTGGATGCACAAGTAGTATCTCTACTTAGTGCGGAATTTTTGTCTAGCAAAGATAGGGGCAAGCACCACATGTTAAAGGATCTATGACAATATGACTTCTATGTGAAAATGAACAAACATAATTCATTAGGTTGTCTTCCTTGTCCAACGTCAACAATTTTGGCATATAATATTTTGATGGGGGCTCACAATCACAAAATATTTCTAGGATAGTATATTTCTATGTGAATATTCTCTTCCCTTATTAATTCTTTCATGAGTTGCATCATTGACCAATGCTATGCTTGTCATTCTCTAATAAAATTTCCTACTTATACTTTTCCTTTTGTGGTGTCATCACCTACCTTAAGATTAGCATATGATCTTTTTCATTTATTTTCCTTTCTTCTTATTTATTTCCCTTCTTTTTATTGCAACTTGAAAGTAAAGAAAGCAAAAACTCAAATTAAACTTTATTATATATCTCACACACGATTACAAGGATAGATCACTAAGAAAACTCTCAAAAAGAAAGGATCAAACTAAATTTTTATTCATCTAAGCAAAAGATAGAACTAAAATAAGTGAAGGCAAAAGATAGTGGGGATGATACAATACCGGGGCACCTCCCCCAAGCTTGGTAGAAGCCAAGGGGAGTGCCCATACCCGATACTCAATTTTCTTTTGGTGATGAAGAAGAAGGTGGTGGCGATGAAGTATTCTCCAATACAACCATGAGTAGGTCTTTCAAACCTTGAATCTCCTGAAGGGTTCGATGAAGTAACTCACTGTTTTTCTTCACCTCCGCCATTATATGTTTATTTTCCGGACCCTAGGGGTTTGTTCCTGCACTATTTTATCTTCGGCGAGATATGTCTCAATTAGACGGTATGTGCCTACGAGGCGTATTCTCGAACCCATAATATTGAATCAAATTACGAAAATTGTTACGATGTAACCTGTGTAAAGGCCTTCTTGGTGTGGTTTCTTCTTGCACTTCGAGACTCTCTTGATTATTTGACGATATCATAGCTTGATGAGGATTCGGATGAGTAGAGTTGCCAGCCAAATGTGGCCTCTCTCGGAAGCCGGAGTGGAACCCCGGAAGGATTTTCCTCTTCTTCCTCCATAGCTACTTCTTCAGCTCCCTCTCTCCTTAGATCCTCCTGAAACACCCCTGCGTCTTCTTCTCCGTTGTTGGAGGGTGAGGAAGACATGATGCCTGGCTCAACAGATCCGACCGAAAATAGCAAGAAAAGAAAACAGAAGATTTCTCTGCGATATGGTGGTTAATAGGTTCGGGTGGTATATAAAGATTTTTTATCTTAGGAAATAAGCAAACTATAGAAAAACGGAGTCCGGAAGGTACCCCAGGTGGGCACAACCCACCTGGGCGCGCCTTGCCAGGCGTGCCCTGATGTTTTGTGCCCACCAAGGTACACTTCCTGGAAGTTTCTTATTTTCCTAATTTTCTAAATATTCCAAAACTGACAAAAAAATATTTTTGTGGATTTTTCGGAGTCCGTTTACTTACCGTATCACGTACCTCCTTATTTTTACGATTCTGGAGTGTTCCGGAAGGACTCTTTTATGTGTTCTTCCGGTGTCAAAGTTTGGATAATATTACTCTCAACATTAATGGGTGTACCTGAGATATAATGTTTTATTCGTTGCTCATTAACAACCTTTGGGTTAGTACCTTCGGCATTATTTATTTTGATTGCTCCAGACCGATAAACCTCCTCGATAACATAGGGTCTTTCCCATTTTGAGAGGAGTTTTCCTGCAAAGAATCTGAAAAGAGAGTTGTACAAAAGAACATATTCTCCGACTTTAAACTCACGCTTTTGGATTCTTTTATCATGCCATCTTTTGAGTTTTTCTTTAAACAACTTGGCATTTTCATAAGCTTGGGTTCTCCATTCATCTAAAGAGCTAATATCAAATAACCTATTTAATTTCATCGGCAAGTCTGAAATCGTAGTTGAGTTCTTTGATTGCCCAATATGCTTTATGTTCTAACTCAAGAGGCAAATGACAAGCTTTTCCATAACCATTTTTATAAGGAGACATACCCATAGGATTTTTATATGATGCTCTATAAGCCCAAAGTGCATCATCTAATTTCTTAGACCAATTCTTTCGGGGCCTATTGACAGTCTTGTGCAAGATTAATTTTATTTCTCTATTGCTAAGTTCAACTTGACCACTAGACTGAGGATGATAAGGTGATGCAATTCTATGGTTAACATCATACTTGGGAAGCATTTTACGGAAGGCACCATGAATAAAGTGTGAACCACCATCAGTCATTAAATATCTAGGGACTCCAAACCTTGGGAAAATAACTTCCTTAAGCATTTTAATAGAGGTGTTGTGATTAGCACTACTGGTTGGAATAGCTTCTACCCATTTAGTAACACAATCAACAACAACCAAAATATGTGTATACCCATTAGAGGAAGGAAAAGGTCCCATGTAATCAAATCCCCAAACATCAAATGGTTCAACAACAAGTGAATAATACATAGGCATTTCTTGACGCTTACCGATATTACCTATTCTTTGACATTCATCACAAGCAAGACGAACTTACGGGCATCCTTGAAGAGAGTAGGCCAATAAAATCCAGATTGCAATACCTTGTGAGCAGTTCTATCTCCAGCATGATGTCCTCCATATGCTTCAGAGTGACATTTCCGTAGGATTTGTCCCTGTTCATGCTCAGGTACACCATGTCTAATAATACCATCAACTCCTTCTTTATAAACATGTGGATCATCCCAAAAGTAATGTCTTAAATCATTGAAGAATTTTTTCTTTTGTTGGTATGTGAAGCTAGGTGGTAAATATTTAGCAACAACGTAATTAGCATAGTCAGCATACCAAGGAGTGTTATGAGCAACATTTATTGGAGCTAACTGCTCATCAGGAAAATGATCATCAATAGGTAGTGGGTCATCAAGCACATTTTCAAGCCTAGATAAGTTATCGGCTACGGGGTTATCAACTCCTTTTCTATCAGTGATATGTAAATCAAATTCTTGTAGCAAGAGAACCCATCGAATAAGTTTAGGTTTAGCATCTTTCTTTTCCATAAGATATTTAATACCAACATGATCAGTGTGAACAATTACTTTTGAATCAAAAATGTAAGATCTAAATTTATCACAAGCAAACACCACTACTAAGAATTCTTTTTCAGTAGTTGCATAATTTTGTTGAGCATTGTCTAGAGTTTTACTAGCATAATGAATAACATTCAGTTTCTTATCAACTCTTTGCCCTAGAATAGCACCAACAACATAATTACTAGCATCACACATAATTTCAAAAGGCAAGTTCCAATCAGGAGGTTGAACAATAGGTGCAGAAATTAAGGCTTTCTTGTGTGTTTTGAAGGCTTCTAAACAATCATCATCAAAAACAAAAGGAACATCGTTTTGCAAAAGATTCGTAAGAGGCCTAGAAATTTGAGAAAAGTCTTTTATAAATCTCCTATAGAAACCAACATGACCTAGGAAACTACGAATACCTTTGATATCTTTAGGACATGGCTTTTTCTCAATTGCATCAACCTTAGCTTTGTCCACTTCAACACCTCTTTCAGAAATATTATGACCCACGACAATACCCTCAGTAACCATAAAGTGGCACTTCTCCCAAGTCAAGAAAAGATTTGTTTGTTCACATCTCTGCAAAACTCGATCAAGATTGCTTAAACAATCATCAAAAGACTTCCCATAAACAAAGAAGTCATCCATGAAAACTTCAACAATCTTTTCACAAAAGTCAGAGAATATAGCATTCATACATCTTTGAAAGCTAGCAGGTGCATTGCATAAACCAAAAGGCATATGTCTATAAGCATAAGTTCCAAAGGGACAAGTAAAAGTGGTCTTTTCTTGATCAGGTTGGGAAACAGGTATTTGTGAAAAAACAGAATATCCATCAAGGAAGCAAAAATGTGTGTTCTTAGATAATCTTTCTAACATTTGTTCAATAAAAGGCAAAGGGTAATGATCTTTTCTAGTTGCTTTGTTTATTTTTCTAAAATCAATTACCATTCTATAACATGTAACAATTCTTTGTGGAATAAGTTCATTCTGATCATTAGGAACAACAGTAATACCTCCTTTCTTAGGGACACAATGAACATGACTTACCCATCTACTATCAACTATAGGATATATTATACCTTCTTCCAGAAGTTTTAAGATTTCCTTTCTTACCACTTCCACTACAAAAAAATACACTTTCGTGATGATACGTGTTTGTCACAGTAGGTCACATTTTTTTCCATGCATGTACATCCATGACGATTTTATGACAGATAGTCATACCTGTGCTGTCGTAGAAGTGTTCCATGACATTACCAAAATTATCATCAAGGAAGTGTCCACTTCCATGACGATAAATGGCGTGTCATGGAAATGCTTTCGTCAAGGGTAACCGACACGTGGCATCCACCGTAACGGGTCGCCTTAAGCTATCGGGTTCCGATTTGGATCCGATAACCCGTTAACAGCCCAGACCAATGGGGATTTTCCACGTGTAAAATCATCATTGGCTGGAGGAATCACGTGTCTACTCCTCGGTGGGCCAGATGTCGTCCGTCCAATGGAGGAGACATGCCTATGATACGTCGACACGTGCCAGGGCCCAACAGAGGCCCATATAGGTTAAAAAAGCCGGCCCAGTCAAAGGCCCATAGTACTTACTCGGGTACTAGTGGGCCAGCCCAATAACGACATGTTTAAACGTGGCCCACTTACGGCTCGAAGCCAGATCTAGCCCGTTAATTGTTCGCCGAATATTTGGGCCCTATTACGGCCCAGTGACTTTCGGCCTGTTAGAGGCCCGATGTAGACATGGGCCCATTTTAGCCTAGTGTGTCTTTCGGCCTGGGAATGGCCCATGCTGCCCATGGGCCATATGGTCCGACTAGACATCCGGCCCACTAACGGCCCGTGATAAAGGTGGCAACAGTTCAGCCCAACGAGACTTTGGGCCTGTTAAAGGCGTGTCGTATAATTTGGCCCGTTGATGCCTGTACTAAGCTTTCGGACTCTTAAAGGCCCATGATATCAGTGGGCCAACTAAGGCCCAGATATGTTTCAGCTTAGTAATGGCCCGTCATATAACTGGGCCAAAAAAGGCTCGGTCTACATTTCAGCCTGCTGAAGGCCCGTCGATGACTAATGAAAATTGAGGACTATCGGATTCTGGATTCCGGCAAACCCTTGAGGTTCGAACACTAGGCTGCGCACGAAGATCTCTCCCTTCTTAGCTCGCTCTCGCAACGATCTCAAGGCCTAGCTCGCCGAACCCAAGGAACAAGAGACACGAGAGTCTATACTGGTTCGGGCCACCGTTGTGGTGTAATACCCTACTCCAGTGTGGTGTGGTGGATTGCCTCGTAGGCTGAGGATGAATAGTACAAGGGATGAACAACCTCCTGAGGAGAGGTGTTCTTAAGCTCGGTGAGCTTGTGTGTGTGAGGATGGTCTGAATGATCCCCCACCAGCTAGGGTGGTGGCTAGCCCTATTTATAGAGGCCCCGGGTCCTCTTCCCAAATGTTTAGGCGGGAAGGGATCCCACAACGGCCAAGTTTGAAGGTGGACAACTAGTACAAGCTATCCTGACAAAAGGTGGTCTTCGCCTGCCAAAGGCTCTGGTGGTGACGCCGTCGTGGGCTCCGCGGTAACCTTCGTCCTGCCGTCCTGCTGGTCTTGGTCTCGTTGCACCGATATGGAAACCTTTGCCTGACGTCTCGGGACTCCTCGCCTGCGCTTGCCCCTTTAGCACCAAAGAGGCAACTGGACCTCTGCGCCCGCTGGCGCCCGCCTAGCCTTGGTCGTCATGGCTCACATCATGCGCACCTCGCGAGGTGCCCCCTTGCATAGATATCTCCGCTCCTCGGGAGCCTTCCTAGAGAGGCGGCCCCTGAGGAGGTCTTGCATCGTCCCCTCGCGAGACTTGGCCCCTTGCGAGGGTCTCGAGTGGTTGCTGATGAAGATGGGCCATACCAGGCGTTGGTGGAGCCACGCCCTGGGCTGCAGGCAGGCAAGTCTGGGTACCCCCGTTCCCAGGACGCCGACAGTAGCCCCCGGGCCCAAGGCGCGCTTGGACTTGGCTTCGAGGCGAAGCCAAAGGGCAAGTGCGGAGCACCGCGGGCCCCAATAGCCTGCTGCCTCGATTGTCGTGTGGCGACCGACGGGACATGGGTGTCTTGACTTCCCCATGCTGCCTCGGCAACCGCCCGACTGACAAAAGGCTGGCGCGCGCCGCAGCGCCCTCATTGCCTTCATTCGCCTTGCTCCAGATCCCCTTTCTCCTTCGTGCCCCAAGGAACCTTCAATCCGCCGGAAATCCTCCTCGAGCTCGCATCTGATGGCGCTCGACAAGGCCAAGGCCTCGCGCATCTCGCCCGCCTGGTATGAGCTGGCCTTGAGCGTGCCCACCGTCTCAGAGGAAAAGCTTGCCGCCGCTCGCCGGATGACGGTGGGTGACGACGACGAGGGAAGAGAGGCGGCGCTGCGGGCCGGCTCCGCCAAGCTTGAAGCTCCAGGTAGCACCTTCCGTCCTTTCTTCTGGAATAGCGCGTTCCCAGGGCTGGTTCCTCCTTTTTCTGATTTCTTCTATGTTGTGCTTAGCCACTACGGCCTCCATGCTCTCCACCTCCATCCCAACTCCGTTCTCCTCCTGTCAATTTTTGCCTTCTACTGTGAGGCATTTGTGGGGGTGATGCCATCTGTGGCGCTGCTGCGCCATTTCTTCTACCTTCGGGTCAAGGACGGCCACTGCTCGGGATGCGCCAATTTCCTCGCAGCCAACGGGACCAATGCAATCTCGAAGGCGGGGAAGAAGGCCGAGGGCTTCAGGAAGAAATGGGTCCTCATGGATGCCAAGTGCTCCTACCCCCGGTTGTCGCTGTCGACTGGGATGCCTTCTTCCGACGAGAGTTGGCTCAGTGCGAAGCTCACCGACCCTCGGGCGAAGCATGTGCTGGAGAAGATGGCCGCTGACTTGAAGCCTGACGACCTGAGGGCGTAAAAGCTGACGGGGGCCAAGACACTCAAGGAGTTTCTGGCGCAGCGCCTGGCCCCGCTTCAGTCGCACTCGCGCCCCCTGTGGAAGCTCGAGGACGAGGGGGATGACCTCCGTTTGCGCCTCGACTCTTTGTCCGACGAGGAGCTGGATGCGGCCCTGCGACTCCTGGTCAGGGAGGACCAGGGGTTCCCGCCGGACTCGCACCTTCCGCTGTACCGTCGTGCTGATGGAGCGGAGATTGCTGCCGCCATACCCGTCTTCAACGAGTACGGGATTGTGCCGCCGGTGCCCGCCGATGCCCCAGTGGAGCTGTCCTCCGGTAGCTCCGACGAGGATGAGGAGTGGGATTCGGATGCGACCCGGGAGGGGTCAGGGGAGACTTCCCCTCCGCACAAGGCCGATCTCCTCCACGCTTTCCCTGATGATGACGACGTCGACGACCACCCGGTGAGTGAGGCTACGCCCCCCGGTGGGGTCACCACGAGGTCCAAGGTCACCCCCCCCGAAGAAGCCGCCGGCAGGGGTCCCGATGAAGAGCAGGTCTGTGCTGATCTCCCGAGATGGTTCCCCTGTTCTGACACTGGCCAGTGCTGTCGCAGGGTCGGCCGCTGCGGCTTCGTCCGCTCCTTGAACTCGCAAGCCGGCACCATAGGCCGCAAGGCCCCCGGACTCCGTGCTTTTGAAGAGGCCGCGGGACTACGCTGCCGTGGACCAGTGAGCATCATGTCCTGATTCTGTTCTTGCTCCTGCTTCTATCGCTGCTTCCTGACGTTCTTTCCTTGTACTGCCAGGCCGACGCTGGCGGCGAAGAAGAAGAGAGAGGGAGCGGCCGCGCCCTCGGGGGCCAAGTAGCCTAGCACGGCCGCGCCTCCTACGACACAGAAGGGTGGCAAAGGTGCCAATACTTCTCCAGCTCGGTCGTCCTCGTGTGGCCCGGTGGACCGTTCTCAGGAGAAGGCGACCTCCCCAGCCAAGTCGGCTCCGGAGGCAACTATCCTCAGCTCGCCCGTCGATGTTCCAAAGATTCAGGAGCCCCCAGTTTCTCTTCCTGCTATCGTCGGCTCGCAGGCCGTGGCGATGCCGCAGCCTCCTCCTCCCGTCGCACCGCTGGCCCATGACCCTACTGCTTCGCCCGACGCTCTGGAGGGAGCTCTCTCCGTGCTGACGCGGCTTGGGTGACCTTCAAGGCGCTGACCGTCGCCTGGTGGCGGGGCGCCTGGAGCTGGTCTCGGGTTGGTGGCACTCCGACACGTCTGTCATGGAGGCGCTGGGCCAGGCCGTGGCAGCTTCTGAGGAGGACAAACGGGCCTTCGACCAAGCCTCGGTCGCCCGCGAGGTGGCGCTAAAGGATGCCGAGGCCGCCAAGGAGCATTGCCGGTTGATGGAGACCATGCGCAATGAGCACGCGGCCGAGTGATACGTCTCCGTCGTATCTATAATTTTTGATTGTTCCATGCCAATATTATACAACTTCCATATACTTTTGGCAACTTTTTATACTATTTTTGGGACTAACATATTGATCCAGTGCCAGTTCCTGTCTGTTGCATGTTTTATGTTTAGCAGAATATCCATATCAAACAGAGTCCAAACGGGATAAAAAAGGACGGAGATTATTTTTGGAATATTCGGAGAATATGGGAAGGAAAATCCACGCGAGACGATGCCCGAGGGAGGCACGAGGCAGGGGGCGCGCCTCACCCCCTGGGCGCGCCCCTGACCCTCGTGGGCCCCCCGTAAGGCGGTTGATGCCCTTCTTAGGCCACAAGAAAGCTAATTTTTAGGAAAAAATCACGGCGAAGATTTCAGTCCAATCGGAGTTACGGATCTCCATATATATACGAAACGGTGAAAGGGCAGCAGGAGAACGCAAAAACAGAGAGAGACAGAGAGATAGATCCAATCTCGGAGGGGCTCTCGCCCCTCCCATGCCATGGAGACCAAGGACTAGAGGGGAAACCCTTCTACCATCTAGGGAGGAGGTCAAGGAAGAAGAAGAAGAAGAAGAAGAAGAAGGGGGGCCCTCTCCCCCTCTCTTCCGGTGGCGCCGGAACACCGTCGGGGTCATCATCATCATCGCCATCTTCACCAACAACTTCACCGCCATCATCACCAACTCTTCCTCCCTCTATGCAGCGGTGTAATCTCTCTCTTACCCACTGTAATCTCTACTTAAACATGGTGCTCAATGCTATATATTATATCCCAATGATGTATGGCTATCCTATGATGTTTGAGTAGTTCCGTTTTGTCCCATGGGTTATTTGATGATCAAGATTGGTTTGAGTTGCATGTTTTATTATTGGTGCTGTCCTATGGTGCTCTCCGTGTCGCGCAAGCGTGAGGGATTCCCGTTGTAGGGTGTTGCAATACATTCATGATTCGCTTATAGTGGGTTGCGTGAGTGACTGAAACACAAACCCGAGTAAGGGGGTTGTTGCGTATGGGATAAAGAGGACTTGATGCTTTAATGCTATGGTTGGGTTTTACCTTAATGATCTTTAGTAGTTGCGGATGCTTGCTAGAGTTCCAATCATAAGTGCATATGATCCAAGTAGAGAAAGTATGTTAGCTTATGCCTCTCCCTCAAATAAAATTGTAATAATGATTACCGGTCTAGTTATTGATTGCCTAGGGACAAAGAACTTTCTCGTAACAAAAAGCTCTCTACTAAAACTAATTTACTTGTGTCTTTATCTAAACAGCCCCTACTTTTTATTTGCGTGCTCTTTATATTCTTGCAAACCTATCCAACAACACCTACAAAGTACTTCTAGTTTCATACTTGTTCTAGGTAAAGCGAACGTCAAGCGTGCGTAGAGTTGTATCTGTGGTCGATAGAACTTGAGGGAATATTTGTTCTACCTTTAGCTCCTTGTTGGGTTCGACACTCTTACTTATCGAAAGAGGCTACAATTGATCCCCTATACTTGTGGGTTATCACCAAGGCTCGCGACCGCAAGGCGGAGGAGAAGAAAATGAAGGCCCGGGAAGACGCAGTCAATGGCCATGACGCCAAGCTGGAGCTGCCGGCGAGGGCGTAGGCTGCAGAGTGCAGCCGCCTGGAGAAGCTGAAGAAGAAGGTGGAGGCAGAGAAGGCCCAGCTGGAAGCCAAGGTGAAGGTTCTTACCAAGGATCGCGCGGCCTTCAAGTCTCTTGAGGAGAGGTCCCGTGCGGCACTGCGGGGACTCTACGAGAACGGCTTGTTGAAGCCGCTGGCGACCGATGATGAAGGCCCAGCCCAACTGCTCCCTCATCTTGTCATGGCGCTGGAGGACGTCGTCGATGGGATCGGCCCCATGGTGGAGGGGGAAGCCCGCGTGCTCTCCTCTTCTGCCATGACGCACGTCTTCAGCCACCTCCATCTTTGTGACCCTGATGCTGACCTTGGCAAGCCGCTTGAGCCCATGGAGGAAGGGCGCTGCGCAGCCGCTGCCGAAGCCGTGAAGGGACAGGTGGAGGCCCTGTTGAAGAAGTTCCTTTCCATCGACCCCGCACCTCTAGCCGATGGTGCCGCCGATCCTACGTCCAAGGCCAACGACACGACTGACGGTGACTTTGTCGACGGGAAGGCACCTCCTGACTACGGCGCCCAAGGCTGAAGAAGAGGCTTGCTGGTGAACGATGGCACTCCTTCCCACTTTACTTTCCTGCGAACTTTCCTGCAACATGCGACGTGCCTCGTGGAGGCGTTAAAACGTCCGTTTGGTGTTAAGGAACATTATGCTGTGTAATATTTTGTTTAGATTCTGCGATCTCCTTTCTGTTTGCTTGATGTTCTACGTCGGCAGGGCCCGACCCCGCGCATTCCTCAGCCGCTGTTGGGCCGTCTGGATCACTAGGACGGGACCAAGGGGTGAGGGGCTACGTGACCAGTTAGGCTCCTAAGTCGTGATGCCCAGGAGTCCCCCTTGGCGCGCAAACAGCCTGCGGGAAGGAGATGCGAAGGTAAGCCTTAGTGTTCTACATCGGCAGGGCCCGACCCCGCGCATACCTCAGCCGTCGTTGGGCCGTCCGGATCACCAGGACGGGACCAAGGGGTGAGGGGCTACGTGGCCAGTTAGGCTCCTGAGTCGCGATGCTCAGGGGTCCCCATTGACGCGCAAACGTCCTTCATACCTATCCTCGCCGAGGTCCCGCTCGGGAGGGGCGCGCGATGAACAGGTCCGAGGGACCTAGCAGGGCGGCGTACGCTAGGCGTGACCTGAGCATAGCCCCCGTGCCCAGCCCCCTCGCGCGACTCTCCCGAGGGGAAAGTGTTGCGGCGAGGCTGGACACTAAGCCGGGTGGCTCCCTGAGGTTGATACAGCCATGGGGCCGCCCTCAGTTTTTTATCACCAGCGCGGAGCATAGCGCTTCCGCACTTGCACGGGCATAGCCGCTCCTCGACCGTGTCGACTGCCAGCGCGGAGCATGGTGCTTCCACTAGTGCGTGGGTGAGGGCTCCCTCTGAGTGGAGCCCCGGGGCGTGTACAACCCCGCCTGACACATGGCTTGCACGGCAGGGCTAGACGAGGTGTGTCTGGGCACTCGTGAGCCAACACGGGACTCACGAGGCTCTACCTCAAGGCGGGTTGCCCCTGGTCTTGATTCTTGATAGCTTCAGTGGTCCTTCGAGATGGTTAGGCAACCTGCGCTGGACGAATCTCCTGAGGCGATCACATGAGGAGGCCAGACACCAATGACCCCAGGAGGTGACGTGAACGGGGCCGGCCCGCCAGACAGAGCTCAGTCCTTGGGTTTATCAACGCTGTAGGGACGGACCCGAGCACAGACGCCGTGCCTAGCCTACTCACGCGAAGAATCCTAAAGAAAGACAACCAGCGCGCGCCTCCCGTGGTAATGAGGGCAGTCACGGGTGGGGTATCGAAGTACCGGACAGGCAGGTGACAATCATGGAATGACTCAAGCAACAAGACAGGTTAGCTCAGATAAATGCAAGAACGATACATGCCACTGGGACGGACCCGAGCGGCCTGGGGAAGATGCAACCCGAGGGCCGCTCCCAACAGAGTAAGCTAAAGATGCAAAAGGATACACGTCTCAGGGACAGACTCGTGCAACTTGGGGATAATGCTGCCCGAGGGGCGCCCCCAACTGAGTGAACTGGAAAGGTTCACCTGATACCATAGCTGGAGCGATGTTGGAGTAGCCGAGATGCATGCCGAAGAGTTGTTCCTCATGAGCCGTCAGGGTCCTAAGCCTCAACAGGCTCCGCAGGCCCAAGTGGCTCCTAGAGAACCGTCATGATCTCCTCTAGGACGGCGTGATGCCTGGCCTCTTGAGCCACCAGGATGCTCCGCAGGTGGCGCTGGAAGGTGACAGGCGTGTTCGGCAAGCCGAATGGCATGCAAACGTAGCTGTCAGGTAGACCCTCGCACCGTCCAACGCGCGAAGGCCAGAAACGTCCCTGAGATGCGGCCCTGTTGAGCCCTGGAATATCGATGCAGACGCGCAGCCCACCGTCCTCGCCAGGATGGGGGGCTGCGCCGCGGTTGCCGCGTATGTTCCTTGCCTCTTAAAGCTCCTAAGTCGCCTTGGTGATGAACTCCTGAGCACTGGGTGCTCCACTCCATGCACCCTCTTGAGGGAAACATGCGGCGAAGCACGCCTCCACATGGTGCCCGAGCACCTCCCTCATGATGTTGGCTAGGTCTGAGGCCCTCCAGAAGAGAGCCCCTGAGCCCAGCCTGAGGAGGGTGTTGGGCGCGCCTTCCTATGCGAGGGAGGGAGGCGCCCCAGCTGCGGGCGCAGATCCTGAGGTGGTGTCGCTGGAAACGCCGCTCTCCTGAGGCCCTGGGTGGAATAGTTGCTTCTTCTTCTTAGGGATGTCCTCCGGAGGGTACAGGGTGCCTTCGTTGTCGGGGTCTTCGGCCGTTGCGGCTTGGTAGGTGCGCTCGAGGGAGCACACCGCATCTCTTTCTTCGCATGGAACCATGATGACGCCGCCGCTCCCTGGCATCTTGAGGACGTTGTAGCCGTGGTGGGTTACTGCCATAAACTTGGCCAAGGCTAGATACCTGAGGACGGTGTTATACGGCAGGCAGATGTGGGCGACGTCGAAGTCGATGAGCTTGGTGCGGTAGTTGTCACGCTGGCCGAAGGTGACAGGGAGGCGGATCTGCCTTATCGGGGTGGTGGAGCCATCGGTCACTCCTGAGAAGGGCTTGGTAGGCTGCAGCTGATCGTAAGGCACTTGGAGGCTATCGAATGTCTTGACGGATAGGACATTGAGCCCTGCGCCGCCGTCGATGAGGGTCTTGGTGACTTGGACGTTGCTGATGACGGGTGAGCAGAGCATCGGGAGGCGCCGGCGGTTGCCGCGCACTTGAGCAGGTCTGACGAGCTGAAGGTGATGGCGCACTTGGACCACTTGAGCGGCCGCGTGGCTTCGAGCCTGGGAAGGGTTGCGTTCACCTCACGAGCAAACTGCTTGAAGATACGCTGAGAGGCTGGGGCTTGAGCGCCACCCAAGATGCAGGCAATAGCGCGAGGCTCCTGGAAGCCCCCAGCCCCCTCGTCTGATGCTAGTCGTCGTTCCTCCTTGGTGGTGGCGGCAACGGAGGGAGCCCTGCGTTGCTTTGAGGACGGTCCTCACGAGGCTGGTCCCTCAAGGCGCCCTCGCGAGGCTGGTCCTGCCAGCGATCCTCACGAGGTCGGTCACACCACTCCTGGTGGGGGCGGCGGTCGTCCCAGCGTCCCCCACTTTATCCTCCTCCTCGGCCGTAGCCCCGGTCGTTGCGCTTGGGGCGTCGGCTGAAGCGCCCATCGCGGATGGCCCTGAGCTCCTGACAGTCGCTGATGTTGTGGCTGTGAACGTTGTGGAAGGCGCGGAACGAGCGGTTGGCCTTGGATGACTCAGTGTGGTCACGCCGCGCTTCATCTCTGGCTCCGCCACGAGCACGACAGCCCCCTTGCGCTTCACGTCCTTGATCTTGGCCTTCTTGTCCTCCTGGTCGGCAGCTGGGAGCTCGAGGAGGGAAAGGCGCCCTTCCTTAGCCCTTGCGCACTTGGTTGCCATGTTGAACATTTCCAGGGCCGTGCATAGTTCCTCGTGGATGGCGATCTCCTCCTTCATCTTGACATCGCAGACGCCATCGGAGAACGCGGAGATGATGGCCTCGTCCGTCACCTTGGGGATCTTGAGGCGGACACCGTTGAAGCGCTAGATGTACTTCTGTAGAATCTCCCCTGGCTGCTGCTTGATGCGCCACATGTCGCCCGCCGCCGGCGGGCGGTCGCGAGTGCCCTGGAAGTTGGCGACGAAGCGCTCGCGCATCTCGCCCCAGGAGGAGATCGATCCTGCAGGCAAGTTCAGAAGCCACGAGAGCGCACCGTCTTTGAGGGCCATGGGAAACCAGTTTGCCATGACTTTTTCGTCGCCGATGGCCGCCTCGATGCTCAGCTCATAGAGCTGCAGGAACTCCGTGGGGTCGGGGGTGCCGTCGTTGCACGGAGGCAGGTCTGGCTTGAACTTGTCGGGCATGACAACGCTGTGCAGTTCGGGGGTGAAGGCACGGCAACCTGTTGTGGTCACCGGAGCCCGCCGCGGAGGCGGACCCTGATCTTGATATCCACGCGCCACCGCCGCAGGCGGCGCGCGGTCTTGACGTGGCGGTGCTGGGACTGCAGGAGCGTTTCCTTGCGGCCGAGGGACTTCTTGGCAGCTTCCTTCTTCTTGTGCGGGCGCCTGGCACGGCGGGTCACGCCGCGGGGCCGCGCGTCTTGGTGCGAGGGCGGCGTCTTGATGCGGAGGTGGTGGTGGCGCTCCGTGGGCTACGCCGCCCGCTGCTGGAGGGGGGCGAGGTAGCGAGAGGGATGGCACAGGAGAGCCCCCGGCGGCGCTGACAAGCTCGGTGATGCGGTCCAGCCAGTCCTCGTAGAGGTCGTCGACCGGGCGGTAACACGGGAGCTCGCGTGCCATGAGCAGCATGGCCTGCGCGTCCGTGGGCGCGCGACGAGCATGGGACGACGAGCCGGACGACGGGGTGGCGGTGCGTCCATCTCGCCGCACGGAAGGGTGCAGCGATGAAGCTTGCTGCTCGTTTCCTGCCGGGCCGGTGGCGGCGTTGGCAGCGGGTGATGGAGAACGGCGGGGAGGACCGCGAACGGGCGCCGTCTGAGCGACACGGGCAGCGAGGGTGGCCCGGCGCTCAGCATGGGCTCTGCGAGCGTCAGCCATGGATACGGCGGAGCGTGGATCGACGGAAGAAAGGCTTCATCGCACCCTTACCCGGCGCGCCAAATGTTGGATTCTGGGTTCCGGCAAACCCTTAAGGTTCAAACACTGGGGTGCGCACGAAGATCTCTCCCTTCCTAGCTTGCTCTCGCAACGATCTCAAGGCCTAGCTCGCTGAAACCAAGGAACAAGAGACACAAGAGTTTATACTGGTTCGGGCCACCGTTGTGGTGTAATACCCTACTCCAGTGTGGTGTGGTGGATTGCCTCGTAGGCTGAGGATGAACAGTACAAGGGATGAACAACCTCCTGAGGAGAGGTGTTCTTGAGCTCGGTGAGCTTGTGTGTGTGAGGATGGTCTGAATGATCCCCCACTTGCTAGGGTGGTGGCTAGCCCTATTTATAGAGGCCCCGGGTCCTCTTCCCAAATTTTTAGGCGGGAAGGGATCCCACAACGGCCAAGTTTGAAGGGGGGCAACTAGTACAAGCTATCCTGACAAAAGGTGGTCTTCGCCTGCCAAAGGCTCTGGTGGTGACGCCGCCGTGGGCTCCGCAGTGACCTCCGTCCTGCTGTCCTGCTGGTCTTGGTCTCGTTGCACCGATATGGAAACCTTTGCCTAACGTCTCGGCACTCCTCGATTGTGCTTGCCCCTTTAGCACCAAAGAGGCAACTGGTACTCTGTGCCCGCTGGCGCCCGCCTGGCCTTGGTCGTCGCGGCTCACGTCACGCGCACCTCGCGAGGTGCCCCCTTGCATAGATATCTCCGCTCCTCGAGAGCCTGCCTAGCGAGGCGGCCCCTGAGGAGGTCTTGCATCATCCGCCTCGTAAGGCTTGGCCCCTCGCGAGGGTCTCGAGTGGTTGCTGATGAAGATGGGCCATACCAGGCCGTTGGTGGAGCCACGCCCTGGGCCGTAGGTAGGCAAGTCTGGGTACCCCCGTTCTGAGGATGCCGACAAGGCGCAACATGCATTTCGGTCTGCTAAAGGCCCATGGTTTCTTCTGGGCCGTAACAGGCTATCAGAATATTCAGCCTGTTAATGGCCCAAAGCTACATGGGCCCAAGTAAGCGCTGGGTCCACTAAAGGCCCAACTAAAATTTGGGCCAAATATAGGCCGGAGTAAGTTCTGGGCCTGGCGCAAAGTGTGAAGTCCCCAATGGCCTTTCGGGCCCAAGAAAGTTGCAGGCCGACCCAATTGTGGCTCGCTAAAAACTAGGCCCGTTAGAGGCGAATGTTTCGGCCCGGTCGACTACATCATATTTTTTCAGATAGCGAATGATGGCAGTAACTAGTAGGAATTAAGAACAAACCTACTCTATACAATAAATAAATTACGGCATAGTAACTTAGAATAAACCTACACTATACAATAAAGGATTTATGGTATATTACATCCAATGGGCATCGAAGTTCGCCACCAGTGATCATAAAGCGCACCGAAGAAGCAGATTACAAAAACTGGGCACCATTGCAGTGTAACAAAATAATACTGAACCGAGACCACTTCCAAGACAGTTCAAGAAAGGTTAGCCTTGCACGGGAACTGCTGCGCAAGCTGCTGAGCAAGGTTGTGAGACCGGCCTAGCATGTCAGTCATAGCTTCCAGGTGTAGCTGTTTAGCAATGAGGTTCTCATTGGTGTCCTCCGCAATCTTTCTTACAGGTAGGACTTCAAGTCGAAGTTGAGTTGCAGAATGCCTTTCTGCTAGAACTTGGGACTTAAGAAGTCGAACTGATTCAGACAGCGAATTCTGTGAGCTTGTCTGACTGCTAGTCTCAAGTAACTTGAACACTGCATCAAGACAAGACTTTGGGCTTGTCTCGCTATCTTCAAGATGTTTTGCCTTCTTTCCTGCAATATATGTTGGGTTTGTCTCACAGCCTTCAGCAGACTTGTGCATGCCATCAGGCATATCACCCTGAAACAAGCAGAGACATGACATTTTTTGCATGTGTGTAAACAAAGATGATAACTGTGCTGTCAATTCCATCCAATTTCAAATTAGAAAATAAAGAGTAAGTTTAAAATATCAATAGCATAATTTGGCATTGTTCATAATGCGGGGAGCTTCACCACACTGCTAGATTACCATGTCAACATAACAAGCATACATGAAGGGCAAAGACAATCATTGTATCTATTTTGGTTAATGTGCATGGCATGTTTTTCATACCATCAGCCACATCAGTAAGATAAAACAGGAGATGACAAGGTGCAAACGTGGGCTGCTTCACCACACACTGGATTATAGATCCACAAAAACAAGCATACATATACGGAGTATTGAGTAATGTGCTTGCTATGAATAAGGAATTTGGTTTTACAAGTAAAACTTGGAATTTACGGTTGTTGCGAACATGCATTTTGATAGAAACAACAAACTAAACAACAGTTAACGATATGGAGTATGAGAAAATTAAACAACAGTTGAGGATAAAGACTTTAGAAGGACTGACTTACATTAACAGTTAACATCGGCTTTATAATGCCCTTCTCCATGTCAAGGGAAGGATAACTCAAGAATTTCAGCACATAATCTTCTTCATAAGCATTGTCTGTACTCTACATTTTGTAGAGAGTAATTATAGATATGATAATACTGGAAGGGATAGAGGATAATGAAGATAAGATGCAGATTGATGCTACATAATCAACTACCAATCCCTGGAAGTACAAGCATTATAGGACAAATGTACTGACAAGAGCAATGGGCACACTTCTGCATTGGCATTGTTTGTGTATTCAACTTTTTGGTAAGATTGAATGTAGATATGATATTTTCTAGTAAATGGTGGGTGAGGGAGATAAGATGTAGAATGCTACACAATGAACCAATCCCTCTTCCCATAATATAAGAGTGTTTTGAACACTGGTGTACTGTACAAAACATTCTTATATTATGGGACAGAGGGAGTAGCTGTTAATGTAAGTATAGTGATAGACGACGTTCAGTCCTTACAAGAGGACTGCAGAGCTAAACCTCTTCAAAAGCATTGGGTTGATTCTAAATTTATGTAAGAGTCCATACGGATCTTATAATGTCCACCAAATGGACGATAACGAGGCTAACATGTGCATTGATGCTACATAATCGACCAGCTATGAAAGTATGTATGGTCATACAGAGCAAGAGGTACTCACAAGAGCAATGCAGTGTGCAGTACAGTTGCGAGATTCTGTGATCCCTTGAGAATGAATGTTCTTCTGCTAACAGTTTTCATACAAGTGAGACATTAAGGCAAATGCAGAAATGTAGTTCAAATTGTGATGTGATATCATAGACAGTACCTTACGCTGCAGACGAGACCAATGTGTACCAAGATTATTCCAGTCACCGTCTGATAAATGTAGCACCGGAGACTTTACAAAAAAATTGATTAGAGGCTTGCCATCGAAGTGCGCTTGCCTCAGGTAGTAACGTTACTTCATCAACGAGTGCTTGAAAAGCACAACCAACCCTTGCTCGTCTTGACAATCCAGTTTGGTCCTCACCTATTTAAAAGAATGAAATTTTGTGTCTTCTGTCAGCAGAAACATATGCAGTAATTACCATGAATAACATTAGTACATTACTTACGCATAAATTGCGGAGGAAGACTGGAAATTGTTCTGTGTCTGCGGTATAATCTTTGCATGAAGGAAAGATGCGCACAAAGTTCCTGACAACAATATAAGCTTCGACTTCTAAACTGGGAAGAAATGGAACAGGGGTCCTATTTGCTGCAATTGGGGCTCTCTCTGGTTCGAAAAGGGATTTGGCAACTGGATTTGGTGTACTCTTTGCTGGAATGTGGGTTTTGAGTCGTAGAGCTGGTGCTATGTCAACTGGCATCATCATACTGTTTGCTGCAGTTGGGGTCTACTGAGTTGGGGCATCAGAGATGACCAGTGTAGTAGGGCTAGAGTCTGCTAGAGTTGGGGCCGTGTTTTGTGGGTCAGGTGATATTGCAACTACACCTAACGGGCTATTTGATTTATTAGGTGTCACTACCTTTTCCAAATAATTTGCTTGTGCTCCTCCGCGATCAGCAATCGCCCTCTTCCTTTTGAACGTCTGATACACAAGAACATCATTTGAATGGATAAATATAGTATGATGACAGACGGAATATGTACTGAACAGGGATAGGCAGGGCGTATTCACATACACGATGTGTAAACTAAGCTAATGGTAGTGCAACAAAGTAGAAGCAATGCAAAGCATCAGTTGCAAGATATGTGCGACCAATATAACCTTGGAAAGTTAGAGCAAGCACCTTGATGGGTGAATAAGATAGGGCATCTGCGTCTGACTCCTCCACTAGGGAGCTACATTGACTTACGTCTCCCTCTAGCTCAGAATCACTATTAGGATCATATTCTGAGCATGAATCTATAGGTGGAGAGTGTTTGCATTGCAACGCATCCAGACATGATTTCAGTCCCTTAAGGCCAAGTTTGACAACCATGCCATTGTTCTGCTTTATTCTTTTCATGCGCGCAAGCTCATAATCATTATGATGTTGTTCAGAATCTGAGATTCATGAAAACATAAAAAGTAGTCAGATTATTTATGGAATGCATTGCGGATTCAACTCGAAGAGTGTCTCCCTATAAACCCCTGCATATGCAAAGTTCACCTGCCAACCGTGCTGACCAAACCACACAGAAATACAAACCTCTTCTGTCTCTATAATAGGTAGACACACATTTCAAAACTGAAGTAGGAACATTAGAATCATATCAAATTCGTATTTGAACAAATAAACTAAGGAATTATGAGTGGCATAATGTTTGGCTTCAAGGGTGGAGTGCTGGTAGTGCGACACAAAGCAAGTAGGCAGATTGTATTCCATGCAAAAGATTGTAGTCTATGTAAAAGGTGGAAATGACACTTTCTTTCTATACAATGCAGTGTTCGTTGCCCACACATGATGGAAGAGATCACACAGAAAAATACTATTCACTCATATCTGTGGTTCCAGTATTTTGAAACAGGGTGGTCCACCCTAAAAGAATATTGACAACAAATATGACAAGGCAAGCATAGATGTAGTGAATCAATCATTTACTTGTGAGCTTGCTAGGACAAGTATGCAGAATTGTAACTGTAGAAAGAGACTGTCCAAAATCTGAATCAAGAAGTTGGTCTAGCACTTATTGTTTGCAACTAATCAACGTGAATAATTGGATATCATATCAAATGAGTAAGAAAGACAAGTAAAATTGTCAACAAACCTGGCCTGTAGTAGTAATCTGGGTCAATGTCACTACGACCAACAATCCAAAATGACTAGTGTCTGCTCCTAGGGCCGGAATTTTGAAACCCTGTGAACTTTACAGGTACTAAAGATTACTGAAATACATCTGAACCATTAAGTGTAGGTAGCACTCAGCACACAACAAACCCTAATGACAGTCATGCCTAATGAGTAATGAATCAATTATAAAATGGGTGATGAGGAGTGGTTGCTGAGTGTTGAGGACGTATCTCAGGATAAATCGGGTTGGCTTAGTGGATGTTGCACACCTGAGACCTGAACGGACTGGGAAGGTAGGCATGGCGGCGTGCCCGGCAGCGGTGACGCTGTTGGGCGAGCGGCTCATGACCTCCTGTTAGTCTGGTGTCTCCTCCTGGAGTCATGCCATCCGGGGATGGCAAGTCGCCAGCGACGCAGGCGGCTGGGGGCGAGTAGAGATCGGAAGCGCAGCAGAACAGGGGGGAATCAAAGCCTGGGCCGACCCAAAATCCTACGGTGGGCCGCGGCCCACCGTGGGCACCCTGTAGAGATACACACCCGAGCGGCGAACATGCATTTTTGAAACTAAATTAGGAACATTTAGCTGACCAATTAAACGACTCTGTTTTGATAATATCATATTCGTATTTGAACAACTAAGCTTGTTTAGCTTGATGGGTGGAGTAGTGCTATTATGACACGAATCACGTATGTTGATCGTATAGTGATCATAAAAGGGGGAAACCCTAAGCATTTTTTTGAGCAAAAGAGGGTTTCCCCTCCGATTTCTATTAAAGAAACCACCACGGAACTAACATGATCAATTAAACCCTAAGCATGATCAATTAAACCATATTATGACTGTGCCATGGCAGATTTAAAGCTGCAAACCGGAGAAATGCTATTTAGCATCCATTGTTTGCTTCGAACTAAGAACTAAGTTCTAAGAGCTAAAAAGAAAGTACAGTAACCAAGTAACGATCTTTTTTTGGTTGAGATCAAAAAGTTCAGGAGATATGAAGTACCACCTCTTTTGTGGCGTCGTGTAGGCATCGGGGGTGTGATGATTGTTGGTGGCGTTGAAGCAGATCTGCGACGGTAGATGGGTGCATCGGGGGATAAGTTCCATTGCGGTGGACAAGAAGGTTGTGTGAGTGTCCCCGGCAAAGAGGATGACGGTGCCGATGAAGCGAGAGGACATGATGCAAGGCTCTAGGTCCGTCGCCGTGGATGAGAAACGTCCATCTCTAGCAGTGGACGACGCGGTCTTGGTAGGTGCTCCGGCATGGTGGAGGACAGTGGCGATGGATGGGGTGGAGGATGGCAGCGATGGATGGGGTGGCGGACGGAGGATGCTGGTGTGGGGATGGTGTTCTAGCGCGGACGGTGTATGAATGGGAAAATGGAGGGAGAGGTATGGAACCATGTTTTTGGGACACGCCTGTCTGAAATATGGGAAAGTTATGAACTTAGCCCCGTTTAAAATTTGGATGTCTCGTCGGTTGGGGATAGGACGGTAATCTCGCATCTCGCCAATATTTGTCCAGAGCGATTTTGGGCGAGGAGAGGGTGTTTTGGCGCCCACGGTTGGCGCCCATAGTGTATGAACATGGCTGATAGGTAGGGCGGTTGTGTCACGTTTGAGTTAAGTTACAAACCTGCCCCTATTGAAATATTTGCCTACATCGATTTCGGCCGAGTCGAGTTTGTTTTGCCGCCCACCGTGTATGAATGGGGAAATAGAGGGAGAGATAGAGGTCATTCGGGCGATCTTAATCAAATGTGTTTTGCCGCCCATGTTTGGGGCCCACCGTGTCGTAATGGGCTCAGAGGCAGTCGTGTCACGTCTAATTGAAGTTACTAACCTACCCCTATGGAGAGAAGTGGAAATCGGGCCGATGGATTGTCCGTGTAAGGGGTAGAAAGTAATTTCCATCTCCCAAACACTTGGCTTCGGGCAACTGATGTGGGAGTGGACATTTTACCGCTTATTTCAAATTTTGGGACAATAAGCATCCATGTTTACCCTGGCAACTAAATTTGAATCCATTTTGTATTCCTATACGAATCTTTATAAATCATTCTGTGTGTTTTCATATATCTTCAAAAGAACGACAAAGATGTATTCCACTGTCATATATGAATATGATTTACAAATGCCGATACTCGAATTATGAAGCTAGAATCCAGTTTAAGGTGAATTCGAATATTTGAAACCACTTTATGTCCAACTCAAGTGTCACATGCAGCATAATGTGTACTCCCATTTAGATATGTACACAAGCGATGTATCAAGATTCAAATACCGAGTCAATCAACCAATAATGTACAAAACTAACAGACATATAAACACTTTAGAGTATATGTATCAATAATATCAACTAACATACATAAGCTGGGTCGTTGTACTTTTTTTGCTAGAAGAGCATCCTTTTTTAGCGAAGCTAGTACAACATCTTGGCCCTTTCCGATGCGTGCCACTTAAGGTCCATCTATACTACTATTATTGCTGAATGCACATTCAGCCCGATTGGCATATTTGTAGGTCTGGCACAGCAATCAAAATGAAATGTCTCAGAGTCTTATCAATTAATACAGACTTGTGCTCAAAAAAATTACAAACCAAAAAACAAAAAATATTACATGATCTCTAAAACAAATGGTTTGATCGATTACATGAACAAACAACACAAAAGGTTATTCAACGATGGAAAGAACATTTCACCTATGATTTACCAAGTGGGAATTTGGTTTCCTTTTTTCCTTCAGGACCTTAACAATGCGTCAGTCTCAGCTTGCTTCGTTTTGAAATCCACCAAATATTTAATGGTTGTCTTGAGTACTGCTTGTGATTGTGCTGTTTGCTTCCTCAACATGTCAACTTCATCTCTAAGTGCAGAAGCATAATCTGTTTCTACCAATAGTTTAGCCTCTAGAGCATCTGCAGTTGACACTACATGATGCACGATTGGGCCGGTGCCACTGCTGTGGGATGATACAACGTCCATGGGGACCTCGATCTTTGATCTTGGACTAACCTGTTTTGCCATTAAAATTCCGATTGGATTCCAAAAAGTTGAAGTTAGCAAATCATCTCAACTGGGAGTTATAACAGCAAACCAGTTAAACAAGCAAGGAATTGAAGAGTTTCAATTGGATGCTGAAAAGTAGTTATTAACATCATTGTAACCGGTTGCAACAGCAAAGCAGTTAAACAAACAAGTTTTGCAAAAGGTACCTGTTGTGGCATTGGAGTTTCTCTTGGATCCTTAAAAGTTGAGTAGCCAGTAACGTGATTAGAGCAACCGGTTGCAACAGCAAAGCAGTTAAACAAACAAGTTTTGCAAAAGGAACCTGTTGTGGCATTGGAGTTTCTCTTGGATCCTGAAAAGTTGAGTAGTCAGTAACTTCATTAGAGCAACAAGTTACAGCAGCAAACCTGTTACACAAATATATTTTTAAAAATGTACCTGCTGTGCAATTGGACTTCCAATTGGATCCTGAAAACTTGAAGTTGGTAAGATGATTATAGCAACAAGTTACAGCAGCAAACCAGGTAAACAAGGAAGTTTCTGAGAACATACCTGTTGTGCCAACGGAGTTTCAGTTGGATCCTGCAAACTTGAATGTTAGCAATCATAAATAAAGTGTTGCAAGAGCCGTAAGAAACTAACATCAAACTAGTAAAACTAACCAGTTTTGGCAACGTATTTAATTACACATGAACTAGTAAAATTAACAAGTTCTTGGTAACGTATTAAAGTAACATCTGTAAATTTCTTTGATGTAAGCAAAATGATTCCAACACATATATAAGTTAAAAAGACGATGTCCCTCATATAAACCTGACAGTTGTCTATCTATGAACATGCAAACATTACTAGTGCTACAAGTGATAACAGCAAACCATTTAAACAAACATGGTATCAGAACGTAAATTACACGTGAATTCTGCTGCACCCTAGAAGTACATATGACCAGCTATCTACGTGCTTAAGTAGCTATTTAAGTTCAGGCAAACAAGTAATGCTTAACAGTAAGTATCAAACACATAGATAGGCGCAATCTATAATAGGATTAACAGGCTATGGCATTATGTAATCAGTAGCAAACTAAATTAAGCCAAGCAACATAATTGAACAATTTTGCAATAAGTGGCTAACTAAAATTTCGAGAAGCAGGTAACTGAACTTACGCTAGCTCTTTGTACAGGCACACTGCAACTTCTTTTTCGCTTACAAGGTTCTATGAAGGAGTCCATGGCATCAATTGCTTGGATACGCAGTCCCAATACTTCTTTCTTCCCACACTGCATTGGTAAGTCGAATGGTTTATCTGATAAGATGGTGTGTCCTTGATATGTTATATGAGGACGGGTTGTCAGACAAGTTGTAGCCACACACATCACATTGGCTTTTACTGTAGATTTCATGCAATTACATTTGGCATATCGAGATCTAAGCAATCTACAATAGGATGAAAAGACTGGCATCCTTCACATTATTGGCGAACTCGATTCATAGAAATGAGCAATTCAACCATTCTGTGGGTAAATCAAAAGTGCCACTAGAATATTTTTCACTACCCCAATCATACACGCAAAAAGGGGCGACGCCACCGTAGGGGCTGGTATGGACGGCCGCCTCGGGTGGCTGGAAAGTGTGCACCTAGTTTGAGTCGTCCAGGTTGGCCCAGGCTAGTTTTGTTCGTCCCAACGCACGAGTAGGCAATGTAAAAAATGAAGAAAAATGTTTCAATTTAGATGTACTATGCAAATTAAAGTTTTTGGCTGGCTCCTCTTCTTTGATAGGCTCAACACTGAGGAAATGTTGGTCAGAAGACATTGGCGGTCCCCTTTGGATGATAACATTTGTGTCATCTGTAATGCTTATGTTTATGAAGACAGAGCATATCTTTTCTTTGAATGTAACTTCAGTTGCGGGGTTTGGAATTACTTGCAAATAGATTGGAGCGTTGGATCTAATATCCAGCACTGTATATCCCAAGCAAGGTAGAGTTTTGGACATCCATTCTTCTTTGAAGTGATGCTTACAACTGCTTGGAATATATGGATTCTGAGGAATGGGAGAACCTTCAGGGGGACAAGGGCTACTTTTGCAGCATGGAGATGTAATTTTGTACATGATATTCTTCTGCTGTCTCATAGACTTAAGGACAGTATTAAGCATAGCCGGGTTGATTGGGTTAATTCCCTTCTATAATGTAAGTTTCTTTCTAACTTAGTATAGGACTGTAACCTTTGAACTTCTTTGTACAGTTTTATTCGCTTGTTTGTTTCAGTAAAGGACTGTGGGGTTTTTACCCTACAGTAAATATTCAAAAAAATTGGATGGGCCAATAACGTAAGTGCAAGGCAGGCCCTATAGCAGGCTCGCGGCTCAAACGAGTGCCTCCCATACCGATTGACAGCAGGAAAAAATCCCAATTCGTTCGCTCCAGCCTCCAGTATGGTTTGCTCCTAACCTAGCCGCCGCTGGACAAACCGACACCGCACTTCCTCGCGCCCTCGTTGGAGGGCCGTCGCCAGGCTTCGAGCGAATGGAAGGACAAGAAGATGAAGATCCAACCCTAGGAGTAGCCTGCGTGGGAGGCAGCGGCGGCAGCACGGGCATGGCATCGAGCTTGCGCAAACGGACAGTCGCAGCTTGCAACAAGAGCATGCGCAACAAGCAGGTACGTCACATCCCTGATTATATCTAATTCAACTATTCAATTTGTGGCCAATAGTTAAACCTGACGGTGTTGTAAAATTGCTTGTATGTAGGGAATCTATGAGAAAATGAAACCAATTTCTGCTTATTTTATAACTCCCCCAATCAATACTGAATTGACTGAACCTGATGTATCTAATCAAGTTTCCGGTGCAAACATAAAAGCTCATGTTGTTCTTGAGCCTGAAGTGTCTAATGAACAGACTGCTAATGAAGGATTTGATGCAAACATTTTACATGCTCCTGGTGATGAACATATAGTGTCTAATGAGGGATCTAATGCAAGCATTTTGCAAGCTCCCATTTAAGGATTTAGTGTTTAATGATGATCTGCTATGTTGTGAGAGACATAGAGATTTGCAGGCATTGATGACAAGCAAATTATAGTACATTTTCATGGCTTGAGAAATCGTCTAGGCCATCTACCAGAAAGTCCCCGTATAATGACAACGTAGTATAAATACTTTTCTAATCTGTTGTTTGAAACTATTGGCATACTTGTGCAGGATAGATATATTGATATGCAGTTTGCGCACTGGTTATAGGTGCAATTACACTTCGATATTTGCAGTCAGAGAACGAATAATTCAAGCAGGTACAGATCAGGTTAGTAGTCCTTGTACACCATGTTGCATTTTGTGTTTTTTGGTGCTTACATCATTTAGTGATTTATAATCTGAACTACTTTGGATCATTAGCTGGTTTTCAAAGTGCATGTAGCTTCACATTTCTCAAGTTATGTTGATTTCCGGAGTGCAAGTGCCTTCGTATTTTTAAGTTAAATGTTCGCCCCTGGTAACTTGAATTCGTGGATCCGCCACTGCACACAAATCATACCCGCAGGCCAGTACAAATTAAATGAAACGCAATGACTTACGCTAGCTCGTTGTACAGGCTCACTGCAGCTCTGCTTGTGCTTGGGATGTTCCATGTACAAGTCCATGTTACCACTTGCTTGGATGTGCAGGCCTTGTGCTCCTTGCATCCCCCTCTGCATTTTTGACACGGCGAATGGTTGATCAAATAAGAGGAATCGACCTTGATGTTGTACCAGAGGACAAATACTTACAAGGTTATACGAGTGTGCAGGATGTGTACCAGATCCCGTAGCACCATCATGCTTCGCTAAAAAATGGTTTTGCTTGTTTCAGATGCTATCTCCAGAAGAAATAAGAGTTACAGTCAGAGTTGCATAGGCGTGTAAGCTAAGAGAGCAGTGAGAGGATATCCAAACATCGTCGGAACAGTGCACAAGGGAATGATGTGTGGATACCTAGTTCGGGCCGGCGTTTGGGCATGCTCGCCTAGCTAGAGTGTGGGTCACTTCAGTGCCGTTGAGGGTGATGCGCTGGCATTGGCTGGCCGTGCACGGATGCAGATCTTGAGTGGCAGCGGAGCGCTACGATGCGGTGGACGAGACCATTGGTGAAGCCCCAACGGGCTCGGGGGGCGAAGGTGCGACGATGTGCTCGGTGAAGTAGCCCCGGTGAGGTGGGAGACGACGTCGGTGAAGCGCACCTGATGTGGTGGAAGTCGGTGTCTGTGAGGCACGTCGGTTGCAGTGGCCGACGTTGTCGATGGACCACCCGGTGCGGTGGACGAGGGCGTAGATGAGGTAGCTCTGATGCGGTGGTGAAGCGCGACCGCCGTCTTCGTCGTCGTCCGGCACGGAGGTGGGGAAAGAGACGAGACGAGGGGTTATTCGAACTTTGCTTGGGATGGCGGCGAGTTAGGGATTTGAGCAATCTGGGCGCGGAAGGGGACAGTGGAGAAGGGGGATTTTGCAGGGCTGGAATTGGGGCCGCCAGATATTTCAATCCGAAACGTGGAAGCGCGAACTTATTTTGTCGTCGTTCTTTTTAGGGGGGGAGGCGGGGGGAGGGAGGGAGGGGGTGGGCGGCTGGGTGCTAAGCGTCCATACGACACACGCGACCACCACGACACGACCATGGTCTGCCTGGTGCGCCTACATTTGAGAATGCAAACGAATCTTCTTTCATTTGCAAACGAATCTGTATGTATTAACATGCCTGTGTTTTCCTTGCAAATAATTAGTCATTCGAAACGAGATACTATAAATTAATTAATGAGGAGTTATTTGAATTATTATTTTTTGAAACGGTATCCACGCTAACATGGATTAGAATGTGTGTCACATAATTCGTTATTTAAATTAGAGTGTGTGTCAAATAGCGATCTCCAATTGTAACGTGGATTTCGCATTTCTCGGTATCCATGCTACTTTTTTAATACAAATTCATATGTATATGATGAACACCATGGTAGTGAGAAAACTTTGGATGGATTCAAACATATGACCTACAAAATAGCACAACAATCGAGTCAATGTCAACTTTTCCAAGCCTAGTATAGCACGAATTCGAAATAATTACCCATATGCATGGTCCTCAGTTCAAATCTTACAATGTACACCGAATTGAAACATCGATATTAAGTCTTGTACTATCTACATTCAAATGTTATTTTTAGCCCCACCCCCACCCCCCAGCACACACGCTACATACTTCCTGTATCGGTCAATCTTCCTCTCCTAACCACGTTAGGAAGCTATCGGTTTTCGACACACGTTCATTCTTTCTCTCCATGTTTCGATCTCTATCTCTCTCAACTACACAACCCCTTTTTCCACTTTGTTACCAAATGTATCTACCTCACACACCCGCCATTGCACCCCATGCTGAGCTCTCTCTCTCTCTCCCTCCCACCCTCTCTCGCTAGATATATGCATTGCCTATCTAGCCCCCCAACCTCTCATGCGCACGCACGCACGTTGTCTATCTAGGTCACTCCCTCGAGACTGCCTCACTCTTTCTTCCGCATGGCGGGCCACACTCGCTCAATCTCGCTCTCTTTATCTAAGTCTCGATTAACCTTGCTTTCTTTCACACACAAATGATATATCTCCCTGTTTGGGCCTCGATCGACACACTCTATACTATCTCACGCAGATTGTCTATCTAGGTCAGTCCATCCAAGCAGCCCCCACTCTTTCGACCTCATGGCGGGCCACACTCGCTCAATATCTCTCTCTCTCTCTCTCTCTCTTTGTATGTCTCGATTGACCTCACTCTTTCTCGGACACAAACGATATATCTCCATGTTTGAGCCCAATTCGACATATTCATATTGTATACTCTCTCACGCACATTGTCTATCTAGGTCACTCTCTCCAACCCGTCTCACTCCTTTGATCGCACTACGACCCACACTCGCTCAATCTCTCTCCCTTTATATATGTAATCGATTGACCTTGCTTCCTCCCACACACAAAATATATCTACATGTCTGTGACTGGATCATCTCTCAAGCTCTATCTTACAGCCCTCACCCTTCCCAAAAGCTCAATCGGACCACACTCAGTTTGTCTCTCTATCTATATGTGTCTCGATTGACCTCGCTTTCTCACACCGTATCTTCCACACATTGAAGCTACCTCTCCATCCCTCGCAAAGCCGGAGCTATTTACATTGCGAGGGGGACTCCAACCTTGTATTAATTTCGGTAGGCATTTATTCCGGTGGGTTTATATTATATTTTCATAGCATTCGGCCCACAACTACTCCAAACACCATTGCAACCCCCGTACCTCCCCCAATTGATTTCCCTCTGGCTCGGTCGTCGCTCTCTCGCACGTCCTTTCTCGCCTTCAACGTCGCACCATGGTATTTTTGCAAAAAACTCTGTTGTTCTCTTTAATTATTTTTGCAAAAAAACTCGGTTGTTCTCTTTAATTCTTACAAATAAGCTACAAAACTACACATTGATAATCCACCTATAATGGAACAAATTTTGGCCCACAAATCAACATGCTACAAACTACACACCAAGGGGCCCACCTGTCATGAAACAAATTTGGACCCATATAAAAATTAAAAATTAAAAAGGACGAGGATCGAACATGCGACCAGGGCCTTCAAACCGCATGTCAATAGGCAACATACGTAGTACAACAATTGTACCCCCCCTTTGTTCATATAATGTTTTTATATTACCACAACCTATTTAATGGATAACATGTAATATTACTTTTAGTACATTAGTGGGACCGGCTCGTTAGCACGTACTATTCGCCTTCACTTACTGGTGGGTTCCATGTCTGCTCTCTTTCTCTCTCCTCCCTTTCTACGTTTAGACGCACAGGCAAACATGAAGAACTCGCGGGCGATGTTTCCCTTGACCATATCTGGATGCATTCACAAAACTACAAAAAAAGACACTTCCGTGATGATACGTGTTTGTCACAGTAGGTCACGTTTTCTGTCATGCATGTACATCCATGACAAATTTATGACAGAATCAAGATAGTCATACCTGTGCTGTCGTAGAAGTGTTCCATGACATTACCAAAATTATCATGATGGAAGTGTCCACTTCCATGACGATAAATCGCGCGTCACAGAAGTGCTTTCGTCAAGGGTGACCGACACGTGGCATCCACCGTAATGGAACGCCGTTAAGCTATCGAGTCCGGTTTTGGATCCGATAACCCGTTAACAGCCCCGACCAATGGGGATTTTCCACGTGTAAAATCATCATTGGCTGGAGGAAACGCGTGTCGGCTCACCGTTGGGACAGATGTCATCCACTCATTGGACCCAAAGCACCTATGATACGTCGACACGTGGCACGGCCCAACAAAGGCCCATTCCTGTGAAAAGGCCGGCCCGTTTGACTTGGTCAAAAGGTGGCGGGCCAGCCCACGGCAAGCCTGTTAACGGCATGTTCGCATATAGCCCATTTACAGCCCGCTAACCCAGGGCCCGTTTACAGCCTATCCGAATTAGGCCCAGTAGCGTCATCTGGTCCGTCCAATATAATTCCAGCCTGTTTTAACTTTCGGCCCATGTATGGCCCATGACGTCTTTCGGCCCATATGAGGCCCTTATTACTCTCAGCCCATTAACGGCCCGTGGTAAAACTGGCCCGTAATGAACAGTGTATCACTTTATACCCATTAACGGCACGTGTTGAAACTGGCCCGTAATGAACAGTGTATCACTTTATACCTATTAACGGCCCTTTATTCCGTTGGGCTGTTTCCAGCCCATGTTATCTTTCGGCCTTCTCTGGGCCCATTTCCACATTCGTTTACTTACGGACTGTTACTGTCATTTTCTGCTTGTGGGCCAAATTCAGCCCGTGGTTATAGTCGGCCCGTTTGTGGCCCGTTAATACATTGGGTCGTTTTCATAGCGTCATCAAAATACAGACTATTAACGACGGCCCGTTATGGTCAGCCCATGAACGGACGATTTCAACTCTAGCCCATTTACGGCCATAATGTGGTCTGTTATTGGCCCATGTTTGGCCAACCGATCATAAGCCCGTAGAAGGCCCACTGATGATATGGCCCATAGAAGGCCCATTGTGTTTACGGCCCCGTATAAGGCCCATTGTTTCTATGCCACGTAGAAGGCCCATTGTTTCTATGGCCCTTAGAAGGCCCATTGTTTCTACGGCCCGTAGGAGGCCCATGTTAACTATAGCCGGTGGGCATCAAAGTTCGCCACCAGTGCAAATATAGGGAACACCCTACACTATACAAAAATGGCTTGTTGTTTTCTTCAGCCGGTGGCTGCACGTTAAGAACAAATTTTGTATCGCACCAAAACAAATTACAACTATAAAACAAAAGGAAGGTTGGCATAAAAGTTAACAGTCTACCAGATAAATGCACCACCAGAAGTTCAGAAGCTCAGTTCATTTGACCTGACTGTTACGTTTTCATGCTGTATTGTCCGATGGAGCACCATAACCTTCGCCTTCAGTACTCCTAGGTTCCTGAACAACATAGCAAATGTCTGATAGTCTGGTTTCAAAACCATGCATATCTTGACAACATCGAACAATGTCTCTCCTTGTTTCACAAAGGGTCTCTATAGGGAATGGACTTGTGTCTGGAGCGCAGATACAACATTGTTTTGAGCTTGCTTATCTTGATCATGAGGCAGTTTGGACGAGATTGCCTTAACAACCAAACCAGTATTACGCAGGAACGTGCTTTTGGTACTATTAGTGGACAGGTACTGACCCACTGCAGCAAGAGCTGACATTGCGGTTATAGTTGCCTCGCCACCTTCAGAAGGTGGCGGTTCCACCATTTTTTCCATAGCTCGCTGAAAAGTTGTGGTTTTACATTAGTAGTACCAGAACAGAAGATATTAAGGAGGCAGCAA
Source organism: Aegilops tauschii subsp. strangulata (assembly GCF_002575655.3). Lineage (NCBI taxonomy): Eukaryota > Viridiplantae > Streptophyta > Magnoliopsida > Poales > Poaceae > Aegilops > Aegilops tauschii. The sequence continues at coordinate 335,100,094 of NC_053037.3, forward strand.
AACCAAACAAAATAGCTTTGGTCTATATACAGAACTTATTCTGGTGAACCCATGTAAAATAATAGTTGTATTTTATTGCAAAGTACAGAATAAAACCAGGTTCCAAACATATCACCATGTACCATCACTAATGTATTGTCTATTTCTTCACATTGTATTGAGGGCTAAGGATAATGAGACGAAGTTTATAATACGATAAGCATTGTATGACATCATTCATATCACAAAACAACTGAGAACAGACAAACAAGCAATTGTAACGTTGTGTGGGCAAGTCCAGCACGGAACTAGATTACAGGTCAAGATCAAAGGAACATCACTCCTCTCTTTTAAACCTTGTAAGGTGCAATGATACACTAAGACAATTGTGTATAAAATTGAAAAGAGTAATAGACATTGGCTGCAAACCATGCAGTTCATGGCAGAAGTCAGAGTAAGTAGTAGTTAAAAGGCATGAGGATTAAGGACTTACAACAACGGCTTTGACTGGTGTAGTCATGCCCTTCTTCTTGCTGGTGTGACAGTCCTTGAAGATTACCACAACATTTGGTTCAGGTACTTTTTGGTCCTTGCGGGCTTTCCTCTGCATTTGGAACAAGTCAATATAGATCTGATAATATGGTACAGCGAAAAGAGTGAAACAACAGCTAATTACAAGAGCCTCGCAGTGTGCAATATAGCTACGAGATCCTGTCGTCTGTTGGAATTTCACTTTCGTACGGTTGGCCTTGTTCTTTGAACAGTTCACCTACAAGAAGATAGATTTGTGTGACACATGCGTAAATAGGACTTCAACATGTGATCTGATGACACATATATATATATAATGTACCTGATACTTCGGATCGGACCAGTGTTTAACGAGGCCTCTCAAGTCTTCATCAGATATATTTTCCACTGGAGATGTTTGGGCAAGTTCACTGTTAGCCTTGCCTTCAAACTGAGTTTTCCTCAAGTTATACCGATACTATCACAGAGCAGACTTGAAAACATGGGTGCAAGCTTGTCTGGTTGCATCATCTTGGCTATCCAACTTGAACCTCATCTGTTGAAAATTATGGAGTCTCATTATCAGCAACCTAGAAAGTATTGGACAGAGCAAGACGATATTACTAGTTTCCATACATAACCATACTTACAGATAAATGGTCGAGGAAGGTGTTGAACTGGGTTTCGTCTTTGTCATTCCTGTACTGAATCCATGTTGGGAGGATACTTATATGACACCTAACAGCAACCGCTGCCTCTGATACTAACTTGGCTGACTCTATAGCATCACGTGGCCTTTTTAAACCTGCCTCAAAACGGATCTCCATTCTTCCTCCTCTAGATTTAGTTAACCTATCGAGCATTATCCCTGATGTTTGTTTCCTCTTGCGCCTAGGTGTTAGTCCAACAACAAACATAGGAAGTGTTAGTGTACATCAAACTGTGAGACTACATATAAAGAAGCATGCAACCGTAACTTGACTCCAGCAACTACCTTCTTGCTGTTGAAGCTCACAAAGTTCATCTGATCTTGCCAACTCATCTTGTGTCAAGAGTGCTTTGGAAGTAGTGTCAGGTGGCAAGGGAGCTTGGGAACGTGCTGCTAGCTGAGTTGACCAACGAGTAAATCATGCAGCTGGTGGTACTGTGGAAGGTGTTGCAACAACTAGGGTTGTCTCTGCTTGTTTGGTGGCAGCTATTTGTTTCTGTTTGGCTTGTTCTGCAGCTCGTGTAGCACGGGATACCTGTCGGTACAATTTTCCGCTGGACTTTGACCTTCTATTGCACCATCAGTACCAACAGAATCTGCAGGATTGTTTCGCTTCCATTTCCATGTCGTTCTTTCTTGCTTCCTCTTTCTCTGTGCCATGTTAAGTCAAGCCGACAAGAAAACGAATGACAATTTAGTTCTTCAGAACAAATGTACTTTGATGTAAGAACATGGTGTGATAGACAGATATTGTATGTTCTAGAAACAGGACACGTGTCTTAGTCACAAGTATAATGTGTAAAGTAAGCAGATGAAATTCAACAAAATTAGAAGCAATACAAGCTAGACATCATACATAACATGCAACCACATATAACAGTGCCAAGTTAGAGGGAGCACCTGTGATGGTGCACTAGGGGAGACGTGCTCATCACCAACACGGCTACGTTGAGTGTCTATGCATGTGTTGTCTTGGAAATCATCTTGGGGGGATGGAGGAGTAGATTCTCTAGAGGCCCTCCATTTGGAAGGAGCACCCTCATCCGCTGCCTTGCTAACTTCCTTCCGCTTTATTGATTTTGAATTGTTAAGTAAAACCAACAAGAAAAAGCAATAAAATTCACTCTTCAGAAGTCATTCGTGCATGATACTGACAATCACTACTTTGATGGCAAACACATGATTCTAGGATGGAATAATACGAAAAACAGGACGGCATGGCATATTCACAATTGTTTGTGTAAACTAAGCAGAAACCATTTCACCAAATAAGGAGCAATGCAAGCTAGACACCACGTGAAAGATGCAACCAATATGACTCTGCCAAGTTAAAAGTGTCCCATCATAAATGGCATTTCAACAAATTAGAAGCAGCGCATGCTATAAATCATATCAAAGATGCAACTAATATCACACTGCATATACTGAAGGTGTCTCGTCATATTGATTTATGCGGGATACAAAAAAACAATAGTTTTATGTGAGGACATGCTTAATAGACAGATGTACTATTTACTAAATACATGAGGCATGTCACATTAACAGGTATAATGTATAAGCTAAGCAGAATAGCACATGCAGTTTAACCAGATTGGAAGAATTACAATCTAGACACCATATGCAACATGCAACCACATATCATGCTGCTAAGTTAGAGCAAGCACCTGCGATGCTAGTGTAGGGGAAATGCGGTAATCAACTACAGAGCTACGTTCACTATCTTCATCTAGCCTTGTTATTTCTTGAGAATCATGTCGGGAGGCTGACGCTGCATTCTTTAAATGAGGAGTAATCCACTTGCCTAACTACCTCATCATAAGTGATTGATGAGGGATACACAAGAACATTAGTATGATGTAAGAACATGGTTAATACACAGATGTACTAGTATGTACCAAAAATAGAAAGGCATGTCATATTAAAAGGTATAATGTGTAAGCTAAGCAGATGCAATTTAACCAAATTGGAAGCAATATAAGCTAGACATCCGGCTGGAGTGGTGAGCATGATCATCTAAGACATGAGAGCCTGGTGGGAGGCGGGCTGCTTCACCACCATCGTGGCTTTTTAGTTGGCTTCCAGGTGATGCCTCTCTTTGTTGGGCTTGTCACTGGCTCGGCCAGTGCCCTGACTAGCTATTTGTCTTCTGGTGCTCACGGGATGGTGGTTCATGTAAAAAATATCTTTCCTTATCTTAATAAAGACTGACTTCGGCCTTTCGAATACAATCTAGACACCATATGGAACATGCAACCACATATGACACCGCGAAGTTAAAGCAAGCACCTGGAATGGTGGTTCATTGCGAGCGAGGTCATCAACTTTAGAGCTACGTTTACCGTCTCCATCTGCTGACACTCCACCTATTATAAGGCTGAAATGTGTCTGGCTTATCCGCGTACGACGCTGGAGCGACTTCTCTCTTTTCCTTTTTGCTTCTCTCATAGCAGCAGAGTCTAAAATACCCTTGCATAAAAACACAATAGTGAGAGTATGGGTGAAGTGTGTGCAGAACTAGTGCACTGTAAAAGTAGCAGATAGCAGGTGGCTGAAAAATAAATGACAGGAGACATATGATAGCTCTACAACATTGCATGTCAAACAAAATTAGATTCTACTCCGTATGATTTTGTAATATATGAGCACAGGAAATGCAGGTACTCCTCTAGCACACCACCACATGTGGTCATATCAAGATAACAGTCGACTGAAAATAAATAGGTCCGTCGATTTTTTTAATGAACCGTCCGATCTATAAGGAACGGGCAGATGACCTTCGTCTACCTCCCGCCAGTCACTGTTGACGATCTTTCTCGAACCGCCAGCGACCACCGGCCCAAACCCCTACCTCCGCCGCCCTGCCCTCCCCTCGACCTCACACCACCGCCGTGCTTGGCAGCGCCCCCAGGCCATCCCTTTAATCCCGGCCGACCTCCAGATCGGGCGCCAGTAGCTCTAGGCCCCACACGCCCCTAAGATAAACACCGAGGCGCTGCTTCCCTGGCGTAATAGGCGGACTGGCGCCTGTTATGCCGGGGAATGCTTCCGTTAATTGGGAATCAACAAACCAGGAATTGAAATTCAGGGGGGCGACGGACCTCTAGCTAAGGTGAAATAGTATATGAGGAGAAACCTTGTGCATCGCGAGTTACTAGGAACATCTAGTATCAAGAAGAAGCGGTCAACTAGTGTCTTCTGTGGGTACCGCGCAAGCAGACATGTCGGGGATATACCCCGCGGTATGACCCGACCGGAAGTATGACCCGGCCGGACTTGGCGCTTCACCGATGACCCGCCGGAGGACTAACGACTCACGAGCCTGACGACTCATGGATGGCCCCGATGGTGGGTCAAATAGAAGACAAGGCCCAAGGCCCAGAAGGCCGGCTCACGTTTATGATGGGCCGGCTTAATAAGAAAGGGATGACGAATGTTTCCTTTACGAGGAAGCAAGACCCGGACTTGTATTCAACTTGTAAGAAAAGATAGACTAGTACTAGTCCTATTAGGACTCCACATGTAACCCGCCCCTCTAACTTATATAAGGAGGGGCAGGGCTCCCCAAGAGGGACATGCAAGAAGAAACAATCTTTAGGGCTAGACACAAAGAGCCGGCCGAGCCGGCGATTCACTCATGATCATAATGAGACCTAGCCTCAAACATCATGTAGGGTTATTACCGGATGATGTTTCCCGGGGCCCAAAGCTGTCTAAATCCCTGTCCTATGTTGTGTCTCTCGATTCCGCCCAACCCCTCTCAAGCTACCGATAGATGCTTTGGCCTCGCGACTAAGTCCTCACACCGAGGACATCTGCCGTGACAATTCCACGACAAGACACGTAAGATTTGCACGAATAAGGGAAGAGGAGTACCATTTTCGGTTGCCGGTGTGGTCGCCTCCACATGTCGCGCCGATATTCTTCTTTTTGCCGGGGAAACCGATGTTCTGGAGGGTGCATGCTTGGACGAACCCATGGACAAATTGTTGACTGTGTTGCCATGGCCGTATGTCAGCGGAGGGGAAGCAGATCCGAGGCGGCGAAGGACGGCGTAGCAGGAATAGCTCCGGTGCAGTGGAGGGTGGCGAAGTTGTTGCGGCATTGGTGAGGCGCAGGACGGCGTGGTTGAACTGGATCGGGTACGGACGGCTCGGCCTCGGCTTCAACTACTAGCCGTGGAGGGCGTTGCGGTTGAGGTTGCGGTGGACGACGACGTCGGGATATCGACTCCGACGTGATGGAGGAGGGTGGTTGTTGATGGGTGGAATGGGGTGGCGGACGGAGGACGCCGGTGTTTCGCGGCTGGTGGAGAGGTGGTTTTTGCACCCACGGAGTACGAATGGGGAATCGGACGGGTGGGCGGGGGGAGGGGGGAGAACCATGTTTCGGTCTGGGACGCACTTGTTTTTGGCTTTTTTGAACAGAAGATGGGACGCGCTTGTTTGAAATTTGGGGAAAGTACGAACTTTGCCCCCCTCTTAAATTTCGGACCTACTACGGGTCGGGGGTAGGATCGTAATCCCAGGTGTCCCAAATAGTGGGTGGGAGCGATTTCGTCCGCGCGCATGTGTGCTTAGGCGGCCATTGTGTATGAATGTTTTTCGGAGGCGGTTGCATGGCGTCTAGATGAAGCTACAAACCTACCCCGGTTTAGACCTTTGGACGTCGGGCCGGTAGGTTTCACGGGTCGGAGTTATTAGAAAAGTAATTTCCTTGTACTACCAAACATTGGTCTCACACGGTTTCGGGCGAGTAGAGGCTCTTTTGGCGCTTCGTTCGAAATTTTGAAACACAAGCATTCACGTTTAGAGTACTCTTGAACTTTGAGGATTGACCTAAATAGACAACATTAAATTTGACCTTGTATGTTTGAAAACCTCATTAAATTATCCGCTTCTTTTTGAAATTTTGACACTTGAAAATCCTATAACTACGATTATTTTGGAATGGAGGAGCTAAATTAGAATCTATTTTGTACACGACTACATATGCTATTATGTAGAAAATCAGAGCAAAGATTGGTGCCCCCATAATTTAGGTATGATTTACAAATGCCATGATATCAAATTCAAATAATTGAATGGACTTCATGTTGAATTCGATTTTTTAAAACAACCTTAAGTTGAATTCAAATGTATGCTAGTTCATAGGTAGCTATTTATAATGTTCATTGTGTAACTTTCGTATGTATAATGTGCTTTACACACACAACATGAACTATACTCATGTGTATATTCGATTGCTAAAGCGATGCATTGTCTGGAGTTCAAAATACTAACTATGTGGATCAATTGTGTCGAATAATAACATAGACATGCTCAAATTCGATAGAATCTAGATGTCTGATGGATCAATGACCGTTCCTTACGCGAATTGCAAATATCATGATCCCATCCTAATATTTGGGTACAATTTATATCTTTAATCAATGTGTACAGCAGTCTTGTACGTGTAGTTTCACTCTCCATCGGTGGTCTCTCACACATGCTCACAAACTCTCTCCCGAGGTGTCTTTCTCACACACATGCTCTCGATATAACTCTCCCTCCCTCTCGTAACCATTTACGACTGTTTTCACTAACCTTTATCACAAGCACTCTTCCTCTCGCAAGCATACACACGCACAATCCCCATCGACCCTTTCTATATACATAGACCTGCCTACGTGTCTCCTGTACGCACATTATCTTTAGCCCTGTCTCACACCTCTCTTCCTAATCGATGAGTATGATTCTAGCAGAACTTCTGTAGGATGCCCCTTAAAGTTAGGTTGGATGAATAGTAATATCAGAGATAAAGGGGTTACCTTAGTCCGAGAACCTAGGGTTACAAATCCTAGCCGGCTTTGTCAGTGGACATAGAGTCCTTCACAATTATGCTATCTTTGTATTGTACGACTAGTCATCCATCGGTCTCCCTAAATGTGTCACGGGACGACCAATGTGGCGCAGGACGGAACCGAACGAAGGGTCTCACCTCGACCCACCGGACCTCACGCGGTGACACACCCTCTGCCCCCACGTCTCGTTATCTTCTCGCACCCACACATACCAACACAGACACCACACACAAAAAAAATATTCTCCTGGTGCCTCTATCCACTCCCCCCTTGCATATACACACTCAAGGGAATCTCTCGCCGTGATGTCATATTCGTCTCTCTCTCTAGACCACTCTCATTTCTCCTGCTATCTCTCCCACGCCCCCCCCCCTGTCGGCCCCTCTATCCATGCCTCTCTCGAATACGTAATACACACACATACCTCTCTAGGCCCTGCCAAATGCATCAACTACACATTCACACATGTTACATCACGTACCCCATTGATCTAAAAAGCCATGTCTTCACATTTATTTCACATACAACATTCCTTTTGAATAAAGTGTGGCCAAAAAAATATTTTAGAATTTCTACATATATACAACATTACAAAGTTATATGGAGGAGTATGAACGCTTGCATTGCATGGTGCCCACAATGATATTTATTCCGCACTATGAATTTGTATATTTTTATACTATATATAAAGTTAGTCATAATAAAGAGAAACGAAGAGCATCTCTCTCTCCATCGCATACCCCCCCCTCTACGCCCCTTTCACGTACACACACAAACTATCTCCAGGTCCTCTAAAAGTAAGCCCCGAGCACATTCACGCATGTTTCATCTTTCTCTCGCGATATATACAGTGACGATCATTGTATTTGAAGCGAAAGCACGATACGTACATTGGACTTCAGAATCCACTAATTACGGTCACCATTTATGTTTTGTGGTTATTATACAGTCACGGGCTCATCGTACAACTCTGTATTTTCTCAAGACACGACTAGTTGACCAGTTAAACGCTCCACGTGGCACCTCTAGTGTTGCATCACATTATCTCACTACCATCGGGCCCACCTGTCGGCTTGTATCTACTCTCCATCTACACTCTTATAAAATACTAGCAAGATGCCCATGTGTTGCACGGAACATCAAGATGCATTTGTATGAGTAGTTTATCTTGTGGGAGAAAAGGATGAACAAGGGAAGGCCTTATTTGCAAGTGTGGAGAGGGGTGTGGGTATCTTTTTGCAAAATTGCAATAGTTTCCTTCCTATCCATCATATATAGATCGGACGGCCAATATTGCAGGATGGCAGGCACACGATCATCACCGACTATGCTTTTTATAAGAGTAGGGATAAAATACACTCTTATAAAAAACAGAGTTGGTGATGATGGTGTGCCTGCCATCCTGCAATATAGGCCGTCCGATTTATATCTGACGGATAGGAAAGAAACTATGACAATTTTGCAAAAAGGTACCCACACACCTCTCCACATTTGCAAATAAGGCCTTCCCTCGTTCATCCTTTTCTCTCACAAGATAAACTAGTCATACAAATGCATCTTGATGTTACGTGCAACGCACGGGCATCTTGCTAGTAAGAATGAAAACAAACAACAAAAATATATTGGACGGTGGTTCGAAGTCATGACCGCGGGCACAGCGGACAAGGTGGCCTTGTATTGGTATGCTGAGCCGTCTGTTTTAACACACAGGAGCTGGTGTGGTGATTATACACACATGCATGCATGCACACGAACTGCATGCACGCAACACTCACACGAACACATGCACCCACGCACGCACGCAACACTCACACGTACACACACAGCCACGCACGCACGCAACACTCACACGCACACACGCACGCATGCATGCACACACCAGTACACCACACGACCAACACACACTCTCACGCTCAAGTGCTCAACCTACACGTGCATGCGCACACATCAGGCCCTGACAGACACATACACAACCAGGTGATTCCCGCGCACGGGGTGGAGTCTTGTCGCGCCTGCGTAAATTTGTGTTTATCTGACCTTTTCCCTATGCGAACTGACAGGTGGGACCCACAAGGAACATGGTTAATTTAACTAGTCAACATGGTGCCACACAGACTATTTGGCCGGTCAACAGAGTGCAATCCGATGCTGAACCATGAGCAAGTGACCGTATAATCACCGCAAAACGTATATAGTGACCGTAATCAGCTTATTCTGAACTTCGGTGAACGTATTACACTTTTCTCTCTGAAGGCCCTCCAAAACTACATCTCTACACGTTCTCGCATGTTACATCTAACAACTATGCAATACAGCACTACTACTACACTCTAACACAATAAATCATATGTGTTTTTAGTTTTACCAGATATCATATTGTTACTTAATTATTCAGTTTGCATACATTAAAATTGCCTTTGAAATGTATGGCCAGTATCATATACCGCGCGGGAAAAATCCCGCCCTTTCCTGTTTAATCGGGTTTGTATCGATGGATCGTGCGAAACAGCAAAACTATAGTACTATATACAGTACAAGTGACAGTTCACTGGGCTATCGTGTCGTGTACTCCTCCGTCGTAAGAGTGGAGCGCTCGCTTTCATAAATCTTCTAGTCACTTTCGTCGACATGTGGGGCATCAAGCTACTGGGTCCACGTGCCATACCGGAATACAGTGCAGAGCAGCCGGGGTGAAGCACCCAGTCATGGCGCCGGCGTAGTAATGAGCAATGAGGCGTCAAATCACAAAGCTGCACCTTTCCCGCAATTAAGTTGGAGGGACGAAGTAATAATGCTAAAAAAAGAAGTTGGAGGGACGAAGCAGCCATCATTTCACTCGTTGCTGAATCCGCTTCTCCCTCATCTTCTTCAAGTTAACCACGTGTTGCTTTTGCCGTTGTTCTGCCTCATGTGGGAAGCGGATCGGATTGGTAAAGCACTGACACGTGGGACCGCATGTTAGCAAACCGCCAGGACAACGTCCTCTAAAAATAAGAAACCTCCCCCGCCATCCGCGCGGCAAACTCACCTCCTTTTTACTAATCTTGATTCTATAATTTTTTAGATCAATATAATTGAGATTTGTATAGATAGCACACAGGAGCAAAACTGAGTGGTACGGTTAAGGGCATCCACAATGTGTAGCCAAATGTGAAAATAGCTTTTGGCATCGTGGGAACCATTGTGGACGGTGTTGCCAAAGCCAAAAGGATGGAACCGAAGCTCCCTGATTGATTGATTGATTGATTGAAGGAATAGAAAAATGCAACGTCTCTCCTCTTTCTCCCGTGCTTGGACGCATGTACAGTATAGAGTACAGAGTCTCTCCCCTGTCCCTTCTATCACAAATCACAAAGCAGTGAGGCGTCAAATCACAAAGCACGGACAGAGCAACCATCATTTCACTCTTCGCTGACTCCGCTTCTCCATCGTCTTCTTCGAGAAACCATCTCACCACACTAAGCTGGACGGACGACGCTATTGTGTACGAGTACTACTAGTACATTTACGCATCCTTTGGTTTAACGGACTTCCTGGATGCAAATAAGGCGGTTGTCTCGGCTTGTAGGCGGCACTTGCGAACGACTTACCGTGGTCTCCCTCAATGGTGTTCTCCGTCGAACGCACTTCGCCAAACCACAACGTTCGAGATATCGTCGACGTCACCGCAATGGGGAAGGAAGTCAAATATAGTTACTACCTCCATTTTTTTGTACACAAGGCCAGTATATGAAAATTACAATTTGCAAAAGGCCACTAACACTAATCGAGGCAAAATTGATGGGGTTTGCCTCGTACTAGCAACCAACGACATTAATATCCCCTGCATGCATGCGGAAGTGAGAAGGTTGGTTTGCATGGTGCTGCATTAATCAAGCGATGAGGACTGAGATGGTTAGCTCTTTGGGCTTTGGAGAAAAAAATACGCATAAATTGACACGTGAAATGAGGATTTGTATCGATTAATCCCGCGAAGGAAAACCCCACCTTCTTTTTTAACACTAGTACTCCTAGTACGTAGTACTACGTACTTATCCTGTTTGGGTCTAGGCCTTGCATTGCCATACTTTGCCACACATTTTTGCCAAGCTTGCCTAAACTTTTCAAATGAAAAGGAGGTACACTTGCGCACGGCTATCGCGGTCGCACCGCACCCTCACACGGTCGCTCCTGCACGCCGCGGTCGCACCGCACCCTCACATGCACAGTCGCTCCTGCACACCGCAAACCCAACCAAGTGAACGCACCCTCACTGACACGTGCTGTCGCATGTGAACAAACCAAACTCAGCCATCCTACCGCTGACACATAATTTTCGTTCATAGAGTATGTTTATCCAACCGCATGTTGGGGAGTATCCGTACGGCCCGTGCGGTGGTCTGTTGGGGAAGAAGAAGAGGTGAGGAAGAAGGGTTAGGACACGTAGGATATTCATCCAACCGCCTGAAATGGTAGACTGACCCAAGTCAGGCGACTTACATAACAATATATGTTTTTACACAGCAAAAGATCCGTAAAAACAACAACATAAAGAAAAACTATCACTGCTCGCGGAACGAGACGGCCTTGTCGGCTTTGGTTGCCGGCGAGAACCAGCCGTAGCTGCCGACGTGTGTCTCCACACCATGGTTGTCCTCAGCCTCCAGCTACTCGTTCACGCGGAGCGTGCGGGCGCTCTGCACGGACGAGAGCACCGCCCAGTTCAAGTCGAGGACGTCCGGTTCCGCCTGCAGGAGGGCCTCGATGGCAGCGGCATCCGCGCGCTCCGCGTCGAGTCGAGCCTCCGCCACCCGGTTCAAGTCCAGGACGTCCAGTTCCGCTTGCAGGAGGGCCTTGATGAGAGCGGCATCCGCGCGCTCCGCATCGAGTTGAGCCTCTGCCGCCCGGTTACAGGAGGGCCTCGATGGCAGCGGCATCCGCGCGCTCCGCCTGAAGTTGAACCTCCGCCGCCCGGTTCACATCCATGACATTCGGTTCCGCCTGCAGGAGTGCTTCGATGGCAGAGGCATGCGCGTGCTCCGCGTCGAGTTGAGCCTCTGCCCCCCGGTCCTCCTTTAGTATCGCCAGGTTGAACCGCTGGTCCGCCTGCACCATGGGGGACTCGGACGCCGGCACGAAGTCGACGTCCATTATCTCATACCCATCGGGGGCCTTCTGCGCCGCGACCTCCGCCATGAACATTGGATCGGCTTCCTCCTCCTCGTAGCTTGTCTCCAGAGAACTCGGGGATTGGCCCGCCGCAAAGCGAGCTTGGGAACGGAGGTCTCTGGCGCCGACCGCCGCCGCGATTTTTGCGCGGCGCTCCGGCGTCAGCATCTTGTAGTACGTGATCTTGCGGCGCACCATGGCTTTCCGGCGAACTAGGGGATGCTTGATGCGGGCTAGGGGATAGAAAGGTGGGGGAAGGGGCTGGAGATTAGGTGTGGTTTTAGGGCAGTGGCTGGCGTAGGCCGAGCAGCGAAGGTTCTCGTGTGAATAGTGGTTCCGGTGACGACCGGTCAATCGATTTTGACTGTACATCGCTCTTGTCGCGTTCACGTTGCAGCCCGGCACGCTGGACCCTCCACATCGCTCACCGAATGGAACGCGCTTCGTCTTGCGTTTTTGCTCGCTTGTGGGACCGCAGTTAGAGCAAACCGACGTCCCTCCCCCTCCCCCGCCCGCGTCATTTTATGCGGAGTAAATAAAAACAGAGGGAGTATACTACGGATGAGGATCCCCTGACGTGGCCGAACCCATTGAGTAACTGACATGCGGGGCCTAGCAAGCATGGGGTCCGCCAGTAAGTGACCGAAAGGGAGGGTAAGGCAGGGATACGTATGTAACATCCCAAATTTTCAATTTGGAATGTTATATATTAGATCATCATTGCATAGCATATTTTATTGCATTTTGACAAATCCTCGAAAATCCTAAGCAACTCAAGGACCCTCGGAGAGAGTTGGGGATTTTTCCCGGTTTTCATATTTGATTTTTATCAAATAATAAAACGGGGATTTTTGGTTTTAATTATAGTTCTCTCCGAAAAATATTTCATATTAAAATAAATGAGAGGAGAAAATATGACTTTTCCAAAATAATTGAAATATTGGAGGAAAAATATTAAAATCAAATATTTGATTTTATTCGGATTTTATTTGCAATTTTAATTGCATTAGAAAATTGCACGTTTTCAAAACTGCATTTTTGGGCCAAGAAAATGTTCATCCCGTTCTAATTATTTTAATTAGACGGTGAAAATTTGTTTTGGCATTTTTAGATTTTTATTTATTTTTCTAGGATTTTTTTTAGTTCGGCGGAATTATTATTTAAAAGAAATCGCCTGAGTGCCGACTGGGCCGAAGCCCAGCCGCGCGGCCCAGCAGCCCACCCCGAGTCGTCCCCGACCTGGAGACGGACTCCCGCCGCCGCCCGTGTCCCTCCAGGACACGTCGCCGCCGCCGCCTTGCCCCCTCCCCCACGGCACCCCCTCCCCTCCTGTAAGTACCGCCCGCCGCCGCCCCTCTCCCTCACCCCGTTCCCGACCCGACCCGCAGCCGCCGACCCCGGAGCCGACCCCGCCGCCCGAAGGAGTCGCCGCCCGGAGCCCGTACGCCGCCGCCAACGAAGCCTCGTTTCGCCGCCCCGACGTCGCCCGAGCCCCGCCGCCCCTCGCCCGACCCGCCGGAGCCCCGTCCCGAGCCCCGCCGGAGTTGCCCCAACGAGGTAGCGGCAGCCGCCGCCGACCGTCCGTTTTTTTTTCAAAAACCGCCTCGGTTTATTTTTTTTCGAAACCCTAGGTTTATTTTTTTTAAAGATCTTTTTTTTGTTTAATTAATTAGTGAACATTCACCGATCTGTTCGTCTTAACGAACGTGTTCGTCGGTTAGTCGTTGTTAACGAACGTCCATTCGTTTAGCTGTTCGTCAGTTTTCTTTTTCGTCGGTTTTTCCGCGATTATTTCCAGATCGCGATTTCTGATCAGATTTTCGTTCTGGTTTATCTTTTCGCTCGTTTATCGGAATCAGGCGATTCAAGCGCCTAGAGTTTCATCTCAAAATTCTCTTTCCGTTTAACCAACTCAAACAAGTTTTTGCTACTGTAAAATTTGACTTAGATCCTGATTAGTAAACGAAGCTTGTTTTCTTTCGCCGTTTGACTTTCGTTGCTTCGTTTGATTTGATTCATTTTGCAAACCGGAGTTCTTAAGTTGAACTTTCTGGTTAGATCTTTTATTTGAGTTTTACCTGTGCATTTGATGAGTGCTTATTGTATGCTTGTTTGTTTGCGATAGAGTACCCGGAGTGCGCCGCTTGCTACTTCGAATCTCTAGGTTTCACGGATCATCAGCAAGGCAAGTAACACTTTGATCATACCTCTTTTACTACCTAGTTTTATTGCATTAGAAAAATCCTCAAACATTGCATGATTTGGATCTAATTAAATTGTGGGTATTGGGAAGTAGTTGAGGTAGTACCTATTACCTGTTTTATTATCAAACCCTTGGGAGTTACTTCTACGTTTGCTTATATTGCTATGCTATGCTAGTAGACGTGGATTGGGTTTGAGTGTATTCCATGACAGATGTGAGATTGTTAATATATGGTTAAACTTAAGGTGGCAACTAAAACTCACATCTGGGTGGATTGAGGTACCTGGGTATTCCAGGATTGCCTGTTTTTCTTTTGGACCTCCACCCAGGTTCAAAGGGATCATAAGATTATTCATGCTAGAAACTTCTGTGTGCAGCCACAAGCTATTATGGGCTGTAGCATAGTTGATTAAGTTGTGTGAACTCTTACAGTGGTAGACTAGCAGATGTAGGGGATGTAGGTGTACCGGTCTACCCATCGTAAGGTGCTAACACTTCTGAAAGACTGTGTCTCGGTCATCCGTTTCTCAAACATCATGTAGTGCGAGAATCAAGCGGAGGCGATCGAGTCTTGTGGGGAAAAGTGCACAAACCTCTGCAGAGTGTATAAACTAACCATGGTTAGCCGTGTCCCCGGTTATGGACATCTTGAGTATCTAGTACTTGGATTATCATGTGAATCTCATAATGTTACTTTAATTAATTTTGTTGGGTTAATGATGATACTTAATTGGGATTGAGGATGCTGTCAACCATTCTCAATGTTTAACAACCACCATGATAGTTAAATAAAATTTATTCCTTTGCAGTAGGGAAAAATTGGCTTTTTGCAAAACAGTAACCATAGAGCCTTCTACCAGCCTAATATGCATGTAGCGATAGCATTATTATGTTCATTACTCTCTATGTGTTACATTGCCAGCATATTCCATGTGCTGACCTGTTTCGGGCTGCAACGTTTTATGTTGCAGACTTTTCAGACGACGAGTAAGGTGCCTTAGGTCGTGGTCTTATACTCAGTGATGCCGTTGGAGTTGATGGACTCACTTATCTTCCAAGTCTTCTGCTGTTATCATATTTAGATGGCCTTAAGCCATATTTATAATACTTATTCTCTTTTGAGATACTCGTTGTAATAAGTGTGTGATTGCTACTCTGTTATAAATCCTCCATTTGTACTGTGCGTGTCAGCATTACTGATCCAGGGATGACACTGGTGCACAGCAGCACAGACTGTTTGAGGTCTGGTCGCTACAAAAGGTGGTATCAGAGCACACGCTGACGGTAGGACACGACCACTAAGCTTAAACCCTAGAACACTACTCTCTTCTCATTTCTGACTCCTCTCCACTTTCTACTCTTTTAGGAATGGCGGATGCAAGGAACAAGTTCATGCAACCGGATGAAGAGACACCTTTTGGATGACACTTGAAGGAAGTGACTAAGTACCTGAACATCGGAATACCAAGCTTCACTGGAACCTACAACGCCACACTACCAGAAGAGGAGCGCTGTATGATTCAAGTTCAAGTTCCAGGAAGGACGTTTACGCTAGTCACTGAGCCTATAGATTTTTCCTTTGATGCACCAACCTGGAGTTTAGGGAAGAGCATGGCAGCCCACATCTCTATGG
This sequence comes from Aegilops tauschii subsp. strangulata, assembly GCF_002575655.3. Classification (NCBI taxonomy): domain Eukaryota; kingdom Viridiplantae; phylum Streptophyta; class Magnoliopsida; order Poales; family Poaceae; genus Aegilops; species Aegilops tauschii. The sequence continues at coordinate 335,116,115 of NC_053037.3, forward strand.
GACGCATTGGAGAAGTCTACCGCAGGGAGCTTAAGGATACTATTTATCAGATTTGTGGACGCCGAGATGAGCAATGGGAGATGATCAGCACCAAGAAGGATGGATCAATTGCAGATTTCATCCAGGAGCAAAACCAACACATTCGTCGCCAGGAGAACCAGATGTGCGCAGACATGACAGAACTGAAGAAGGCATTGACCAAGATCACGGAGTTGGAGGAAGAACTCAAGTCTACACGCGATGGATATGAGGAGGAGATCGCCACGTTGTTGGAAAAGAATGACGACCTGATAAAGAAGATCGGAGTATTCATGGGAGACCCAGCTCCAGGAGGAGAAGATGACGATTCTACTTGCCCGGATAACTGCATCATCATCGACGACACCGACTCAGACCCCAGTGAAGATGACTTTGTTGATGAAGCTGGAGCAGATATCATGGAGTCTTCGACCGATCAAAATTTCTAGTAGACCACCATATCAGTAGTAGTATTCCCCATGTATATAATATAGTCCGAGCACTTTGTAACGATAGTTAGATCGATTGTATGCCTTGTTTGAATTGATTGAGTGATATTGATTGTGTTTGTCTCATGTGCATATGGGTAGTGTTTTCCCTCTAGACCTCATTCTATTCTAAATTCTCATCTTTTCTAAACCTATCAGATGCCTCCGAGATGCGACACCGGATTTGTTTTCCCACCGGAGATCACTCAGTTGATTCAGCAGCAGAATGCCCTGATGCAAGTGTTAGTACAGAACCAAGGCAACAACAACAACAACAACAACCCACCACCACCACCTGTTGATCACTTAGCCCGTTTCTTGAGGCTAAATCCGCCGGTGTTTTCCAGCAGCACCGAGCCGATTGTTGCAGATGATTGGCTCCGCAAAGTTGGAAGGGAGTTGACCACTGCAGGATGCACAGATGCGGAAAGAGTGCGTTTTGCCGCACATCAGCTTGATGGACCCGTAACATCATGGTGGGAGAATTACACAGCCACACACCCTATTGACACTGTCACATGGGACCAGCTTCAGCAAGCTTTCCATAATGCCCATGTTTCAGCAGGAGCCATGTCTATGAAGAAGCGTGAATTTCGCAACCTCCGCCAAGGAGGATGCACCGTAGGCCAGTATGTGGAGGACTTTAGTAAGTTAGCACGTTATGCTCCAGATGACGTTGCTACAGATGCAGCCAAGTAGGAGAAGTTTCTCGAAGGACTGAATGATGAGCTGAGCATGCAGTTGATGGTATCAACCTTCAACAACTACCAGGAGTTGGTAGATAAAGCTCTCATGATTGAACGGAAGCAGCAGCAGATTGAAAACCTTAAAAGGAAGCATGGACAAGGGAAGTACAATTCTGGAGCTCAGCAGAAGCCACGTTTACCCCGAAATCGGGAGGACAGTTTCAGCATACCCATGGAGGAGGTAGTTCACACAATCATAATGGCCCCAAGAATGGTAATGGGAATGGAGGAAGCAACAGCCAGAACCGTACCAACCCTTCAACCCCAGCTAAGAGAGACCTAAGCCAAGTCACTTGCTTTAAGTGCCAGAAGACTGGACATTATGCCAATGAATGTCCTGAAGCCCAGAATGGAAATGTCAATGGAAGCTCTGGGAAGAAGCCGAACCCTTTTAACAAAGGGCAAGTGAACCACGTTTACGTGGAGGAGGTTGAAGCACAGCCCGATGCAGTAATAGGTAAGTTTTTGGTTAAGTCATTTACCGCACTCGTTCTTTTTGATACTGGTACATCGCATTCATACATATCAAGGGGATTTGTGGATAAGTATAAACTGCCCACCAAGGTTCTTAAAACACCTATGTTAGTAAGTTCACCAGGAGCAGAGTATATGGCAAGCCAAGGATGTTTTCAGATGCCATTGGCCATAGGTAGGCATGTTTTCCACTCAGACTTGATAATCTTGGAGTCGCAAGGTTTGGATGTAATTTTGGGTATGGATTGGCTATCGATGTACGGAGGAAACGTCGATTGCGCCAGTAAGACGATTTCGCTTACCACCCCAGAAGGAAGAAGGATTAAGTATGTATCCCGGCATGTGCCGAAGAGGACTCAAGTGAATTCCTTATCAGGAGTTGTACAGGAGGAAGTACCAGTGGTGAAGGATTACCCCGATGTATTTCCAGAAGAGTTGCCAGGCATGCCACCGGATAGAGACATTGAGTTTTTTATCGAGCTTTTGCCAGGCACAGGACCAATATCTAAGAGACCGTACAGGATGCCCGCAAAGGATTTGGAAGAAATTAAGAAGCAGATTAAGGAGTTACTGGATAAAGGCTATATTCGCCCAAGTTCGTCACCTTGGGGATCACCCGTACTTCTAGTGGAGAAGAAAGATGGATCGTTGAGGATGGTTGTTGATTATCGAGGATTGAACAAAGTGACCATCAAGAACAAGTACCCACTGCCGATGATCAATGATTTGTTTGACCGATTACAAGGAGCTAAGGTATTTTCCAAGATCGATCTATGATCAGGATACCATCAGTTGAAGATTCGGGAGCAGGATATACCTAAGACGGCTTTTACCACCAGGTATGGGCTGTATGAGTGTACCGTTATGTCATTTGGTCTGACTAACGCACCTGCCTATTTCATGAACCTGATGAACAAAGTGTTTATGGAGTTTTTGGATAAGTTCATCGTAGTGTTCATTGATGATATTTTGGTCTACTCAAAGAACGAAGAGGAGCATAAGGAGCATTTGCGTTTGGTACTTGAGAAGCTCAGAGAACATCAGTTATACGCCAAGTTGAGCAAATGTGAGTTTGGGCTGAAGGAAGTTGGATTCCTCGGACATGTTATATCCAGAGAAGGAATAGCAGTAGACCCCGCCAAAGTTGACACAGTAACAAGCTGGGAATCACCCGCATCAGTTGGAGAGATCCGGAGTTTTCTTGGACTTGTAGGATGCTACCGGAGGTTCATTGAGAATTTCTCAAAGATTGCTAAGCCCATGACAGAGCTGTTAAAGAAGGACACCAAGTTCAATTGGACTGAGGATTGTGAAGCTAGTTTTCAGGAGTTGAAGAAACGTTTGGTTACATCACCAGTGTTGATTCTGCCAGACCAACGCAAGGATTATGAAGTTTATTGCGATGCTTCTCATCGAGGACTTGGAGCAGTGCTTATGCAGGAAGGAAGAGTTGTTTCATATGCTTCACGGCAACTTAGAACCCATGAGAAGAATTATGCCACGCATGATCTGGAGTTAGCAGCCGTAATGCATGCGTTGAAGACATGGAGACATTTTCTCATCGGAAATCACTGTGAGGTGTACACGGATCACAAGAGTTTGAAGTACATTTTCACGCAAAAGGAGTTGAATCTCAGGCAGAGGAGATGGTTGGAACTCATAAAGGATTATGATATGAGATTGCATTATCACCCCGGAAAGGCTAACATAGTAGCAGACGCGTTGAGCCGCAAGAGCCATGTCAACACACTCATGACCGGAGAGTTACCGAAAGTATTAGCCGAGGATCTTCGCGAGCTATGTTTGGAGATAGTACCAAGAGGTTACGTAGCAACGTTGAAGATTCAGTCTACCTTGATGGAAAAGATCAGGGAAGCTCAAAAGACAGACAAGGAGATTGCAGAAATAATGAAAAGGATGAGTAAAGGAAAAGCCAAGGGATTTCGTGAGGATGAGCACGATACCTTATGGTTTGAGGACTGCGTTTATGTGCCTAATGATCCGGAGATCAGGAAGTTGATCTTGCAAGAGGCCCATGATTCGCCGTATTCGATTCACCCAGGAAATACCAAGATGTATTTGGATTTGAAGGATACTTTCTGGTGGACCGGAATGAAGAAGGATATTGTGGAGTATGTAGCAGTTTGTGATGTATGTCAGAGAGTAAAGGCAGAGCATCAGAAACCAGCAGGATTGCTACAGCCATTGCCGATACTTGAATGGAAGTGGGATAAACTAGGCATGGATTTTATCACGGGATTGCCCAGGACTCGTTCAGGCTATGACTCAATATGGGTTGTAGTCGATCGTTTGACGAAAGTAGCTCATTTCATCCCAGTGAAGACCACTTACACCAGTGCTAAGTTGGCAAAGATATACATGACCAGAATCGTATGTTTGCATGGAGTTCCGAGGACCATTGTATCAGATAGAGGAACCCAGTTTACCTCGAAGTTTTGGAATCAGTTACATGAAACTTTGGGAACCAGGCTAGAATTCAGTACAGCTTTTCACCCACAGACAGATGGACAGACCGAGAGAGTAAATCAGATTTTGGAGGACATGTTGAGAGCTTGTGCGCTAGATTATGGATCTAGTTGGGACGATAACCTGCCGTATGCAGAGTTTTCTTACAACAACAGTTATCAAACCAGTTTGAAGATGGCCCCTTTCGAAGCTTTATACGGAAGGAGGTGTAGAACACCATTGTTATGGAAAGAAGTTGAAGACCGCCAGTTGTTCGGACCATATTTGATTAAAGAGTCTGAACAGAGAGTGAAGTTGATTCGCGATAGGCTCAAGGTAGCCCAGTCCAGGCAGAAACGTTATGCGGATTCTAAACGCAAGGAGACAGTTCACGAAGTCGGAGACAGAGTTTATCTTCGTGTATCACCACTTCGAGGAGTGAAGCGCTTTGGAGTTAAGGGAAAGTTAGCGCCACGTTTTGTCGGACCATACAAAGTTTTGGAGCGTATGGGAGAAGTTGCTTACAAGCTGGAATTGCCTGAAGGATTGTCAGGAGTTCATGATGTATTTCACGTTTCCCAGTTGAAGAAGTGCCACGCAGAGATGGCTGAGATACCACTGAGAGATACAGTGCCACTGGAAGCGATTCAGTTGGAAAGTGATTTGACCTATGAGGAGAAACCAGTCAAGATTCTCGAGTATGCCAGCCGAGTCACCCGCATCAAGGTTATCAAGTTCTGCAAAGTTCAGTGGAGTCACCACACTGAAGATGAAGCCACCTGGGAGCGAGAGGAAGATCTACGGAACAACCACTCTCACCTATTTTCTAGCCAACCCGAATCTCAAGGGCGAGATTCATCTTAAGGGGGTAGGTTTGTAACATCCCAAATTTTCAATTTGGAATGTTATATATTAGATCATCATTGCATAGCATATTTTATTGCATTTTGGCAAATCCTCGGAAATCCTAAGCAACTCAAGGACCCTCGGAGAGAGTTGGGGATTTTTCCCGGTTTTCATATTTGATTTTTATCAAATAATAAAACGAGGATTTTTGGTTTTAATTATTGTTCTCTCCGAAAAATATTTCATATTAAAATAAATGAGACGAGAAAATATGACTTCTCCAAAATAATTGAAATATTGGAGGAAAAATATTAAAATCAAATATTTGATTTTATTCGGATTTTATTTGCAATTTCAATTTCATTAGAAAAATTGCACGTTTTCAAAACTGCATTTTTGGGCCAAGAAAATGTTCTAATTATTTTAATTAGACAGTGAAAATTTGTTTTGGCATTTTTAGATTTTTATTTATTTTTCTAGGATTTTTTTAGTTCGGCGGAATTATTATTTAAAAAAAATCGCCTGAGCGCCGACTGGGCCGAAGCCCAGCCGCGCGGCCGAGCAGCCCACCCCGAGTCGTCCCCGACCTGGAGATGGACTCCCACCGCCGCCTGTGTCCCTCCAGGACACGTCGCCGCCGCTGCGTTGCCCCCTCCCCCACGGCACCCCCTCCCCTCCTATAAGTACCGCCCGCCGCCGCCCCTCTCCCTCACCCCGTTCCCGCCCCGACCCGCACCCGCCGACGCCGGAGGAGCCCGACGCCGGAGCCAACCCCGCCGCCCGAAGGAGTTGCTGCCCGGAGCCCGTACGCCACCGCCGAAGCCCCGTTTCGCCGCCCCGACGTCGCCCGAGCCCCGCCGCCCCTCGCCGCCCCTCGCCCGACCCACCAGTGCCCCGTCCTGAGCCCCGCCGGAGTTGCCCCGACGAGGTAGCCGCAGCCGCTGCCGACCGTCCGATTTTTTTTCAAAAACCGCCTCGGTTTATTTTTTTCGAAACCCTAGGTTTATTTTTTTATAGATCGGTTTATTTTTTTGTTTAATTAATTAGTGAACATTCACCGATCTGTTCGTTTTAACGAACGTGTTCGTCGGTTAGTCGCTTTTAACGAACGTCCGTTTGTTTAGCTGTTCGTCAGTTTTCTTTTTCGTCGGTTTTTCCGCGAGTATTTCCAGATCGCGATTTGTGATCAGATTTTCGTTCTGGTTTGTCTTTTCGCTCGTTTATCGGAATCAGGCGATTCAAGCGCCTAGAGTTTCATCTCAAAATTCTCTTTCCGTTTAACCAACTCAAACAAGTTTTTGCTACTGTAAAATTTGACTTAGATCCAGATTAGTAAACGAAGCTTGTTTTCTTTCGCCGTTTGACTTTCGTTGCTTCGTTTGATTTGATTCTTTTTGCAAACCGGAGTTCTTAAGTTGAACTTTCTGGTTAGATCTTTTATTTGAGTTTTACCTGTGCATTTGATGAGTGCTTATTGTATGCTTGTTTGTTTGCGATAGAGTACCCGGAGTGCGCCGCTTGCTACTTCGAATCTCTAGGTTTCACGGATCATCAGCAAGGCATGTAACACTTTGATCATACCTCTTTTACTACCCAGTTTTATTGCATTAGACAAATCCTCAAACATTGCATGATTAGGATCTAATTAAATTGTGGGTATTGGGAAGTAGTTGAGGTAGTACCTATTACCTGTTTTATTATCAAACCCTTGGGAGTTACTTCTACGTTTGCTTATATTGCTATGCTAGTAGACGTGGATTGGGTTTGAGTGTATTCCATGACAGATGTGAGATTGTTAATATATGGTTAAACTTAAGGTGGCAACTAAAACTCACATCTGGGTGGATTGAGGTACCTGGGTATTCCAGGATTGCCTGTTTTTCTTTTGGACCGCCACCCAGGTTCAAAGGGATCATAAGATTATTCATGCTAGAAACTTCCGTGTGCAGCCACAAGCTATTATGGGCTGTAGCGTAGTTGATTAAGTTGTGTGAACTCTTACAGTGGTAGACTAGCAGATGTAGGGGATGTAGGTGTACCGGTCTACCCATCGTAAGGTGCTAACGCTTCTGAAAGACTGTGTCTCGGTCATCCGTTTCTCAAACATCATGTAGTGCGAGAATCAAGCGGAGGCGATCGAGTCTTGTGGGGAAAAGTGCACAAACCTCTGCAGAGTGTATAAACTAATCATGGTTAGCTGTGTCCCCGGTTATGGACATCTTGAGTATCTAGTACTTGGATTATCATGTGAATCTCATCATGTCACTTTAATTAATTTTGTTGGGTTAATGATGATACTTAATTGGGATTGAGGATGCTGTCAACCATTCTCAATGTTTAACAACCACCATGATAGTTAAATAAAATTTATTCCTTTGCAGTAGGGAAAAATTGGCTTTTTGCAAAACAGTAACCATAGAGCCTTCTACCAGCCTAATATGCATGTAGTGATAGCATTATTATGTTCATTACTCTCTATGTGTTACATTGCCAGCATATTCCATGTGCTGACCTATTTCGGGCTGCAACGTTTTATGTTGCAGACTTTTCAGACGACGAGTAAGGTGCCTTAGGTCGTGGTCTTATACTCAGTGATGCCGTTGGAGTTGATGGACTCACTTATCTTCCAAGTCTTCCGCTGTTATCGTATTTAGATGGCCTTAAGCCATATTTATCATACTTATTCTCTTTTGAGATACTCGTTGTAATAAGTGTGTGATTGCTACTCTGTTATAAATCCTCCATTTGTACTGTGTGTGTCAGCATTACTGATCCAGGGATGACACTGGTGCACAGCAGCACAGACTGTTTGAGGTCTGGTCGCTACAACGTATGTGAAAGGAGCTTCCAATGATATAATTTTCACATTATACATCTCATGTACTATTAATCTTGTCAATAGTCAGATGCGGTTTTGAAAAACGCATTAGAGCATGGTTAATGATATAGCCAGTCGATGGCTATAAGGAACTGCCGTGTCATCTATAGCCATCATCTATTATATGTACTCATACAGTAGTGTGGGCTATAAGGTTGGCTATTTCCCGCAAAAAAATAAGGTTGGCTATCGTATTAGTAATTTTTTCCATCTCCTCTCCATCTCTTTCTTCATATTTATTGTACGTATTTAACTAGAAATGCGTATATAGCTAGGCTCTTGCATGAGAGCTCACTCCCCTTACTTTTTCACATCTCTCTCCTCCACATAGGCCCTATATAAATGGAAGGAGGTAGTACAACTATGAGCACTGCATACTCTAGTACAGATGTTGTCAGTACTCCACTAGTACTATTGGACAGGGAGCTTAAAAAAAGTTACTATTGGACTGGCTATACGTGGAGAAATCCTAGTAGGAAGAGCATGCGCGAGAACAAGCACATTCACGTGGTTGAAAACAAATTGGAAACCATCTCGAGTACAAATCTAGGAGTACGTACGAATCTAACAATATTGATTGGGCGTTGTTGAATGTTGATACTTTTTTTATCAAAGTAGAGATACTTTGACTACACATAAAACTTATATGTAAACTAGAAAGGATAGGAGGGAGTATATTGTACGTTCAAAAATGAAACGAACATTGAATACCCTTTATATATGATTTGCGGATGCTATGATCACCGGTTCAAAATTTTGAATCTGCCTTAGGTATCACACATGCCCCCACTCGTTCTCTCTCGATTTCATCTTGGGGTCCGGAGATCGATTGAAAGAGGACTAGGGTGGGTACAATACGTTCGTTTCGCTTATGAACATACAATATACTCCCTCTGATCCCCACAGAACCCCCCCCCCTCGTGGGTCATTTCTATCATAGAAACAGACCAAACCTTTATCTCCTTGCACGACACGCAATTGATCTCTGAACATCAATCAATCTCGTCAACATGTGTCGGGGCTTGAACCGAATGGGATGTCAAAACTAAGACGTGAAGCGACACGTAGTGGAGTCAAAGTGAAACTTCAAACGAACCGTTTGTTTGTATGCATGTCGGACAAATTTTAAATAAACATTGGAAATACAAGCATGGTCTAGGCCCACATGCGAATGATACTCGGCGGAATGTTCAAATGAGGCATGCGGGAGGATGGACTCGACCGGAGGGCGACATGATCGATGGAGAAGAGGGTTGGAGAGGAATGAGAAATAAGCAAACGCCACATGATTATACTTGAATGGCTCAAATAAACAATAAGTTGTCTCGCTTGGCCTACATAGTGAAAGGCCTAATGCGCAACGCAGAGCACTGACGCTCGAATATGGCCGGGAAAACAGGAAAACCGACATGTGGGGCACACCTGTCGGGATGACGTAGCGCAAACTAGTCCAATGGACGAGCTGGCCCACGACCTCCTCGCCACCGGCAACCGTTCATGTGGGTCGTGGGGGCCAACAACATGGCGCAGCTCCAGCACCGCCTCTGGACACGGCAACCACGGTGAGCGACACGCTCATCGTCGCTAGACACGGTCGGTTTCAGTGTGCCGAGGGTGGTGTTAGTGCTGCGGCACGACCAACAGTATGTTTGGTTTGTGCCCAAAGTTGCCCCATCAAAGCATTGGGTAGCCAAAATTTTGGTTTAGGTTTTGGTTGCCCAAGATTTGGTAGACATCGGCAAGAAAAATGAACTAGAGTTGGCTAGAGTTCATTGGCATGCCAAAAAAATGGCAACCATCCAAACAAAGACCAATCTTTGGGTCATGAACAAAATTTTGGTAAGGTGCACTTTGGCCACAATCCAAACACATCCCAACACTCGGCTCGTCGAGGATGCACGGGGTGCCGGGACGCGTCCGCGGAGTGGTGTAGCGAGGCCAACTGCATCCTCAGGACCTAAGACCATGTCGGGTCGTCTTGCTTTTTCAATGACATGCGTCGATTGCATGTGAGCAAAGGGCATCTCCAACGTTGCCACGACCGCAGCTGACTACCCTGGCACACCAAAAGCCCTCGTCCCTCGCACCGTCGCGCGGTGCGTTCCCAGCCGGCGCTAGCTGCCCGCATTCATGTCTTCCGTCCGTATGCCATCGTTAAGAGGCTCGGTGCCCGAGGAACCAACTCCGACGACTTAATGACGCACCAGGGCGCTTGGCCTCACCGGAATGTGCTACTTAAAGTGGCAACGCCCAGCTAACCTCCACAACGTAGCGCATCATCCTCCTACCTGGCACCACATCCGCCATGACCGCAAGCGCGAACGCTCTGCGGGAGAGCTTGTCTTCGGAGATGGAGCTCGAGGTCGCCGCCCTCGCTCAAGTCGCCACACAAGCGGTGGCCACGCTGGCAGCCGATGACGGGAGCACCGTCCGCCATGCGTCCTACTTGCCGCCGTCCAACGTCCGGCACCGCCGAGGTCGGGGACTCCTCCGAGGATGAGTAGGGCATGGGAGGCGGCAGGGCATGGTGTGCCAACTGGCCGGTCCGTCTCCCGTGTTCTACTTTTCCTCGCCGGAGACCGCACCTTCACTTCACGGGTCTTGAACCCCGCCCCCGTACATGGAGATCACAGATGGAGGACGTCGGTCGCCGCCGTAGAATAGGTTTAGGGTCGGGTTTCTTTTATTTTTCTGTCCTATAAAGGTTCGAAATGTAATGAAAATCTACCTTGTTTGCATTAATCTCGGCCGGTGTATATGAACTTTCACAATAATATAGTATATTGTAGGAGTACTAGCAAGATGCCCGTGCGTTGCACGGAAGATTAAGATCTTGTGGGAGAAAAGGATGAACGAGGGAAGGCCTTATCTGCAAATGCACATTCACGCATTTCACATTTTTCTACATCTACGGGAACCTACGAAAGGGTTAACGTAAATTGCCTCTCTCTCTCCTCCTCTAATTTTCATGGTGGTGGGCCCCTCCCTCCCCCAATCTACAATCAACAGCTCACACGTTTCACATTATGTTAATTACGTAACTGGTACTACGTAGGTGTAGCATTACTCGTCCTAAAAAACCCAACTAAGCCAACCTCCCAGCATATCGCGCGGGAAAAGTCCCGGTCGCGCCGTTTTAGTCGGGATTACCGGATTACTAGTAGTAGTATCGATGGATTGCGCGAAGCAACAAGTTTTTTATTTTTCAGGGGGCGAAGCACCTAGTTTATAAAAGGAAAAAAGGCGGTACACTCACAGCACCCCTGTCGCGGTCGCATTGCACCCCACACGCGTTTGGTCCTGCACACGGCTCACACAAACGGAACGCGCTTCGGCTTGCCTCTTCACTGACACGTGGGACTGCACTTGGAGAAACCAACCATGCGCCAAACGCCCCCCGCCTAACGCGCGAAAATCCTCCCCCCCCCCCGACCCAAAAATTCCCCCCAAATCCTAGATTCAACCGCCCTTCGGCCAACTAGCCAATAATATTCCCCAAACCCCCCTCCCCCCGTCCCCCTCCACTCCATTCGCTCCACCAAAGCCGCCCTCCCCGCCACGCCGATACGTCGGCGCCGCGGTTCATCGAGGGGACGCACTACGATCCTCTCGCTCCCACAGTACGCTCTCATAGACTGCCGTCCTCTAGCCGCGCCGCCATCGCTGGCGACGTTCTTGTGGAGGCGCACGACGGTCAGCTTCTCCCACAGTACGCACATTCTAGACTGAGGCCCCGTGCATGTCGGTGTAGCGCTGAATGTTAGCTGATAGACGTTGTTAATCTCACTGTTTGCCGAAGTAGTTTACAGTCAATATGCTCTGCTTAAGAAGCTTCCTTGCCCTGTTCTGCACTCAATCTGCTTAGCTGAGATGGCATGCCAAGGCCGATTAGTTGCTAAAATATCCTGCCATATATTTATTGTGACATAGATTGCCATGGTCTAGTAGCCAATCTGTTAGGTGAAATACCAATACACCGTTTTATACTCGATCTTTGTTGCTGCGATGGCCTTCGATAGTTCGATGGTTGTGTGCTCGGCCTCATTGACTGCTGAAACAACCTCCCATAATTTAGCACTCAATTCTGTTTGCTGAATTAGCTTTACATATATTTCGTTACTTAGATCTGCTCGTCCAAATATCTTGTCGTAGCTTTAGACATCGACCTAGGTATTTTCTTCTGGACTTCATAAAAAAGCATATATGTTTTTCCTGTAATATCTAGTAGAAGAACTAATTTGTATGTCTAACAGATGGACAGGACTTGGATAACTTTTGCTCGAAGATTATCCGCTGCATATGTCGAGGGGGTTGAAAACTTCATGAACTTTATCAGAGCTGAGTACGGTGGTCCGAAATCATATGTGCTCTGCCCGTGTAGCAGTTGTATGAATTCAGTTACAAGACCCCAGTCAACTGTGCAAAATCATCTACACTTGTATGGGATGTCGGTCACATATACTAGGTGGGTTCATCATGGTGAAGCTGTGAACGTCAATGTTATTGACTACGTGGAAGCAGCAGATCACCATCTTGATCTGCCTGATGCTCAGGTGGAAGAGGAGGAGGTGGAGGTGGTGGCGGAGCCAGTGAGTTTGACCAACATTGAAACAATGCTATGAAATGCTCGTGCATTCCGTTAACTTTCACCTGCAGAAGAAAAACGGTGGGCCCGCATGTTGGAACAATGCAACGTGGCTGCCACCCCAGGAAATAAGCTGTTAGTATTCTCAGCTATGGTCACCTTTCTTCAGGTGAAGACATCTGAGCAGATGACCAACAAATCATTCGATGCGATGTTGGCTGCTTTCCGCAAAGCTTTCCCAGTTGCGTCTGAGCTGCCACACACCTACAGTAAAATGAAGAATTTCCTTCGTGCAGTTGGAATTGGATATGATATGATCCATGTTTGTAAGAATAATTGTGTTCTGTTCCGGAAGGATTATGCCAACTTAAGTGAATGCCCGAAATGCAAATAATCAAGATGTAAAGATGGCGATGCTGTGAAGAGGGTTCCTCATATGTTTTGAGACACTTTCCAATTACACCAAGATTGCAGAGGTTGTTTCATGATGCTGAAACAAGAGAGGATGTACTGTGGCATTCTAGGAACCAGGAGTACAGAGGTCAGAATGTAATGAGCCATCCATTACATGGTAGTGAGTGGAAAAGCTTCAATCAGAAGCACGAAAAGTTTGCTGTTGACCCGAGAAACATTAGACTTGGCTTAGCTTCAGATGGATTTAACCCATTTGGCCACCAGAGCGCCACATATAGCATGTGGCCAGTGCTTGTTATCCCTTACAACATGCCTCCAAATGTCTGCACCAAAGAATCAAAGTACATGATGCCCTTGCTCATCCCAGGTCCAAAAAGTCCTGGAAAGGATTTTGATTTGTTCATGGAGCCTCTTGTGGAGGAACTTCAATAGCTATGGAGGGGTGTTCTCACTCGAGACCTATATAGCAGCCCACCAGCTGATTTATTTCTGCGTGCTGTTATAATTTGGTGCATCCATGATTATCCGGCTTTGGGCACTATGTCAGGGCAAACGACACATGGTTACAATGCATGTGTTCGTTGTGACAGGAATCCGCTGTCATACGCAATACTTAGCAAGATATGTTACATTGGACACTGTTGTTTCCTTGCCAAGGACAAGCGGCATCCTTCTAAAATACCGAAGACATGTGTTCTATGCAAAGCATCAAAACCGTGATGCGCCAAAGAGGCTCACCGCCGATGAGTTGCAAGTGGAATTAGAGAAGGTCAGACATATTACACCAGGAAACCACCCTGATAATGGTAGCGGGAAAGGGAAGCGTGGCAGGGCAGAAGAGAGATTATTGTTTACCCGCAGGTCCACTTTGTGGGACTTGGAGTATTGGAAAGATTTGGATCTGCGGCATAATCTTGATGTGATGCACATCGAGAAAAATTTATGTGACAGCATTATCGGCACACTTCTTAATATTGAAGGCAAGACGAAAGATACCTTAAAATCTAGGATTGATTTGACACACCTGGGTATCAGACAGGATTTGCAGGTGCAAGATGAAGGTAAACCATGGGATATGGCACCAGCTGTGTACATCTTGGACAAGGTAAAAAGAAAAGAATTCTATGAGGTCCTGTCACGTGTGAGATTCCCACATGGATTTGCTTCCAACCCTGAAAGGAGAGTCGGTGCAGATGGAAACAAGGTACAAGGGTTGACAACTCATGACTGCCACGTCCTACTTCAAAGGGTTTTACCTGTTATCCTTAGAGGACTGGGCCGCCCTGACTTATACAGAGCAGTTGCAGAGTTGGGACAATTCTTCAGGGAACTCTGCAGTAGAAATATCAGGATAGATGCTTTGGAGCGTCTTAGAGACAAGATACCAACTATCCTATGTGACCTTGAGAAGATATATCCTCCAGCCTTCTTTGATGTGATGGTGCATTTGGTTTTTCATCTACATGATGAGGCACTACTTAGAGGTCCAGTACAGTATGGCTGGATGTACCCTATTGAAAGGCCGCTAGGCACTTTCAAGGGCTATGTTAGGAACAGAGCTAGACCCGAGGGTTCCATTGTAGAGGCCTACATTGCTACAGAAGCGTTGACATTTTGCTCAAAATACATTGAAATAGCTGATCATCTTAGCAAAGACGTGGATGAAGACAATCCCGGGCTCAATGTTTTTGATTATTCTGTTCGAGTTAAAGGGAAGAGTCGACAAGAGGACAAACCTAAAGATTTGGACAAAATGGTTTGGTATGTGTTGAATAACTGTCCTGAGATACTACCTTATATCAAGTAAGTGCTAAGTACTGCAGCTTATACATCATAATCTACTAAACTTGCAGCACATTCTTATATATTTAGATGTTTGACGCGATCACTATGTTGTGCAACATCTACAAAAAGGAGTTACTGCCGCAAAATCCAAGAAACATTGACAAACTGGTTATGGCAGGATTTGCGAAATGGTTCAAGAGCCACTTTTGAATTGCACTATCAGTTTTTTTTAATATATTGAGTACATAAGATGATCAGCTTGTCTATTTTCTAACCATAGGTTAAGAAGATGCGGGAGGATGGGCAGACAGTTGATGATGCCCTTTACTCACTAGCAATGGGTCCTGATACTTGGGTAAGACATTATGAATCTTGCGTTGTTGGAGATGTGCGCTACAACACCCTTGCACGAGACGGAGGCAGGAAGACACAAAACAGTGCCATCATGAGCACGGATACGTATGACAAAGAGATAACTGAAATGTATGCTAACATAACAGACATTGTTCAGTTGCAGTATATCTCCAGTTTCGAGGATCATCGGTGTGTGGTTCTGTTGTGCTGTCGTTGTTATAACCTGTTTTCCAGGATCGCAAAACCCAGAGCTGATGATTATTTCAAATCCATCAATGTCAAGGCGGCGTACCAGACCAACGAGCCTTTTATTTTGGCAAATCAAGCAACACAGATATTTTTCTTGGAAGACACATTTGCACGTAGCGATGACTGGAGAGTAGTGCAAAGGTTTGAGCAGAGGAATTCGTTTAATGAAGTTGCACAACAAGATGATGCTTACACTGCTCCTGATGTACAAGATAACACTGATGGTCCTAATATCTTTGAGAACCATCACGTCAATGACGCCGGCGAAAAGATTGCCTGTCGTGCTGTGGACATACAAGAGTTGATCAAGAAGAAGCCAACGTTCGAGGACGTTGAGGACGAAGAAGAAGATGAAACCGTGGGGAATTACGATTCAAACTGATACACATGGCGAAGATGTTGACGCTGCTGCTACGGATGATGATTACATTGCTTTTTTTGTATTTGCCTGTCAGAAGACTTTTTTATCTACTATGTGAAATTGTGTTTGCTATGCAACTGAAACCTGATGAACATGTTGTTTAGTATTTTCCTGTGAGAACATCACTTGTTATGTATGCTGATTTGTGTTTGGTGATTGTATGACGACTAAAACATGATGACATTGTTGTTTAGTTGTACTCATATTTGGCTGTGAAACTTGAATTTGATGACATAGTTTGCTGTTGGACTGTAATTTGCTCGACATCTTCGAATGAGAACAAAGCTGACCCGACAGGTCCTCTGCTAATTTATTTATTTATTACCAAAAGGGCATCTGCTATTTATTTATTTATGAGCAAAAGGGGATACCCCCTGATTTCCGTTAATAGAAATCATTAGATGTTCACAACACTACGCCCAGCCTGCTACACAGGTTTCATTCATTACTAGTTTCAGCAAAGTGCTCATGTCATAGCCACTGAATACATCACGAGTGCTACATACACTGCAAATAAAGAGACAATCATCCTACAGAGCACATCGATTTTGCCCATTATCTTCACAAGCTCTTTCATCTCCTCATTGCTGTCAAGGCCGTTCAGCAGCTGTTGCTTGGCCATGATCAGAGGAACTGCATCTTTAACCTTCTGCTCTGCATCTTCCTCTTCTGCCGTTCCTTCAGTTACTTGTCCAACACCCCAACCTGCTGGTATTGGGATTCTTCGGCTAACCAAATAATCAGCGTAGTTGCACTCCCCCACATCAGCAACTTCCCAGAAATACAAATCACACGAATCTTCCTTTTCTGCACGAATCAAATTGGAAGATCATCAACCAAACTATTAAAAAAATCAGCAACTGAAAGCAGCAGAACAACACTTAAACATATTATTACCCCATGATTCGGGCATTTGTAGAAGACTCGGCCAGGGTTGAGGATTGTGGTTGAGACGCGACGGATGACTCTACACGATTTGCAGCAGTGGCACCACACCAACGGCAGCGGGTTGCGATGAGCAACCGGCTGCGGTGCGCGTGCCGGCGGGGGTGTGATGAGACCCACAGGTGATGGTTCGGGTGGTGACTTAGCACATATTTGGTTGTTGCCTGCTGAAGAACAGGTGGACGAGCAGCCAGCGGACATGGTTGCTGCGGCCAGAGCTTCTGATGCTAGGCAGAGTAAGTACAGAAGAGGAGAAGCGAACGTTGGATATGTCAGTTTCATTACTTGCAGAGTAGCATAGCACCATATATAGTCAAAGTCTAGGTTTGGATCCAAACCAGCTACAGGAGCACGTCTCTCTTTTTTCTAAAACTCAGCAACATCTCTTTACTGGTACACTAGCTTGTTCTGTACGCCTTCTCAAGTCTTTGATTCCTCCACCTGACATCTGGGACCCACCAAAAGGGCCTCTGTATTTCGCGAAAAAAACGTGCCCCCCGCTGACAGGTCGGACCCACCAGCTATCTTCGCACGCAAGGAAGTGCCTCCTTATTATGCACAAAAAAATGAATACTCCCCCTGCCAGCTGGAACCCAGCATCGTGGGAGGCTGACTTGTGGGCCTACCAAGTTGACGGGGACGGAGGGCTTTGTCAACTTAGTCAATATGAACGATTCTAGCTCCAGTTACCGTACGATGTTCATCCAACGGCAGTAGTGCTTCTTCTACCTCTAGTGTTCTTGCTCCAGCCGCCCAAACCAACGCCGGTCGTGCCGCGTGCTTCTGCCTCCCGTGGCCGGCTGTGATGCCGCAAAGGCCTCACCGCCCCCTACTACTCCCATCGCTTGCCAGGGCATCCCTCTATTCACCCACACCCCCTGTTATTCTGCGGCGACGGCAGCCTCACACCGCAGCCGAACCAGTGAACCCTCGTACTCCTCTCCGCATGAGCATCCACTGCCGCATCTTCCCCGGCTCCACGTCGTTCCCTTCCTAGGCCTCGCCGTCGTCCACCGCCTTGGTGCTCTCGGCGCGGTGTGGTCAATGTGGTCAACGATCGACTTCCATCGGAAGAGTACTGTACGTGGAGAGGCTGACAGCTGGGTCCACGGCCACAGCCCAGTTTTTTTGTGATTTGCCAATTAAGTCACTTTGTCAGGCCTGTTGGGCTGCAAATCTTTCAAGACGAGGAGAGCTTCATTCGGCTGGCCGAGAAAATGGCCTATCAATAATGAGAAATGGGCTGTACATTTTTAAAACACATCAAACCAGCAATTAGTTTCAAATTTCTTTTTTCATTTCGAGATTTTAAATTGCATTGATTTTTATGCGTGGACAATTTGTTGGATTTTATATTGATATACATTTATTTTTAAAATCAGTTTGAATGTGACTCGAAATTTCGGGATTAAAAACAGTTCGGACCGCACCGAAATATGCAAAATTTCGTATAATTTTTTAACCGTGGCCACAATATGGGTTGTAATGCTAACAAAAAGAATGTGGGCTCCAAAAAAATCTTAAGAATTGGCAAATGGGCTATAAATTATTAGAAATAATGGCAGATGGGTTGTATGATGTTTTCCACAGATTTGAGGCTTTCCTAAAAAAGGTTGACGCACAAGCAGTGACTGTTGGATGTCCATCCAAAGGTCGTCGTGCTTCTTCAATCTCTGCTCTTCCTGCTCCAGCCGCTCAAACAAGCGCCTGCGGGACTGCCTGCTCCCTCCTCCCTACGGCCGGCTGTGCTGCTGCGCAGGCCTCACCGCCCCATCGTACTCCCATCGCTGGCCAAGCCATCCCTCTACTCACCCACACCTGCTGTTATTCTCCGGCGATGGCAGACGAACCAGTAAACCCTCGTATAGTCGTACTCCCCTCCGCGTGAGAAACAACTGCCGAGTCTTCCCTGCCTCCGTGTCGTTCCCTTCCTAGGCCTCACCGTCGTCCACCGCCCTGGTGCTCTCGGCAGGGCCTGGTCAACGTGGTCAACGACCGACATGCATCTGAAGTGGACTGTACGTGGAGAGGCTGACAGCTGGGTCCACGGCCGCACGCAAGGAAATGCCTCCTTATTACGCGCAAAATAATGATTCCTCCACCTGACATCTGGGACCCACCGAAAGGGCCTCTGTATTTCGCGAAAAAACCTTACCACCGCTGACAGCTTGGACCCACCAGCTATATCTTCACACGCAAGGAAGTGCCTCCTTATTACGCACAAAAAAATGAATACCCCCTGCTAGCTGGGACCCAGTATAGTGGCAGCCTGACTTGTGGGCCTACTAAGTTGACGGGGACGGAGGGCTTTGTCAACTTAGTCAATATGCACGATTCTAGCTCCAGTGACCGTACGATGTCCATCCAACGGCCGTAGTGCTTCTTCAACCTCTAATCTTCTCGCTCCAGCCACCCAAACCAGCGCCGGTCGTGCCTCGTGCCCCTGCCTCCCATGGCCGGCTGTGATGCGGCGGAGGCCTCACCACCCCTACTACTCCCACTACTGGCCAGGTCATCCCTCTACTCACCCACACCCCCTATTATTCTGCGGCAACGGCAGCCTCACACCACAGCGAACCAGTGAACCCTCATACTCCTCTACGCGTGGGCATCCACTGCCGCGTCTTCCCCGGCTCCGCGTTGTCCCCTTCCTAGGCCTCGCCGTCATCCACCGCCCTGGTGCTCTCGGCGTAGCGTGGTCAACGTGGTCAAGGAACGACTTCCATCGGAAGAGTACTATATGTGGAGAGGCTGACAGCTGGGTCCATGGCAGCCGCAAGGAAGTGCCTCCTTATTACGTGGAAAATAATTATTCCTCCACCTGACAGCAGGGACCCACTGGACGGGCCACCGTATTTGGCGAAAAAACGTTTCCCCCCTGACTGCTGGGACCCACCGGACGGGCCACCGTATTTCGCGAAAAAAACGTTCCCCCCGCTGTCAGCTCGGACCCACCGGAAGTGCCTCCTTATTACGCACAAAAAAATGAATACTCCCCCTGCTAGTTGGGACCCACCTTGGTGGGTGGCTGACTTGTGGGCCTACTAAGTTGACGGGGACGGAGTGCTTTGTCAACTTGGTCAATATGAACGATTCTAGCTCCAGTGACCGTACGATGTCCATCCAACGACCGTAGTACTTCTTCAACCTCTGGTCTTCTTGCTCCAGCCGCCCAAAGCAGCGCTGGTCGTGCTGCATGCTCCTGCCTATCGTGGCCGGCTATGCTGTCGCGGAGGCCTCACCGCCCCCTACTATTCCCACCGCTGGCCAGGCCCTACGACAACGGCAGCCTCACACCGCAGCCGAACCAGTGAACCCTCGTACTCCTCTCCGCGTGGCTTCCACTGCCGTGTCTTCCCCGGCTCCGCGTCGTCCCGTTCCTAGGCCTCGCCATCGTCCACCGCCGTGGTGCTCTCGGCGCGGCGTGGTCAACATGGTCAAGGAACGGCTTCCATCGGACATGGACTGTATGTGGAGAGGCTGACAGCTTGGTCCACGGCCGCAGCAAGGAAGTGCCTCCTTATTACGCGCCAAATAATTATTCCTCCACCTGACAGCGGGGACCCACCAGACGGGCCACCATATTTTGCGAAAAAAACATTTCCCCCTGACTGCTGGGACCCACCAGCTACATCTTTGCACGCAAGGAAGTGCGTCCGGCAAAAAAAAATGATTCTCCCCCCTGACTACTGGGACCCACCAGCTACATCTTCGCACGCAAGGAAGTGCCTGACAGTCGGGACACACCTAGTCGAAGCGTACGTAGCGTTGTCATTCTAGTCGCGAACGTGTACAAACATACTGGTTGATGTAGAAGCGCGCACGTGTCGTAGTAGAGGCGCGCATGTAGCATGTACACGTACGTACAGCGGCCAGTGTGCAAGAAAGAAAAAATGGCCACGTACGTACATACGGGCAGGGTCTCGAACGCCTACTCGCGCATACGTATGGCCAGGGCTCGTGTACATGGCTGGGTCGGAACGGAGAAACAACGTCGTCGTCATGTTCATGGGGAGCCAACCGGCTGGGTCGGAACAGAATGCGTCGTCGTGTTCATCGGGAGGGCTTGGATGGAACAACCGATGGAAACGAGGCCTGGCGTACCGCAGAACGGAGGAAACGGCCTTGTGTTCGACCGGCCACGTTCGAAACAGGATCTTATTCATCGGGAGGGGTCTGGCGTACCGCAAAACGGAGGAAACGGACCTCCTACGGTCGAAACAGGGGTCATGTTGATCGGGAGGGGTGTGGCGTACGGCAAAACGGAGGAAACGGACTTGTGTTGGAGCGCTACGGTCGAAACGGGGGTCCTATTCATCGGGAGGGGTGTGGCGTACCGCAAAACGGGACTCCACGGGATACTATTCATCTCCACCGTCGACCCCTCTAGCCTCCACAGGCTACTGTTCATCCACCGTCGACCTCCTCCAGCCTCCACCTGCGACTGTTCATCCACGGGCTCCTGTTCATCCAGCCTCCACCGCGCGCTACTCCATCGGCTACTGTTCAACCACCCTCTCCACGGTCTCCTGTTCAACCACCCCTCCATGGGCTACTGTTCATCCAACCCTCCACCATCTACTGTTCATCCAGCCCTCCACGGGGTGGTCCTGTTCATCCAGACCTCCACGGGGTCCTGTTCTTCCAGCCCCAACCGGCTCGATCGATCGGGGTCCTGTTCATCCAGAGGCAACACGACGGGGTCCTGTTCATCCACCCCCACCGGGAACTGTTCATCGACCCCCCCCCCCCGCCCCGCAATGCTCACTGTTCATCCAGAGGCAGCATCGATTGGCTTCAGTTAGCAGCAATAGCGGAGGAATCGCTCGATCGGGTTCAATTAACAGCCATCGATCGATCGCTCGGGTTCAGTAACGCGTAGCCTGCAGTGCAATCACTCGGGTTCAGTTAGATCCCAACGCCTCGCACACACGCGCGTACGTACGAGAGAAACGCGCATCGCTCGGCCCCGACCACCCACCGTAACCGGGGACTCCCCGATATTTTCCGCGCCCTCGCTTCTACCGCGGTTTTTTTCGTCATGGACGGCCCAAAGAATGTCATGCAGCTGCGTCTTCGGCCCGCCCAGGACGAAAAGCCCATTTTCTGTCATGATTTTTTGTCATAGAAGTAGGACCCCACCACATCTATGATGATACCGGGTTTTGTCACAATTATCGTCATAGAAGTGTCATAAGTATGACAGATTTTTTTTCGTTCGGCCCAAAATGTCACGGATGTGTCTTTTTTTTGTAGTGCAAGTTACGGCACCAGTTTCACGTACTAGTAGTACTAGTCAATGTGTACATGATTCAAAATTATCCTTAGGTACCTAAAGAGGACTAAGGAAATGTTTCTCGGTTATGGAGGTGATAAAGAGTTCGTCGTAAAGAGTTACGTCGATGCAAGCTTTGACACTGATCTAGATGATGCTAAGTCCCAATCTAGATACATATTCAAAGTGGGAGCAATTAGCTAGAGTAGCTCCATGCATAGCATTGTAGATATAGAAATTTGCTAAATACATACTGATGTGAATGTGGCAGACCCGTTGACTAAACTTCTCTCACAAGCAAAACATGATCACACCTTAGTACTCTTTGGGTGTTAATCACATAGCGATGTGAACTAGATTATTGACTCTAGTAAACCCTTTGGGTGTTGGTTACATGGCGATGTGAACTATGGGTGTTAATCACATAAAGATGTGACTATTGGTGTTAAATCACATGGCCCTGTGAACTAGATTATTGACTCTAGTGCAAGTGGGAGACTACACGCTAAACGTGTTGAGCGCTCGACATTGAAGCAGTCTAGGTCGTTGGATGAGAAGGAATACATGTGGCTTGATGACGTTTTATATTTAATTTCATACGGCTCTAGCAGAACATTCAATTGATCAAACCATAGATTTCATTCAGTCCGACTCCGACTTTACATTCATACGACGATCAATCTAAAATAAACGGAAATGATAAACGTTTGGATTTTAAGCACGGCCATTCGAACATTTTTCATGGAAAATTTAGATTACGCGGTGGCGGCGGGGGCGTCTTGCGGTGGGAAGCGGCTCCTCTACCGTGCTCTATGTGTCGTCGGGCCACTGACCGACGGCGACCGCGACGGCGGAGTCTTGCATCGTTGTTGGCGTACTCCTGGACGTTGGCCCTAGCTTCAAGGAAGGCCACAATGTTCTAGACTTCGGTCTCCAGTAGCGATTCAACTGGCGGGAGGAGGCGACTGGCATTGGTGCAAGGAAGCGGTCGACGGTGGCCATCCATGCCGCTGAGGGGGGCACTGGCACCCGTGCGGGGACAGGCGCTGGCAACGGCGCGGCGGACACATTCGTGTGCACGGGCACCGGCACGGGCGCGTGCATCAGTGCATGCGCAGGCGCATGTGCTGGCAGGTGCACGGGCGCGTGCGTCAGTGCATGCGCAGGCGCATGCACTGGCAGGTGCACGGGTGCGTGAAAGTTAGTGGGGACCTCGTGGAATCCCGTGGCATCAAGCTCGGCGATAATGTGCGGCTCCCAACCCATCAATGCCACGGGGATGGGCGCTGGCGCAGTCGGGGCGACGGGAGCCGGAACGGGAGCGGGGACAGGCGCGGCGTCTTCCCGCAAGGCCGGTTCAAGCTCGTCCCAAAGCGCCTTATGTTCTTGAGACTCAGGCTGGGTGTCTTCCTCAGGAAACTGGAAGACTAAGGGCAGGCCATCATGATGCGGCATGGCGTACGGTTAGGTCAGGCTGGTTGGAGATAGATGACAGGAGAATCGGAGAGGAAGAGAGAAGATTGTAGTGATACCGGGTAGTGCGGGTTGATTTTAAACTGCGGCGTCGGTGCTATTAAAAGTGGGGGCGGTTGGGACGAAGGTGGGCGGCGGAGCCTGGTCAAAGGGCTCGCCTCCCGGTGGCCTACACAGCGGTCTGCTCCTACGCCTCCCAGTCAGTCGGCGCAGTGGTCTGCTCGCACGCCTCTCGTTGACTCACATGCTTGCTCGAACGGCACCTGCCGATGAGAAGCGAGACTCATGGCGGCACGTAAACGCCCATGATTTCAATAGTGAAAGCGTTCGCCTTAACGTGACAGGTCTTTGTTCCAAAATACCTTGTCTCTTCATTTGTGCAACTTCTCATAAGCAGCTTGTCTCAAATTGAAGAAAAAAATTACGTAGGAATATTTGTGCCATATCACGAGACCATGCTTAGTTTCTTGAATTTCCGGTCACTTTTGGATTTTCTGAAATTTAAAATCCAGGATTCGAAACAATATCATAACCTGCATCATGCAATAAATTTTCAAGCCATACATCTTTCCTGTTGTATTCCTTAAGAAAGGATTTGGTCAAACATTTTGCTTAGTTAGACTGCAGACAAGTTATATATGCAGAGTAAAAGGATAATCCCTCCGTACCAGTGCATTGCCTGATATATTAACTCAAGTACTAGGCACGAACAAATGGGCTCAGTTCTGTTTTTGTCCTGGTGTAGTACTCCTATTACTACTAGGCAATGGAGTTGACGGGTGACCTTGGGTAGCGGCGACCGAGGGAATTGAACCGTGCTCGGCACGGTAGGTAACGTTGTCTAGTTACTAAAGCATCCATCCATTGTTCATCGGTAGTCATTATGGACCGGGGACATGAGGGGAATTTCCTAGGGCTGGAATTCTGGCCGCCAGATATTTCGACTCGAAACGCGGAGGCTCGACTGGTTGGGGTTGGCTAATGTGCGTACCGCGCACGCCATTAGAAGGACACGAGCCCGGTTTTTTTTAGGATCAACACGCGCCAGGGTCTGGCTGGTACGCCGTTGGGTCCTACCATTTGAGAATATGAAAGGAATATTTTAAATTGCCAAACGAATCTATGTGTATTATAATGCCCGTATTTTCCTTGCAAATAGTAATCTCAATGTAGTAATTGATTTATGACGAGTTCTTGAATTAGAGTGAGTTTGTGATATAGTGATCTCAACGTGGATTCACATTTCATGGTATCCCTAGTAATTTTTTCATTGCAAATTCAAATTTAAAAGATCAACGGTATGATGGTGAGAAAACTATGTATGTATCAAGCATATGACCACACACACACACGAATACAACAACAATCCAATTAGTATAGTGCATCCATTTTTTTCAAACCATGCATGTATGACACGAATTCAAAAATACTCCTTCTGTTCCTAAATATTTGTCTTTTAGAGATTGCAACAAGTGCCTACATACGGAGCAAAATGAGTGAATCTACACTCTAAAATATGTCTACATACATCCGTATGTGCCAGTCCATTTGAAATCTCTAAAAAGACTAAAATTTAGGAATGAATGGGACTAAAATGTAAGACATGCATGGTCCTCAATTCAATATTTAAAATGAATAGGACACTGAAACATGAATATTAAGTCTAGTACTACATACATGCAAATGTTGTGTTTAGGCGGAGCTAGATTGTCAGGGGTTAATCCCTCGACCGTAGACAAAATTGTTAAGCACTGTTTAGGATTGTTTAGATTGTATTATTTGAACATTATATTTGTCCCCGCCCTCCCAAACACCGATTGGTTGTGCACCCCCTCCTCCCCGGGAGAATATCATGTGCCCCCACACCTTAGATGCTATATGCTGATACGAGTTGCTTGGAGCTTGTAGATCTAAGATATAGCAGCTCACAGGATGTCTTAATATTTTTTCAGAAAACCTTAATGAGTTTGAGAATTGCACACAATTTGTACAAAAACTACTCAAATGCCCTTAGATCCCATATCCAACGACCTTGAAGCTCGTATCACCGTAGAATCTAAGATGAAGGAGGACCTCATATTCTCCTGTATGTAAGAATATCATGTGCTACCACACCTTAGATTCTTTGGTGATACAAGCTCTTCGGAGCCGTTGGATTTGTGATCCAACAACTCCACGGTGGTTCGAATGTTTTTTTGCAGAAAAGCCCCCAAAGAGTTCGGCCACTGGTTACAAGCACAAAGACTGCTCAGATGCCATTTGATCTCAGATTGAACAACCTCGAAGCTCGGATCACCGTAGCATCCAAGCTGCGAGAGCACCTAATGTTTTCTCGCACGGGAGAATATGAGGTGCTCCCGCACCGTAGATTCTATGGTGATACGAGTTCCCGGAGATCTAATGGCTCACAGTAGGAGGTTTGAATGTTTTTGCAATGTATGCCTGAGAGAGTTTGGGAATTGCACAGAAAGTACAAGTACTATGCATGTGGCGTCTGATCACATATCATACGACCTAGATGCTCGTATCACCGCAGGGGCTAATTAAGCTACGGGGAGCACCTAATATGAGAAAAGGGGAGCCGTTGGATCCAAGATGCAGCGGCACACACGAGGCCTGAATGTTTTATTTGCAAAAAAACCTTGGAGAGTTTGGAAATTGTGCATAATTACAAAGACTACTCCCAAGCCATTGGATCTCAGTTCCAACGACGTAAAAACTCGTATCACCATAGCATCTAAGCTGCGGGGTGGATGTGATATTCTATGTTGCTGTCATTTTTGTTCCTAAACTTGCAAAATATGTGTAACTCATGCCGTTACTTGTCTAACCGCGCACAGTGTTTGTTCAAAAAAAAAACCATCCTACACTGAAATATCGGAACAACACACGGGGGTCCCACTTATCATTGATCAAATTTTGACCTAAAACTAACAAATCTGAAAAACGAGATTCGAACTGGCAACCTGGACTACAAAGCGTAAATCGATAGCCTGAAACAACAACGGTTGATGGCTTTGTCCCATAACTTGATTTTATACAGTATTACGTTGAGTAGAGTAGAGGGAGTGCCTCGTCAACACGTGCATGATCGTTGACTCACTTACTGGTGGGTCCCAGGTCCGCGATCTCTCTCTCTTCTCTCCATCGTCTAACCTTTAGACGCACGGGCACACACAAAGAGTGGTGCTAGCTTGCCGTGGTGTTATTATAACTAAAAAAGCTTGGAAAATAGAAGAATCGCCTAGAACAAGAGACGTTGTGGCTGGTCGAGATGGAGCTAACCACACCTATCCTCTGTGCCACGTTAGCATGATGAAGCTGTGTGGCTAGTGGGGTGTTTTCGACCGACTGGCTGGGTCCCGAGGTCGAACCATAGGTAGTACGTCTAATACAGTATATTTTTACACGCACATGTTTCCTCCATGCCAAGATGTGGCACACCCTACCGCGCGGTGTCGGGGTCCTCCTAGGTGGTGCACGCATATATTCTTCCTTGCTGAGACGTTCGACGCCCTACCACGCGTTTTCTGGGTCCTCCTCGGTCGTAGCGCCGAAGCAAGTAAATGAGTCATCAAATAACGAAAGACCACCTTCCCCGTCGAGTACATCAGTGAAGCGCGGTGGCTAGCTAGTTGGGCTAGTGCGACCGATTAGCTAGGCTGCCGCCACATTTGTTTTTCACCCCTTTTTTATCTCCTTGCCGGCAGGTAAATTTAAATATCCACCGCGGTGTTGCATTGGTCTTTGGGTGCGGCACGCGTGGCAGGATTTTTAATTTTTTGATTGATGGGAGCAGGCGCGGAAGGATTTTTATGTTTTGATTGACGGGAGCAGGCGCGACAGCAATTAGTCACGATGACTCTGCTTGTAAAACCCACTGCTCCCTGATGTGAAAAGTCATCGACTGGTGTTTTCCCGTGGTGAAAACCAAAAGATTCACCCCACTCCTTGGCTGGCTCCCTCCACCTTCCCATGGATTGCATTACCTTTTAGCCGTTTCGCCCACTTTGCTTCCTCTCCCCATTGCTTCTACCTGGTGCCATGGCGGCGCAGCAGATCACGGAGTCTGAGGTGAGGCGCCTGACACAGGAGCACTAGGCCAAGGATGCGGAACTCAGTTCCAAAGACGTGGAGCTCCATGAGCTCAAGGAGGAGAGGAGTGCCATGCTCCTCCTTTATCTGCGGGAGTTCACGGAGCTTCAAAAGCGGCAGGCGTCCACCACAAAGATGCTCGAGGCGTCGGCGGCGTTGCTGCAGAAAGCGGGAGATACGATAGTCCGTCAGGCGAGCCGGCTGGAGCATGAGCGGGCCGATCGTGACGAGGTCCAGGATCGCCTCAGCCACTTGGTGGACCATGTTGCCACACACGTGTTGCGGCTGCATGATGCCTACCGTCATGCCAGCGCGACCATGTCGGTCGTTGGGCTAAACCCGTTCCACCACCCCGTCGACTTCAACGAGTTGCGGCTTCCTGACCTGGTCTCCTTCTTCACCTATATCTCCGAGGAGCTGAGCCATCTCCGCGCGATGGTGGGGGCGGAGCTGGACAAGGAGGGGTTGCGGGCTGCCGTCACCATTGCCGGGCAAATCCTCTCAGGTCTCCGTCATCGGAATCCATTCGTGCCATTGGACGTCGTCTTTGACAAGCTGTCCCCCGTCGACTGGGAGTGGGGCTCTACAGGCGGTTGCACCCAGCGTCACCAACGTCGTGCGCCTCGAGAAGCAGAGGGACTTCGCTAGTGTTTAGGCGTCCTCTGCATGGGCATGTCCATATCTCGGCCCAACATGACTGTTGGATCAAACTCAGACGGTGCAGATCAGTCACTGTAGCACAAAGCATGTGGGTGTATTTGGTTGCATTCCAATCTCAATATAGTTGAACCTTCTTCGTGCATGCTCATCTCAGCACCCCTCTTCATGCATGCTCCTAGTGTAATTGTGTTAACCTACTAGTGTGGACTCATGCACCCTTCATGCACTCTGCCAAACACCCAAAAGTGGGTCGAGAAGGGAACTTTTGCTCCCATCCCGTGCACCCTTCATACACCCTGCCTAACACTGATTCATGCTTCATAAGGTTCATGTTTCGTGGAGTACTGTAGCACCGTACTCTCCATGCGCTGTAGACCTAGTTCTGTTAACATTGATCTCAACATTCATTCTCGACCAGACAGTCAAAAGAGGGGTACTATGTTACATTACTGTTCATATAGTTGACATGCGCACAACATCATTTGTTATCGTCATATCTTACTACACTAGCAACAAGATTATGTAGTACTGACGTATGAACCGCTGCACATGCCTTGTAGTAGGAGCATTGTGTAAGTTCAAGTGGTTGCCGTGTTTCGCACTCCTCCATCGTAAGAGTGGAAACGCTTGTTGTAATCAGTTTTTTCTTTAGAAAAACAATGGACACGCTCTACTGTGCGGATCCTCCTCGACGGTCGTCGGGAACCTTGCTACTCACTTTCACTGACATGTGGGACAGCCAGCATCGGGGTCCACTAGCCATGCACTAAATTACTCCGTAGTAGAGTGCCCAACTGCACGGTAGACTACCCCGATCGAAGCG
Source organism: Aegilops tauschii subsp. strangulata (assembly GCF_002575655.3). Lineage (NCBI taxonomy): Eukaryota > Viridiplantae > Streptophyta > Magnoliopsida > Poales > Poaceae > Aegilops > Aegilops tauschii. Next base: position 335,145,110 of record NC_053037.3, read on the forward strand.
CCGCAGTAATGCCCAATGAGTCGTCAAATCAAAAAAACCCCTCCTTTCCAGCAGTAAGTTGGACGGACGAAGCAACCATCCTTTCACTCTTCTCCCTCAGCTTCCTCTCTTGAAGAAAACCCCAACTCGCTTCTCCCTCATCTAGTTCCTCATTTCTTCAAGAAAACCCCGACCTGCTTCTACCATTGTTCTTCTCTCCCAAAGAAGGAAAGGTGAGCGCATCAATGGTGTTGATTCTGGCCAAGGCCCGGTCTTGCAACCCCGAGACTGATCCTATAACTCCCTCTCTGTTCTTCTTTTGGGTTTGTGATTATGGTTTCTTTTCTTTTATTTCTATTTGACAGTTTCTTGATGGACGCTGGAGCACCGGCCGAAGTGATGTCTATGGCTCTGGCCAAAACCATCGAGGCTCATGGTACGAAGAAGCGCAAGCACCCCGCTGAGACTACCGCAGAGAAGCTCAAAGCCATCGCCCTGTCCAAGCCCCCCTCTCCGGGATCCCTCATTAAGCAAGTCCAGGTAATATCTCTTCTTGACGGTCTTTTTATCGATCTTGATCGTGTTTTTTCATCTAACACGTAGTACTAATACTAGTAGTACAACTTTCTGGGTGATCTTGCATGTGATTTTTGTGTGCCAAATGACGGTTCTAAATTCCTCTTTTGACCAAAACATGCGAGAAGTTGACACTAATTTCTTATAGATTACTTTCAACTACTTTATGAACATAAATGCTACCTTTGAATAGGGTATATTTGCCTCAGTAACTTGTGTTATGGATATTGCAAGTAATACCTCTACTCTCATGCCTTTGAAGGAATGTTCTAGTGTCTTTGTTCACTCATTTCTGTGCGTATATGTAGTCATATAAGGAGTAAAATATGGAAAATCATCTTATATTTCTGAACGGAGGTAGTAATAAAATATTTGGTTTCTGTTTGAATTAGAACCAGGTCCGCGGTGGAGATGAAGTTCTCAAAGTCATGCCGTGTGAACTGGAAGACCTGAGGATGAGTTCTACTGCTAAACTATCCAGCTATTGTGTCCTTGTCGCCACGTGTCCTGGACTAGTTTTTCCTGTAGCATTGTTATCAGGCGTGTTCTCGAGGTTGTACTTGACCACAACAATTTCCTGGTTGTGCCTTTGATTATGAAGGGTGTGGTTCTTGTAAAGCTTCCCGACAAATATGATGCGGCATGTCTTCATCGCCATGTTTATGAGTGGAAAGACCACTCTGTTAGGTTCTCCAAGGTTGATGAGATGGCGATGGTGCAGGTAGACATCTCTCACAAAGTCCATGGCCTAGTCAGTTATGCGGGGTTCATCCCGTAGGTCGGTGGCAAGAAATACTCTGCAGAGTTTAATTAGTGCAACTTTGTTGTAGTAAGTACTTCTTGTCTATAGTAAGTACTATTGTTCAGTACTTGATTTGTGTGTGTGAACCCTGTATTGTTTAGTACTGCCGCTTTCGGTGTGTGGTGAGTCCTGAGAACGGTCTATGTTAATGTCTGTCCACTCAGTTCAGTATGTATATTTTGAAGTATCTAGATCATCTTTTTTGTGAGGACGGTTTATCAATTGTGGTAACACTCCAATATCTGTATGCATTGCAGGGTTTATCGCACCCACCAGGATTTCCAGTCCCATGGATGTTCGGTCCATACGATTTGTCACGACCTTTGGATTGTCCTGCTTGTGGGAGTAGGCGGGGGCCTGCATGCCATGCGTAGTTGGATGATCAATCTTATGTTTAGTACTTTAACATAGTGATTTCCTGGTAAGGATTCACTCGTGTCACATCAAGTAAATCTTATTGATTTACTATCTAAATCTTATTGATTTAATGTCATGTTTTCTTACTTTTGCTGCAATTTTACGATGCAGGTTTTCCATGTGACATTCATCACAGAATAAACCGTTTGGTTTGCTATATGATAACCCACAAGTATAGGGGATCGCCACAGTTTTTGAGGGTAGAGTATTCAACCCAAATTTATTGATTCGACACAAGGGGAGCCAAATAATATTCTCAAGTATTAGCAGTTGAGTTGTCAATTCAACCACAGCTAGATAACTTAATATCTGCAGCAAAGTATTTAGTAGCGAAGTAGTATGGAAGTAACGGTAACGGTGGCAAAAGTAATAGTAGAAGTTTTGTAGTAATTCTAACAGTGGCAACGGAAAAGTAACTAAGCAAAGATCAATATGTGAAAAGCTCGTAGGCATTGGATCAGTGATGGATAATTATGTCGGATGCGATTCCTCATGCAACAGTTATAACATAGGGTGACACAGAACTAGCTCCAGTTCATCAATGTATCGTAGGCATCTATTCCGAATATAGTCATACGTGCTTATGGAAAAGAACTTGCATGACATCTTTTGTCCTACCCTCCCGTGGCAGCGGGGTCCTATTGGAAACTAAGGGATATTAAGGCCTCCTTTTAATAGAGTACCGGACCAAAGCATTAACACTTAGTGAATACACAAACTCCTCAAACTACGGTCATCACCAGGAGTGGTCCCGATTATTGTCACTTTGGGGTTACCGGATCATAACACATAGTAGGTGACGAATGTTGCAAGATAGGATCAAGAACTCACATATATTCATGAAAACATAATAGGTTCAGATCTGAATTCATGGCACTCGAGCCCTAGTGACAAGCATTAAGCATAGCAAAGTCATAGCAACATCAATCTCAGAACATAGTGGATACTAGGGATCAAACCCTAACAAAACTAACTCGATTACATGGTAAATCTCATCCAACCCATCACCGTCCAGCAAGCCTACGATGGAATTACTCACGCACGACGGTGAGCATCATGAAATTGGTGATGGAGGAAGGTTGATGATGATGACGGCGACGGATTCCCCTCTCCGGAGCCCCGAACGGACTCCAGATCAGCCCTCCCGAGAGAGTTTAGGGCTTGGCGGCGGCTCCATATCGTAAAACGCGATGAATCCTTCTCTCTGATTTTTTTCTCCCCGAACGTGAATATATGGAGTTGGAGTTGAGGTCGGTGGAGCACCAGGGGGCCCACGAGGCAGGGGGGCCGCCCAGGGGGTAGGCGCGCCCCCACCCTCGTGGACAGGGTGTGGACCCCCTGGTCTTGATTCTTTCGCCAGTATTTTTATATATTCCAAAAATATTCTCCGTGAAGTTTCAGGTCATTCCGAGAACTTTTATTTCTGCACAAAAATAACAGCATGGCAATTCTGCTGAAAACAGCGTCAGTCCGGGTTAGTTCCATTCAAATCATGCAAGTTAGAGTCCAAAACAAGGGCAAAAGTGTTTGGAAAAGTAGATATGATGGAGACGTATCAACTCCCCCAAGCTTAAACCTGTAATGCCCACGATGCAGCTATATCTCCCACGTGTCGAGGCAGGACTTAGAGGCATAACCGCATTGTAGGTTTTGTCGCAAGAAGGGTCATCTTCACACAATCCCATGTAATGAACAAGAATGGGATAAAGAGGGTTGGCTTACAATCGCCACTTCACACAATACATAAATAAATCATACATCATCCAAAATACACACATAGACCAACTACGGTCAAATCCAAATGAAAAGAAGATAACCCCAAATCTAGATCCCCGATCGTCCCAACTGGGCTCCACTACTGATCATCGGGAAAAGAAACATAGTAACGACCAAGTTCCTCATCGAACTCCCACTTGAGCTCGGTTGCGTCATCTGCACTGGCATCGTCGGCACCTGCAACTGTTTTGGTAGAATCTATGAGTCACGAGGACTCAGCAATCTCACACCCGCGAGATCAAGTCTATTTAAGCTTATAGGAAAGGATGGTGTAATGAGGTGGAGCTGCAGCAGGCACTAAGCATATATGGTGGCTAACATACGCAAATGAGAGCGAGAAGAGAAGCAACGCAACGGTCGCGAAGCTAGAAATGATCAAGAAGTGATCCTGAAACTACTTACGTTCATTCATAACTCAAACCGTGTTCACTTCTCGGACTCCGCCGAGAAGAGACCATCACGGCTACACACACAGTTGATGTATTTTAATTAAGTCAAGTGACAAGTTCTCTACAACCGGACATTAACAAATTCCCATCTTCCTCATAACCGCGGGCACGACTTTCGAAAGATAATACCCTGCAGGGGTTTCCCAACATAGCCCATTATAAGCTCTCACGGTCAACGAAGGATAAACCTTCTCCCGAGAAGACCCGATCAGTCTCGGAATCCCGGTTTACAAGACATTTCGACAATGGTAAAACAAGACCAGCAAAGCTGCCCGAATGTGCTGACAAATCCCGATAGGAGCTGCACATATCTCATTCTCAGGGAACACCGGATAAGTCAAGCTACGAGTAAAACCAGGCCTCGAGTTTCCCCGAGGTGGCCCCGCAGGCTGCTCGGTTCGGACCAACACTCGAAGGAGCACTGGCCCGGGGGGGTTAAATAAAGATGACCCTCGGTCTCGCGAAAACCCAAGGGAAAAAGGCTTAGGTAGGAAAATGGTAAAACCAAGGTTGGGCCTTGCTGGAGGAGTTTTATTCAAGGCGAACTGTCAAGGGGGTCCCATAAATCACCCAACCGCGTAAGGAACGCAAACTCAAGGAACATAATAGCGGTATGATGGAAACTAGGGCGGTAAGAGTGGAACAAAACACCAGGCATAAGGCCGAGCCTTCCACCCTTTACCAAATATATAGATGCATTAATTAAATAAGAGATATTGTGATATTCCAAAATATCCATGTTCCAACATGGAACCAACTTCATCTTCACCTGCAACTAGCAACGCTATAAGAGGGGCTGAGCAAAAGCGGTAACATAGCCAAACAACGATTTGCTAGGAAAGGATGGTTAGAGGCTTGACATGGCAATATGGGAGGCATGATATAGCAAGTGGTAGGTAGCGCAGCATGGCAATAGAACGAACAACTAGCAATGCAAAGATAGAAGTGATTTCGAGGGTATGGTCATCTTGCCTGCAAGGTTCTCAGAGTTGTTGAAAGCTTGATCCTCGTAAGCGTACTCAATAGGTTCCTCATAAGCGTTCAAATCTCCGGCTCTACCCACAGCAAGAACACAAGCAATGGAACCACAATCAATCACGGGAAATGCACAAGCAACATGATGCAAAACATGCATTATATGCGAGATATGATATGCGATGCGTATGCGTGCTCCGGAAGACAAAGGATGAACAAAGCAGTAACTTGGCAAACCAAGTATGCCACTGGAAAGATGAGATGATTTCAGACGAAATCAATATAAAGATCACCGGAAACGGATGCACGGTTTCCAAATGGCAAGCAAAACAAGAATGACACGATTCTGCGATTAACAACATGATAGCACTTAGAATACAACAAGCAACTATGCTACAGCACCCCAACATAGCAACAAAGCATATGAAAGTAATCTACATGAGATGCTTGACAAAAGAGGAACACTGAGCTACGGCTAGATCACAGCATAACAGGTTCGAACAAGCATGGCAAAAGTGCAAAAGATATCAGCTTCACAGACTTGGTGAAAATACTGAACATGGCATAAACAGCTTCAGGTAGAAATGTTCAGAGCAATCAATCAACATGATACAGGAACTTAACATAGCAAAACAAGGAACGGAATGAATCTACTAAATGCATAGAACAAAATTCCCTTACTGACCATGAGCCAAAAAGGATCAGAAGATATGATGGCACCCATGTAAACATAGCAAGTTTCGTTAACAGGTTTCAGACTTTTGCATTAACAGAAATTATGAGGGCATCTTTGTGAGCTTCATGCACTCATCACAAAGCAATGCATGACAAAACAAGCAAACCTACAGAAAGATGGCATGTTTATGAAGCTAACCATAGTAAGAGCAAGTTCATAGCATGTATGGATCAACTACAACAACCTTGGCAAAATTGAATATCATGTTAACATTCTGCCAGAAATATTTTATAGCAAAAGTAGAGCAAGATTAAGACATGCTAGGGCACTTCATAATTTCAAACAGGGGCATGGATAGATAGAGCACAACTATATCTACAAAACATCCTTACTGAACATACTCAAAAGAAACATGGATATCACTGTAGACACATGGATACATGGCAACAAAATAACAGCAGTAACAGACTTAGCAAAATCCTAAGTCCCTGAAAACAGAAACATCACGAAGCCTAGTTTGCATGCTTGTGCTAGTCACCACATAGATCACAAAAATACATGAGATTTGGGCACTCCATAAGTAACAGCAGTAAACATCATATAGCATTCTTGGACCAGAGATTTGGGCATCAAGATGGACTCAAACGAGCATGGCACAATGGAACAAAACGAAGAGCATCTCGAGGCGAACATTTCGATATATTACACGGACGAAACGGAGCTATGGTCACGGATTTATGATGCAATAAACAGAGCCACATATTGCAAATATTACGGGACTTGGAGAAAATCGGAGGGAGGGAAAAAGTCAACCTCTCCAGATCTAGGAATCGGTGGGCACGGACGCTGAGGCAGCTGCTCGCCGGAGCTCGAGGACGGGCTTGACGCGGAGGCGGTCGGCGAGGGCGTCGGGCGGCGACCCGGGGGCGCGACGCCGGCGGGAGTGGAGGAGGCGGCGAGGGGCGGCGCGGGTCCAGCGACCGGCGGACGGCGACGTGGCGGTGGGGAGCGCCGGTGATGGCGTCGGACGGCAGCGGAGACGAGCGTTGGCGGCGAGGCGCGGCGAGGTGGGTGCGGGAGGAGCCGGGCACCGGGCGGCGGAGCTCGGGCCCGAGTGGGCCTGCCCTGGGCCGCGCGGGTCGGCGGCGGGGAGGAGAGAGAGGCGGACACGCGGCGGCGCGCGGTTGGAGGAGAGCGGCGGCGGGGTGACGTGGCGGCGGGGGATTGGCCGGGGTGAGGTGGCGGTGGTCGTGTCCGGCGCCGAGCGGACACGTCCGGCGGCGCGGAGGAGCGGGGCTAGGGTTGATCTGTGCGAAAATTTCGGGGGATCACTTATTAATAGGTAGAGGGAGCTAGGAGACTCCAAATGGAGTGTACTTTTCTCCCACACGATCGTGATCGAATGACCGAGAGCATGGAGGTGACTTAGATGGGTTATTGGGCTGTTTTGGAGGGGTGTTGGGCTGCAACACACAAAAGGCCTTTCCGGTTACCCGGTTAACCGTTGGAGCATCAAACGACCTCCAAATGGAACGAAACTTGACAGGCGGTCTACCGGTGGTGTACCAAGGCCACTTGGCAAGACTCGGTCCATTCCGAGAACGTTTAACACCCGCTCACGAAAAGAGACAAGAGGGGTGCGCCGGTGCATGTGGGAGTGACGGATTGCAAAACGGACAACGGGGAAAATGCTTGGACGCATGAGACGAACACATATGCAAATGAGATGCACATGATGACATGAGATGCAATGCATGACATGAACAAAAGCAAAACGAAAGGCAAAACCCAACCACGAAGGGAATATCATAACACATAGCCGAAAATGGCAAGAGTTGGAGTTACAAATACAGAAAGTTACATCCGGGGCGTTACAACACTCCACCACTACGAGAGGATCTCGTCCCGAGATCTAGGATGGCACCGGAGGGAAACGGAAGAGGAAAAGGTAAAACAAAGTTGCTTCTTTGACAAACGAGTGAAACCAAAGAACCTTGAGAGGTGAAACAATTTTTAGAAAAGAATACAACGGAGATGAACGAGATTAGAAACACTCCATTAGAAAAGGAGAACAAGGAACATTATGAGAACCTTGTGGGTTGAAAGACATGAAACAATGGCTTAACGAACCAAAAGAATATGAAACCACACCGATATAACGAGATAGCCAAGGAACAAGAATGACATAATTTTGACAGCACTCCGATTGAAAAAGAGAAGGAAACTTGATAAGATGAAAAGAAATTGAAGAGATGACACCACACTCCGGTTAAATGGATAAGCAAGGAAAGAAGATGATCTTGACAAAACGAGAAGATGTGTTGAAGAGAGCGATATCACAATGCCTCCGGTAGAAATGAAAGAATGCAATGAAAAGAACGGAGAAGAACGGAGTTGTTGGAAAACCAACAACGAAAAGAATAAGCTTGGAGTGGACTTATGGAAACATCTCAACATTATGAGGTGACAAACGGCCACTAAAGGAAGCCATTGATTTGAGTGAGAGCACCAAGGCGATGAAAAACTTCTTTCACCAAGAGGATAGGAGAAAACTTGGATCATTGATAAGCACCATAATAGCAACATTCCTTAGGGAAGGCTTTAGGTGAAACATGACACAAGATAAATCCAATGAAGAGATTGGTGGATTTAAAATATCTCATTCTTGGCAACATGGGAATCATGAAAAGTGAACTCAAATTGTCAAGAATGACATAACACCACCTCAAATGATAAGGTAGAACGAATTCCACTTCGGAATGCAAGATGAAGAATACTTGAGCTCCTCTGAAAAGAATCTCGATGAACACTTTGAGAAGGAATTAAATCCTTGATGAACCATCATGTAGAGCCTCCATGAAGAACTCCGATAATAAAAGGATGATAGAAAGAAAGAGAAGTTCAAAAACACCAGGTGAAGCCTTGCAGTGATAAGATTAAGCTTTCAAATGATATAACCGAGAAAACTTGGAACTCCGGAAAGAAAGATGAACAAATGAAATCAAGAATTTTGATGAACCTCCAGAATAAGGAATTGAATTTACTCGACGAAACAAGAATAAGAATTACATTATGCTCATCCTTCACCAATTAATTGATGACAAGCAATGGATTTGTCATACTACTTATTCTCATAGAAAGGATTAAGATAGATATGGCGCAAACTTGGGAAGGTCTTGATGGAACTACCGGTAGGATTTGGAAACAACGAATGAATTGATATGATAACGAAGGAATAGAAATCTTGAACGAACCACCGTAAGAATTGAAAATGAACGAAGAAAAGATAAAGAAACATCGGGAAGAATTAGAAAATGAACGAAGATACTTGAGAGAATTTAGATACAAGTGAACGCAGAGATCCCGAGCTGACTAGATAATACTTGAATGATGCACTGGAAGAATTCGAGAATGAGAGCTGAAAGCTGAGAATGAATAATTCTGAGATGATGAGTTCCAGAGAATCAAACTAAAAAGACTCCTGAATTGCTCCGGATGGGTGAAAAGAATTCTCACACTCAAAACAATTATGAGAGGACGGCAACAAGTTAGAACCATGAATCTTCAAGAGAATGGACAAGATTTAGGAGAAATCCTTCTTCGGTCTTCAAATGTTGAGAATGATGATGAGAACCACCATGAATTATTGAGGCACTTCGGAACAATTTAGAATGGAAAAGTTGAATCAACGATGAAAGAATTTGGAAGATCTTGGACAAAGGCATATGACTGATGAAATTCATTCTTACGTCAAACTTTTAAATGAATTTGAGAATAGCTTCGGGAAAATTAGAAGAGTCAGGTAAGATCCTGGGAAAAGACCTGTGGGTTAGGGCCCACTCAAAAGATACACCGTTGAACGATTTAAAAGAGAGATTGCGTCGGTTCAATTAAATGGCTTGAATAAGGTAAGACCTCGAAATAGGTAGAAAGGATTAAGAACAGAAACATGAATCCTCTGGGATACCTTCAGCACTCCAGATAAACATGAATAGCAAGAGGTGGATGATAAGAGGTGCACCGGCATGAGAAAACATTTGAAACGATGAAAGGATACGATCAACACCGAAAGCTTGCATTGAAACCACCGAGGAAGATAAGAGAACAAAGAATGATAAACTTGAAGCTCCGTTAGTATCTTCATGGGAAATCACCGGATAAGAACATTGACGGAAAAGAATGGAGAGACTTCCCATCTATAAGATGGATACTTGATTAAGAAATCTGAGTCCTTGAAGAAAAAGGGTGGGAGGGCGGGAAAACAAAGGCAGCTTGGGCAGATGGAAAGGATACCGTTGAGAAAACTTAGAATTGATCTTGCGAATGTTGGGATGACTGGATGCACTTGAAGAGAAGCACGCCGGTTGGAAAGAATTGGGATGACAATCTCGATGATCAAGAAGGATTGGTATTCACATAGAAGTATGAGAACACCGCTTAGGAAAGGTAGGGAATCAACACCTGACAATGAAGCAACTCGAATACCACAACTTAAAACAAAACAAAGGATTGGCTCGCAGAATAAGCCGGAACAAACATATGATAGAGATTTCGTCCGAAGTTTTCATGGTGGGGCCCACACGGGCTCGATCGTACAGCACCATCATGTACAAGGCAGTGCACATGACATACAAAGCGTCCCCGAGTCAGCATAGCCAAGGACTCTTCAAGACACTACAAGACCACTGTAAAACCAACCGTGGAAAGGCGGACCACTAGACGTCGAACCCCAATCTCATATCATGCATCTGTCGAAAAGATATCCTAGGAGCTACTTGAATTCCCACTTATAAACTCCCGAAACTTTCTGGTTATGCAATCAGGTGTTGGGGATACAGGGGACACAATATATCTCACCCAAACTAACAATACCTAGATCCAGCTGAATCCATCCTTCAACACATAACCAAGAAATCTTCGAAAATCATGTACCTCAACCTTCGAAAAGCATCCGTTATATGAGTTATGACAATACTCCCGAACTCCCGCCCTAGTACTGGGTGGCGTCGAGGTGATCTCACCAACAACTACATAAAAGAGATTTTCGATGTCGGCGAAACTCAGGTATTCCAGAACTGCAACGATAAAATTGTGACGACAACACCTCGGAGCTCAACTCCCCGGGACACTGCCACAACCCCTAAATGTCAGGAGGAACCAAGAACAATGTTCTCGTCACAAAACCATCGGAACGGTTCCAAGATACCCGCGTGATCCTAATTTTTTTAGTGAAATTTGAGGACAGAAGAGTCAAAACTTCTACGTCAGGAGGCCTCACCAGGGCGACGAAGAGACTGAGGAGTAAAAGAATCCTACTCTCAGATATATATAATCCTAAGACTCAAAACATTTTTGTTCTAGACTCAACAACGCCAGCGATTCGATCAAGCAGGGGGCTCCTAAGTCGGGGATGGTTCTGAGACCAACTTGTAACGCCCACGATGCGGCTATATCTCCCACGTGTTGAGGCAGGACTTAGAGACATAACCGCATTGTAGTTTTTGTCGCAAGAAGGGTCATGTTCACACAATCCCATGTAATGAACAAGAATGGGATAAAGAGGGTTGGCTTACAATCGCCACTTCACACAATACATAAATAAATCATACATCATCCAAAATACACACATAGACCGACTACGGTCAAAACCAAATGAAAAGAAGATAACCCCAAATGCTAGATCCCCGATCGTCCCAACTGGGCTCCACTACTGATCATCGGGAAAAGAAACATAGTAACGACCACGTTCCTCATCGAACTCCCACTTGAGCTCGGTTGCGTCATCTGCATTGGCATCGTCGGCACCTGCAACTGTTTTGGTAGAATCTATGAGTCACGAGGACTCAGCAATCTCACACCCGCGAGATCAAGTCTATTTAAGCTTATAGGAAAGGATGGTGTAATGAGGTGGAGCTGCAGCAGGCACTAAGCATATATGGTGGCTAACATACGCAAATTAGAGCGAGAAGAGAAGCAACGCAACGGTCGCGAAGCTAGAAATGATCAAGAAGTGATCCTGAAACTACTTACATTCATTCATAACTCAAACCGTGTTCACTTCCCGGACTCCGCCGAGAAGAGACCATCACGGCTACACACACAGTTGATGTATTGTAATTAAGTCAAGTGACAAGTTCTCTACAACCGGACATTAACAAATTCCCATCTGCCTTATAACCGCGGGCATGACTTTCGAAAGATAATACCCTGCAGGGGTGTCCCAACTTAGCCCATTATAAGCTCTCACGGTCAACGAAGGATAAACCTTCTCCCGAGAAGACCCGATCAGTCTCGGAATCCCGGTTTACAAGACATTTCGACAATGGTGAAACAAGACCAGCAAAGCCGCCCGAATGTGCCGACAAGTCCCGATAGGAGCTGCACATATCTCGTTCTCAGGGCACACCGGATAAGTCAAGCTACGAGTAAAACCAGGCCTTGAGTTTCCCCGAGGTGGCCCCGCAGGCTGCTCGGTTCGGACCAACACTCGAAGGAGCACTAGCCCGGAGGGGTTAAATAAAGATGACCCTCGGGCTCGCAAAAATCAAAGGAAAAAGGCTTAGGTAGGCAAATCGTAAAACCAAGGTTGGGCCTTGCTGGAGGAGTTTTATTCAAGGCGAACTGTCAAGGGGGTCCCATAAATCACCCAACCGCGTAAGGAACGCAAACTCAAGGAACATAATACCGGTATGACGGAAACTAGGGCGGCAAGAGTGGAACAAAACACCAGGCATAAGGCCGAGCCTTCCACCCTTTACCAAATATATAGATGCATTAATTAAATAAGAGATATTGTGATATTCCAAAATATCCATGTTCCAACATGGAACCAACTTCATCTTCACCTGCAACTAGCAACGCTATAAGAGGGGCTGAGCAAAAGCGGTAACATAGCCAAACAACGATTTGCTAGGAAAGGATGGTTAGAGGCTTGACATGGCAATATGGGAGGCATGATATAGCAAGTGGTAGGTAGCGCAGCATGGCAATAGAACGAACAACTAGTAAAGCAAAGATAGAAGTGATTTCGAGGGTATGGTCATCTTGCCTGCAAGGTTCTCAGAGTTGTTGAAAGCTTGATCCTCGTAAGCGTACTCAACAGGTTCCTCGTAAGCGTTCTTGTCTCCCGGCTCTACCCACAGCAAGAACACAAGCAATGGAACCACAATCAATCACGGGAAATGCACAAGCAACATGATGCAAAACATGCATGATATGCGAGATATGATATGCGATGCGTATGCGTGCTCCGGAAGAAAAAGGATGAACAAGGCAGTAACTTGGCAAACCAAGTATGCCACTGGAAAGATGAGATGATTTCGGACGAAATCGATATAAAGATCACCGGAAACGGATGCACGGTTTGCAAATGGCAAGCAAAACAAGAATGACACGATTCTGCGATTAACAGCATGATAGCACTTAGAATACAACAAGCAACTATGCTACGGCACCCCAACATAGCAATAAAGCATATGACAGTAATCTACATGAGATGCTTGACAAAAGAGGAACACTGAGCTACGGCTAGATCACACCATAACAGGTCCAAACAAGCATGGCAAAAGTGCAAAAGATATCAGCTGCACAGACTTGGTGAAAATACTGAACATGGCATAAACAGCATCAGGTAGCAATGTTCAGAGCAAGCAATCAATATGCTACAGGAACTTAACATAGAAAAACAAGGCATGGCATGAATCTACTAAATGCATAGAACAAAAGTCCCTTACTGACCATGAGCCAAAAAGGATCAGAAGATATGATGGCACCCATGTAAACATAGCAAGTTTCATTAACAGGTTTCAGACTTGGCATGTTTATGAGGGCATCTTTGCGAGTGTGATGCACTCATCACAAAGCAATGCATGACAAATCAAGCATACCTACAGAAATATGGCATGTTTATGAAGCTAACCATAGCAAGAGCAAGTTCATAGCATGTATGGATCAACTACAACAACCTTGGCAAAATTGAATATCATGTTAACATTCTGCCAGAAATATTTCATAGCAAACGTAGAGCAAGATTAAGACATATTAGGGCACTCCATAAATGCAAAACGAGGCATGGATGGATAGAGCACAACTATATCTATAAAACATCCTTACTGAAAATACTCAAAAGAAACATGGATATCACTGTAGACACATGGATACATGGCAACAAAATAACAGCAGTAACAGACAGCAAAATCTTAAGTCCCTGAAAACAGAAACATCACGAAGCCTAGTTTGCATGCTTGTGCTAGTCACCACATAAATCACAAAAATACATGGCATACATCCTTGTGAAGATGGCATGGCATAGATCAAAACACATGTGGAGCTCATGCCCATAAGATGCACACATCAAATGCAACAAAAATAACAAAACACCAAGTTCTGATAAGTAACAGCAGTAAACATCATATAGCATTCTTTCACTAGAGATTTGGGTATCCATATGGACTCAAACGAGCATGGCACAATAGAACAAAATGAAGAGCATCTCGAGATGAACATTTCGATATATTACACGAACGAAACGGAGGTATGGTCACGGAGTTATGATGCAATGAACAGAGCCACATATTGCAAATATTACGGGACTTGGAGAAAATTGGAGGGAGGGAAAAAGTCAACCTCTCCAGATCTAGGGTTCGGTGGGCACGGATGCCGAGGCAGCTGCTCGCCAGAGCTCGAGGATGGGCTTGACGCGGAGGCGGTCGGCGAGGGCGTCGGGCGGCGACCCGGGGGCGCGGCGCCGGCGGGAGTGGAGGAGGCGGCGAGGGGCGGCGCGGGTCCAGCGACCGGCGGACGGCGACGAGGCGGCGGGGAGCGCCGGCGATGGCGTCGGACGGCGGCGGAGACGATTGTTGGCGGGGAGGCGCGGCGAGGTGGGCGCGGGAGGAGCCGGGCACGGGGCGGCGGAGCTCGGGCCCGAGCGGGCCTGCCCTGGGCCGCGCGGGCCGGCGGCGGGGAGGAGAGAGAGGCGGACACGCGGCAGCGCACGGTTGGAGGAGAGTGGCGGCGGGGTGACGTGGCGGCGGGGGATTGGGTAGGGTGACGTGGCGGCGGGGGATTGGGCGGGGTGAGGTGGCGGTGGTCGTGTCCGGCACCGGGCGGACACGTCCGGCGGCGCAGAGGAGCGGGGCTAGGGTTGATCTGTGCGAAAATTTCGGGGGATCACTTATTAATAGGTAGAGGGAGCTAGGAGACTCCAAATGGAGTGTACTTTTCGCCCACACGATCGTGATCGAATGATCGAGAGCATGGAGGTGACTTAGATGGGTTATTGGGCTATTTTGGAGGGGTGTTGGGCTGCAACACACAAAAGGCCTTTGCGGTTACCCGGTTAACCGTTGGAGCATTAAACGACCTCCAAATGGAACGAAACTTGACAGGCGGTCTACAGGTGGTGTACCAAGGCCACTTGGCAATACTCGGTCCATTCCGAGAACGTTTAACACCCGCTCACGAAAAGAGACAACAGGGGTGCGCCGGTGCATGTGGGAGTGTCGGATTGCAAAACGGACAACGGGGAAAATGCTCGGACGCATGAGACGAACATGTATGCAAATGAGATGCACATGATGACATGATATGCAATGCATGCCATGAACAAAAGCAAAATGAAAGGCAAAACCCAACCACGAAGGGAATATCATAACACATAGCCGAAATTGGCAAGAGTTGGAGTTACAAATACGGAAAGTTATATCCGGGGCGTTACAAAACCTTTGCTTGTCCTCAAGCAATTCAGTTGACAAACTGAAAGTGATAAAGAAAAACTTTTACAAACTCTGTTTGCTCTTGTTGTTGTAAATATGTAAAGCCAGCATTCAAGTTTTCAGCAAAGATTATGAACTAACCATATTCACAATAACATTCAGGTCTCATGTTTACTCATATCAATGGCATAATCAACTAGCGAGCAATAATAATAAATCTCGGATGACAACACTTTCTCAAAACAATCATAATATGATATCACAAGATGGTATCTCGCTAGCCCTTTCTGAGACCGCAAAACATAAATGCAGAGCACCTTTGAAGATCAAGGACTGACTAAACATTGTAATTCATGATAAAAGAGATCTAGTCATACTCAATATAAATTAATAGTAATGGATGCAAATGATAGCGGTGCTCTCCAACTGGTGCTTTTTAATAAGAGGAGGATGACTCAACATAAAAGTAAATAGATAGGCCCTTCGCGGAGGGAAGCGGGTATTTGTAGAGGTGCCAGAGCTCAGTTTTTGAAATAGAGATAAATAATATTTTGAGTGGTATACTTTCATTGTCAACATAACAACCAAGAGATCTCGATATCTTCCATGCTACACACATTATAGGCAGTTCCCAAACAGAATGGTAAAGTTTATACTCCCCCACCACCAACAAGCATCAATCCATGGCTTGCCCGAAACAACGGGTGCCTCCAACTAACAACAGTCCTGGGGGAGTTTTGTTTGCAATTATTTTGATTTGATTTGAGCATGGGACTGGGCCTCCCGGTGATCAGCCATTTTCTCGTGAGTGAGGAGCGGAGTCCACTCCTCTTGAGAATAACCCGGCTAGCATGGAAGATATAGACAGCCCTAGTTGATACATGAGCTATTCGAGCATACAAAACAGAATTTCATTTGAAGGTTTAGAGTTTGGCACATACAAATTTACTTGGAACGGCAGGTAGATACCGCATATAGGAAGGTATGGTGGACTCATATGGAATAACTTTGGGTTTTATGGAAGTAGATGCACAAGCAGTATTCCTGCTCAGTACAAGTGAAGGCTAGAAAAAGACAGGGAAGCGACCAACTAGAGAGCGACAAGAGTCATGAACATGCATTAAAATTAATCAACACTGAGTGCAAGCATGAGTAGGATATAATTCACCATGAACATAAATATCGTGGAGGCTATGTTGGTTTTGTTTCAACTACATGTGTGAACATGTGCCAAGTGAAGCCACCAGAATTGTTCAAAGGAGGATACCACCCTATCATACCACATCACAACCATTTTAATAGCATGTTGGCATGCAATGTAAACCATTATAAACTCTTAGCTAATTAAGCATGGCATAAGCAACTATAATCTCTAATTGTCATTGCAAACATGTTTCATTCATAATAGGCTGAATCAGGAATGATGAACTAATCATATTTACAAAAACAAGAGAGGTCGAGTTCATACCAGCTCCTCGCATCTCAATCGGTCCATTATATATCATCATTATTGCCTTTCACTAGCACGACCGAATGGTGTGGATAATAATAATAGTGCACGTGCAATTGGACTAAGCTAGAATCTGCAAGCATTTATTTCAAGGGAGAATACAAGGTAATATGGGTTCCTGGTTAAATCGACAATAATGCATATAAGAGCCACTTCAACATTTTCATTATGGTCTTCTCCTCTCGACCCCCAAAGAAAAGAAAGGAAATAAAACTATTTACACGGGAAAGCTCCCAACAAGCAAAAGAAGAACGAGAAATCTTTTTGGGTTTTCTTTTAATTATTACTACTACAGGCATGGAAAGTAAACTAGCTAAAAGCTACAACTATTTTTTTTGTTTTTTCTCAAGGTTATTCAAACACAAATGAAGAAGGCTTAAAACAGAAAACAAACTAGGATGGATAGTACAATGAAAAAGTATGAGCACCGACAACTAGCATGAGTGTGTGAACATGAATGTAATGTCGGTGAGAAATACATGCTCCCCCAAGCTTAGGCTTTTGGCCTAAGTTGGTCTATGCCCATGGATGGCCTGGCGGATATCCGAAGATGTAACTGGGGTCGTACTGAGATGCAGCAACTACTGCCTCAAGAGCTGCAGCTTGGAGGCGAGATGCCTCCGTCCACCTCTCGTACTCATTCGCCTCCTCCCTAGTTATAACATATTTCCTTTTTGCCTGAAAGTCAAAGAAAGTAGGAGCAGTGAGAGTAATATGGATAGCGTGACGTCTGTCAAACATTAGTCGGTACTGGAGGGGCTGTTCATTCCTCTCAATAAACTGTTGACGAATCATAGCATTAAAATCTAGATAAGCAACAGGCAACTCCATATCATTTTCATGTATGGGTACCTTAAGAAAATTAGCTAAACGGGTTGCATAAATTCCACCAAACAAATCTCCGCTAATACTGTTATGATGCAACCTTCGTGCAACAATAGCTCCCAAGTTATATTGTTTATCTCCTAATACAGCACTCCTGAGAACACTAAGATCAGGAACGCACATGTGACATGCCTCGTCCTTACCGTTAATGCGTCTACCTATAAAGAGAGCGAAATAATGTATGGCAGGAAAATGAATGCTCCCTATGGTAGCTTGCATGATTTCTCTGGATTCCCCCATAGTTATACTAGCAAGAAAGTCTTTAAATTCAGATTTGCGAGGTTCACTTGCATTTCCCCACTGCGGAAGTTTACAAGCAGGGCTAAAATCTTATAAGTCCATGGTATAGGATTTATCATAAAGATCGAATAGGACAGTGTGAGAATTGTGTGATGATGTAAATTTAAACCTTCTCACAAAGGAAATAGTTAGGTAGTGATATTGAGGGCACTTATCTGACACAAAGCCCTCAAGTTCAGCATTACACACGTATGCATCAAATTCATCCTTAATTCCTGCTTGGACCATGAAATTTTATGACGGCCATTCACCAGGCCGCACTTGAGCTTCTCTTGGTAGTTCATAGTTCGGCTCACGTATTGCGGGCCTGGGTCCTTGCTTCCTTGAAGAACCACCTTGGTACATTTTCCTAAACATATTTCTTCCTCTGAAAAATTTCTGAAATTTTTAGTAACTCAAAATAAAAGTGAACCAAACTCAACAAAATTGATAGCAACTACTTGGGTCCAAATAAATTTGACATGCAAGCTCAAGAACAGGGTCACCTAAGCAGCAAAAATTTGCAATAAATAAAGCACTAGAACAAAAACTAATTGGACCATTGGAGGAGTCACATACCGAAGAACAATCCCCCAAAGCAGTTTTGTGAGTGGAGCTTTGAGCAAGGAGATCGAAAATCGCAGCAAAACGAGCTAGAACACGAGTTTGAGCTATGTGGTGATTTTTTCTGGAGGAAGACGAAGTGTGTGGGTGCAGGAATAAGTGGAGGGGGCCACATGGGGCCCACGAGGCAGGGGGCGCGCCCAGGGGGTAGGCGCACCCTGGACCCTCGCGGCCAGGTGGTGGATCCCCCTGATGTGTTCTCAGTGCCAGATATTCTTAAATATTCTAAAAAATCATATTTCAATTTCGGGGCATTTGGAGAACTTTTATTTTCGGGGTATTTTTTATTGCAAGGATAATTCAGAAAACAGACCGAAAAATACTATTTTTTCTTTATTTAATCTAAATAACAGAAAGTAAAAGGAGGGTACAGAGAATTGTGCTTTCTAACTTCATCCATCTCATGCTCATCAAAAGGAATCCACTAACAAGGTTGATCAAGTCTTGTTAACAAACTCGTCCTGAATCGCATGAAACCGGAGAATTTTTGAATAGCACTAGGTTACCTCAATGGGGATATGCACATCCGCAACAATAAGAATATCATATTTCTTCTTGACAGTAGGAAGAGGGAATTCAAAACCTCCAATAGTAATTGTTGGAATTTTTCCAATAGAGTTGATACTTTGGACTTGAGGTTGTTTCCTCGGAAAGTGTACCGTATGCTCATTACCATTAACATGAAAAGTGACATTGCCTTTGTTGCAATCAATAACAGCCCGTGCAGTATTCAAAAAGGGTCTACCAGGGATAATCGACATACTATCATCCTCGGGAATATCAAGAATAACAAAGTCCGTTATAACAATAACGTTTGCAACCACAACAGGCACATCCTCACAAATACCGCAGGTATAGTGGTTGATTTATCAGCCATTTCAAAGATATTTCAATAGGTGTCAACTTATTCAAATCAAGTCTAGAATATAAAGAGAGAGGCATAACACTAACACCGGCTCCAAGATCACATAAAGCAGTTTTAACATAGTTTCTTTTAATGGATTATGGTATAGTTGGTACTCCTGGATCTCCTAGTTTCTTAGGTATTCCACCTTTAAAAGTATAATTAGCAAGCATGGTGGAAATTTCAACTTCCGGTATCTTTCTTTTATTAGTAACAATATCTTTCATATACTTAGCATAAGGATTCATTTTAAGCATATCAGTCAAACGCATACGCAAAAAGATAGGTCTAATCATTTCAGCAAAGCGCTCAAAATCCTAACCATCCTTTTTTCTTGGATGGTTTAGGAGGAAATGGCATGGGTTTCTGAACCCATGGTTCTCTTTCTTTACCGTGCTTCCTAGCAATGAAGTATCTCTTATCATAACGTTTATTCTTTGATTGTGGGTTATCAAGATCAACAGCAGGTTCAATTTCTACATCCTTGTTATTGCTAGGTTGAGCATCAACATGAACATCATCATTAACATTATCACTAGGTTCACGTTCATTACCAGATTGTGTTTCTGCATCAGAAATAGAATATATCATTGGGATTTTCAGGTGTGTCAACAACAGGTTCACTAGCAACATGCAAAGTCCTATCATTTTTCTTTTTCTTCCTCTTAGAAGGACTAGGTGCATCAACATTAGTTCTCTGAGAATCTTGCTCAATTCTCTTAGGGTGGCCCTCAGGATACAAAGGTTCCTGAGTCATTTTACCCCTCTAGTCATAACTCTAACAGCATTATCATTTTTCTTATTATTTAATTCATTGAGCAAATCATTTTGAGCTTTAAGCACTTGATCTACTGGAGTGGTAACCATAGAAGCATGTTTACTAATAAGTTTGAGTTCACCTTTAACTCTAGACATATAATCACTCAAGTGTTCAATCATATAAGCATTATGTTTCAATTGTCTACCAACATAAGCATTGAAGTTTTCTTGTTTAACAATAAAATTATCAAACTCATCTAAGCATTGGCTAGCAGACTTATAACTAGGGATATCACCTTCATCAAATCTATAGAGAGAATTTACCTTTACTACCTATGTCGGGTTATCAAGACCATGTATTTCTTCAATAGGTGGTAAATTCTTAACATCTTCAGCTTTAATACCCTTTTCTTTCATAGATTTCTTTGCCTCTTGCATATCTTCAGGACTGAGAAATAGAATACCCATTTTCTTCGGAGTTGGCTCAGGAGTTGGTTCAGGAAGTGTCCAATTATTTTCATTAGTCAACATATTATTCAATAGCAATTCAGCTTGATCAACTGTTCTTTCCCTGAAAGCACAACCAGCACAACTATCCAGGTGGTCTCTGGAAGCATCGGTTAGTCCATTATAAAAGATATCAAGTATTTCATTTTTCTTGAGAGGATGATGCTACCTCTTGAGCACTGCGTTGGTTTTCCCTTGAAGAGGAAAGGGTGATGCAGTAAAGTAGCGTAAGTATTTCCCTCAGTTTTTGAGAACCAAGGTATCAATCCAGTAGGAGACCACGCTCGAGTCCCACGCACCTACACAAACAAATAAGAACCTCGCAACCAACGCGATAAAAGGGTTGTCAATCCCTTCACGGTCACTTACGAGAGTGAGATCTGATAGATATGATAAGATAATATTTTTTGTATTTTTATGATAAAGATGCAAAGAAAAATAAAAGGTAATAAAATTAGCTAAGTGTTGGAAGATTATATGATGGAAAATAGACCCGGGGGCCATAGGTTTCACTAGTGGCTTCTCTCAAGAGCATAAGTATTACGGTGGGTGAACAAATTACTGTTGAGCAATTGATAGAATTGAGCATAGTTATGAGAATATCTAGGTATGATCATGTATATAGGCATCACGTCCGTGACAAGTAGACCGACTCCTGCCTGCATCTACTACTATTACTCCACACATCGACCACTATCCAGCATGCATCTAGAGTATTAAGTTCATAAGAACAGAGTAATGCTTTAAGTAAGATGACATGATGTAGAGCGATAAACTCATGCAATGTGATATAAACCCCATCTTGTTATCCTCGATGGCAACAATACAATATGTGCCTTGCTGCCCCTGCTGTCACTGGGAAAGGACACCGCAAGATTGAACCCAAAGCTAAGCACTTCTCCCATTGCAAGAAAGATCAATCTAGTAGGCCAAACCAAACTGATAATTCCAAGAGACTTGCAAAGATAACCAATCATACATAAAATAATTCAGAGAAGATTCAAATATTGTTCATAGATAAACTTGATCATAAACCCACAATTCATCGGTCTCAACAAACACACCGCAAAAGAAGATTACATCGAATAGATCTCCACGAGAATCGTGGAGAACTTTGTATTGAGATCCAAAGAGAGAGAAGAAGCCATCTAGCTAATAACTATGGACCCGAAGGTCTGAGGTAAACTACTCACACATCATCGCAGAGGCTATGGTGTTGATGTAGAAGCCCTCCGTGATCAATGCCCCCTCTGGCGGAGCGCCAGGAAAGGCCCCAAGATGGGATCTCATGGGTACAGAAGGTTGCGGCGGTGGAATTAGGTTTTCGTGGATGCCTTTGATGGTTTGGAGGTACATAGGTATACATAGGAGGAAGAAGTACGTTGGTGGAGCAACATGGGCCCCACGAGGGTGGAGGGCGCGCCCAGGGGGTAGGCGCGCCCCCCTGCCTCGTGCTCTCCTCGTTGCTTTCTTGTCGTGGACTCCAAGTCCACTGGATCACGTTTGTTCCAAAAATCACGTTCCCGAAGGTTTCATTCCGTTTGGGCTCCGTTTGATATTCTTTTTCTGCGAAACTCTGAAATAGGCAAAAAACAGCAATTTGGGTTGGGCCTCCGGTTAATAGGTTAGTCCCAAAAGTAACACGAAAGTGTATAATAAAGCCCATTAAACATCCAAAACAGAATATAATATAGCATGGAACAATAAAAAATTATAGATACGTTGGAGACGTATCAAGCATCCCCAAGCTTAATTCCTGCTCGTCCTCCAGTAGGTAAATGATAAAAACAGAATTTTTGATGTGGAATGCTACTTAGCATAATTTCAATATAATTCTTCTTATTGTGGCACGAATGTTCAGATTTGATATGATTCAAGATAAAAGTTTGATGTTGACATAAAAACAATAATACTTCAAGCATGCTAACCAAGCAATTATTTCTTATCAAAATAACATAGCCAAAGCAAGTTATCCCCACAAAATCATATAGTCTGGCTATGCTCCATCTTCCCCACACAAAATATTCATATCATGTACAACCCCGGTTTTGGCCAAGCAATTGGTTCATAATTTTTTAACGCGCTTCAGCCTTTTCAACTTTTACGCAATACATGAGCGCAAGCCATGGATATGGCACTATGGTGGAATAAGGTATAATGATAGGGGTTATGTGGGAAGACAAAAAAGGAGAAAGTCTCACATCAACGAGGCTAATCAACGGGCTATGGAGATGCCCATCAATTGATGTCAATGCAAGGAGTAGGGATTGCCATGCAACGGATGCACTTAGAGCTATAAGTGTATGAAAGCTCAAACAAAAGAAACTAAGTGGGTGTGCATCCAACTTGCTTGATCACGAAGACCTCGGGCATTTGAGGAAGCCCATCATTGGAATATACAAGCCAAGTTCTATAATGAAATTTCCCACTAGTATATGAAAGTGACAAAATGAGAGACTCTCTATCATGAAGATCACGGTGCTACTTTGAAGCACAAGTGTGGTAAAAGGATAGTAAGATTGTCCCTTCTCTCTTTTTCTCTCATTTTTTTTCTTTTTGGGCCTTTTTCTCTTTTTTTCATGGCCTCTTTTTCTTAGTCCGGAGTCTCATCCCGACATGTGGGGGAATCATAGTCTCCACCATCCTTTCCTCACTTGGGACAATGCTCTAATAATGATGATCATCACACTTTTATTTACTTATAACTCATGAATTACAACTTGATACTTAGAACAAGATATGACTCTATGTGAATGCCTCCGGCGATGTACCGGGATATGCAATGAATCAAGAGCGACATGTATGAAAGAATTATGAACGGTGGCTTTGCCACAAATACAACATCAACTACATGATCATGCAAAGCAATATGACAATGATGGAGCGTGTCATGATAAACGAAATGGTGGAAAGTTGCATGGCAATATATCTCAGAATGGCTATGGAAATGCCATAATAGGTAGGTATGGTGGCTGTTTTGAGGAAGATATAAGGAGGTTTATGTGTGATAGAGCGTATCATATCACGGGGTTTGGATGCACCGGCGAAGTTTGCACCAACTCTCAAGGTGAGAAAGGGCAATGCACGGTACCGAAGAGGCTAGAAAATTGCGGAAAGGTAAGTGTGCGTATAATCCATGGACTCACATTAGTCATAAAGAACTCATATACTTATTGCAAAAATTTATTAGCCCTCGAAGCAAAGTACTACTACGCATGCTCCTAGGGGAAGGGTTGGTAGGAGTTAACCATCGCGCGATCCCGACCGCCACACAAAGGATGACAATCAATAAATACCTCATGCTCCGACTTCGTTACATAACGGTTCACCATACGTGCATGCTACGGGAATCACAAACTCCAACACAAGTATTTCTCAATTTCACAATTACTCAACTAGCACAACTATGATATTACCACCTTTATATCTCAAAACAATTATCAAGCATCAAATTTCTCATGATATTATAATTAAAGCAAATTGCCATGCTGTTTTAAGACTCTCAAAATAATATAAGTGAAGCATGAGAGATCAATAGTTTCTATAAAACATATCCACCGTCGTGCTCTAAAAGATATAAGTGAAGCACTAGAGCAAAACTATATAGCTCAAAAAATATAAGTGAAGCACATAGAGTATTCTAACAAATTCTGAATCATGTGTGTCTCTCTCAAAAGGTGTGTACAGCAAGGGTGATTGTGGTAAAATAGAAATCAAAGACTCAAATCATACAAGACGCTCCAAGCAAAACACATATCATGTGGTGAATAAAAATATAGCCCCAAGTAAAGTTACCGATGGAAGTAGACGAAAGAGGGGATGCCTTCCGGGGCATCCCCGAGCTTTGGCTTTTTGGTGTCCTTAGATTATCTTGGGGTGCCATGGGCATCCCCAAGCTTAGGCTCTTGCCACTCCTTGTTCCATAATCCATCAAATCTTTTACCCAAAACTTGAAAACTTCACAACACAAAACTTAGCAGAAAATCTCGTGAGCTCCGTTAGTGAAAGAAAACAAAACACCACTTCAAGGTACTGTATTGAACTCATTCTTTATTTATATTGGTGTTAAACCTACTGTATTCCAACTTATCTATGGTTTATAAACTCTTTTACTAGCCATAGATTCATCAAAATAAGCAAACAACACACGAAAAACAGAATCTGTCAAAAACAGAACAGTCTGTAGTAATCTGTAACTAACGCAAACTTCTGGAACTCCAAAAAACTACCAAAATAGGACGACCTAGACAATTTGTTTAGTGATCTGCTGCAATTAGAATAAATATTTTATCACGTTCTGGTGATTTTTAATACTTGTTTTCATGAACAGAAAGTTTCTGGAATTTTCAGCAAGCTCAAATAACTATCACCCAAGAAGTTCCTATAGGTTAAACTTGGCACAAACAATAATTAAAACATAAAAACAAATCTAACCAGAGGCTAGATCAAATATTTATTCCTAAACAGAAGCAAAAAAGCAAAAAACTAAAATAAAATTGGGTTGCCTCCCAACAAGCGCTATTGTTTAACGCCCCTAGCTAGGCATAAAAGCACGGATAGATCTAGGTATTGCCATCTTTGGTAGGCAATTTCTTAATTGAGTTATGCTCGGTGATCCTTTGATCTAAAGCATCCAGCCGCTTGTTACAAAGTGTAATCAGGTTATTCATGCGGTTGATATTCCCACCAATATTCTTAAGAGGTTCAACAATTTTTTGCAATTCACATAATTTCTCTAGGATTTGAGTTCCTTCTTGGGTAAGGGATGATTCTTTTTGTAGGGGGAGTACTCCCACTATCCCTTATATAATTTCATAAGGGAAACCAGGATCAATATCAATAAAATTACCTTTTGCAGAAAAATCGAGGAGTTTTCTATGGGACAAGGTTAGCCCAACATAAAAATTGCGAAGCAAAATTTTGAAATCTCCCTCTATATTGCAACTACGATAAGATTCTAGCATCCTAAACCAAGCATCTTTTAAGTTTTACCCTTGTCTTTGCTTGAAGTGGAGGACTTCAAAGTCGGGAGACGAAGGGATAAAGACCGAGCTGGCCATGGCAACGAGCACACACAAGAGGCAAGTTAAAAATAGGTGAACCGAAAAGAGAGGGCGAATAAAAACGGCAAGGGCGAAGTGGGGGAGAGGAAAACAAGAGGCAAATGGCAAATAATGTAATGCGAGGGATAAGTGTTTGTGATGGGTACTTGGTATGTCTTGACTTGTGCGTAGACTCCTCGGCAACGGCGCCAGAAATCCTTCTTGCTACCTCTTGAGCATTGCATTGGTTTTCCCTTGAAGAGGAAAGGGTGATGCAGTAAAGTAGCGTAATTATTTCCCTCAGTTTTTGAGAACCAAGGTATCAATCCAGTAGGAGACCACGCTCGAGTCCCACGCACCTACACAAACAAATAAGAACCTCGCAACCAACACGATAAAAGGGTTGTTAATCCCTTCACGGTCACTTACGAGAGTGAGATCTGATAGATATGATAAGATAATATTTTTGGTATTTTTATGATAAAGATGCAAAGTAAAATAAAAGGCAATAAAAATAGCTAAGTGTTGGAAGATTAATATGATGGAAAATAGACCCAGGGGCCATAGGTTTCACTAGTGGCTTCTCTCAAGAGCATAAGTATTACAGTGGATGAACAAATTACTGTTGAGCAATTGATAGAATTGAGCATAGTTGTGAGAATATCTAGGTATGATCATGCATATAGGCATCACATCCGTGACAAGTAGACCGACTCCTTCCTGCATCTACTACTATTACTCCACACATCGACCGCTATCCAGCATGCATCTAGAGTATTAAGTTCATAAGAACAGAGTAATGCTTTAAGTAAGATGACATGATGTAGAGGGATAAACTCATGCAATATGATATAAACCCCATCTTGTTATCCCGGATGGCAACAATACAATACGTGCCTTGCTGCCCCTACTGTCACTGGGAAAGGACACCGCAAGATTGAACCCAAAGCTAAGCACTTCTCCCATTGCAAGAAAGATCAATCTAGTAGGCCAAACCAAACTGATAATTCGAAGAGACTTGCAAAGATAACCAATCATACATAAAAGAATTCAGAGAAGATTCAAATATTGTTCATAGATAAACTTTATCATAAACCCACAATTCATCGGTCTCAACAAACACACCGCAAAAGAAAATTACATCGAATAGATCTCCGCGAGTATCCTGGAGAACTTTGTATTGAGATCCAAAGAGAGAAGAAGCCATCTAGCTAATAACAATGGACCCGAAGGTCTGAGGTAAACTACTCACACATCATCAGAGAGGCTATGGTGTTGATGTAGAAGCCCTCCGTGATCAATGCCCCCTCCGGCGGAGTGCCGGAAAAGGCCCCAAGATGGGATCTCACGGGTATAGAAGCTTGCGGCGGTGGAATTAGGTTTTCGTGGATGCCTCTGATGGTTCGGGGGTACGTAGGTATATATAGGAGGAAGAAGTACATCGGTGGAGAAACGTGGTCCCCATGAGGGTGGAGGGCGCGCCTAGGGGGGTAGGCGCGCCCCCTGCCTCGTGCTCTCCTCGTTGCTTTCTTGTCGTGGACTCCAAGTCCTCTGGATCACGTTTGTTCCAAAAATCACGTTCCCGAAGGTTTCATTCTGTTTGGACTCCGGTTGATATCCTTTTTCTCCGAAACTCTGAAATAGGCAAAAAACAACAATTTGGGCTGGGCCTCCGGTTAATAGGTTAGTCCCAAAAGTAATATGAAAGTGTATAATAAAGCCCATTAAACATCCAAAACAGAATATAATATAGCATGGAACAATCAAAAATTATAGATACATTGGAGACGTATCAGATGATCAGGCAAAGCATTAAGTAATTGGAGAAGCCTCCCCCAAGCTTGTGGGAGACTCTCTTCTTCAATTTGCACAAAATTATATATTTCCCTTAAAGCAGCTCGTTTCTTATGAGCGGGGAAATATTTAGCAGAGAAGTAATAAATCATATCCTGGGGACTACGCACACAACCAGGATCAAGAGAATTAAACCATGTTTTAGCATCACCCTTTAATGAGAACAGAAATAATTTAAGGATAT
The DNA here is from genome assembly GCF_002575655.3 of Aegilops tauschii subsp. strangulata. NCBI lineage: Eukaryota > Viridiplantae > Streptophyta > Magnoliopsida > Poales > Poaceae > Aegilops > Aegilops tauschii. The sequence goes on from NC_053037.3 coordinate 335,173,021, forward strand.
AGTAGTAACGAATTTTTTCCTCATGAGTGAATAGGGTGGCTATATCATTTAATTTAGTAAGATGTGCCACATCAGTTTTAGATTCATAACCATGAAAAGGATCAGATTCAACCAAAGTAATTATCTCAGGATCTACAGAGAAATCTTAATCCTTATCGGAAATACAGATAGGTGAAGTAGCAAAAGCAGGGTCATTTTTCATTCTAGCATTCAAAGATTTTTTCTTTCAGCTTAGCTAACAATTTCTTAAGATCATATCTATCATTGCAAGCAAGAAAATCTCTAGCAGTTTCTTCATCCATAACATAACCCTCAAGCACAACAGGCAATTCATATCTAGGGGGAGAATCTTCATCATCACTTTCATCAATATTATCAGTTTCAATAATTTCCTTCTCTCTAGCCCTAGCAAGTTGTTCATCAAGAAATTCACCTAGTGGCACAGTATTATCAAGCATAGAAGTAGTTTCATCATAAGTACCATGCATAGGAGAAGTGGCATCATCAATAACATGCGACATATCAGAATTAATAGCAGAAGCAGGTTTAGGTGTCGCAAGTTTACTCAAAATAGAAGGAGAATCAAGTGCAGAGCTAGATGGCAGTTCCTTACCTCCCCTCGTAGTTGAGGGATAAATTTTGGTTTTCTCGTCTTTCAAGTTCCTCATAGTGATCAGCAGATATAAATCCCAAGTGACTCAAAGAATAGAGCTATGCTCCCAGGCAACGGCGCCAGAAAATAGTCTTGATAACCCACAAGTATAGGGGATCACAACAGTTTTTGAGGGTAGAGTATTCAACCCAAATTTATTGATTCGACACAAGGGGAGCCAAAGAATATTCTCAAGTATTAGTAGTTGAGTTGTCAATTCAACCACACCTGGATAACTTAATATCTGCAGCAAAGTATTTAGTTGCAAAGTAGTATGGAAGTAACGATAACGGTGGCAAAAGTAACAGTAGCAGTTTTGTAGTAATTGTAACAGTGGCAACGGAAAAGTAACTAAGCAAAGATCTATATGTGAAAAGCTCGTAGGCATTGGATCAGTGATGGATAATTATGTCGGATGCGATTCCTCATGCAACAGCTATAACATAGGGTGACACAGAACTAGCTCCAGTTCATCAATGTAACGTAGGCATCTATTCCGAATATAGTCATACGTGCTTATGGAAAAGAACTTGCATGACATTTTTTATCCTACCCTCCCATGGCAGTGGGGTCCTATTGGAAACTAAGGCATATTAAGGCCTCCTTTTAATAGAGTACCGGACCAAAGCATTAACACTTAGTGAATACACAAACTCCTCAAACTACGGTCATCACCGGGAGTGGTCCCGATTATTGTCACTCCGGGGTTACCGGATCATAACACATAGTAGGTGACTAATGACTTGCAAGATAGGATCAAGAACTCACATATATTCATGAAAACGTAATAGGTCCAGATCTGAATTCATGGCAATCGGGCCCTAGTGACAAGCATTAAGCACAGCAAAGTCATAGCAACATCAATCTCAGAACATAGTGGATACTAGGGATCAAACCCTAGCAAAACTAACTCGATTACATGGTAAATATCATCCAACCCATCACCGTCCAGCAAGCCTACGATGGAATTACTCACGCACGGCGGTGAGCATCATGAAATTGGTGATGGAGGAAGGTTGATGATGATGACGGCGATGGATTCCCATCTCTGGAGCCCCGAACAGACTCCAAATCAGCCCTCCCGAGAGAGTTTAGGGCTTGGCGGCCGCTCCGTATCGTAAAACGCGATGAATCCTTCTCTTTGATTTTTTCTCCCCGAACGTGAATATATGGAGTTGGAGTTGAGGTTGGTGGAGCACCAGGGGGCCCACGAGGCAGGGGGTGCGCCCCCACCCTCGTGGACAGGGTGTGGCCCCCCTGGTCTTGATTCTTTCGCCTGTATTTTTTATATATTCCAAAAATATCCTCCGTGAAGTTTCAGGTCATTCCGTGAACTTTTATTTCTGCACAAAAATAACACCATGGAAATTCTGCTGAAAACAACGTCAGTCCGGGTTAGTTCCATTCAAATCATGCAAGTTAGAGTCCAAAACAAGGGAAAACGTGTTTGGAAAAGTACATACGATAGAGACGTATCACTGTACGATGGTTATTTTCGCAGGTTTCACTTCTTATGTCGTGTCAGTAACGAAGGCACTGTCCATCACTTATATTACTGGAAACAATTGGATTAGTCTGTTGTCTGAGTACAAGCTGAAACCCTATGATGAACTGCAGTTTGGTTTAACAAACACGCCACAATTAGTCCTTCTCGCGTTTGAAAGAAATGAAGAAAAAGACTGGATCACGGTCACGGAGCCTAGTCAAGTTAGAAAGCTGATCATAGCAGACCAGACACGATCGCTGCTGTCTCGCACATCGTACCACCTTCAGCAACGGATCGAGCACCGGCACCTTCTCCGACGGCACTTGCTCTAGCACTGACAGCAATAGCAGCTCAGCCTGATCCAGCTGAGGATTGGGCACCGACCGCGTCGGCGGATCAGGCTGATCTACCAGAGGATCGGGCATCGACACCGGCACCAGCTCTACAAGGAGCACCATCTCCGGCAGCAGCAACGGCACTACCAGTCGCACCGGCACAAGCACCAGCAACGGCTCTGGCACCTGCACCAACACTTGCACTGGCATCCGCTCCGGCCCGTGCAGTGGCAGCGGAACCAGCAGTTGCACCGGCAATAGACTGGGCTGCAGTTCACACTGCATATACCAAAGTCCTTACAAAAACTGACATCTCCACCTTCTTGGTAAGCATTGGCTGCCCAAGTGCTTCATTCTTTTTTCTTTCCATGTTGTTTCACATGATTCACTGTGTTGATCTAACTGTTTGTGTATGTCTTCTTGTTTGCAAACAGAGAATTCCTAGAGCAACGAGGGAGTCGTTCAACAATCCGGGCGACCATTGCCAAGTTTCTCTTACCATGCGCAGCCTTGGTGTGTGTGACGCCCAAGTAATCAAGCTACAGTAACCCTCTGGTAATGATGCCACGTCACCACGATTACTGTTGCTAATCTCGTGCAAGTTTAGAACCGATCCAAATTCAAATTCAAGATCAAGTCGAACAGTTAAAGTTTTCAAAAGTGAAAACTAAAATGTTGTAAATGCGTTAAATAAATCCTGGGTAATAGTGGTGAAGAAACCTAAATTTAATAAAATGATTAAGTGTTCAAAATAATTAAAACTGTAGGTTAAATAATAAAATAAATGCCTTTTAAATTTTATAAAATGTTAAACTATTTTAGTTGGGATAAGAATTAATGTGGCAGTAGTTTATTTAGAAGTACCAATTTAGGTGTTAGTGATAATTTTTACTAAAACTAAAATAAAATGTAACTAAAATAAAATAGGAAAGAATAAATAAAAATAAAGGAAATAAAACAAAGTCAAAAAAACAAACCCCCCTGGCCCACTGGTCCACGACCCAACAGGCCAGCCCACCCCGGTCCACCTAACCCACTACTACCCCCCCCCCCACTACTCTGTAACCCTAACCCACGACCGCACAACCCCCCACTCCCCGATCCCCTCTCCCCCCGACCCCCACCTCTCCTCTCTGCCCCCCCCGATCGGATCTGGATCGGGGCGGTTGGCCCCGACGCCGGCGACGCCGCCTCGTCTCCCCCCTCTACACCTCGGCAGCCCCGAGCCGGCCCCGACGCCCGTCCGCACCGCCCCATCCCCTCCGCCCCCGATCTGGAACTCGGGCTCGGCCCTGACGCCACCGCCGCGCGGAGCTCGCCGTCGTCCGCCCCGTCCTCTCCCTCGCCGGCCTCCTTCCTCCTCCCCACCGGTCTGCCTCCACTCCGTCCACGTCGTCCCCGTCCCCCACCTCGAGCACCGCGGCCCTTGACCCTGCGAACCCCGGTGAGGCCCCGGGCCTCTCCCCCTCCACCTCTTCCCCTCCGTCGCTGTGCACACTCGCCGACCGGGCCCCGAACGTGCTCACCGCATCGGCCATGGCCTCGCTCACCGACGCCCGCACGTGCCGGCCGCCCTGACCACGCCCGCACACCCCTGCTTGACGACGGCCCGCGCGCGCTGCCCCCTGGCCAGCGCCGGCCTTCGCCAAGCCGCTCGCCCGCGACGACCGCATTCCCCGCCGGCGCGCCCTCCACGGCTAGGGCCCCGGCATCCCCCACCGGCGACTGCCCGCCTCGCCACGGCCTCGCCCTCCTCTGCACGCTCCGTCGCCCTTGCTCCCGGCGCCTCGCCACTGATTGCCGTGGCTCGCCCGCCGTCGCCCGCCTCTATCACTAGCTCCGGCACCGCCGCCCCGTTGCCGTCCCTGGCCTCGCCCCGTCCACCGCAGATCGCCCCCCCCCCCCAACTGGCCGGCATTCTGGCTGCCGGCGCCCACGCCGTGGGCTGCATCCGGGGCCAGCCCCGTTCGGTCTCGGGCACGGGCACGACGCCCGCACCCAGCGCCCGAACCCACTATGGCCCCTAGGGCCAATGACACGAGGGGCCCAGCCCCTGAACGTTAAAAAAAAGGAATTTAAAATAATAATAATAATAACTAAATATTAATTAATTAACTTAATTAATCTAGTTAATTAAACCTAATTAACCTGCTAATAAATCTAACTACTGTCAATTAGATAACAGCCTATGACATGCGGGACCCACCCATTTAGTTGACTGGTCAACGGTCAAGTTTGACCGCTTGCATCACGCAGATGTCATGATGACGTCATAAATGCCTTTTGATTTAATTAATTCTGCTAATCCTAATAATGATTTAAATCTTTTAAAATTAATATAAAATAAACCGTAGCTCGGATGAAAATACTTTGTACATGAAAGTTGCTCAGAACAACGAGACGAATCCGGATACGCAGCCCGTTCGTCCGCCACACATCCCTAACATATCGAACTCGCAACTTTCCCCCTCCGGTTCATCTATCCGAAAACGCGAAACACCGGAAATACTTTCCCGGATGTTTCCCCCCTTCGCCGGTATCACCTACTACCGCGTTTGGGCACACCTAGCATCACGCTTTGTCTTGTCACGCATCGTCATGCTTATGTTTGCATTGTATTCACTGTTTCTTCCCCCTCTTCTCTCCGGTAGACTACAAGACCGACGCTGCTGCTGCCCAGTTCGACTACGGAGTTGACGACCCCTCCTACTTGCCAGAGCAACCAGGCAAGCCCCCCCTTGATCACCAGATATCGCCTATTCCTTATCTATACTGCTTGCATTAGAGTAGTGTAGCATGTTACTGCTTTCGGTTAATCCTATACTGATGCATATCTTGTCATTGTTGCTACAGTTGTTACCCTTACCTGCTATCCTACTGCTTAGTATAGGATGCTAGTGTTCCATCAGTGGCCCTACACTCTTGTCCGTCTGCCATGCTATACTACTGGGCCGTGATCACTTCGGGAGGTGATCACGGGTATATACTATATACTTTATATACATGACACATGTGGTGACTAAAGTCGGGTCGGCTCGAGGAGTACCCGCAAGTGATTCTGATGAGGGGGCTGAAAGGACAGGTGGCTCCATCCCGGTAGAGGTGGGCCTGGGTTCCTGACGGCCCCCGACTGTTACTTTGTGGTGGAGCGACAGGGCAGGTTGAGGCCACCTAGGAGAGAGGTGGGCCTGGCCCTGGTCGGCGTTCGCGGATACTTAAAATGCTTAACGAGATCTTGGTATTTGATCTGAGTCTGGCCATTTGGTCTATACGCACTAACCAACTACGCGGGAACAGTTATGGGCACTCGACGTCGTGGTATCAGCCGAAGCCTTCGTGATGTCAGCGACTGAGTGGCGCGCGCCGGATTGGACTGGAACGCCTGCTAGGCTAGGTCTGCTTCCGGCCGCGTTCGCAACGTGCAGGTGTGCAATGGGCGATGGGTCCAGACCACTACGCCATAGGATTTAGACCGGCGTGCTGACCTCTCTGTTGTGCCTAGGTGGGGCTGTGATGTGTTGATCTTACGAGGCCGGGCATGATCCAGGAAAGTGTGTCCAGCCAAATGGGATCGAGCGTGTTGGTTTATGTGGTGCACCCCTGCAGGGAAGTTTATCTATTCGAATAGCCGTGTCCCTCGGTAAAAGGACGACCCGGAGTTGTACCTTGACCTTATGACAACTATAACTGGATACTTAATAAAACACACCCTTCCAAGTGCCAGATACAACCCGGTGATCGCTCTCTAATAGGGCGACGAGGAGGGGATCGCCGGGTAGGATTATGCTATGCGATGCTACTTGGTGAACTTACCATCTACTCTCTTCTATATGCTACAAGATGGAGGTGGCCAGAAGCGTAGTCTTCGACAGGATTAGCTATCCCCCCTTATTCTGGCATTCTGCAGTTCAGTCCACCGATATGGCCCTTTACACATATACCCATGCATATGTAGTGTAGCTCCTTGCTTGCGAGTACTTTGGATGAGTACTCACGGTTGCTTTTCTCCCTCTTTTCCCCTTTCTATACCTAGTTGTCGCAACCAGATGCTGGAGTCCAGGAGCTAGAGATCCCGAGGATGATTCTACATGGAGTTCGGCTTCGAGGAGTAGTTAGGAGGTCCCAGGCAGGAGGCCTTGCCTTTTCGATCGTTGCTACTTTTGTGCTAGCCTTCTTAAGGCAAACTTGTTTAACTTATGTCTGTACTCAGATATTGTTGCTTCCGCTGACTCGTCTATGATCGAGCCCTTGTATTCGAGCCCTCGAGGCCCCTGGCTTGTATTATGATGCTTGTATGACTTATTTAAGTTTTAGAGTGGTGTTGTGATATCTTCCCGTGAGTCCCTGATCTTGATCGTACACGTTTGCGTGCATGATTAGTGTACGATTGAATCGGGGGCGTCACAAGTTGGTATCAGAGCCGACTGCCTGTAGGAATCCCCCTTCCGAGCTCCTTGGCCGAAGTCGAGTCTAGTCATTGAAAAACTTTTACTAACATGGTTGTGTGGCTTATGGGCCCACGTCGCCATTGGGTGGTATTAGGATCTTTTATTCCTTGTCTATACTCTGGGACTCTGATCTCTCTTCTATTCGGGTTAAGTGAATTTTGCTAAATCTAACATTAGGATCTCGTTATTACTTTCACCCGGAGAGCCCCTTATTACTGATGATCGTCTGCTGCACGTGAAGACCCTGAAGATACTCTCCGCTGATAACCCGAGAACTTGTGTTCATCGCTTTTGCAATTCCCGTCCATCGATAAACTCCTATGGATAACCACGTATACTCGCCATTCATACAATGTTTCCCAGTTGATCTTGTTATTACAAGATACCCCGAAATTCACTCCGTTGTTCCGAGAATCCTTTGAGCTTCCTGCCCTGCTGTTCCTTGTCACCTGAATACCCCTACGGATAATTCTCGCACCTACCAAGTATTGACTCATACCCAGTTGATTCATGTATTTCACAATAGTCTTCAAAATACTATTCGATCTTCCGAAAATCCTCAGGAGCCTGTTGCTCTTGAAATTCTTGTTTGCTTGCATTATGGTTAATCCCATAAGTCTCATAATCTTATTGGCATCTCTTGTCATTATCATTTTGAGTCCGTTGATTCAATTTGTTGCGAATGCTCGCAATCCTCAATCAGACCCTAGAATTCATCCTTCCGGCTCAAACGTCATTTTAAACGTGAGCTGGATGTCGACCAATCAAATTGCCATCGATTGTCACCCTAAGCCTACTCCACTTATCCATCCTTGATCAGAGCATTGCTTCTGATCCCCTGATTTGGAAATCTTAATTCTTTTGCATTTGAACTTTGAATTAGTCAGTTGTTTCTATAATCAGATCTCCTTGCATTCTTCTTCCTCTGGTTGAGTACCGATGCTCACATCAGATCCCTTGTGGACCATCGGTTCCTTTGTTGGATTTTATCCGGCAGTGTCCTTCATATTGAATAACCTTGTGAGCCTTTCCATGGGTAAATAATGCCTTGGGTAAATTGTATCATCTGCTTTTGAACAATGCTCTACTTTCGAGCTTGTAATATTTACTCCGAAGTTTGTGGTATATGTTCCTAAGATGCCCCGATGGGTTGAACCTACGCCTTCCCTAATCCGTGTGAACCCGAAAGATTACACGGGTCATACTTATCTGGTATTGCACCAGGTAAAAACTTTCAACAACTAATGTCATTTTTGAAATACGAGAGGTGAATGAAAGGTTATGCGTTGAACAAGTGGGAGTCGACCTTGAACCCTGTGTTCATGCCCATGGACACGATGTATACCTTATCATGGAAGCTTCACTTAAAATAATTATCCCCTTGTTATAAGTTCATCTGCTATCCGTGGACGTGGTTCCGACCATGATTCTCCTTGATTCCGTTTCTCGTGCAATTTTGAGCACTTGTCTTCTGCAGAGCAATACCCTAGTCCAACCTCTACCTTGATCTGTCGTCGAGTATTACCCCCTGGTATCTCGAGATTATCATGGAACTGCATAACTTCTTATGAGTTCTTCATGAAGTGCTACATTCTCACTGATTCCAATTTTCCACGGGCTCTGAGTTATTAGTCACTCGAGAACACCGATAAGTGAATCGATTCCGCACTCCGATTCAATAACTCTAATTAATTCTTGTTGCTTACGAGTTTAATAATCCTTCAAGCCATTTCTAGCCTTATCGGCTATATCATTATCGTGCAAACTTTTTAACTGTGCTACCCGGTCCTTCCCGGAACACAACTTTCAACGATGAGCTAAGCTTATGTCGATCTCCCTTGTCTTATCGTTTCACCTCGAACGGCAAGCTTGATTCCTAGTTGGTGTTGTATCCGTAGTTCCAATAATCTTTTGCTGCATCAGTCCTTCTACTTGAGCAGGCGCTGTTCGATTACATCTTCATGAAACCTCTCGACAAATGTGTCGTGATCATCATCTACCTTATGAGCTCTTCCAGGATATCAATTGAGTGCATGATGAGAAATACCATCCTTGCCCTCGATGATTTGTGTTATCATCGACTTGCCTTCCCACCAACACAAGCTTGTTTGTGTTTGGTGTTATACCTTGAGTTCCTTGCTATCCAGCAATTGTTCTTCTTTACCTTGGAACATTAACATCTCCTATGTCATCTATGTTGTGAGAATTTCACCACCTCTTAAGAATTCTTGGTATGGTGATACTTCTCACCATCACCATTCTTTCTGGGGTCCTCGTGTTGATTCCAACCGGGGTACCAACAAGTGAGCGGCGCTATTTGGATTCTGCCCTTCTAGCAACCCTATTCCTTTGAAGTTAATGGTCGGACGTTCATTCTTTGACTATTGATTATTGAATCACCATTCCGACGTTGGTCGTGCAACCCAGCCCATATTTCGGGTGCACCTTTCAACCAATGTTTAATTGTGTATGTTTTCCTTGAGCATACATCATTATACCATTTGAATTGACAAATGTTATCTCCTTGTTGACATACTTGTGGAAATCCATCTTTTGGAAATCTGGAGGAATTGTCCCTGAGTCCATCAGCCACCCCCTCACCCTCTCCTTGATTTAATGATGAACTCTTCGGAACTCGCTTCCATAGTTCAATTCTCGAGAATCTTACAATGTCATCTCGACAATCTGTGTTGCACCTTTCTTCTCAGGCATCCTGAGTCTGAGCTATCCTGACACCAATCAGATCTAAATCTCGGTCAGATATGATGGTTCGAACATATTTCCAAGAGTTATAACATTGGTCTTATGTGACCCGGTAAGGTGATGTCGTGCCTAGCACACCTGGCCGGTTGGCCCTATTGTTATAGATTCCTTTTCAGCAAGGTTATCCATTCTTCCATGAGGAAATTGTAAGACTTATTCTACAAGTTATTCCTGATGGATCCTATGTGTTTTCAAAGTCTGATCTTAACCTGATGACCATGTCAATGCTATCTCGAAGCATGTCTAAGGTACTCCGATCTTCAATAAAAACATTTGAAGCACAATGCTAAATTTTTGTTATCAATTATTCAAACACCGTTCTTTGGGTAATGTCATGAACTTCCTCTTCCCTAACCTAAGCGGTTCTCTTCTAACCATTGTCCTTGGGAAGGATATACCCCCTGAAATATGTGTTTAAACACATTTTCCTTTCCATTATTCTGTTTAATCTGATAATCATATTTTCCTTTCCATTGGTTGGTTTAACGTTTCTGGTGATCATTATGATCTAAGCAGTATTAATTCCCTGCTTGTGCAAACACCTCGGTGTACAACTCTGTCAGTAAGACCTTGTTACTATTGTTGGTGACATTCCGGTAACCACCGATGGACGAGAACTTTGCCTATTGGTCCGCCTCATTTCAACGAGCAGGAAAATGGTTCACTTCGTCCCTCACCCTTGGTACCGACGATGTTGCTGACATATAACTGACAGGCTACCCTCTGACATGCCTTGCTATCATGATCGTGCAAGATGTCACCGCCCTTCCTACTTTAACCACATGGTGGGCCCATAACCCACAATACCACAGGATCAAAACCTGACTCTCCTGTGCACCCCCTGTTCCCAAATTTATTCATCGCGCGTGGCCTCATATGTAATTCACGGACCACCGTCCTACTGATCTATTCTGGTATCAGACGCAATACTTACTCTCGCTGCTTTAACCCCTTTCACACTTTGTTTCAGGCATCGAACGATTCACCCGCTCGAAACTTCTCATGGTACCTACTTACCTTGCTCTCGATATTGTCTTAAGTTTCCATTCAAGAGTTACTTTCCGCCACCATCCCCGATGTTATCAACCAGATAGTCAACCTTTCAGAGGTCCGTTTTTCCAAAGTTACCCCTTGTCCTTCATATGTACAATGAAAATCCCGAAGAAAGGATGACGACTTGATCATGGTGACTTAAAGCAAAGTAATGAAGACATCAACGAAAGGGATCAACCTCTTTGAAAGGGGCAGCCAAAACCAACAAGATTCGTTAGGTTTTCGCTACCAGCACTTTTTCCCCTTACTCCACCGCTTAAATCTCGGGATGAGATTTCTTGTAGTGGAGGAGAATTGTGACGCCCGGGTAATCAAACTACAGTAACCACTGAAAAAAATAGCGCGCTATAGCGTCGCTAATAGCACGCTATAGCGTATTGAGAATTGCCTTGCTAAATATATCGGTGTACAACGTCTCGCTAATAGCACGCTATAGCGCGATATAGCACGCTAATAGCATATTTTGAGGCCGCCGCTATTTTGCTGTAGCGCGCTATTTTTTTCATTGACAGTAACCCTCTGGTAATGATGCCACGTCACCACGATTACTGTTGCTAATCTCGTGCTAGTTTAGAACCGATTCAAATTCAAATTTAAGATCAAGTCGAACAGTTAAAGTTTTCAAAAGTGAAAACTAAAATGTTGTAAATGTGTTAAATAAATCCTGGGTAATAGTGGTGAAGAAACCTAAATTTAATAAAATGATTAAGTGTTCAAAATAATTAAAACTGTAGGTTAAATAATAAAATAAATGCCTTTTAAATTTTATAAAATGTTAAACTATTTTAGTTGGGATAAGAATTAATGTGGCAGTAGTTTATTTAGAAGTACCAATTTAGGTGTTAGTGATAATTTTTATTGAAACTAAAATAAAATAGGAAAGAATAAATAAAAATAAAGGAAGTAAAACAAAGTCAAAAAAAGAAAACAAACCCCCCTGGCCCACTGGGCCACGACCCAATAGGCCAGCCCAGCCCGGTCCACCTAACCCACTACTACCCCCCCACTACTCCGTAACCCTAACCCACGACCGCACAACCCCCCCACCCCCCGATCCCCTCTCCCCCCGACCCCCACCTCTCCTCTCTGCCCCCCCCCCCCCGATCGGATCTGGATCGGGGCGGTTGGCCCCGACGCCGGCGACGCCGCCTCGTCTCCCCCCTCTACACCTCGGCAGCCCCGAGTCGGCCCCGACGCCCGTCCGCACCGCCCCATCCCCTCCGCCCCCGATCTGGAACTCGGGCTCGGCCCTGACGCCACCGCCGCGCGGAGCTCGCCGTCGTCCGCCCCGTCCTCTCCCTCGCCGGCCTGCTTCCTCCTCCCCACCGGCCTGCCTCCACTCCGTCCACGTCGTCCCCGTCCCCCACCTCGAGCACCGCGGCCCTTGACCCTGCGAACCCCGGTGAGGCCCCGGGCCTCTCCCCCTCCACCTCTTCCCCTCCGTCGCTGTGCACACTCGCCGACCGGGCCCCGAACGTGCTCGCCGCATCGGCCATGGCCTCGCTCACCGACGCCCGCACGCGCCGGCCGCCCTGACCGCGCCCGCGCACCCCTGCTTGACGACGGCCCGCGCGCACTGCCCCCGGGCCAGCGCCGGCCTTCGCCAAGCCGCTCGCCCGCGGCGACCGCATTCCCCGCTGGCGCGCTCTCCACGGCTAGGGCCCCGGCATCCCCCACCGGCGACTGCCCGCCTCGCCACGGCCTCGCCCTCCTCTGCACGCTCCGTCGCCCTTGCTCCCGGCGCCTCGCCACTGATTGCCGTGGCTCGCCCGCCGTCGCCCGCCTCTGTCACTAGCTCCGGCACCGCCGCCGTCCCTGGCCTCGCCCCGTCCACCGCGGATCGCCCCCCCCCCCCAACTGGCCGGCATTCTGGCTGCCAGCGCCCACGCCGTGGGCTGCGTCCGGGGCCAGCCCCGTTCGGTCTCGGGCACGGGCACGACGCCCGCACCTAGCGCCCGAACCCACTATGGCCCCTAGGGCCAATGACACGAGGGGCCCAGCCCCTGAACGTTAAAAAAAGGAATTTAAAATAATAATAATAATAACTAAATATTAATTAATTAACTTAATTAATCTAGTTAATTAAACCTAATTAACCTGCTAATAAATCTAACTACTGTCAATTAGATAACAGCCTATGACATGCGGGACCCACCCATTTAGTTGACTGGTCAACGGTCAAGTTTGACCGCTTGCATCACGCAGATGTCATGATGACGTCATAAATGCCTTTTGATTTAATTAATTCTGCTAATCCTAATAATGATTTAAATCTTTTAAAATTAATATAAAATAAACCGTAGCTCGGATGAAAATACTTTGTACATGAAAGTTGCTCAGAACAACGAGACGAATCCGGATACGCAGCCCGTTCGTCCGCCACACATCCCTAACATATCGAACTCGCAACTTTCCCCCTCCGGTTCATCTGTCCGAAAACGCGAAACACCGAAAATACTTTCCCGGATGTTTCCCCCCTTCGCCGGTATCACCTACTACCGCGTTTGGGCACACCTAGCATCACGCTTTGTCTTGTCACGCATCGTCATGCTTATGTTTGCATTGTATTCACTGTTTCTTCCCCCTCTTCTCTTCGGTAGACTACAAGACCGACGCTGCTGCTGCCCAGTTCGACTACGGAGTTGACGACCCCTCCTACTTGCCAGAGCAACCAGGCAAGCCCCCCCTTGATCACCAGATATCGCCTATTCCTTATCTATACTGCTTGCATTAGAGTAGTGTAGCATGTTACTGCTTTCGGTTAATCCTATACTGATGCATATCTTGTCATTGTTGCTGCAGTTGTTACCCTTACCTGCTATCCTACTGCTTAGTATAGGATGCTAGTGTTCCATCAGTGGCCCTACACTCTTGTCCGTCTGCCATGCTATACTACTGGGCCGTGATCACTTCGGGAGGTGATCACGGGTATATACTATATACTTTATATACATGACACATGTGGTGACTAAAGTCGGGTCGGCTCGAGGAGTACCCGCAAGTGATTCTGAAGAGGGGGCTGAAAGGACAGGTGGCTCCATCCCAGTAGAGGTGGGCCTGGGTTCCTGACGGCCCCGACTGTTACTTTGTGGCGGAGCGACAGGGCAGGTTGAGACCACCTAGGAGAGAGGTGGGCCTGGCCCTGGTCGGCGTTCGCGGATACTTAACACGCTTAACGAGATCTTGGTATTTGATCTGAGTCTTGCCATTTGGTCTATACGCACTAACCAACTACGCGGGAACAGTTATGGGCACTTGACGTCGTGCTATCAGCCGAAGCCTTCGTGACGTCAGCGACTGAGTGGCGCGCGCCGGATTGGACTGGAACTCCTGCTAGGCTAGGTGTGCTTCCGGCCGCGTTCGCAACGTGCAGGTGTGCAATGGGCGATGGACCCAAACCCCTGCGCCATAGGATTTAGACCGGCGTGCTGACCTCTCTGATGTGCCTAGGTGGGGCTGTGACGTGTTGATCTTACGAGGCCGGGCATGATCCAGGAAAGTGTGTCCAGCCAAATGGGATCGAGCGTGTTGGGTTATGTGGTGCACCCCTGCAGGGAAGTTTATCTATTCGAATAGCCGTGTCCCTCGGTAAAAGGACGACCCGGAGTTGTACCTTGACCTTATGACAACTATAACTGGATACTTAATAAAACACACCCTTCCAAGTGCCAGATACAACCCGGTGATCGCTCTCTAACAGGGCGACGAGGAGGGGATCGCCGGGTAGGATTATGCTATGCGATGCTACTTGGTGAACTTACCATCTACTCTCTTCTACATGCTGCAAGATGGAGGTGGCCAGAAGCGTAGTCTTCGACAGGATTAGCTATCCCCCCTTATTCTGGCATTCTGCAGTTCAGTCCACCGATATGGCCCTTTACACATATACCCATGCATATGTAGTGTAGCTCCTTGCTTGCGAGTACTTTGGATGAGTACTCACGGTTGCTTTTCTCCCTCTTTTCCCCTTTCTATACCTGGTTGTCGCAACCAGATGCTGGAGTCCAGGAGCTAGAGATCCCGAGGATGATTCTACATGGAGTTCGGCTTCGAGGAGTAGTTAGGAGGTCCCAGGTAGGAGGCCTCGCCTTTTCGATCGTTGCTACTTTTGTGCTAGCCTTCTTAAGGCAAACTTGTTTAACTTATGTCTGTACTCAGATATTGTTGCTTCCGCTAACTCGTCTATGATCGAGCCCTTGTATTCGAGCCCTCGAGGCCCCTGGCTTGTATTATGATGCTTGTGTGACTTATTTAAGTTTTAGAGTGGTGTTGTGATATCTTCCCGTGAGTCCCTGATCTTGATCGTACACGTTCGCGTGCATGATTATTGTACGATTGAATCGGGGGCATCACAGTGTGAATGAACCTACTCAATATACCATAAGTACAAAGGATGTCACATGATGATTGATCGCTAAAGGATGGTCAAGGTTCAAATCTAAATCATATCCTTGCGGTAGGGGATGATGTCAAAATCGAACTTTCTCGGCAAGGAAATCTAGTCCAAATCAACTTTGAATTCTTCAGTAGGAGCACGCAACTGCCGAACTAATGGATCACGTGATCACTTAGAGGATTAGAGGGATGTCTATCTAAGTGGGAGTTCTTAAGTAATATGATTAATTGAACTTGAATTTATCATGAACTTAGTCTTGATAGTATTTTGCAAATTATGTTGTAGATCAATAGCTCGCGTTGTTGCTTCCCTGTGTTTATTTTGATATGTTCCTAGAGAAAAGTTATGTTGAAAGATGTTAGTAGCAATGATGCGGATTGGATCCGTGATCTGAGGATTATCCTCATTGCTGCACAGAAGAATTATGTCCTTGATGCACCGCTAGGTGACAGACCTATTGCAGGACCAGATGCAGACGTTATGAACGTTTGGCTAGCTCAATATGATGACTACTTAATAGTTTAGTGCACCATGCTTAACGGCTTAGAATCGGGACTTCAAAGAAGTTTTGAACGTCATGGACCATATGAGATGTTCCAGGAGTTGAAGTTAATATTTCAAGCAAATACCCGAGTTGAGAGATATGAAGTCTCCAACAAGTTCTATAGCTAAAAGATGGAGGAGAATAGCTCAAGCAGTGAGCATGTGCTCAGATTGTCTGGGTACTACAATCGCTTGAATCAAGTGGGAGTTAATCTTCCAGATAAAATAGTGATTGACAGAATTCTCTAGTCACCATCACCAAGTTAGTAGAACTTCGTGATGAACTATAGTATGCAAGGGATGACGAAAGTAATTCCCGAGCTCTTCGCGATGCTGAAATCGACGAAGGCAGAAATCAAGAAAGAGCATCATGTGTTGATGGTTAACAAGACCACTAGTTTCAAGAAAAGGGCAAAGGGATAGAAGGGGAACTTCAAGAAGAACGGCAAGCAAGTTGCTTCTCAAGTGAAGAAGTCCAAGTCTGGATCTAAGCCTGAGACTAAGTGCTTCTACTGCAAAGGGACTGGTCACTGGAAGCGGAACTGCCCCAAGTATTTGGTGGATAAGAAGGATGGCAAAGTGAACAAAGGTATATTTGATATACAGATTATTGATGTGTATTTTACTAGTGTTCGTAGCAACCCCTCGGTATTTGATACTGGTTCAGTTGCTAAAGAGTAGTAACTCGAAATGGGAGTTGCATAATGAACAGAAACTAGTTAAGGATGAAGTGACGATGTGTATTGGAAGTGGTTCCAAGATTGATATGATCATCATCGCACACTCCCTATACTTTCGGGATTAGTGTTGAACCTAAAATAAATGTTATTTAGTGTTTGCGTTGAGCATGAATATGATTGGATCATGTTTATTGCAATATGGTTATTCATGTAAGTTAGAGAATAATTGTTGTTCTGTTTACATGAATAAAACCTTCTATGGTCATACACCCAATGTAAATGGTTTGTTGGATCTCGATCGTGGTGATACACATTTTCATAATATTGAAGCAAAAAGATGCAAAGTTAATAATGATAGTGCAACTTATTTGTGGCACTGCCGTTTAGGTCATATTGGTGTAAAGCGCATGAAGAAACTCCATGTTGATGGACTTTTAGAATCACTTGATTATGAATCACTTGATGCTTGCGAACCATGCCTCATGGGCAAGATGACTAAGACTCCGTTCTCCGGAACAATGGAGCGAGCAACTAACTTATTGGAAATAATACATACTGATGTATGCGGTCCGATGAGTGTTAAGGTTCACGGCAAGTATCATTATTTTCTGACCTTCACAGATGATTTGAGCAGATATGGGTATATCTACTTGATGAACCACAAGTCTGAAACATTTGAAAAGTTCAAAGAATTTTAGAGTGAAGTGGAGAATCATCGTAACAAGAAAATAAAAGTTTCTACGATATGATCGCAGAGGTAAAATATTTGAGTTACGAGTTTGGCCTTCAGTTAAAACAATGTGAAATAGTTTCACTACTCACGCCACCTGGAACACCACAGTGTAATGGTGTGTCCGAACGTCATAATCGTACTTTATTAGATATGGTGCAATCTATGATGTCTCTTACCGATCTACCACTATCGTTTTGGGGTTATGCATTAGAGCAGCTGCATTCACATTAAATAGGGCACCATCTAAATCCGTTGAGACGACACCGCATGAACTATGGTTTGGCAAGAAACCTAAGCTGTCGTTTCTTAAAGTTTGAGGTTGCAATGCTTATGTGAAAAAGTTTCATCTTGATAAGCTCAAACCCAAATCGGAGAAGTGCGTCTTCATAGGATACCCAAAGGAGACAGTTGGGTACACCTTCTATCACAGATCCGAAGGCAAGACATTCGTTGCTAAGAATGGATCCTTTCTAGAGAAGGAGTTTCTCTCGAAAGAAGTGAGTGGGAGGAAAGAAGAACTTGATGAGGTAACTGTACCTGCTCCCTTATTAGAAAGTAGTTCATCGCAGAAATCTGTTCCTGTGACTATTACACTAATTAGTGAGGAAACTAATGATGATGATCATGTAACTTCAGATCAAGTTACTACCGAACCTCGTAGGTAAACCAGAGTGAGATCCACACCAGAGTGGTACGGTAATCCTGTTCTAGAGGTCATGTTACTTGACCATGATGAACCTACGAACTATGAGGAAGCGATGATGAGCCCAGATTCCGCAAAATGGCTTGATGCCATGAAATCTGAGATGGGATCCATGTATGAGAACAAAGTGTGGACTTTGGTTGACTTGCCCGGTTATCGGCAAGCCATAGAAAATAAATGGATCTTCAAGAGGAAGATGGACGCTGATAGTAGTGACTATCTACAAAGCTAGAATTGTCGCAAAAAGGTTTTCGACAAGTTCAAGGTGTTGACTACGATGAGAGTTTCTCACTCGTATCTATGCTTAAGTCTGTCCGAATCATGTTAGCAATTGCCGCATTTTATGAAATCTGGCAAATGGATAAACAAAACTGCATTCCTTAATGGATTTATTAAAGAAGAGTTGTATATGATGCAACCAGGAGGTTTTGTCAATCCTAAAGGTGCTAACAAAATATGCAAGCTCCAGCGATTCATCTATGGAGTGGTGCAAGCATCTCGGAGTTGGAATATACGCTTTGATAAGTTGATCAAAGGATATAGTTTTATGCAGACTTGCGGTGAAGCCTGTATTTACAAGAAAGTGAGTGGGAGCACTACAGCATTTCAGATAAGTATATGTGAATAACATATTGTTGATCGGAAATAATGTAGAATTATTCTGCAAAGCATAAAGGAGTGTTTGAAAGGAGTTTTTCAAAGAAAGACCACGGTGAAGCTGCTTACATATTGAGCATCAAGATCAATAGAGATAGATCAAGACGCTTGATAAGTTTTTTCAATGAGTACATATCTTAACAAGATTTTGAAGTAGTTCAAAATGGAACAGTCAAAGAAAGAGTTCTTGCCTGTGTTACAAGGTGTGAAATTGAGTAAGACTCAAAGCCCGACCACGACAGAAGATAGAAAGAGAATGAAAGTCATTCCCTATGCCTCGGCCATAGGTTCTATAAAGTATGCCATGCTGTGTACCAGATCTATTGTATACCCTACAGGGAGTACAATAGTGATCTAGGAGTAGATCACTGGACATCGGTCAAAATTATCCTTAGTGGAATAAGGATATGTTTCTCGATTATGGAAGTGACAAAAGGTTCGTCATAAAAGGTTACGTCGATGCAAGTTTTGACACTAATCTAGATGACTCTAAGTCTCGATCTAGATACATATTGAAAGTGGGAGCAATTAGCTAGAGTAGCTCCGTGCAGAGCATTGTAGACATAGAAATTTGCAAAATACTTACGGATCTGAATGTGACAGACCCGTTGACTAAAATTATCTCACAAGCAAAACATGATCACACCTTAGTACTCTTTGGGTGTTAATCACATAGCGATGTGAACTAGATTATTGACTCTAGTAAACCCTTTGGGTGTTGGTCACATGACGATGTGAACTATGGGTGTTAATCACATGGTGATGTGAACTATTGATGTTAAATCACATGGCGATGTGAACTAGATTATTGACTCTAGTGCAAGTGGGAGACTGAAGATAATATGCCCTAGAGGCAATAATAAAGTTATTATTTATTTCCTTATATCATGATAAATGTTTATTATTCATGCTAGAATTGTATTAACCGGAAACCTGATACATGTGTGAATACATAGACAAACTGAGTGTCACTAGTATGCCTCTACTTGACTAGCTCGTTGATCAAAGATGGTTATGTTTCCTAGCCATAGACATGAGCTGTCATTTGATTAACGGGATCATATCATTAGGAGAATGATGTGATTGACTTGACCCATTCCGTTAGCTTAGCACACGATCGTTTAGTATTCTGCTATTGCTTTCTTCATGACTTATACATGTTCCTATGACTATGAGATTATGCAACTCCCGTTTACCGGAGGAACACTTTGTGTGCTACCAAACGTCACAACGTAACTGGGTGATTATAAAGGTGCTCTACAGGTGCTTCCAAAGGTACTTGTTGGGTTGGCGTATTTCGAGATTAGGATTTGTCACTCCGATTGTCGGAGAGGTATCTCTGGGCCCACTCAGTATGCACATCACTATAAGCCTTGCAAGCATTGTAACTAATGATTTAGTTGCGGGATGATGTATTACAGAACGAGTAAAGAGACTTGCCGGTAACGAGATTGAACTAGGTATTGAGATACCGACGATCAAATCTCGGGCATGTAACATACCGATGACAAAGGGAACAACGTATGTTGTTATGCGGTCTGACCGATAAAGATCTTCGTAGAATATGTGGGAGCCAATATGAGCATCCAGGTTCCGCTATTGCTTATTGACCGGAGACATGTCTCGGTCATGTCTACATAGTTCTCGAACCCATAGGGTCCGCACGCTTAAAGTTCGATGACGGTTATATTATGAGTTTATGTGTTTTGATGTACCGAAGGTAGTTCGGAGTCCCGGATGAGATCGGGGACATGACGAGGAGTCTCGAAATGGCCAAGACGTAAAGATCGATATATTGGACGACTATATTCGGACTTTGGAAAGGTTCCGAGTGATTCGGGTATTTATCGGAGTACCGGAGAGTTACGGGAATTCGCCGGGGAGAAGTATTGGGCCTTATTGGGCCATACGGGAATAGAGAAGAGAGGCCAAAAGGAAGGAGGCGCGCACCCCCCCTCTGGTCCGAATTGGACAAGGGGTGCAGCCCCCTTTTCCTTCTCCCTCTCCCCCTCTTTCCTTCTCTCCTACTCCAACAAGGAAAGGAGGAGTCCTACTCCCGGTGGGAGTAGGACTCCCCCCTTGGCGCGCCCTCCTCCTTGGCCGGCCGCCTCCCCCCTTGGTCCTTTATATACGGGGGTATGGGGGCACCCCATAGACACAACAATTGATCTCTTGATCTCTTAGCCGTGTGCGGTGCCCCCCCTCCACCATAATCCACCTCGATAATATTGTAGCGGTGCTTAGGCGAAGCCCTGTGTCGGTAGAACCTCATCATCGTCACCACGCCGTCGTGCTGACGGAACTCTCCCTCAAAGCTCGGCTGGATCGGAGTTCAAGGGACGTCATCGAGCTAAATGTGTGCTGAACTCGGAGGTGCCGTGCGTTCGGTACTTGATCGGTCAGATCATGAAGACGTACGACTACATCAACCGCGTTGTGCTAACGCTTCCGCTTTTGGTCTACGAGGGTACGTGGACAACACTCTCCCCTCTCGTTGCTATGCATCACCATGATCTTGTATGTGCGTAGGAAATTTTTTGAAATTACTACGTTCCTCAACAATTGCCTTCAGATCTGTGGTAGAAGGTGTACCCAACAGTTTCTTTTGGGTATCCTATGAAGACGCACTTCTCCGATTTGGGTTCGAGCTTATCAGGCTGAAGCTTTTCCACATAAGCATCACAACCCCAAACTTCAAGAAATGAGAGCTTAGTTTCACTACTGCAAGATGCTTCTAACGCGACACTACGATCAGAGACCCTTCGACGAAACTGTGTGCGATGCAATAATCCCAAACGATGGTGTAAAAAACTGTCAAAAAGGTGCAAAATGCTTGCGATGACAGATGCATCAAACGTTGTTCAGATTTTGGTTGCGTGTGCGTTGCAGGGCATACGGTTCAGTTCAATGAACTGTTTACGATGAGGAAGAAGAACGGAAACGGGCAGCCAGATGAAGGCGTGTGCGATATACGGCATACAGTTCACTCGGATTAACTGTTTGTGATGAGGCGGAACAACAGAAACAGGCAGCTACATAAATGTGTGTGCAATTGAGGGCATACGCTTTAGAAGGATTAACTGTTTGTGATTAGGCAACAGAACAGAAACGGTCAGCCAGATCAAAGTGTCTGTGATTGATAGCATACAGTTCACACGAATGATCTGTTTGCGATTAGCCACAACAAACAAAAACAGTTAGACAAATCAACGTGCGTGCGCTAGACGGGCACACATTCTAATTAAAAGAAGCGTGCGAGATGGTAATAACGAGCGCGCACGGTTTTTGGAACAAGACGTGTGCGGACATTGCCTATTGCGGTGCACCCTATGGTGCTAACGCCGCGTACACAGCCGAGAAAGCGTGCCCACGTTACGCCTTCCAAGAATAGTGCCGCACTTAGAACCGTCAATAAATTTTGAGCCTGCGTCCCGTCACATTCCAAATTACTGCCACGCGTTATTTAATTGCAAACCTGTTCACACCGATCAAAACCTAAACGGTTTTACACTTAGGAGCGTATTAGTACTCGTTTATAAATACTACTACTCCAAGATGACTGCACATTCCTCCTCAACTCCTCATCCACAAAAACAAACAAGTCATTCATAATCGTTCCCTTGCATCTGCCATGGCCAGCGTGAGTTCTGGGTCGAGAGATTGCCACCAGGGAGAGGCGAGCATGGAAGCGGAAGCACGAGAGATGTCCCGCCTCGCCGCGAAAGCAGCCGACATGTCCCGTCGTGCGGCCGTAGCAACACAGAGGTCCCGCCGTGCAGCCAAAGCAGCATGGAGGTCCCGCCGTGCCGTCGATGCAGCATACTGGTCCGGCCGCGCCGCGGAAGCAGAAGAGATGTCCCGCCGCGCCGCGAATGCAACAGAGATGTCCTCCCGTGTAGCGGTGGCCTGGGAAAATGTCTCGCGGGTAGGCGTGGACTCTTACAGGCGCATGCATGCGATCGTCCATAGCCAGATGGATCAGATCTCCGGCTGGGCGAGGTTGCAGGACGACATGAAAGCCTCTTTTGAATGGGCTACCGACGTCATCCGGCAACTAAATGAGAGCAATGCGAAGCTCCTAGCCGAGCGCGACCTGCTGAGGGTGAAGATCGTCGGAAGTGTGGAGCAGTAGGAGGAGACCACTGCCTTGTTGATGAGGACTGGCGTCATCGAGCGCAGAAGGCTGGTGGAGGAATCTGTGGATGCTCTCAAGCAGCACCTTGACGACAAGAAAGATCTCATTGCCGCTCGCCGCGGAGTCTAGTTCCCGCGGCCTGCAGCAACGCATCAAGAAAATAGAGATCAGCAAGCCGGATCGTTGTCTTCCTTCTTCTTTTGCCATTTTGTATTTCAGGCGTCGCCACATGTGGCTTTTTTTAATTATATTCCTAAATATGTAAAACAATTATTATCCACCGTCATCGTCCTTATATTCATCATGCTTTCAGTAATCACAACCGATGTTATATAGGTCCGTCGGGTCTTACATCAAGATCTGTGCAAAACTTTCTTTTCAGATTTTCATTTTTCTCTTTTAAATCTCAGTCGAGTGAGACATAGCCACGCCGTGAAACAGGGGCTCCGGCGCCATGAATGGAGAGGTTGGGAGGGAGGTATGAAGCGGATAGAGGTCAAAGGGCTCTCCTCCGAATGAGCACGCACAGGGGTCTGATCGCACGCCTCCCGTACTCAAATAGCTACCCCGCACGACACCTCCTAGCCAATAAAAAAAGAGGACGCGTGGCGGCACGTAATTGGTAAGTAGAACGCCCACCGTTTTAATAATACTAGTGTTTCCGATTTGTAACGTGACAACACTTGTTCCAAAATGACTTTGTTGATTGTTAATGTGTGTGCCTTCGCAAATCGGACAGAAAAATTACCACAGCATGTTGGTGCCATGTCATGACACCATGCCAAGTTTTATGATTTTCAGGCGTGTTTTGGATTTACAGGAATTAAAAAAACAAGTTTCTCAATCTTTCTGGCCGAGCCACGACGCCCGGATGTTTGAATTTCATTCCCATTTCTTGTATGGGACCTAGAAATTCACGCAAGGACACGCATGTGATTTTTAAACCAACTTTGGTGCACTGGAGCATGTGCTTGTAGTTCAAATTTGAAATATTGAATGCCCAGAAATTCAATTAATGTATAAAAAGGCCATACGAACCCGGAATAATTCTAAAATTTTGCACGATACTTCTATTTGGTCTAATTTGCCCGTGTAAAAAAATTAAGGCGGGAGAAGGCAGTATACGTATGTTGTTTCGCACACGGAGGTGACTCGTTCCCTCCGGAACCACGAGCCTTCTTGAGAGAAGCTCCGGTTTGCAAGAAGCTTATACCAAAGCTTGTCCCAATTCGGCCAAAAACATTACCGCCAGCATGTTCGTGCCATGTCATGACACCATGCCAAGTTTCATGATTTTCAGGCGTGTTTTGGATTTATATGAATTAAAAAACCAAGTTTCTCAATCTTTCCGGCCGAGCCACGACGCCCAGATGTTTGAATTTCATTCCCATTTCTTGCATGGGACCTAGAAATTCACCCAAGGACACACATGTGATTTTTCAACCAACTTTGGTGCACTGGAGCATGTGATTGTAGTTCAAATTTGAATTATTCACATTAAATGCCCAAAAATTCAATTAATGTATAGAAAAGGCCAAACGAACCCGGAATAATTCCAAAATTTAGCACGATACTTCTATTTGGTCTAATATGCCTGTGTAAAAAATATACCACGGCATGTTGATGCCGCTCCATGATAGCATGCCAATGTAAAAGAATTTACCACGGCATGTTGATGCCGCTCCATGATAGCATGCCAAGTTTCATGAATTTCAGACGAGTTTTAGATTTACTAGAATTTCAAAACAAGGTATCACAAGGTTTTGCCAGCAATCAACAGTGCCCTGGTGTTTGAAATTCATTCTCATTTCTTGCATGGGATCTAAGCATGCACCAAAGGACACAGATTTGATTTTTCAACCAATTTATATCCACTGGAGCATGTGCATGTATTTCAAATTTGAATTATGCACATAAAATGCCTAGAAAACCTAGCTGATGTATAAAAATGTCCAAATGAACCCTGAAAAATTCCAAAACTTCACACAACACTCTTGTTGTTCTATGTTGACACTAAATTTTTTGAAAGCAATAAGAGGCATCGGATATCGTTTCGTCCCCAAAGGTGGCATGTTCCCTACCGAAACCATCAACCTTGTTGTGAGAAGCTCTGGTTTGTGAGAAGCTTATGCCCAAACCTACCCCAAATGGGACAAAAAATTTACCACAACATGTTGATGCCGCTCCATGATAGCATGCAAAGTTTCATTAATTTCAGACGAGTTTTGGATTTACTAGAATTTAAAACCGAGGTATCTCAACGTTTTGCCGGCAATCAACAATGCCCTCGTGTTTGAAATTCATTCCCATTTCTTGCATGGGACCTAAGCATGCACCCAAGGACACGGATTTGATTTTTCAACCAATTTATATGAACTAGAGCATGTGAATGTATTTCAAATTTGAATTATGCACATAAAATGCCTAGAAAACCCAGTTAATGTATAAAAATGTCCAAACGAACCCTGAAAAATTCCAAAACTTAACACAACGCTCCTGTTGTTCTATGTTGACACTAGAAATTTTTTGAAAGCAATAAGACGCAACGGGTATTGTTCCATCCCCAAAGGTGGCACATTCCCTACCGAAACCATCAGGCTTGTTGTGAGAAGCCCTCGTTTGTGAGAAGCTTAGATCCAAACCTGCCCCAAATGGGACAAAAAATTTACCATGGCATGTTGATGCCGCTCCATGATACCATGCCAAGGTTCATGAATTTCACACGAGTTTTGGATTTACTAGAATTTAAAAACCAGATATCTCAACGTTTGCGACCGAGTGACGGTGGCAGGGTGTTTGACATTCATTCCCATTTCTTGCATGGGACCTAAGCATGCAACCAAGGACACAGATTTGAATTTTCAACCAATTTATATGCATTAGAGCAGGTGCATGTAGTTCAAATTTGAATTATGCACATAAATGCATTAAAAACTCAATTGATGTATAAAAATGTCCAAACGAACCCCAAAAAATTCCAAAAATTAACACAACACTCCTGTTGTTCTATGTTGACACTAGGAAAATAATTGAAATCAAGAAGAGGCAACGGATATCGTTTCGTCCAGAAAGGTGAAACGTTCCCTACTGAAACCATCACACTTGTTGTGAGAAGCTCTTCTTTGTGAGAAGCTTATACCCAAACCTGCCCCCAAATTGGACAAAAAATTTACCACGACATGTTGATGCCACTCCATGGTAGCATGCCAAATTTCATGAATTTCGGACGACTTTTGGATTTACTAGAATTACAAAAGCAAGTACATCGACATTTACCGAAGAGCCACGGTGTCCTGGTGTTCGAAATTCATCCCCATTTCTTGCATGGGACATAAGCATAAACCCATGGACACATATATGATTTTACAACCCATGCTGGTGCACCGGAGCATGTGCATGTAGTTTAATTTTGAATTGTGCACCTGAAATGGCTAGAAAACCAATTTAATGTATAAAATGTCCAAACGAACCCTGAATAATTCCAATTCTTTTACGACACACATATAGTTGCATGTTCACTGCAGATAAAAGTTCTAGCAATTCAAACACCGTCCATTGCCGCTGTGACCCCATTATGTAATTCAATTCAAGAAGAAAAATCAAGTAGATCCCACACAGTTCATTATCACCAACCGAGTGAGATGCAGTACAAAATATCCTCGAGCACCGTCGGTGTATAGTACGCCTATGGATTACGCGAGAAGGTGCATCGGCTACAGTCCACAGTCGGTGTCTCAAGCACACCAGCTCGCTCCCCAAATACTCCCGCCTCTGAATCCCTCGCAATCTTGAAAATATTACTGCCTCGTAATCTTGAAAATATCGACCGCCTGGAAGGTTTTAACGTTTCATAGCACACGATTAGTATCTGCGAACCGTGTGCAATGTCTGTTACTCCTGCTCTGTGATACATCTCCATCGTATCTATAATTTTTGATTGTTTCATGCGAATATTATACAACTTTTACATACTTTTGGCAACTTTTTATATGATTTATTGGACTAACCTATTGATCAAGTGCCCAGTGCCAGTTCCTGTTTTCTGCATTTTTTTGTATCGCAGAGTATCCATATCAAACGAAGTCCAAATGCAATAAAATTTCACGGAGAATTATTTTGGAATATATGTGATTTTTGGGAGTTGGAATTACCGCAAACGGAGGCCCACATAGGGCACAAGACACCAGCGCACCACCCCTGAGCCAGGCGCGTGGTGGTGGGTTGTGCTCACCTCGTACGTCGGTTGGAGCTCTACTTCGGGCGCAAGGAAGCTTATATCCGAAAAAACGTGTTAAAATCTCAGCGCAATCGGAGTTACGGATCTCCAGGAATATAAGAAACGGTTTTCGGCCACATCTAGGGAGCGGGAAACAGAAGAGAACAGAGAGGGAGATCCAATCTCGGAGGGGTCCCGCCCCTCCGCCGCCATGGAGAGCAAGGAGAGGGGGAACTCTCCTCCCATCTAGGGGGGAGGCGAAGGAAGAAGAAGAAGGAGGGGGGCTCTCTCCCCCTCGCTTCCGGTGGCGCCGGAGTGCCGCCGGGGAAATGATCGGGACGGCGATCTACATCAACACCAACTCTCTCCCCCTCTATGCAGCGGTGTAACACCTCTTCCCCCCGCTATAATCTCTACTTAAACATGGTGCTCAACTCCATATATTATTTCCCAATGATCTACGGTTATCCTATGGTGTTTGAGTAGATCCGTTTTGTCCTGTGGGTTAATCATGATCTTGGTTGGTATGATTGATATTTTATTTATGGTGCTGTCCTATGGTGACCTCCGTTCTTGCGCAAACGTGAGGGGCCCCCGCTGTAGGGTGTTGCAATATGTTCATGGTTCGCTTATGGTGGGTTGCGAGAGTGACAGAGGCTTAAACCCGAGTAAGTCGGGTATGACGTATGAGAGTAAAGAAGACTTGATACTTAATGCTGTGGTTGGGTTTCACGACCTTAATTATCTTTAGTAGTTGCGGATGCTTGCTAGGGGTCCAATCATAAGTGCATATGCTCCAAGTAGAGAAAGTATGTTAGCTCATGCCTCTCCCTCATATAACACTACAAGAATGATTACCGGTACTTGTTATCGATTGCCTAGGTACAAATAACTTTCTTGTTGACACAAACCCTTTTACTAAACACCTAACTTTTATTATCTTGCAAAGTACTTCTAGTTTTATTCTTGCAAAGTAGTTCTAGCATCACACCTACAAAATAGTTTCATACTTGTTTTCGTTAAAGCACACGTCAAGTGTGCGTAGAGTTGTATCGGTGGTTGATAGAACTTGAGGAAATATTTGTTCTGCCTTTAGCTCCTCGTTCGGTTCGACACTCTTATTTATCGAAGAAGGCTACAAACGATCTCCTATACTTGTGGGTTATCAAGACCTTTTTCTGGCGCCGTTGCCAGGGAGTTATAGCGTGGGGTAAATATTCTCGTGTGTGCTTGTTTGCTTTATCACCAAGTAGTTTTTATTTCCTGTTCTAAGTTGTTATCTATCTTTAGTTATGGATATGGAACACGAAACACCAAAAAAATTAGTTGTACCTGGTACTCATGGAGATGGGGAACCTCCTAAAACCCTCGATGCTCAGTACGTGAAAGATATTATGCACTACTTTGATAATCCTGAGAAAACCCCATTCAACTATATAATGGGAGACACGTTGGATCAACACGAATACTTTAGGGATTATCCCTTGACTCATAAAGGGGAATTGTTATGGGATCAAATTCATATATTGAAGTGGTATGCTTGGAATCTATGCTCTAGATATGATTATACTTGTTGCTCTAGGATGAATGCTCCACATCTTCCCTTTTCATGCAAACTTAATGATAATGAAACCTTAGCTTCTTATGCTAATGGTACTCCCTCCGTTCCTTTATATAAGGTGTCTTTATTTTTTAATAAAATTCCACAATGTAAGGTGCATTTCTTCTAAATCCTCATAATTCCCTTTTTATCCCTCCGGAAAGAGGAAAGTATCTCTCTCCTAATTTCCTGTATCGCTGCTTGTATCAAAATAAGGAAACTATCTCTCCCTTGATTGCATGTATCTCTTACTTTCCTGGACTCACTCATTTACTTGCCACTGACCAACAAATTTGCCAAGGGTACTTTTTGTCCTAACACCTCTATAATTGTGCACCTTGGTCACCGTGCCCAAAATAATACACCTTACATAAAGGAACGGAGGGAGTATATGATTACTATGACGTGGAACAAATAGAAGAATTTGTTGCTTTTAAGGGTGCTTGTGAAATTGAATCTTTGTTTAAAAAGTTTGAAGATTTTGACGATTCAGTTTATAGACCTGAAAATTTTGCTATCCTTAAATATTGCTATGATAATTATAAATACAATTATGATATTGATGTATTCATTGAGAATAACTCCGCTATCCAAGAAAAGACTATTATTTTGCAGGAGTCTATGGAAGAAGAAATTGATGAAACTACGAGCTCATTGGATGAAAAAGATGATGAGGAGAGCAAAGAACAAACAGAGGAAGAGCGGATTAGCTACCCGTGCCCACCTTCTAATGAGAGTAACTCTTCAACTCATAAATTATTTAATGCCCCTTCGTTCTTACCGAAGGATGAATGCTATGATAATTGGTATGATCCCGTTCATTCATTTGAAATATCCCTTTTTGATGAACTAGATGCTTGTTATGCTTGTGGCCAAGATGCCAATATGATTATGCTTATGGAGATGAACTTGATATTGTTCTTTTTGTTAAATATGAAATTGTTGCTATTGCACCCACACATGATAGTCCTATTATCTTTTTGAATTCTCCCAACTACACTATATCGGAGAAGTTTGCTCTTATTAAGGGTTCCATTGATGGGTTGCGTTCTACCACTACACATGCTGATTTTGATGAATATAATATGCATGTGCTTGTGGCTCCTACTTGCAATTATTATGAGAGACGGACTACATCTCCGCCTCTTTATGTTTTCAACACGAAAAAATTGCAAGAAACTGCTTATGCTATGTATTGGCCTTTACTTGATGTTTATGAATTGTTCTTGTATGACATGCCGATGCATAGGAAGAGAGTTAGACTTTGTCATTGCTTGATATATGTTGCTTTGTGCTCACTACTAAATGCTAAATCATTGTTGATTCAAATTGTCTTTGATAACCTTGGGATCCGGGTGGATCCATTACTTGAGCACTTCATGCCTAGCTTAATGGCTTTAAAGAACGCGCTGCTAGGGAG
Organism: Aegilops tauschii subsp. strangulata; assembly: GCF_002575655.3. NCBI lineage: Eukaryota > Viridiplantae > Streptophyta > Magnoliopsida > Poales > Poaceae > Aegilops > Aegilops tauschii. The sequence continues at coordinate 335,202,841 of NC_053037.3, forward strand.
ACAACCCGGAAGTTTTAGAGAGTCATTTATTTATTTTGAGTGCTTTTATATAGTTTAAAAACAAAACAAAAATATAGGGGGAACCTTAAAAATTCACAAAAGAAAAGCGAAAGTGAGAGAGACGAGCATTGTGAAAGTGGGGGACGTCCTTGAACTTTGTTCATGCTCATGGAAACTTTGTGAATATTAATTGCAGAAAATTTTCAACAAAAATAATTAGCCCCTTGTACAATTCCATTGTATTATAAAAATAATGTGCCAAGATTTGCCTTTAGGATGTTTAAATTGCTTGTTGGTTTATGCGATGCAAAATAGAAACTTTGGCTATAGTGCGCGATTTTACATTTTTTAGTGGAACATCAAACGGTTCTGAAACCTTTTGTACTGTCTTTCTATACAAAATGTTTATTTTTCATAATTTTTCAGAATTGTTAGAGTTAAAGAAGTATGGTGGATGTTCGAATCTTTACAGACTGTCCTGTTTTCACAGATTGCTGTTATAGCTTCATATTTGAGTGTGTTTGAATTCTTGTTGAAGCCTCCTTGACTTGGGGCCATAGAATTGTGATAGAATACAGTGAGTAATGTTTGTTTATAATTATATAATAATGTTACAGCAGTACATGATGGGATTTCATTGCCATATTCACTAACCCCGCCACTAAAAGTTCGGTTAAGTTTTGTGTGGATGAAGTGTTCAAAGATCGAGGAGGTCTCGATGTGAGGAGAAGGAGGAGCGGCAAGATCTCAACCTTGGGGATGCCCAAGGCACCCCAAATAAATATTCAAGGAGACTCAAGCGTCTAAGCTTGGGGATGCCTCGGAAGGCATCCCATCTTTCTTCAACAAGTATCGATATGTTTTCGAATTCGTTTTGTCATGTGATATGTGTGAATCTTGGAGCATCTTTTGTGTTTATTTTTCATTTTTATTTTATGCACCATGCTGGTATGAGATAGTCCATGGTTGATTTATAGAATGCTTATTGCACTTCACTTATATCTTTTGAGTGTGGCTTTATAGAATGCTTCATGTGCTTCACTTATATCATTTGAAGTTTGGATTGCCTGTTTCTCTTCACATAGAAAACCAATGTTTGGAGAATGCTCTTTTGCTTCACTTATATTTATTAGTTCACTTAGATCTATTTAGAGAGTCAAAAGGAATTGCTCAATTGCATTGTTAGTCATAAAATCCTACATAAAACTTATGGATCACTGAATATGATATATTTGATTCCTTGCAATAGTTTTGCGATATAGAGATGGAATATGTGGGAGGTACTAGTAAATGGTTGTGATTAGTAAGAATATTGGTGTTAAGGTTTGTGATTCCCGAAGCATGCACGTATAGTCTCTTGTTATGCTATGAAGTTGGAGCATGATTTATTATTGATTGTCCTCCTTATGAGTGGCGGTCGGGGACGAGCGATGGTCTTTTCCTACCAATCTATCCCCTTAGGGGCATGCATAGTAGTACTTTACTTCGAGGGCTAATAAACTTTTGCAATACGTATATGAGTTCTTTATGACTAATGTGAGTCCATGGATTATACGCACTCTTACCTTTCCGCAATTTGCTAGCCTCTACGGTACCGTGCATTGCCCTTTCTCACCGCGAGAGTCGGTGCAAACTTCGTTGGTGCATCCAAACCCCGTGATATGATACGCTCTATCACACATAAGCCTTATTATATCTTCCTCAAAACAGCCACCATACCTACCTATTATGGCTATTCCATGGCCATTCCGAGATATATTGCCATGCAACTTCCACCGCTTCCGTTTGATGACTTGAGCATTCATTGTCATATTGCTTTGCATGATCAGATAGCTGACATAGTAGTTGTTGCTCAGCCACCGTTCATCATTTTTCATACATGTTACGCTAGATCATTGCACATCCTGGTACATTGCCAGAGGCATTCATATAGAGTCATACTTTGTCATAGGTATCGAGTTGTAATTTTTATTTCTTTTGAGTTATAAGTAAATAGAAGTGTGATGATCATCATTATTCATTTTTAGAGCAGTGCCCCAGTGAGGAAATGATGATGGAGGCTATGATTCCCCCACAAGTCAGGTTGAGACTCTGGACAATGAGAGAAAAAGAAAAGGAAAAAAAGGAAAAAAAACAAAAAAGAAGAAAAAAAGAAAGAAAAAAAGAAAGAAAGAAAGAAAAAGGAAAAGAAAAAAGAAATAAACAAAGAGAGAAGGGGCATTGTTAGTATCCTTTACCACACATGTGCTTCAAAGTAGCACCATGTTTTTCATATGGAGAGTCTCCTATGTTATCACTTTCATATACCAGTGGGAATTTTTCATTATAGGATTAGATGCACACCCAGTTAGTTTTCATATTGAGCTTTCATACACTTATAGCTCTTAGTGCATTTGTTGTGTGGCAATCGCTAATCCTCGCATTGATATCAATTGATGGGCATCTCCATAGCATGTTGATTAGCCGCGTCGGTGTGAGACTTTCTTACTTTTTTGTCTTCTTTATATTTACCCCTATCATCATACTCTATTCCACCCGTAGTGCTATATCCATGGCTTGCGCTCATGTATTGCGTGAGGGTTGAAAAAGCTGAAGCGCGTTGAAAAGTATAAACCAATTGCTCGGCCAGTCATCGGGGTTGTGCATGATAAATACTTTGTGTTAAGAAGACAGAGCATGACAAGACTATATAATTTTGTAGGGATAACTTTCTTTAGCGTTGATATTTTGAAAGACATGATTGTTTGTTGGGATGCCTGAGTATTGATGTATTTATGTCAAATTATAGATTATTGCTTTGAATCACTTATGTCTTAATATTCATTCCATGACTAGACATATGATCAAGTTTATGCTAGGTAGCATTCCACATCAAAAATTATCTTTTTTATCATTTACCTGCTCGAGGACGAGCAGGAATTAAGCTTGGGGATGCTTATACATCTCCGTCGTATCTATAATTTTTTATTGTTTCATGCCAATATTATACAACTTTTACATACTTTTGGCAACTTTATATATGATTTATTGGACTAACCTATTGATCAAGTGCCCACTGCTAGTTCCTGTTTTCTGCATTTTTTTGTATCGTAGAGTATCCATATCAAACGAAGTACAAATGCAATAAAATTTCACGGAGAATTATTTTGGAATATATGTGATTTTTGGGAGTTGGAATCACCGCAAACAGAGGCCCACACAGGGCACAAGACACCAGGGCACCACCCCTGAGCCAGGCGCATGGTGGTGGGTTGTGCTCACATCGTACGTCGGTTGGAGCTCTACTTCGGGCGCAAGGAAGCTTATATCTGAAAAATCGTGTTAAAATCTCAGTGCAATCGGAGTTATGGATCTCCGGGAATATAAGAAACGGTTTTTGGCCAGATCTGCGGAGCACGAAACAGAAGAGAATAGATAGGGAGATTCCATCTTGGAGGGGCTCCCGCCCCTCTGCCTCCATGGAGACCAAGGACCGGAGGGGGAACTCTCCTCCCATCTAGGGGGAGGCCAAGGAAGAAGAAGAAGAAGGAGGGGGCTCTCTCCCCCTCGCTTCCGGTGGCGCCAGAGTGCCGCCGGGGCAATGATCGGGACGGTGATCTACATCAACAATCTTGCTACCGTTAACACCAACTCTCTCCCCCTCTATGTAGCAGTGTAACACTTCTTCCCCCCGCTATAATATCAACTTAAACATGGTGCTCAACTCCATATATTATTTCCCAATGATCTATGGTTATCCGATGATGTTTGAGTAGATTCGCTTTGTCTTGTGGGTTAATCGTGATCTTGGTTGGTATGATTGTATATTTTATTTATGGTGCTGTCCTATGGTGCCCTCCGTTCTCGCGCAAATGTGAGGGGCCCCCGTTGTAGGGTGTTGCAATATGTTCATGGTTCGCTTATGGTGGGTTGCGAGAGTGACAGAAGCTTTAACCCGAGTAAGTGGGGTATGACGTATGGGAGTAAAGAGGACTTGATACTTAATGCTATGGTTAGGTTTCACGACCTTAATGATCTTTAGTAGTTGCGGATGCTTGCTAGGGGTGCAATCATAAGTACAGATGATCCAAGTAGAGAACGTATGTTAGCTCATGCCTCTCCCTCATATAAAATTACAAGAATGATTACCGGTACTTGTTATTGATTGCCTAGGGACAAATAACTTTCTTGTTGACATAAACCCTTTTACTAAACACCTAAATTTTATTATCTTGCAAAGTACTTCTAGTTTTATTCTTGCAAAGTAGTTCTAGCATCACACCTACAAAATAGTTTCATACTTGTTTTCGGTAAAGCAAACGTCAAGTGTGTGTCAAGTTGTATCGGTGGTCGATAGAACTTGAGGGAATATTTGTTCTGCCTGTAGCTCCATGTTGGGTTCGACACTCTTATTTATCGAAGAAGGCTACAAACGATCCCCTATACTTGTGGGTTATCACTCTGCTTCAATCCCTTGATTCAAATTTTCAGTAGCCCCGGCATTTTACTCCCTCCTCTGCATCATTCGCAATCTAAAAAATATGTGCTCGCCCTTGATCCAAATTTTTAGTAGCCCCGCCTTGTTACTCCCGCCTAGTAAAATTTTCAGTTGCCGCAGTATTTTCTCAAACACCACCTTGCCCCCCTCCACACACACCACACACTCCCCAAAACCTCCGCTCACACCGACACACACCACCCCCGAAACCATTGGTAGGTCGCCGCCATCGCCGTCGCCTCCATCCTCAACCTCTGCATGTGTGCCGTTGAGCTCAAGGAGCCAATGGCCAAAAAGAGGTTTATCGCGGCCTTTTCACCCGACGCCGGTGAGGTGGCTGCCGAGGTGTCCCCGTCGTCCTCCGCGGGCTCGATTCATCGTCGCCGGTCCCCCGATCCGCCCGCCGCCGCGCCCCTACGCTGGCTCGAGGTCTTCCCCGTCCTCCCTCGGAACCGGCAGCCGATGAGGTCCTACCTCGGGGTATGACAGTGGCGGTGGGGGACGTGGGTCGCCGAGATTACAGATCAGAAGACCCACACCCGCCGGTGGCTCGGTAGCTTCCACACGGCCGAGCTCGCGGCCATGGAGTATTACCGCTGGCAGGTCCGCTACCACGGCGCGGCGGCTAGGCTCAATTTCCTCTTCGGCACACGTCCGGTCGACCTCAATCCGCCAGAGTCAGGGGTGGTGAGCTCGGCAATGGCGCGGGAGGACCGTGAGGCGTGGGAGCGCCTCGAGGCCGAGGTCGCCGACGAGGCCTACATGCAAGAGCTCCGTCGGCAGCACCCGGAGATCGTGGAGGCGGAGCGGGCGATCTTTGCCGACGCGGAGGGCGACGAGGTTATCGCGCTCTCTCCGATGACGAGGTCGAAGGCGGCGAGGACGGCGGCATGGAGGGCGGCAAGGTTATCGCGCTCTCCTGCGATGGCGAGGTCGAAGGCGGCGAGGACGGCGGCGCGGAGGGCGTCGAGGTGGGCCCCGAGGGCGCGGAGATCGACGTCGACGAGTGGAGGAGTGCCTTCCCCAATGACCCCGACAACGGCACCGGCCCGGACCCGGCTCGTGGCACACCGTACATGACAAGGAAGGATTGGCTCGACCTCTACTTCGACCGAAAGTAGTTTAACTTAGTTTAAATTTATGTTTTACGTTCGGTTATGCAAAACTATCTATGTTTATGTTTGAATTCATGCTACTTTCGGTTGAACCTGCTTTGAACTTGATCAAATTGAAGTTTACAACGTTAAGTTTAGGGGATCGACTAGAAAAGGCCAAAAATTGCTGGAGTATATATATATCCACCAAGAGTTTTAGTCCTTTAACTTTTAAAGGATCGGCTAGAGATGGCCTTATGACTTTTTTATTTCAATTCTTCACAATGTGATGCTCTATATGTGCAAGTATTTGCCGTGCAGTTCAATTTCATCAATAACAGTTTCAACAATACCACTATGAATTACGATATTTGGTTGCTGTTAAGGATATTGCAGTTAACATGCCTTTTCGATTTTAACAATAACTAGTGTACTTTAGACCTGCACAATACTAGTTTGAATGACTATTTGCTTGTTTTTAAATGTTATGCCTGATGCAGTTAACACACTTTTCCAGTTCTTGTTTTGCTTAACTAGCGTGCTTAAGCCTACACACAGAAGCTACATAGCAACATGCATTGTACTGAATGACTAAATATGCAATCCCAGGCTACATAGCAACAAGGAAGGGTGTTACCTTAATGTTCTGATGATGTCTAGATATGCATGTAATAAAATCTTATATAATGGGATGGAGGGAGTGTTGTACTTCATCATTTTGCAATTGTTGTTTAGCTTCTAATATTAACTTGGTGCTTTTAGGTACATATGTCATTGCCAAAGATCCACACTTCGACCCTTTCGGCGTATGGGGCAATGAGATATTCATGAACCAGCATCAAGTGAGGAAACTGATAAAGATTGTTATTAAAATGGGTTAAAAGATGTCAATCAAACTATATGTTTACACTTTATGCAAGACAACGGTGAACTGCAGGATGGTAAGTAAGAATCCTGTAGCCTTCTTTTTACTGCCCGTAATGAGTTGTGTTAGATGACAATGTCTGAATCTTTTTTCCTTTGTAGTGGATCCTGAAGCAGTTTACTCAAGATTACCTCTCAAACTACATGATTGGCGGCCGGCCATCACAAGGGGTTGGACTAGAGTTGTGCGTGCCTTTTGTATCCAGGAGAGCATAATAGGGCCATTACGCTTCACCTTGTTCAGCAACCAGAATGTCTGTCGCCTCTTTCTTTTCCATCTATATAGTACAAGTTTAGAACCCTTATTCATCATTCTTTATTTGGTGCTTATGTAATTCTTAAACAAATGTACCTGTGAATCGAATAATGCATTGCTTGTTTCAACTTGATGGATACGAATAAAGCTATAGCCTACTTTCAAGTTTAAATTAGGTACAATTTTAAATAGCAGCAATTAAATTAGGGCGAAATTATGGTGTGTAGGTCATTACAGCGCACACGGTTAATAAAGCACAGCGTGTGCGATATACATCATAATCCGACATGGTTAACAGAGAGGAAACGTGTGTAACAATGCACATAGTTGCCGTTTGCAAAGCGTGTGTGATGTCAGACACTATCACATACGGTGCGGGAAAACTAAATGTGTGTGATTGTCTACCTATTGTACACGGTTTATAGTCATGAACTGTTAATGATGTGCTAGGCATCGTAAACGTAGAGCCAGTATGGTACGTGCCTGGAAAACTCCCGTGGCTGGAATCTGCCTGGTTTTAGGTAAAACCACAAAACTCCGACTGCGATGGCGATGCGAGCACAAACGAGCAACAAGGATGAAGCGTTTGGGATATTCAAGATATCGGAAATGGTTATATAGGGACAACCCTATGCATCAAGGCACCCTATCCCCGACGGTTCCTGGGTTGTGTGGGAAGGACCCCCATATCGCCCACACTCACTTGGCGACGGTTCCAAATGTCGTCGCGGAAAGGGGTTAAAAACCGTTTGTATAGAACCTTGCTGTACTAGTGTTTCTTGCCAAACCATAGTTCATACGTCTCAACGGATTTAGACGGTGCCCTATTTAATGTGAATGCAATTGTCTCTAATGCATAACCCCAAAACAATAGTGGTAAATCGGTAAGAGACATCATAAATCACACCATATCTAATAAAGTACGGTTACGACGTTCGGACATACCATTACGATGTGGTGTTCCAGGTGGCGGGAGTTGTGAAACTATTCCAGGTTGTTTTAAATGAAGGCCAAACTCGTAACTCAAATATTCGACTCCGCGATCAGATCGTAGAAACTTTATTTTCTAGTTAAGATGATTCTCCACTTCTCTTTGAAATTCTTTGAACTTTTCAAATGTTTCAGATTTGTGTTTCATCAAGTAGATATACCCATATCTGCTCAAATCATCTATGAAGGTCAAAAAATAACGATACCCGCCGCGAGCCTCAACACTCATCGGACAGCATACATCAGTATGTATTATTTCCAATAAGTCAGTGGCTCGCTCCATTGCTCCGGAGAACGAAGTTTTAGTCATCTTGCCCATGAGGCATGGTTCGCAAGTATCAAATGATTCATAATCAAGTGATTCCAAAAGTCCATCTGCATGGAGTTTCTTCATGCGCTTTACACCAATATGACCTAAACGGTAGTGCCACAAATATGTTGTACTATCACTATCATCTTTGCATCTTTTGGCATCAATATTATGAATATGTGTATCACCACGATCGAGATTCAACAAAAATATACCACTCTATAAGGGTGCATGACCATAAAAGATATTACTCATATAAATAGAACAACCATTATTCTCTGATTTAAATGAATAACCATCTCACATTAAAGAAGATCCATATACAATGTTCATGCTCAACACTAGCACCAAATAACAATTATTCATGTCTAAAATTAATCCCGAAGGTAGATGTAGAGGTAGTGTGTCGACGGCAATCACATCAACCTCGGAACCATTCCCGACGCGCATCGTCACCTCGTCCTTAGCCAATCTTCGTTTAATCCATAGCCCCTGTTTCGAGTTACAAATATGAGCAACCGAACCAGTATCAAATGCCCAGCCACTACTACGAGCATTAGTAAGGTACACATCAATAACATGTATATCACATATACCTTTGTTACTTTGCCATCCTTCTTATCCGCCAAATACTTGGGGCAGTTCCGCTTCCCGTGACCAGTCCCTTTGCAGTAGAAGCACTCAGTTTCAGGCTTAGGTCCAGATTTGGGATTCTTCTCGGGAGTGGCAACTTGCTTGTCATTCTTATTGAAGTTCCCCTTCTTTTGTTTGCCTTTTTTCTTGAATCTAGTGGTCTTGTTAACCATCAACACTTTATGCTCCTTCTTGATTTCTACCTCCACAGCTTTGAGCATTGTGAAGAGCTCAGGAATTGTCTTATCCATCCCTTGCATATTATAGTTTATCACGAAGCCTTTGTAGCTAGGTGGCAGTGATTGGAGAACTCTGTCAATAACACTATCATCTAGAAGATTAACTCCCAGCTGAGTCAAGTGATTATGATACCCAGACATTTTGAGTATGTGTTCACTGATAGAGCTATTCTCCTCCATCTTGCAGCTATAGAACTTGTTGGATACTTCATATCTCTCAACTCAGGCATTTGGTTGAAATATTAACTTCCATTCCTAGAACATCTCATATGGTCCATGACGTTCAAAACGTCTTTGAAGTCCCGATTCTAAGTCGTAAAGCATGGCACACTGAACTATCGAGTAGTCATCAGATCGAGCTTGCCAGACGTTCATAACATCAGCATCTGCTCCTGCAGCAGGCCTTTGACCTAGCGGTGCATCAAGGACATAATTCTTCTGTGCAGCAATGAGGATAATCCTCAAGTTACAGACCTAGTCTGTGTAGTTGCTACCATCATCTTTCAACTTAGCTTTCTCTAGGAACACATTAAAATTCAAGGGAACGGTAGCACAGGCCATTGATCTACAACATAGATATGCAAAAACTATCAGGACTAAGTTCATGATAAATTAAGTTCAATTAATCATATTACTTAAGAACTCCCACTTAGATAGACATCCCTCAAGTCTTCTAAATGATACGTGATCCAAATCAACTAAACCATGTCTAATCATCACGTGAGATGGAGTAGTCATCAATGATGAACATCTCTATGTTGATCATATCTACTATATGATTCACGTTCGACCTTTCGGTCTCCATTGTTCCGAGGCCATCTCTGTACATGCTAGGCTCGTCATGTATAACCTGAGTATTCCGCATGTGCAAAACTTTCTTGCACCCGTTGTATGTGAACGTAGAGCCTATCACACCCGATCATCACGTGGTGTCTCAGCACGACAAACTGTCGCAACGGTGCATACTCAAGGGGAACACTTATAGCTTGAAATTTTAGTTAAGGGAATATCTTATAATGCCACCACCGTACTAAGAAAAATAAGATGCATAAAAGATAAACATCACATGCAATCAAAAATATGTGACATGATATGGCCATCATCATCTTGTGCCTTTCATCTCCATCTCCAAAGCACCGTCATAGTCTCCATCGTCACCGGCTTGACACCTTGATCTCCATTGTAGCATCGTGGTCGTCTCGCCAACTATTGCTTCTACAACTATCGCTAACGCATAGTGATAAAGTAAAGCAATTACATGGCGTTTGCATTTCATACAATAAAGAGACAACCATAAGGCTCCTGCCGGTTGCCAGTGATTTTTACAAAACATGATCATCTCATAGAATAATGTATATCACATCATGTCTTGACCATATCACATCACAACATGCCCTGCAAAAACAAGTTAGACGTCCTCTACTTTGTTGTTGCAAGTTTTACGTGGCTGCTATGGGCTTCTAGCAAGAACCGTTCTTACCAACGCATCAAAACCACAACGGTGATTTATCAAGTTTGCTGTTTTAACCTTCAACAAGGACGAGCCGCAGTCAAATTCAATTCAACTAAAGTTGGAGAAACAGACACCCGCCAGCCACCTATATGCAAAACTAGTTGCATGTCTGTCGGTGGAACCGGTCTCATGAACATGGTCATGTAAGGTTGGTCCGGGCCGCTTCATCCAACAATACCGCTGAATCAAAATAAGACATTGGTGGTAAGCAGTATGACGATCACCGCCCACAACACTTTGTGTTCTACTCGTGCATATCATCTACGCATAGACCTGGCTCTGATACCACTATTGGGAAACGTAGCATGCAATTTCAAAAACTTTCCTACGCTCACGCAAGATCTATCTAGGAGATGCATAGCAACAAGAGGGGGTGAGTGTGTCCACGTACCCTCGTAGACCAAAAGCGGAAGCGTTTGACAACGCGGTTGATGTAGTCGAACTTCTTCTTGTTCCAACTGATCAAGCACTGAACGTAGGGCACCTCCGAGTTCCGCACACGCTCAACTCGATGACGTCCCTCGAACTCTTGATCCAGGAAAGTGTCGAGGAAGAGTTTCGTCAGCACGACGGCATGGTGACGGTCATGGTGTGATCCGCGCAGGGCTTCGCCTAAGCACTACGAGAATATTACCGGAGGCGTAAACTGTGGAGGGGGGCGCCGCACACGACTAATAATTGTTGGTGTGTGTTCTAGGTGAAGGAAATATTCCCTAGAGGCAATAATAAAGTTGTTATTTTATATTTCCTTATATCATGATAAATGTTTATTATTCATGCTAGAATTGTATTAACAGGAAACTTGATACATGTGTGGATACATAGACAAAACACCGTGTCCCTAGTAAACCTCTACATGTATAACCATGTTGATACATGTGTTGTCATTTGATGAACGGGATCACATCATTAGGAGAATGATGTGATGGGCATGACCCATCCGTTAGCTTAGCATATTGATCTGTTTTCATGAATAAAACCTTCCATGGTCATACGCCCAATATGAATGGTTTATTGAATCTCGATCGTACACTACTGCAGGATGCTGCTAACGCGACACTACGATCAGAGACCCTTTGACGAAACTGTGTGTGATGCATTAATCACAAACGGGGATGTAAAAAAACCGTCAAAAAAGGTGCAAAACGTTTGCGATGGCGGAGCCATCAAACACGGTTCAGATTTTAGTTGCGTGTGCGATTCAGGGCACACGGTTAACCCGTTCGAACTATTTGCGATGAGGCAGAACAATAGAAACGGGCAGCCATATCAATGTGTGTGCGATATACGGCATACAGTTCGCTCCGATGAACCGTTTGCTATCAGGGAGTGCAACATAAACGGTTAGCCAGATCAAGGTGTGTGTGATATAGGGCATACGGTTCACTCGGGCGAACTGTTTGCGATGAGAAATTACAACACAGATGGTTAATACAGTTAGTTCGTGTGCGATTCTCTGTGTACAAAAACTTTGAAACATGCAAACTAGTTGCTTGCAGTGGCTAGGAGTATCGCACACGACGCGTCTACGAGGACTCATGTGCAATGATTAGTAAGTTACACATACATTTCCTTATGTTAACACTTGTGTGATAAATAACACGTGGCACCGGATATGGTATTCGGGTTGCGTGTGTGCTCTACTTAGTCTTCCCGCGCTCCAGCGAATGCTTCCCGCGCTCCACATGGGTGAATTGTAAAATCCACGCCTATTCCCTCACCGGTTTCCCGCCACCAGCTAACGGCTTGCTGCATATAACCCAGGCGGCAACGCACCGCCGCAACACTCTGCGAAGATCTAGTCCTCACCCATCTACCATGAGTTATTCCAAGCATGCCAGGCAACGACCAAAGCTTCGACGTCGACGCCTACCTGCATTACATCTTCGGCGAGGAGAACGAGCCGGAGCAGGTCAGGGAGCAAGAGCTCATCGGCCGGTGCAGGCACCATGGCCCATCGGCAGCGATATCGGCGTCACAGTCCTTGGGAGCACAGTCGACATATTGCTGAGGAGATGTGAGCAGTTTGCCATCCACCGTGCAAAAGATCCAGAGCTGCTCGGCGGCATGATCGACGAGCCACCCGAAGAGCCGCCGTCACCAGTGCTCATCGAGAGCCTGATGCCCCACAAGGAATGGGCAGAGGCCCTCTGCGATTCAATCAAGACAAGGCAGCCTGCGGCTTCATCATTGCCCGCGGCGGCCTTGTCAACCTCGATCCCGATGATGTGGTGGCCAGGCTCGAGCACATCCTTGGCGTAGTTGACGTCCCCGATGAAGTAGAACATCGCCAACGTTATATCTTGAGGATGCACGTGATCGACGGAATTTGCTACCAGGCCAGAGACATGGAAATGGAGCGGTTCCGCGGAGTTGTCATGCGCGCGATTGCACGCTGTCAACCTCTTCTGGAAGAGGCCCAGCAGCCCCAAGAGCCTCCCAGCGCCAGCAGCTCCGTAGGCGGAGGCGGGTCGGGAGACTTGGAGTGAACGGCCGCAAGGGTGCTATGCTGATCATGGAGTCTGAGAAGACCATCGTCGGAAAGCCGCCAGCTCAACCTTTTAGCTTATATTTTTATTATAATTGTATGCATATGTAGGTCGTGAGTGTTCTGGGCCTTACCGCATTTGGCATTTTAAATTATCCTGAATATGTAAGACAATTATTAAGAATTATTAACAGGTGACATTGTAACTTTGCCTCAACGGCGAGCAGAGCACGTGCAGGGACGCCAGAGCGGAGCGCGCCGCGGCCGCCTCAACGGCGAGCAACCACGTGGTCAACCTTCTGCCATCAATAAATTTTGACCTTGTTTCTCGTCACATTGCTGATTACAATGCAATAAGTAATTGCAAATCTGTTCACAATTATCAAACTAATATGTGTTCACACTTAGCACCCGGCTATAAAAAACACCCACTCGAAAATTACTTCACAATTCCTCTCCTCATCACCCACAAAACTGGTTTTTTCTGTCAAGTCGTTCCGCCATGACCGGTAGGAGGAGTTTAGGGTGGACATATAACCAGACAGCAAAGACTAAGGCCGCGGAAGCACAAGAGAGGTCCCGCCGCGAAGCCGCAGCCGCGGTAGAGATGTCCCGGCGCACCGGGGAGCCCTCGAACGAGCTCTCACGGGCATGCGAGGGCTCTCACAAGCGCATTCACGGCGTCGGCCATCGCGACGAGCCGGCGTTCCTGAAGTCCTTTGCCGGCGACGACGACATTCTCGCTGGCGTCAATACACAGCAGGAGCTGATCAACGGCTTGATGAAGCTGCTCAAGATCAGTGATGCCTCGGTTAACAAGGCGACCGGCCTCGTCGAGCAACTCATGGGTGACAATGCGAAGCTCCTCAAGTTGGTCGCCGAGAAGGAGGAGGAGGACGCCGGCTGGAAGATGCTGCACGAGCAGAGCAGTGCCTCGGAGATGACGCTGAAAGCGGTCGTCGAGGAATTGACGGGTGGCATGAGGAAGCTCCGGATCGAGTGCGAGCAGGAGGTGGAGGAATCCGTGGCTGATTTGAAGCAAAGTCGTGAGGAATTGAAGAATGAGATGGAGGATTTCGCCCCCCGGCGATCCATCGGCGAGTAGAGACAGTAGCGACCCGGATCGTTTTCTGCAATTTCCTTCTTCTCTTGCCCCCGTGTCTTCCGGGCTTTGCCGCATGTGGAATTTGATATTATCCGGAATATGTAAGACAATAATTTTTTATTGTTCCATGCCAATAATCTATAACTTTTACATACTTTTGGCAACTTTTTATACAATTTTTGGGACTAACATATTGATCCAGTGCCCAACGCCAGTTCCTGTTTGTTGCATGTTTTTTGTTTCGCAGAAAATCCATATCAAACGGAATCCAAACGGGATAAAAACTGACGGAGATTTTTTTTGGAATATATGTGATTTTTGGGAAGAAGAATCAACGTGAGACGATGCCCGAGGGGGCCACAAGGCAAGGGGGTGCGCCCCAGGGGGTGGGCGCGCTCCTGACCCTCGTGGCCGCCCCGTAAGGTGGTTTGTGCCCTTCTTTCGCCGCAAGAAAGCCAATATCCGGATAAAAATCGTGTCCAAATTTCAACCCAATCGGAGTTACGGATGTCCGGGAATATAAGAAACGGTGAAAGGACAGAATATGAGAGCGCAGAAACAAAGAGAGACAGAGAGACAGATCCAATCTCGGCGGGGCTGTCGCCCCTCCCATGCCATGGAAGCCAAGGACCAGAGGGGAAACCCTTCTCCCATCTAGGGAGAAGGTCAAGGAAGAAGAAGAAGAAGACGGGGAGGCCCTCTCCCCCTCACTCCCGGTGGCGCCGGAACGCCGCCTGGGCCATCATCGTGCGACCGCAATCTACACCAACACCTCCGTCATCTTCACCAACATCTTCATCACCTTCCCCTATCTATCTACAGCGGTCCACTCTCCCGCAACCTGTTGTACCCTCTACTTGAACATGGTGCTTTATGCTTCATATTATTATCCAATGACGTGTTGCCATCGTATGATGTCTGAGTAGATTTTCGTTGTCCTATCGGTAATTGGTGAATTGCTATGATTGGTTTATTTGCTTGTGGTTATGTTGTTGTCCTTTGGTGCCCATCATATGAGCGCGCGCGTGGATCACACCATAGGGTTAGTTGTATGTTGATAGGACTATGTATTGGAGGGCAAGAGTGACAAAAGCTTCAACCTAGCATAGAAATTGATGCATATCGGATTGAAGGGGGGCCAATATATCTTAATGCTATGGTTGGGTTTTAGCTTAATGAACGTTAGTAGGTTCGGATGCTTGCTAATAGTTCCCATCATAAGTGCATAGAATTCCAAGTCAGGGATGACATGCTAGCAGTGGCCTCTCCCACATAAAACTTGCTATCGGTCTAGTAAAGTAGTCAATTGCTTAGGGACAATTTCGCAACTCCTACCACCACTTTTCCACACTCGCTATACTAACTTTATTGTGTCTTTATCTAAACATCCCCTAGATTTTATTTACGTGCTCTTTATTATCTTGCAAACCTATCCAACAACACCTACAAAGTACTTCTAGTTTCATACTTGTTCTAGATAAAGCGAACGTTAAGCGTGCGTAGAGTTGTATCGGTGGTCGATAGAACTTGAGGGAATATTTGTTCTACCTTTAGCTCTTCGTTGGGTTCGACACTCTTGCTTATCGAAAGAGGCTACAATTGATCCCCTATACTTGTGGGTTATCAAGACCTTTTTCTGGCGCCGTTGCCGTGGAGTTATAGCGTGGGGTGAATTTTCTCGTGTGTGCTTGTTTGCTTTATCACTAAGTATATTTTACTTGATGTTCTTAGTTGTTCTCTATCTTTAGTTATGGATATGGAACACAAAATACCAAAAAAAATAGGTGTACTTGCTACTCATGGAGATGGGGAACCTCCTAAAACCCTCGATGCTCATTATGTGAAAGATATTATGCACTACTTTAATAATCCTGAGAAAACCCCATTCAATTATATAATGGGAGACACGTTGGATCAACGTTAATACTTTAGGGATTATCGCTTGACTCAAAAAGGGAAACTATTATGGGATCAAATTCATATTTTGCATTGGTATGCTCGGGAACTATGCTTGAGATATGATTATACTTGTTGCTCTAGGATGAAGGCTCCACACCTTCCCTTTTCATGCAAATTTAATGATGATAAAACCTTGGCTTCTTATGCTAATGGTATATATGATTACTATGATGTGGAACAAATAGAAGAATTCGTTGCTTTTATGGGTGCTTATGAAATTGAATATTTGTTTAAAGAGTGTGAAAATCTTGATGATGCTGTTTACAGACCTGAAAATTTTGCTATACTTAAATATTGCTATGAGAATTATGAATTCAATTCCGATATTGATGATTTTATTGAGAAAGTCTCCGCTGTCCGAGAAGAGACTAATATTTTGCAGGAGTCTATGGAAGAAGAAATTAATGACATTGTGAGCTCATTGGATGAAAAGATGAGGAGGAGAGCGAACAACAAAAGGAGGGAGAGCGGATTGATCACCTGTTCCCACCATCTAATGAGAGTAACGCTTTATCCCATACATTGGTTAATTTCCCTTCTAATTTACCAAAGGATGAATGCTATGATGATTGTTATGATCCCATTGATTCTTTTGAAATATCCTTTTTGATGATGCTTGCCATGCTTCTGGCCAAGATGCCAATATGAATTATGCTTATGGAGATGAACTTGCTATAGTTCCTTATGTTAAACATGAAATTGTTGCTATTGCACCCACGCATGATAGTCCTATTATCTTTTTGAATTCTCCCGACTACACTATATCGGAGAAGTTTGCCCTTATTAAGGATTATATTGATGGGTTGCGTTTTACTACTACACATGATGATTTTGATAGATATAATATGCATGTGCTTGCTGATCCTACTTACAATTATTATGAGACAGAAACTATATCTCCACGTCTCTATGTTTCCAATATGATAAAATTGCAAGAAACTGCTTATGCTATGTATTGGCCTTTACTTTGTGTGCATGAATTTATCTTTTATGACATGCCGATGCATAGGAAGAGAGTTAGACTTTGTTGTTTCATGATATATGTTACTTTGTGCTCACTACTAAATCAAAAATCATTGTTAATTAAAATTGGCTTTGATATACCTTGGGATCCGGGTGGATCCATTACTTGAGCACCTTATGCCTAGCTTAATGGCTTTAAAGAAAGCGCTGCCAGGAAGACAACCCAGAAGTTTTAGAGAGTCATTTATTTCTGTTGTGTGCTTTTATAAAGTTTAAAAATAAAAAATAATGTGCCAAGGTTTTCCTTTAGGATGTTTAGAATGCTTGTTGGTTTGTGCGGTGCAAAACAGAAACTTTGGCTGTAGTGCGCGATTTTACATTTTTTTTACTGGAACGTCAAACGGATCTGAAACTTTTTGCACTGTCTTTCTATACAATTTGTTATTTTTCCTAATTATTTCAGAATTTTTGGAGTACCAGAAGTATGGTGAATATTCAGATTACTACAGACTGTCCTGTTTAAGACAGTTCTGTTTTTGATGCATAGTTTGCTTGTTTTGATGAAACTATCGATTTCTATCGGTGGATTAAGCCATGGAAAAGTTATATTATAGTAGCTACAATGAAAAAACAAAATATGAATTGGTTTGCAATAGTACTTAGAGTAGTGATTTGCTTTATTATACTAACGGATCTTACCGAGCTTTCTCTGGAGTTTTGTCTGGATGAAGTGATCAAAGATCGAGGAGGTCTTGATATGAGGAGAAGGAGGAGAGGCAAGAGCTCAAGGTAGGGGATTCCCAAGGCACCCCAAGTAAATATTCAAGGAGACTCAAGCGTCTAAGCTTGGGGATGCCTAGGAAGGCATCCCATCTTTCTTCAACAAGTATCGGTATGTTTTCGGTTTCGTTTCGTTCATGTGATATGTGCAAATCTTGGAGCGTCTTTTGCATTTAGTTTTCACTTTACTTTTATGCATCATGCTGGTATGAGATAGTCCATGGTTGATTTATAGAATGCTCTTTGCACTTCACTTATATTTTTTGAGTATGGCTTTATAGAATGCTTCATGTGCTTCACTTATATCATTTGAAGTTTGGATTGCCTGTTTCTCTTCACATTGAAAACCGCCATTTGTAGAATGCTCTTTTGCTTCACTTATATTTGTTAGAGCGTGGGCATATCTTTTGTAGAAAGAATTAAACTCTCTTGCTTCAGTTATATCTATTTAGAGAGTTGACAGGAATTGGTCATTCACATGGTTAGTCATAAAATCCAACATAAAACTTGTAGATCACGAATATGATATGTTTGATTCCTTGCAATAGTTTTGCGATATAAAGATGGTGATATTAGAGTCATGCTAGTGGCTAATTGTGAATTTGAGAAATACTTGTGTTGAGGTTTGCAAGTCCCGTAGCATGCACGTATGGTAACCGTTGTGTAACAAATTTGAAGCATGAGGTGTTTCTTTGATTGTCTTCCTTATGAGTGGCGGTCGGGGACGAGCGATGGTCTTTTCCTACCAATCTATCCCCCTAGGAGCATGCGCGTAGTGCTTGGTTTTGATGACTTGTAGATTTTTGCAATAAGTATGTGAGTTCTTTATGACTAATGTTAAGTCCATGGATTATACGCACTCTCACCCTTCCATCATTGCTAGCCTCTTCGGTACCGTGCATTGCCCTTTCTCACCTCGAGAGTTGGTGCAAACTTCGCCGGTGCATCCAACCCCGTGATACGATACGCTCTATCACACATAAGCCTCCTTATATCTTCCTCAAAATAGCCACCATACCTACCAATTATGGCATTTCCATAGCCATTCCGAGATATATTGCCATGCAACTTCCATCATCATCATATACATGACTTGAGCATTTATTGTCGTTTTGCTTTGCATGATCGTAAGATAGCTAGCATGATATTTTCATGGCTTGTCCATTTTTTGATATCTTTGCTACGCTAGATCATTGCACATCCCGGTACACCGCCGGAGGCATTCATATAGGGTCATATCTTTGTTCTAGTATCGAGTTGTAATATTGAGTTGTAAGTAAATAAAAGTGTGATGATCATTATTAGAACATTGTCCCATGTAAGGTTATCAAAATAAAAGTGGCCAAAGAAGCCCCCAAAAAAGAAAGAGAGAGGCCAAAGAAGCCTACAAAAAAAGGAGAAAAAATATAAAAAATGAGAGAAAAGAGAGAAGGGACAATGTTACTATCCTTTTACCACACTTCTGCTTCAGAGTAGCACCATGTTCTTCATATAGAGAGTCTCTTGAGTTATCACTTTCATATATAGTGGGAATTTTCATTATAGAACTTGGCTTGTATATTCCAACGATGGGCTTCCTCAAATGCCCTAGGTCTTCATGAGCAAGCAAGTTGGATGCACACCCACTTAGTTTTCAGTTTGAGCTTTCATACACTTATAGCTCTTAGTGCATCCGTTGCATGGCAATCCCTACTCCTCGCATTGACATCAATTGATGGGCATCTCCGTAGCCCGTTGATTAGCCGCGTCGATGTGAGACTTTATCCTTTTTTGTCTTCTCCACATAACCTCCATCATCATATTCTATTCCACCTATAGTGCTATGTCCATGGCTCGCGCTCATGTATTGCGTGAAAGTTGAAAAAGTTTGAGAATACTAAAGTATGAAACAATTGCTTGGCTTGTCATCGGGGTTGTGCATGATTTGAGCATTTTGTGTAACGAAGACAGAGCATAGCCAAACTATATGATTTTGTAGGGATGAACTTTCTTTGGCCATGTTATTTTGAGAAGACATGATTACTTTATTAGTATGCTTGAAGTATTATTGTCATAATATCAAATGATAGACTATTGCTTTGAATCACTCGTGTCTTAATATTCATGCCATGATTAGATTCCGTGATCAAGATTATACTAGGTAGCATTCCACATAAAAAATTATCTTTTTTATCATTTACCTACTCGAGGACGAGCAGGAATTAAGCTTGGGGATGCTGATACGTCTCCTTCATACCTATAATTTTTTATTGTTCTATTCCAACATTCTATAACTTTTACATACTTTTGGCAACTTTTCATACTATTTTTGGGACTAACATATTGATCCAGTGCCCAGTGCCAGTTCCTGTTTGTTGCATGTTTTTTGTTTCGCGGAAAATCCATATCAAACGGAGTCCAAACGGGATAAAAACAGACGGAGATTTTTTGGAATATATGTGATTTTTGGGAAGAAGAATCAACGCGACACGATGCCCGAGGGGGCCACGAGGCAGGGGGGCGCCCCTGACCCTCGTGGCCACCCCGTAAGGCGGTTGGTGTCCTTCTTCGCCGCAAGAAAGCCAATATCCAGATAAAAATCGTGTCCAAATTTCAACCCAATCGGAGATACGGATCTCCGGGAATATAAAAACGGTGAAAGGCCAAAATCTGAGAGCGCAGAAACAAAGAGAGACAGAGAGACAGATCCAATCTCGGCGGGGCTGTCGCCCCTCCCATGCCATGGAAGCCAAGGACCAGAGGGGAAACCCTTCTCCCATCTAGGGAGAAGGTCAAGGAAGAAGAAGAAGAAGGGGGGCCCTCTCCCCCTCTCTCCCGGTGGCGCCGGAATGCCGCTGGGGCCATCATCGTGCGACCGCAATCTACACCAACACCTCCATAATCTTCACCAACATCTTCATCACCTTCCCCCATCTATCTACAGCGGTCCACTCTCCCACAACCCGTTGTACCCTCTACTTGAACATGGTGCTTTATGATTCATATTATTATCCAATGATGTGTTGCCATCCTATGATGTCTGAGTAGATTTTCTTTGTCCTATCGGTAATTGGTGAATTGCTATGATTGGTTTAATTTTCTTGTGGTCATGTTGCTGTCCTTTGGTGCCCATCATATGAGCGCGCGCGTGGATCACACCATAGGTTTAGTTGTATGTTGATAGGACTATGTATTGGAGGGCAAGAGTGACAGAAGCTTCAACCTAGCATAGAAATTGATGCATACGGGATTGAAGGGGGACCAATATATCTTAATGCTATGGTTGGGTTTTACCTTAATGAAAGTTAGTAGTTGCGGATGCTTGCTAATAGTTCCAATCATAAGTGCATAGAATTCCAAGTCAGGGATGACATGCTAGCAGTAGCCTCTCCCACATAAAACTTGCTATCGGTCTAGTAAAGTAGTCAATTGCTTAGGGACAATTTTGCAACTCCTACCACCACTTTTCCACACTCACTATACTAACTTTCTTGTGTCTTTATCTAAATAGCCCCTAGATTTTATTTACGTGCTCTTCATTATCTTGCAAACCTATCCAACAACACCTACAATGTACTTCTAGTTTCATACTTGTTCTAGGTAAAGCGAACGTTAAGCGTGCGTAGAGTTGTATCGGTGGTCGATAGAACTTGTGGGAATATTTGTTCTACCTTTAGCTCCTCGTTGGCTTCGACACTCTTACTTATCAAAAGAGGCTACAGTTGATCCCCTATACTTGTGGGTTATCAATGCATGCCACCGAGTATGGTAAAATTTCGACACGGTTAATATAATACAACCGTTTGGATTATTAACGTGTCAGTGTTTTGTTTCAAAAAGGACTTCGTTGGGTACTAATGTGTGTGCCTCTTCTCAAACTAGACGTTTTTTTTACCACGGCATATATGTGCCATGTCATGAAACCATGCCAAGTTTCATGTTTTTTGGGTGACTTTTTGATTTACTGGGATTTAAAAACCGAGTTTCCCAATGTTTCAGGACGACGACAAGTTTGTAATTCATTCCCATTTCTTAAATGAGACCTAAACATGCACATGACACATGTATGATTTCCCACCCATTTTGCTTCACTCGAGCATGTGGTTGTAGTTCAAATTTGAATTATGGACTACATTAAATGCATAGAAAACTTAGTGATTAGTAATCTATATACAATGGCCAAACGAACCCTGAACAGTTTCAAATTTCAGCCCGACACTCCTGCTATTCTATGTTGCCTGTAGAAAACAAAGTTCAAGGCGAGTAGAGGCAGCGATTATCGTTTCGCCCACAAGAGGGGGATGTTACCCTACCGGAACCATGAGGGTTGCGATAGGCTCCGGTTTCTAAAAGGCTTGTAATATAGCCTCGCCCAAATTGGACAATTATATGTACCATGTAGTGACACCATGCCAAGTTTCATGATTTCCTGGTGAGATTTGGATATACAGAGATTTAAAAACCGAGATTCACAATGTTTGTGGCCAAGCCAGGACGGCGAGACGGTTGAATTCGTTCCCATTCGTTCAATGGGACCTAAACATGCACCCCAAGGAAACATGTACGTTTTTTCTAGCCATTTTGGTGCACTGGAGCATGTATTTGTAGTTTGGATATGAATTATGGACATTGAAATTCCTAGAAAACTCAATTATGAATAAAAAAGGTCAAACGAACCCTGAATAATTTCAAAGTTCAGCGCGAATCTCTAGTTGTTCCGTGTCGCGTGTAGAAGAAAATACGAGGCTAGAAGAGGGAGTGATTATCGTTTGGCCCACAAGGGGACACGTTTCCCAATCGAAACCATGAGGGTTCTTGCGACAGGCTCCGGTTTGTAAGAGGTTTGTAATAAAGCTTGGCCCAAAATGGCAATTTTTTTACCACGACATATATGTGCCATGACGTGACACCATGCCACCTTTGATGACTTTCTAGTGAGTTTAGGATTTATGGGGGCTTAAAAACCGAGAATTGAAAATGTTTGAGGACAAGCCAGGACACCTGTACGGTTGTAATTCGTTCCCATTCCTAGCATGAGACCTTAACATGCACCCAAGGACACATGTATAATTTTTCTAGCCATTTTGGTGAATTGGAGCATGTATTTGTAGTTCAGATTTGAATTATGGACATTAAATGCCTAGGAAACTCAATTAGTGTATAAAAAGGCCAAACGAACCCTGAATAAGTTTAAATTTCAGCACGGATATCATGTCGTTCCATGTTGCCCGTGGAAGAAAATAAAAGGCGAAAAGAGGCAGTGATTACGTTTCGCCCACAAGGGGAACACGTTTCCCTATTGGAACCACGAGGCTTCTTTGAGAGAAGCTCCGATTTTTGTAAGAGGTTTGTAATAAAGCTTGGCGCAAATTGGACAATGTTTTTACCACTACATATATGTGCCATGACGTGACACCATGACACCTTTGATGACTTTCTGGTGAGTTTAGGATTTATGGGGACTTAAAAACCGAGATTCAAAATGTTTGAGGATGAGCCATGACACTGGTACGGTTGTAATTCATTCCCATTCCTGGCATGCGACCTAAACATGCACCCAAGACACATGTATAATTTTTCTAGCCATTTTGGTGAACTGGAGCATGTATTTGTAGTTCAGATTTGAATTATGGGCATTAAATGCCTAGGAATCTTAATTAGTGTATAAAAAGGCCAAACGAACCCTGAATAAGTTTAAATTTCAGCACAGATATCCTGTCGTTCCATGTTGCCCGTAGAAGAAAATACAAGGAGAAAAGAGGTAGTGATTACGTTTCGCCCACAAGGGGGACACGTTTCCCTATCGTAACCACGAGGCTTCTTTGAGAGAAGCTCCGGTTTGTAAGAGGCTTGTAATAAAACTTGCGCCACAATGGACGAAAAAAATTCCTCGACATATAAGTGCCATGTCGTGACACCATGCCAGGTTTCACGATTTTCGGCTTAGTTTTGGATTTACGGGGATTTAAAAACCGAGATTCTTCTCAGAAAATGTTTTCAAATAGCACACGGTTCACTCACGAAAGCCGATATTCAATGAAAACTTTGTGGAAACCATATTTTAAAGTTTCATAAAAATCTGAAAAAAAAATGTGGGATGTTAAGAAGGTGATGTTTTATTGCGACACAAAATTTCAAGTTGAAAACCAATACAAGATGTGAGCTATGAAAAATACAAATTCGGCCCTGAATAGTGATGTTACTATTTGGCACTATTCAATGCTGATTTTGTGTTTTTCATAGCTCACATCTCATAATGTGTTTCAACTTGAAATTTTGTGTGGCAATAAAACATCATCCTCTTAACATCCCGCATTTTTTTCAATTGTTTGTTTGAAACTTCAAAACATCTTTTTCTCGTGGTTTTCACCGGTTTCCACTGAATGTTGGTTTCCGTATGATATCCCCCTGTTGCGCGCCCGATCTGAGTCATGCGTTCTGATAAGCCAGAACCCAAACCTCACGGATCATACGTCTGCACCGTTGGATTCTCCTTGATCGAACGGCGATCCTCATCCCTTTTGAGAGCACATGTAAATGTTTTCAAATAGCCCCTCCAATTTTTTTTCAAATAGCACACGGTTCACACACGAAAGCCGTGTGCCTACCAAACCGTGGCCGATGCCCTCCCCTTTGCCGCATGCGCGATCTGATTCGTGCGTTCTGATTGGCCAGAACCTAAACCCCACAGATCATACGTGTGCACCATTGGATGTTCCCAGATCGAACGGCAACCCTGAGCTCTTTCGACAGCGTTAAACGCCTTAATGGCAAGGAGGCAATTCTTATCAGCAAGGGTCGGCTTCCCATCCGCTAGCCTAGTCGAATAGAACGCAAAAGGTAAGCATGCTCGGGCTGGAGTAGTCCAAGGATAGATGACCTGGTGGGAAGTTGCATATCTCAATCTTCATTTAAATGCTGTGACACGTTCATTATAGAGATATATTAATATATCTCTATGATGACCTATCATGGAAATTATATAAACCTTGGAATCCTTGTTTTGCTAATTTGTAGACTATGTTTTTATGGGTTATTTTTTGCTCTAAAAAATTAAAGAATGATTGACCCGACTTGTCATGGCGATTATATAAACCTACTATGTTTTTATGGGTTATTTTTTCCTCTAAAAAATTAAAGAATGATTGACTTGACCTGTATGGCGATTATATAAACCTTTTTTAGGTTGCATGCAGGGTATAGGGGGCAAGGTCTTCTTCTCGAGCATGTCTCCCTTGTGTGGCTTATAGACACGGCACATATATGTGTGCTCGCCGAGGTATATATACTATCCTTTACCGACAATTAGGGGCCCCCGCACAATCTATCCCTTTGACCCAGAACGAGAAGGGTTTGACCATGCCGGTTTCCTATTGATACTAGTAAGGTACATGTGCATTGCACGCATGAGATTTGGTAACCAAATTATTAATAAATACCACACTATAGCATCTAAGCTTTGAGTCATATATACATGATGTAGATGTTCGTTTAATTCTAATAGTTCATCTCTTCCAAAATCAATTAGTTTTATAAAAAAATCTAAATCTATTTTAAGATTCATGGAATTGTGCATTGTAAAGGTAAAAACAAAAAAGTGACAATTCATTTAAAAAAAGTATGGGCAATTAAGATATGGAAGATTCTAGAGAACAAAGGAGAAGTGCTTGTGTGTTTGAGGTTTGTGCATTATGCTTAAGTTCAACCATGGAGTCTTCTAGATTGTACATGCATGTGGCAGAATCTGGTGGAATGTAGATGATATCCAACGGCCAGTAGTGCTCCGACTTGCCATCTCCATACCGTCGGATTGGCTTCATCCAACGACCAACTTTCAAAATTATTCGCACACTATATAGGTGTATAGATGTGTATATATATATATAGATAGATGTGTGTGTGTGTGTGTCCCATGCTAGACCAAATAAAGTTTGAGCGCATGCGTGGGAAGACCCCCCCCCCTCCCGCCGCCTCCGCCTTGAAGTTGGGAAACTGACATCATACGTATTGAACCAGGCTTGGAGTCGGGTACGGTGTTCGGTTTGTAATGTAGTTGGTGCCCATCAAAGTTGTGCATTTGGGATTTAAACACATCACACACCACCGTACCCATACATATTTTCGGGCCGCATGCAATGTATACGGGGTCTTCTGATTGACCACGTCTCCCTTGTGCGGTTTTTTGTGATGACACGCATATTTGTGGGCTCCCCGAGTGTATATATATCATCCCTTTGACCGATAATGAGGGGTATTATGTGTTGGCCATGAATGGATTCCTCCTAGTTCGTGTTAGGGCCGGTCACCTTCACATGTCTCTCAACCAAAGCTCGAGCTCATGCATTGTCAGGATTCCCTCCAACATGCTCGGATTGCTGGGTTCGACCTACATCAAACCCTACGTATCTCGTCCTTAACTACCTTGCCTTCATGGTTGTTGTCTGTATCGAGAGGTAGGCACCACATATAAATTGTACATTATTCTATATTGAAAACACACATCACCCCTTCCCAACGTACATCATTTTGGGCCGCATGCAAGAGGTGCTGGTTTTGTGGTCCCTCTCGTGCGATTTTTATGATGGTTCAATCTATTGGCCCA
Source organism: Aegilops tauschii subsp. strangulata (assembly GCF_002575655.3). Taxonomy (NCBI): domain Eukaryota; kingdom Viridiplantae; phylum Streptophyta; class Magnoliopsida; order Poales; family Poaceae; genus Aegilops; species Aegilops tauschii. The sequence goes on from NC_053037.3 coordinate 335,229,153, forward strand.
AGCGGTTTATCGACAACAACAACTGTCATTTGACCAAACGGTAGATTCATTGGTCCGTCTTATGGTAGGTCATGGCGACATGCATGTAGGACCAAAGTATCGATCATTACGTGCATCTGCCCCGCTGACACGAAGTGGGAGGTGGTGGGCCAAGCATCCTAGCTAGGTATGACATTATGTCATTATATATATCCTAGCAAGGTGGTTGTTAGGGTGCTTTCGGGTTTGCGAGGCAGGTGCCACCAAAGTTATGCATTGTGTATTTAAAGTTTTAAACATCCCCAATATTCGTACATATATTTGGCCACTTCCAGGTGTTTTTTGACTTCTGGCCCCTCTCATCGATCTTCAACGACGCGCCCAACCGTGGGCCCGCGCGGTTAAAGTTGTGCATTGGAATTTTGAACATTACAGACCACCCTTTTCACTCATATATATTTGGGCCACATGCTGGTGTGGCTGTCTTTTGACCCTCTCTAACGTTATTTTTTGCTACAAATACTCTGATGACGCTCAACGTACATGGGGTATAATATCTTAACCGTGTGCGAGACAAGTGCGATGTGAATCACCACGCCTGCGCAAGCGCGAGCAAATTAAGGTGGAGGTACTGGCTCTACCGTGTGCGATGCAAGTGCGCTGAAATCACCACGACCGCGCAAGCGCGAGCAAATTAAGGTGGAGGTACTTGCTTAACCGTGTGCGATGCAAGTGCGCTGAAATCACCACGACCACGCAAGCGCGAGCAAAAGGTGGAGGTACTGGCTTAACCGTGTGCGATGCAAGTGCGCTGTAAAACCACCACCTGTGCAAGCTAAAGGCGGGTAAGTTTATTTGGAAATTAGGACGAACCGTGTGCGATAGACCAGCTAGCTAGAAATATAAAAAACAAACTACCCGCCTTGAGCGTTGCAAAAATCGGCGGATCCGTGCCACTTTTCCTTATTATCATACACGCATATTGTCATTAGACTGTGCGCGATCTTGGGCACTCCCGCCCCGCGTGCATCAATTCCTTTACCAAAATTTTAGTAGCCGTCGTACTTCAACTGTCGCCCACACTCCTCCAGCACCGACCTTATAGTAAAATTGCAGTAGCCGAGGCATTTGAACCGCCGCCCTCCCTCGTCCACCACCATCTCCAGACACCATTACTAAAAATTTCAGTAGCCGCGTCGTATCCTCAAACACAACCCCCCCCCACACACACACACAGTCCCCCACCCGCCCCCTCCCCCCTTCGAACCCTAGCTCGCGGCTGCCGCCGGTGCCGCCGCCAACCCCTGTCGGTCTACTCGTTCCTCCTAGCTTAGATAATAAAGTTCAGGTTACCCAGCGATTCCCATACCGTCGCCCCACTCCCCTGAGTTTTTAGATGAGGCCTGCGGTGTCCCTCACCGCCAGATCCACATCCCCTGTGCCAGAATATCGCAACCTAAACTCGACCACGTATCCCGGGGAGCCCGACGAGCGTTCAGCCATGAAGAGGTTTATCATTGCCTCTTCGGCGGACGTTGGCGAGGTGGCCGCCGTTTGCCCCGACCTGTCGATCCCGGAGCAACACGTCGCCGTGGAAGCCGGCGAAGGCGTTGACTACTACAAAAAATACACTTCCGTGATGATACGTGTTTGTCACAGTAGGTCGCGTTTTTGTCATGCATGTACATCCATGACAAATTTATGACAGAATCAAGATAGTCATACCTGTGCTGTCGTAGAAGTGTTCCATGACATTACCAAAATTATCATCACGGAAGTGTCCACTTCCATGACGATAAATCGCGCGTCACAGAAGTGCTTTCGTCAAGGGTGACCGACACGTGGCATCCACCGTAACGGGACGCCGTTAAGCTATCGGGTCGGGCTTTGGATCCAATAACCCATTAACAGCACCGACCAATGGGGATTTTCCACGTGTAAAATCATCATTGCTGGAGGAGACACGTGTCAGGTCCGCGTTGGCACAGGTGTCACTCATCCAATGGGCGAGACGCGCCTATGATATGTTAACACGTGGACCGGCCCATCAAGTTTTAAATGGGCCGGCCCAACTGAAGGCCCACAAGATTTTGCGGACCATAATGGGCCGGCCCAGTTAAAGGCCCACGAGATTTTGCAGACCATAATGGGCTGGCCCAGCTAAAGGCCCACAAGATTTTGCAGGCCATAATGGGCCGGCCCAGGTAAAGGCCCACAAGATTTTTATGTGCCATAATGGGCCGGCCCAGGTAAAGGCCCACAAGATTCTTGCAGATCATAATGTGCCGGCCCAGCTAAAGGCCCACGAGATTTCGCCGACATTAATGGGCCGGCCCAGCTATAGGCCCACAAGATTTTGAGGACCCTAGTAGGCCGGCCCATTAACTGGTTGCCATGTTTTGGGCCAAATGCCGACCCATATTTGATCCGGTCCATTAATGGCCTGCCACGCTCCGGGCCTAATAGTGGCCCATATGAGATCCGGCCCGTTAAAAGCCTACCACGTTCTGGGCCAAATTACGGCCCAGATCAGGTCTGGCCCTTTAAGAGGCTTTGGGCTCAATTATGGCCCATATCAGATTCGGCTCGTCAACTGGACACTATGCTTTTGGGCCCACTTGCTAAAGAGCCACTTAGTAATTCGGCCTGATATTAGTTTTGGCCTGCTAAGGGCCCGTTTAACATTTTGGCCCTGTATAAATTTTGGCCTGTTAAAAGCCCGTCATATAGTTGGGCCTAACTACGGCCCGGTTTGCATCCGGCCTGCTCGCAGCCGATATCTGATTGGGCCAAACAAGGACCGAGACAATTTTGGCCTGTTAAAAGCCCGTGACTTGATTCGCACAATCATGGGCCGGCGTTCATTTCGGGCAGCTGCCGGCCCATGAGATGTTCGGCACGTTTCAGGCCCAACCTACATCGTGATTGCATGAAGGCCCAATTATGTACCGTAATTTTACGGTTTGGCCGGTTTACTGCGAAGACAAGATATATATACAGTAAAATAACTGCAGCATCGTGAATAAGAAAAAACCTAGACTATACAATAAAGAAATTACGGCATATTACATCCACTGGGCATCAAAGTTCGCCACTATGATAATAAAGCACAAGCAGACAGCAGATTACATACATTGGGCATCAAATATCGCCACCAGTGCAAATAAACACGCCGACAAAATAATATACAAAACCGACAACACTTCAATAGAGTTCAAGAAAGGTTAGCCCTGCTGGGGAGCTGCAGCGCAAGCAGCTGAGCAAGATGATGAGACTGCGCTTGTTCAACACTTATATCTTCCTCACTCTGAAAGATAAACAAGCAGACATATGACAGGTTTTGCACATAAAAGTATCAGTGCTGACAATTCATCACATTTCTTACTGACGAATAAAGTGACACGGTTTAAAATTGCATTAACACAATATGGTATTGTTCAGGTCAAGACATGGCAGGAATGACATTGTGAAGGAGTTGGCAGCTTCACGACACCACTGGATTACAGATCAAGAACTCATAAGTATCAATGGTTAGTGTGCTATCAATTTATACCATTTCAGATTGGCAAATAAAGAGACGGTTTAAATAATAGTAGAATGATATGACATTGTTCATAGTTAAGACATTGCAGAATATGACATTGTGCTGTAGTGGGTAGGTTCACCACACCACTGGATTACGGATGAAGAACAGAAGCATACATGCAGTGCAAAAGAAGATCACTTGCTCTGTATAGTTTAATTTACATGGTATGAAGAAGGAACTTGGTTGTACAACTGAAAACTTAAATTGAGAAAGGACAAACTTTTGTTTATGAACTACATAATAAACTTTAAACAAGCAATTTGATGCAAACACCAAAAATAAACAGCTGTTGCAGTCATGCCTAACCAAATATATACAACAAAGTTTGAAGGCTTGAGATGGACAAACTTACATTATTGGTGAAGACAGGCTCTATAAAGGCCTTGTCCATGCTGATGGGGGGGGGCAATTCAAGAAGTTTACCACAGAATCTTCTTCAAAAGCATTGCCTTTATTCTACATTTTGTTAAGAGTAAATATAGATGTGATAATATACGAAAAAATGGAGAATATTTAAGATAAGATGAAGAGTGATGCTACATAACCAAGTAGCTATAAATGTAAGTGCAGCGATACAGGCAAAAGGTACAGCCAAGAGCAATGCACAGCTAAACTTCTTAAGTACCAACCTTATGGTAATAGTAAATATAGATCTGATGTGTAGAAAATGGAGGGCAAAGGAAAATAAGCTGCAGAGTGATGGTACATGAACAACTACTTGTCAATATAAGTACACTGATAAAGGACAGCATGTACTTACAAGAACAATGCAGAGCTAAAAAACATTGGCATTGGATATATTCTACACTAATGTAACCATTCATATAGATCAGATAATTTGGAGCGAACAATTGATAAGCAAGCTATCATGCATACTGCTGTCACATAATGAACCAGGTATGTATGCAAGTACAGTGATACAGGACAACATGTACTAACAAGAGCAAAGCAGCGGGCAGCATATTTGCGATATCCTGTCGTTCTTGTCAAACCGGAATTCTTCTTCGAGCAGATTTCCTGCAAAAAAGATCCGTAAGGCACATGCGGAAAAGTAGAAGTTCAAATTGTCATGTGATTTCATAGACAGTACCTCATCCTGGGACCGAGACCAGTGCATAACAAGGTTTTTCCATTCAATGTCTTCTAAATTTAGCACAGGAGACTTCACCGGAAATTCGTTTATAGACTTGCCATCAAAGTGTGATTTCCTTAGGTAACACTGATACTGTTGCAATGCTTCCTTGAAAAGCACAAGCAAGCTTTGCTCTTCATGACTATCCAGATTGACCCTCGCCTAGTTACAACAATGTAATGTAAATCATTGATGTGTTCAATCAGCAGAAAACTGGAAAATAATAACCATGAATAATAGCACTTACATGTAAGTTGGACAGGAAGATGTGAAAATGGTGTTTGTCTCCACAATAATCTTCCCATGATGGGAATATATGCACGTAGTCCCTAACAACGTTGAAAGCATTGTCTTTTAAACTGGGAATGAATGGAATGGGGTTCCAATCAGCAGGAATTGGCCGTCTCTGCAGTTGGGATAGGTCTTCGGCCGGTGGACTTGCTGTACTTTTTGCTGGAGTGGGATTTTTCTGTGGTACAGCTGGTGCTATGGCGAATGAAATCGGTATACCTTTTGCTGGAGTGCAGATCCTGTGTGGTGGGGCTAGTGATGTGGCCAGTGAAGTATGGGTACAGTCTGCTGGAGTCGGTCCTACGTTTTGTGTCACTGGTTGTACAGCCAATAAAAGTGGGGTGCTGTCTGATTTCTCCGGCACCACCACGTTTTTCAAGGACTTTGCTGGTGCTCCTTCAGGTTCGGCAATCACCCTCTTCCTTTTTGATGTCTGATGCACAAGAACAACATTTGAGTGGAAAAACATGGTATGATGACAGATGGAATATGTATTGATAATGGATGGGCATGGCATCTCGACATATATGATGAGTAAACTAAGCAGATGGCGGTGCAACAAAGTAGAAGAAATGCAAGACAACATATGCAAGATACCTGCAATCAATAAAACATTGCCAATTAGAACAGGCACCTTGATGGGTGAACAGGACAGGCCATCTGCCTTTGACTCCTCGAGGTTAGAATAGTCATTAGGATCATATTCTGAACAAGAATCAACAGGTGGGGAGCGTATGAGTTTCATTGCATCCAGAATGGCACTCAATGCCTTGGTGCCAATTTTGTAAGTCATTGCAGTGTTTAGCTTCAAGAGTGGACTGCTGCTAGTGCGACACAAAGCAGCTACATAGATCATAGTGTAGATATAACGGGAAAACCTTAAGCATCAGAGTAAAATCAGCAAAGTGGAACTTGCTGGAATATATGTGCTAGTATTGTCGGTACGGCTAGAAAGGCTTCGGATACCAGCTCTCTTCAAGTGAAGGTGCGGTACTGTTAATATCAGTGTAACTCTCAAAGGCGACACAGCTCCCCGCATTTCCTTGCTATTCTTATAGGATTCAAGTGGGCAGGCCACTACAAATCCTATTCCTATGTTTACAAGATCCTACGAATCAAAGAGGCTCAAAGTGTCATCACAACCGACCATATAGACCTCTACACTGCAAATGTCCCTGCTCATCTTCAGTACAAGGAACATACTGTACTACTATCATACTCCCTCCGTTCCAAAATATAAGTCTTGGTAGAGATTTCCACTATGGATCACATACAGATGTATCCAGATACATTTTAGAGTGTAGATTCACTCATTTTGCTCCATATGTAGTCCATGGTGGAATCTATACAAAGACTTGTATTTAGGAACGGAGAGAGTACATATTAAAGAAGAACGGAAGAGGGACATGGTAAAGAAGAGCAAGCAGATTTTGGATAATAAAATGTTGGTTGCGCAGTGCCCACACATGATGAACCAGAGCGCATTAAGAATGCAACTCCCAGCTGTCTCTCGACCATTTCAGGCGGTTGGATGAAGATCCTACGTCTCCTAACCCTTCTTCTTCCTCGTCTCTGATTCTTCCCATACAGAAAACCGCACGGGCCGCCGGCCGGACCACCGGCCCCCACCTCCTGTGTTCCTCCGCCACCCCAACCCCCGCCCCAACCCCCACCCGCATTGAGTTTTCTTTGTTCGACGAGGCCCCACAACCACCCGAGCCCCTTCGATCGCACCGGCGAACTCGGCGGGCTCTGAAAAATCGACTGACCCAATTTTGAAATTTAGTCTACTGTGATTTAACTAGTGTGGAATATAAAAGGGGAAAACCATAAGCATTGGGAGTATAGTGTTGAGCGTGCCATGGCGCATCTGAAGGTGCAAACCGGACAAAGGCAACTTCGCAACCAAGACAAGAAATCAGAGTAAAGCAGTGGCGATCTATTTTCTTGCTGTGATAAATAAGTTGAGCAGATACGAAAGAGTACCGCCTCCGGTGCAGCGCCGTGTACGCATCTGTTGAGAATTTGATGGTGCTGCGGTAGCGATGGCCGTCGGCGGCGTGGAAGCAGATCTAGGAGGGTAGACGGTGGCGGCGGGGCGCGGTGGACGAGACGGTCGTAGGAGCGGCGCCGACAAGGTGGACGACGGCAGGGATGAAGCGAGAGGACGGGATGCAAGGATCCCGGTCCGAAGCCGTGGATGAGAGAGATCGATCTCTTCTAATGGACGGCGGCGTCGGGGTATCAGCTCCGGCATGGTGGAGGAGGACGGCGGTGGATGGGGTGGCGGATGGCGGCAGACGGAGGAGGGTGGGGTGGAGAGGGTGTTATGGCGCCCACGGAGTACGAATGGGGAAAAGGGAGGTAGAGAGGAAGGGGGAACCATGTATTCAGGGCGCGCTTGTCTCAAATGCGAGGAAATTTACAAACTTAGCCCCCGTTTCAAATTTCTACTACATCACAGCAACATTAGTCGGTTGGGGATAGGATGGTAATCTCGCAGACACCGAATATTTGCCGACGAGAGTTTGTTTTTGGCGCCCACCGTGTATGAATATGAATCGGGGAGGGAGTCGACTTCGGCCGAGGACACACTGTGTTTTGGCGCCCACCGTGTATGAATCTGGGTGAGAGGCGGTTACATCACGTTTGGGTGAAATTACAAACCTAACCCTATCGAAACCTATAGAAATCCAGCAGATAGGCTTTGCGTGGCAGGGATAGGCAGTAGTGACTTCCATCTCGCAGATTTTGGTTTCGGGCAGTTACTGTGACTTTCCCCGCTTCGTTCAAATTTTGCAGAGTGCACGTTTACCGTGCCAACTCAATTCGAATCCCGTTTGTATTCTTTTTTTTGGGCGGGATCCATTTTCAATTGGAATTACATTCTATATACATCATTTTTTATATATACTTTCAAAAGCACAACACCATTTAAACATAAATATGGTTTACAAATGGCATGATCTCAGATTCATAAGGTTGTATCCATCAATTTGGATTTTCAAATATTTGAAACCACTTTATGTTGAAATCCAATGTATGCATTCCTCGCTAACTGTCTCCAATTAATGTGTGTTTCATGCGGGGTTTTTTTACTTCTCAAAACATGTATAATGTGTTTCACACACGCAACATATAGTGTAATCCCGTTTAGACATTAATTGCATATAAACCATGCATTGTTTGTAATTGAAGAATCTATGGATCACCAATATTGATAAACTATATAACATTACACGTGTGCCCAAATTCAAATGAATGTGCATGTTTGATACACCAATTTGCGTTATGATATTATCGATGTCGTGATCTCCAGTTTAAATATTTGAATCCCCTTTAATCCAGATATTCGTCTCATATAGCTATCACTCATGCTTATATAGGACTATCTCTCTGGACCTATACGCGTTCATCGTCTCTCAGGTATCTATCGTGCTACCTGTATGTCGACAATGATCTTTTATCTTCGTAACACACTGACAGTACTCTCTCCCTCGACCTTCATCACTCTATCTCTCTCTAAGTATATCTCGCTCCCTGCTATGTGTCTCTAACTATGATTCTCCATGTGGAATCTCTTTCTCTCACACAAACACAAAACTTTGTCTCCCGGGGTCTCATTTCTCTCTACTATTCCCATGTGTGCCACTCGCACACCCCTCATACAGAGATGTCTTTAGCTCCTTAGATATGAGAACCTACGACTCTTCCTCTTCAATATCTCTTTCTCACACACAAACACAAACTCTGTCTCCCGGGTCTCATATTTCTCCATTGTTCTCTTGTATGTCGTCACACACACCCTCTCTCCCTAGAGATATCTTGCGTTCCCTCGTATGTCTCTCTAGCTATCACTCTCGTTGTGAAATATATTTCTCTCTCGCAGACACAAAACTCCGTCTCTCTGGATCTCATTTCTCTCTGATATCAGTTTGTATGTGACTCACATGCACCCTCTCTCTATCTCTCTCACACCCACACACATAACCCAGCCTTCTGACCCACTCGACTCCTATCTCTACGCACACTAGCTAGCATCTTTATCTTTCTACTTATCTGATTCTCCATCAACCTTCTTTCTCGCCCTCACTCTTGATTCCTATCACGTGCACTACATATGTTTCTCTCTACATGCAGTCAAGTGCCCTCTCACACACATATATAACTTCACCCTTTGAACCACCCGACGGTCATCTCCAACACCCAAACTAGCGGATGTCCCTCTAGCTAGCATCTCCATCTCTGTATCTATCTATAGTTTCTCCGTCAACATTTCTTTCTCGCATGGAGTCTTGCTTCCTATCACCCACACTATATATGTCTCTCCATACATATGCATTTATAGGTTGGTCTCTTTTGCACAATCGTTGCGCATCACTCCCTCTGCTCGCCATAGATGCATGCTCCAGCCCACGCCACTATCTCTTAAAGACAAAAACACATGCTCAATTGTCGGGCCTTCTTCCCTGCATTCTCACATGCATGCATATTGTCATACCGATCCGTCTCTGTCGTTGATCTTATGACTTATGTCTTCTTTCTTTTATCTCGATCATGCGCGCGCGCACACACACACATCCCACGTATACATGTATACCTCTCACACATGCACGTTCAAGGTCTCTGTCTCCATGCATTGTTAATTACCCTCAATCCTAAAGCCACATCGAATCGTTCTCCTCTTTTGTGCACATAATTTCCGCCTGGATGGGTCAAACACACACTCACACTTAACAATCTCCTTCTAGCTACCCCCCCCCCCCCCCCGCCTCTCACTCTTCCCCTATATCCCCGAAACCAATAAGACCATCCCTTTGTTTAATTCCCGCCTACATGCACCATCGATATACAGTAGTCTTCCTCAGTGTCTCTCGAACAAACACGTTCTCTCGATGTCGACTCCTCTCACGCGCACACACCTTCTCTTCCCTCTCTACGGGCATTTTCTCTCTCGTACCCCATCGTTGGTGGCCTCTGCCATACACATCACCTCTCTATGATGAAGCCATGCACACTTAAATTACATCCGCAACAGAGGACCCCGCGACACACACACACGCACGCACGCACGCACGCACCCCCCCCCCACACACACACACTAAGACTCCATCTCTCTCTCTCTCACACACACACACGCACGCACGCACGCACCCCCCCCCCCCCACACACACACACACTAAGACTCCATCTCTCTCTCTCACACACACACACAAACTAAGACTCCATCTCTCTCTCTCTCCTCTCTCTCTCTCTCTCACACACACACACCCCACACACACACTAAGACTCCATCTCACACACACATGCTCTAGGTGGAGCATTTGTTCCTACCACCCTTCATCCAACCTTACCCGTATGATAAACAATCACCTTTATTTACTTGCATAACATGGACAAATTCCACTTTACTTTAGTGGTCACCAAACTTATCATATGTACCCTTATAAAAAACGAGTTGGCGGTGATGGTGTGCCTGCCATCTTGTAATATATACCGTATGATCTATATCTGAGGATAGAAAGCAAACTATGATAATTTTACAAAAGATACCCGCACCTCTCTCCACATCATTATCTCCCGCAACCTCATTGCTCAGCAATTAAAAAAGGAATAAGTCTCTGGAACAATCTAGCATGCATGGTGGCCGCTGCCGCCTGCCGGCGCCGTCCATCCCCATGCCTCCGCCCATTCCGACCACCAGTCACCACCACGCTCCACTCCTCCTCGCCTTATCTCTCATCTTTCATTTTTTCGATGACATTCTCAAGATACCAGTTTTCCGATAAAATTATCGAGATATCATTAGTTTTTACACATGGGATTACTCCTGCATGGGTCAATCACAACAGGTGTTCTGTAAAAAAATGCATATTGATGTTCCGTGCAATGCACGGGAATCTTGCTTGTAATTATATAACGCAAATCACAAGCAGGAAGTGACATTTTTTGACACAACCACGTTAACATGGCCACGTAAATCACTAGCTAAAGTAAATACCATTATACTTATATCCCGATGCAAAAGGTTGAGTACATGTCCGAAGAGTAGAGTCGCACACACGCACTCTGTCTCTCAGAATCTCTCTCACACACACCAGTTACGTGACGCCCACTTAAGCAGACATGTATGTTACAACTTGTGCACCCGCGGGTACACGTGATGCTGCGTATTTATCTAAGCCGGAAGGCGAACCCAAACAGTAGTTGCATTCATTCCCCTCCCGCCGCCTCTTCTCTGGTCACTGTCGCCCGGTAGCCATGGGCCGGCCGAAGGTAACAACATACGCCATACTCCCGCCGGAGCGACGCTTTAATATGGAAATTTTAGTGGTCATGCATGCATCTTTTTGTGCTAGCACTCCTATATAAGGGTTGATCGGTCGCTTCCCGCGGACGTGCGCGGGCGGTGGAAGAGGAAGGAGAAGGGAAGCGGGCTGTGGAGTAACGTTTTTTACCACAATTTCTTAGGAAACTGAGTGCACTAATTGAGTAGTTTTGCAAACTACGAGTACTACACCTGAAACGGTTCAAAACCTATACTCCCTTTCCAGCGCGCGCTTCCCGCGTGAAACGGTCAGCGTCGCCCTGGAGCGTCAGTGCCGCATTAATGCCCGGCCAGAGCGGAGGCGACCTCTCACTGGCGCCGGCTTTGAAGTGGCGCGACGGCCGAGAGAGCGCCGCTTCCCGGTGCACGCAACTGCTCCGCGTCGAGACTGGCCATAGGCCCTGTTTGGATCCATGGGTTAGAGTTAGTTTGAGCTAGTTGGGGCTCAAATAGCCCTAGAGTATCCAAGCATGAGGGTTTAAATTGGAGCAAGTTGCACCGAACCCACCAAAAAAAACTATCCCACCCAAGAGGTGCTAACTGGAGATAGTTCTCATTGGGACCACTGAAAAATCACTTTTCTCTCTCCATGAAGTGCATTTATTGTCAATCTAACCCTGTCACCCAAACACCTCTTTGGCTACAGTTAGTTCAGGGTTAGTCATGAGTTAGTCTAACCTCTAGCTAAGTTAGAGTATCAAACAGGAGCAGTATAGGACATGCAAGTTGCTCAAAGCATACAGGCAAATTCGTACGTGAAAGGATTTTTTTCTTTTTGAAAACGGAACGTGAAAGGAATTTTTTTAGAATGCTCATGGCATGTCGCTAACATGTGATAGTTAACCGACCTCAATAGACGGCAGAAACGCCAGCCCGCCGCACTTTGATAGAGACGAGGAGGGAGAAGCGATACAGGCTGCTGGATTACTAGAGATAGGTGCCGCACGGAAGCCAAGAAATATGGTGATAGCGTGGGTTACCATGTACTAGTATGATGTAACTACACTGGGCTGCCGTGTTTCGTACTCTTCCAGTCCACTGTGGAGATGATTGGTTAATTTTATATCACTGAATAATATTAAATATTATGAGTGCAGACGCTCCACCACGAGGTTCCTTGCTCCTTCTCGGTCGTCCGAAATCTATGTTCTTCCACTCTATTTTTTTACGTGAGCTTTGTTCATCCTTTTGACAACACGCGAGACATCTAGCATCAAGGTGCACGTGTTATGCAAGGATCGTTCCATCTATATGAAGAACACGTGGGACTGGAACTACGAGACGGACATGTACCCAGGAGTGGACGTACGAACCTGAGTAATGTAGCGCAGTAAGTGAAGTAGAAAGGCACAAATGGTATGAACATGCGTGGCATATAGGGTGTGTTTGGTTGCATTCTCGTCTCAGCATAGTTGTTCCCTCTTCATGCATGCTCAACTCAACACCCCTCTTCATGCATGCTCTCTTCATGCATGCTTCTAGTGTATTTGTGCTAAACTAGTGTGGACTCATGCACCCTCCATACACTCTACCAAACACCCAAAAGTAGTTCGAGAAGGGAACTCTTGGTCGGCATTTGTCTCTTACTACGTACTACCACTAAATGTTGTACGTGCAATGCACGGTGATGTTATGGAGTACGTGCCTAAGTACTCTACTACTACTATATTAGTTGGAGGCACATATTAACTTTTATATTTGTTTACGTGTATGCCCTGAGACCTTCCAACTAGACGTGTCTTTCTCTCCAGGTCGCACTTTGTATCGTTCATACCACTAAGTACTACTACGTGTGGTCTCCGACCCAGAAGTGGAAGAAGTGGAGACGCTCTACCACGCTGTTTTTTTACGCTGGGCTCTACCACGCTGTTCATGTCCCACTCCTTTCGCTGACGTGTGGGACATCCAGCACGTGCCGTGTTTGGCACCCTTCGTCGTAAGAGTTGAAACGCTAGTATTCATCAGAAATAAAAAAATAATTATAAATCGGCAGTGATACTTTTTTTTTGCGAACCAATCAGCAGTGATACTATACCACGCGGTTTCCTTGCTCCTCGATATCGGAAAGAATACTTCCGTTCGCCAACATGTGGGACGTCGACCATCCTGGTCCACTTGCCATGCATGCAGAACTCCAAGGGAGAGTCACCCAGGTCGTCGCGCCGCAGTAACAATGACTAATAAGCCGTCAAATCACGGGCCTACTTCCCACTTTGAAGTTGCTCGGACGAAGGAACCATCATGACTTCGTTGAATTCCGCTTCTTGAAGAAAACTACTGTACCAGCAGTACTGCTAGCTACAGTAGTTACTCCAACAGAGGCCTCCTTTCGTTCATAGGATAGGAATATGAAAATCATAGGAAGTGAGATGACATGCATCTCAATTCCTATAGAGAAAGAGATGCCATTTGATGCTTAGGATAGGAATTTTTCCATTTAGTCTAGGCTAATGTACTGGTAATTTGCTCTAAAAACTACAGTAGTAACTAGTAGTATTGGTACATGCTCGTACTCAGACACAGACACACACACTAACTACTAGTACTACTACTTCTCACATGCTGGCCAGACACCGTCGTTCTCCTTCCCGGCTTTGTCGGCGACACCCCACCATGCATGGATCTCCGCCGACCTCTCCGCAGCAGCGCATGCGTCCTTTTCTTTCTTGCAGCGGCGGGCCTCTCTTTTCTTGAGTGCTTTCTGACTTTTCTGCTCCCTTTGTGCGGCTTTGGCCGCCTCTTGCTCTACCGCCCATTCGGCCTTGGCATCTTCAAATTCCTCCCACATAGTTGTGAGGTCACGAGCGGCGATGAACTCGGCACAACGGGATGCCATCGCTTCCCTACCATTTTGTGTGCGGTCGTGGGCGGCGAGGAACTCGGCGCGGCGGGGTGCCATCGCTGCCTTACCGGTTAGTGTGCGGCGTGGTGGCATGAACGACGCTTGGTGAGAGCTCTGGGTGGAGTGGTCGGACAACCGTATAGTGCATTGGTTTGGCAAGAGCTCAAGGACAGAAGACGAAGAAAATTTGGATTCCCCTTCAATCCTGGTCATTTATTACCGAGTAAAATGCATTGGCGGTCATCGAACTTGTCTTGATAGCTCACTTTGATCATTGTATACGAGATATGGTGATTATACGGTCACTAGCTGAGCGTATAGCTCCGTATTTGTCTGGTTGACCAGTCAAACAGTCCGCATGCGCCTCATCAGCTCGTGTTCTTTATCTATCTACGCGGGCCTACCTATCAATGGAGAAAGAAATACTGTAAAAACCAAAATTATGCGTATGTGGGGAATCAAACCACGGACTCGTCGCTGCAACGCACCCTCGTCAGCCAAATGAAAATGAAATACTTCGCGTCAGACACTCACGCTCACACTGTCAAAGCATGCTAATGCATGCACGTCGCCCTCTAAATCAAAGTCCTGCTCATGGCGCAACGCAAAGGGCGAGCCCATCACCTGCGCGCCCCGGCGGTGCCTGACATTACTGTTTAGACGTTTGATGGAGGCCTACGCGAACGCCGAGCATGTATTCACCTGGCTCAACACCAACAGTCATACTCGGACCACCTTGCTCATGTATATCATCCATCACAACGACAATCTATAAAACAGCCTAAGCTAGAGAGGGTACTATGATAGTATGGTACGGAGTATGTACTATCGTGAGCGACCGATCTTAGTGCCACTGCACACCGAAACCCCTTCCATCGCTAGCGCGCGCTTCTCGCGTGAAACGGTCACCGTCTCTCCCGAATGTCAATGCTGCATTCACCAGACTTAACTGCAGGTGCAATTGGTGTGTCACTGACATGCGGGCCAGATGCCCGTTGGGCCCACATGTAAGTAACCCAAACGCATCTGCAGTTAAGTCACTGAAGCAGCGTCCGCATTCACACCCGATGAACCTACTCCGGCGCCAGTTGTCCATCCGTCTGCCGCGGCTCATTGCCATTCGCCCGCTATATTAACTTGAGCCCCAGCTCCCAGCCATAGCCAAAGACTCACACTTATTCTCCTCCGGTCCCTTCCTTCTGTCGGCACCACTTCAACCATGGCCTCCTGGCGCTCCGAAGCTATCTTGGACGTACTGTCACGGGAGCAGACGAGGGACATTGGCGGCTCCGCTCCGGGCGCGCTCCAAAGCTCTCTTCGACGTACTATCGCAGTAGCAAACGAAGGAGATCGCCGGCACCCCCCCCCCCCCCGGCCGCCCTCTGCCGCCACGACCACGAAGCCGGCGCGCGTGCGCGGGCGCAGCCGGCAGCGAGGAAGAGTAGTACACGGTAGGTCGCCGCCGCTCTGGTCCCGGGAAGGCCACCGCTACTCCACTCAGTCGACGCCAAGCTTGGTGGGGTAAACATCGGCGGGCGATTAGCCGCTTGACGGCGACGTGGAGGCGGAAATCTTCAGAACCTTGTGCTCCGGAGGAGGAGGTTATCAAGGCGGATGAGGAGGAGGCAAAGGCAATGGCCGGCTTTCTCGGATTCATGGCCGGACATGGTGGTCGGGCGCCGGCGATCGTTTAGATTAGGTTTACAGTAGGTTTTAGTACGGTTTGTGCGAAATATGTAATGTATTTCGTCCAGTTTGTAGGAAAAGTTTTCGAAATGTAATGAATTTCATCCCGTTAATCTGAAATTTGCTTTGTTTGCACGAATTTTGTCCCGTTAGTTCATATAGTTGTCGAAAGGTATGCGGGCAGCATCTGATGGCATCCACCAGTGTCCTCGGACAGATGTCGGTGTAAATTTGTGGGCCAGCGCTGGAGATGCCTTAACTATCATGCTATAATCGCTAACAATCCTCCATTATTTGACAAGGAGCAGTTATCCCTCGATCAAAATCAGATCCGCGGTGTTTCGCACTCCTCCCGCGTAAGAGTGTAAACTCTTGCTTACATAAAAATGGAGCAAGTGGACGGCACTGTAGCACGTCATATCACTCGAACTAGCCCGCCTAACGAGCGGGAAAGCACCGCCCTCGTCATTTTGTTCTGGATTTCTATCGATCGATCGCGCGAAAATGTTACGCTTCGCAACTTCTAAAGGAAAAGGCGGCACACTTACGACTCGTACACGTCGCAACCCCGACAGTCCGACTCGCACGCTGCTCACCAGAGGGGACATGCATTGTCTTGCAATTTCACTGACATGTGGGACCGTAATTGAATAAACCGTCGATAGCCGAAATCTAATCGCTCGGCGGGCGTCGGCTGAGAAGAGAGAAACGGGGGAGGGAGAAGAGATCGCCCGCCCGCCGCGCACGGACTCCAAGAAATATATGGTGATAATGTGACGTGGGCCATGCTGGAGTCCGGACCGCTTTCGGAGCCCGCTCTCACCGCCCTGGCCCCTCAAGACGCCAGCTGTCCGCCTCATGCATGCATAGCAAGTAGTACTCCTTATGTGGAGGAGAGAGAGGCATTGACAAAGTCAAGGAGTGGGCTCTGCAAGAGCCCGTCTCTACACGTGCTCCTAGGTATAAAAAAATAATTCTAAAAAAGGCATAAAAAACAATAGTCTTAAAAAAGAAAGGTAAAAAACATTTGAGAGGAAATAGATAGAGAGAAAGTGAGAAAAAGCTGTAACCTGGGCATTACATGAGGAATGAGGGAGTGGTGCACATGCCAAGTTCACTGGGCTGCCGTGTTTCACACTCCTCCGTCGTAACAGTGGAGACAATAGCTTTCATCAAAAATAAACAATAAATACTCGTTGCTCGTCCTCTATATCGGAAAGAATACTTTCATTCGCCGACATGTGGGACGTCGACCATCCTGGTCCACCTGCCATGCACAAAATTATCCTAGTCTACCCCGGCCGTATCGCAGGCCCAACCTTTCCCACTGTAAGTTGTTCGGACGAAGGAACCATCATGACTTCGTTGAATTCCGCTTCTTCAAGAAAACTTACTGTACCCACAATACTGCTACCACACGCGAAGACTGGATGGCACTGTACCACGTCATATCACTGAAACCCACTAGGCCAAACTAGCCCGCCTAGGTCATCTATTTTGGAACGGAGGGAGTACGTCGCTGCACTGCTATGATTTTGTGTTGCACGTTGTCTGTACTTTTGCTACGATTTTCCTACCCTATGAACCAAATGAGGCCTGAATGTATGTCGACTATTGTCTGATCGATCGCTAAGCCTACAATTTTAGGAGCTAGGGCTATTGGTTGATCGACGAGGGATAAGTATAAGCGTACCACGAGCTCTTCAGCCCCAACGTTTCTCTTCGGTGAGTGTTTTGCAAGTACTATAGCTCGCACAGTAGCTAGCCTACTAACACCAAGAATCATCAAACAAGCCCTGTTGATATGATAAACAGTTCAAACTTACATCTAAGCATGCCATATATTACATCAAAAGCTGGTGAGGATACATATGTTTCCATAACTCGAAGAGGGTTCGCATGATTCATCGCATAATTCACTATCAAACAAAAGTAGCAAGATCCGCCCACACAAGACAGTGCACTAGCCTTAAGATGGTTTGATAACACGCATCGTTCTGGTAATTAAACACAGGGCAATGCAAACTACCCTGAAGGATTAGCGCGACCAACTATTTCTTGTCATCGATCTCTCGGGCAATGACCACAGCACGGACAGCGGCATGGGAATCGGTTTCTGGGGCGATGTCCACAGGACTGACCGCGACATCGGAATCGATCTCTGGGGCGATGTCCATAGGATGGACAGCGGCATCGGAATCGATCTCCGGGGCGATGCCAACAGGACGGGCCACGACATCGGAATCATCAAGGACGTCCACCGGCACCTGCACATCCCTAACATATTAGCAAGCACATTGCAAATAATCAAAAACCACAACTATGGTAATAAGCCATTATTTTTTACCTTGTGCAGCTCATCGGGGGATCTCATCCCTCCGGGGGCCATCTCCTCGTCCTCGATGGGGGCCATCACCTTGCTAGGGGAATACTGCTTCTCAACGGCGACTATCTCCTCAAACTCGGTCTTAAGCCTCACATAGGTGGCAATCAGAGTTCCTGGGGTAGGCACGGTGGGGCCCTTGCTTTTCTTCCAACTTTCTTTGAGGAGTTCGTCCGCCAACATCCTCAACTCTTTGGCCAGTGCTTGTTTCTTGGAGTTCTTCATCTCCATGGGTTGGCCCGCCAACATGGTCAACTCGTTGGTCGGTGCTCGCTTCCTGGAGATCTCTGTCTCCAGTGGGTTGTCCGCCGGCAACTCTTTGCCTAGTGCTCCAGGATCCATCAATGAACTGACAAACAAAAAGCAATCGAAAGGAAACCACAATCGCAATGAAAACGGGAAAAGAATAGGATGTGAGAATCGGTCGGTGCTTCGTAAAAAGAAGATTCTTGGAATGAAAATATAGCAGCATAACTGATTCACCCACCTTTCCTTCGTCGGTCAGAAGAAAAATGGCAGAAGTGAGTAGCCTGGAGTGAGGTTTTCCTCAAGAAAGGGAAGAAAGGGCTTGAACGAGCGTTCCAGTGAAATGATGGTTGCTTCGTCCAGTCCAACTTGGAGGCCACCTTACCACTGCTGGTAAAGGTGTGGGTTTTGTGATATGATGGGTCATGATGGCCACACCGGGGTGACAGGTGAGTCTCGACTGTAGCACCTCACTGTGATTTGGTGGATGGCACGCGGGCCCGGATGCTTTGAAATGTCCCGCATGTAGATAGAGCGGCTAGTCATATAGGAGTGCTCAATATTGTGCACCGCGACCAAGACGGAGAGGAAAACGAGAGAACTACGTAATTAATGCATGAGTTTAATTAGGGTAGTTTTGTAAAGTACGAGATACATTCCTCCAATCGCAAAATGCCTTGGTTCATGAGATTTGAGATTTGAGCCCTATAAACCGAAAGGGAGGGAGTACTGCACATGGTGTAGTCTAGTCACTTGTTGAAATCTCTAGAAAGGCAAATACTCCTTTCCGGTTTACAGGGCTATACTACTCCCTCCGTCTAGGTGTGTAAGTCATCTTACGAAAACCAAATAGTCCCAAAACACTTAGGCGCGGTGCATTAACTTCTACCTTGTTTCTTGTTGCTTCACATATCAACCAATAAGAGATGAGAGGTGTGCATGCTTTTAATGACTTGCAATGGCTAGTTCATTGCATGCAATGCTATTAATTAGCAAATAAACATTGGTGACCCCAGGAGGAAACGGTGCTAAGCGCGTGGACCTATGCAGAATGAGTATGAACAAATGGACAATGGAGTTTAACTGTTAAACAATAGCAATTTTGTCTCATTTAAGAGCCTGGCTAGTACTCCAAGGAACCGCACCACGCGAGCGTTCGCAACTGCCACGTTCGGGTTGCGCTTGGCTCTTCGCCTCTTCGAGAAGACGAACAATGATGTTACTCCTACTTCTACAGTATCGAATCCACTGTTGCATGTCCGTCCACCTCGTGCGGGAGGGATAGCGTGTAGCGAAAGCTTCTACTTACTGCTCCTGCCTTTGCGTCTATGACAGGTGGGCCCAACAGGTGGTTGGCCCTCCTGTCATGCAGCCAAAGGCAGGTGCAGTTAAGGCACCGGAGCTCAGTCCGCGAGGGAGAGGGCGTTGTAGTAATCAAATTTCTCGGTCTTGTACGAGTTGACGCGACACATCAAAGCACTGCACTCGATATAAGTCTTTTTACACATTTCAAATGGGCTACTTCGTATGTAGGAGTAGACATATTCTGCTTCGTATGTAGTCACTTGTTGCAATCTCTAAAAAGACTTATATTTGGAAATGGAGGGAGTACAACGCATGCATGCATGCCGTGACTTTCCTTTTGATACTTGCATGTGTTGACTTGATGCACCTTGCCAAATTTTGACTATAAATTTAACTAACCAAATTTTCATGCATGTCACAAAAAATTACGGGGCTGTTTGGATTGTGACTATGTTTGTCTTATGTTGCCACATTATTTTTCCCACACTTGCCACACTTGCCTAACCTGAGTTGCTCAAATTGTTAGACACACTTTGGCTTGCCTAAGGGAATCTTGCCACAATTTTTGTGTCTATGACATGTGGGGTTCACTGCTAATAAAAAAATTCTTGTCTTAGGTCTGGCTAATAAAAAAGACTTATATTTAGGAACGGAGGGAGTAGAAAATATAAATAATAATGCATGTTGGGGAAACCCACGTTTCCGCTAATGTTAGCTGTGGGCTTGTTCACAATTTTTACGAGGGGGTGGTTGTTCATTTAATGGAGGGACTTGTAGTACCAGACTTGAACGATAAAAAGTGCGACCTGGCACACCGTAACACCACCTGGAACAAGCAGGTAGCTATCTCAAAAAACAATCAACAACTAAAAAAACCGTGACAGGCATGAGTACACAATTTTAAATGATTGTTTTGATGGAGTGAAAAAGGAAAACTACCCCACTACGTATATATAGGCCGGAGCCTCCGCGCTTGCTTGCTGGGGTTGCTCTATTCACACACTCTCATCCTCTCCAGATCTAAACAAGATAGGGGTAGTAACATTGTCTTTCTCCCTTCAAAAAACACTGGCTTTCTATCCTCACCGCTGGTTACAGATCCGGACGTATCCCCCTCCGCCGGTGAAGGGGAGGAGGGGCAGCGTTTAGGCCGTCGTCGACAGCGAGGGAGGAGACCCACTGCCGTCCACACCGTTATCTTTGGCCGAGCGCCGGTGCGGGAGGTCCTCCGATCCCTTCGTCGTTGCCTGTGGGCAGATCCGGCCTCCCGCCGCCCACCTATCCACATCCCGACGACCTTCAGGTATATCTTCGTTCGAAACCGCCTTAGCTCTACTTCCCCAGCTCGCTACGTCGCTGCATGTGCATCATTTTCTACCTCTAAGCCCCTCTCGATCGGATGGTCCAACGTCACTTTTTTTTTTCTTCTATTGTTAGAGGTAAAGCTACTTCATGGAGTCTAATCTTGTACTCCCTCCGTCCGAAAATACTTGTCATTGAAATGGATGTATCTAGATGTATTTTAGTTCTAGACACATCCATTTTGATGACAAGTAATTCCGGACGGAGGCAGTACTTGGTTCAAACAAGAAATAAAGTGGGGGTGGGGGAATTTAGTATGTACACCGGACTTGGTACAAACAAGAAGGAAAGGGGGTGAAAGTAGTACAGACTGGTCATCCAACCGGTCTCTTGGTCGAAAAGGGAGATATAGGGGTAACGCTGTACACAGTGGTATGACCAGGACTAGATTTGCTATCCACACATAGGAGTAGGTGGCTAGAGTGAACAAAAATGGGACCAACCCAGATATGTTTCTTGGATGTTTGTTTCTCGGGGCAACAAACTATGAATCACCACTTTATGCCCCTTTTTACGTACATGGTGCTGGACTGCTGGTGCACCCACTGTCCCATGCCCTTATACCAAATATTTAGGCTCCGTTCGGAATAAAGGGGCAGAAAACATAGGTCTTGATGAAAATAGAGGAATAGGAAAGGAATGTAGGTATAAAACTATGGAACAGCGAACCGGAGGAAACTCAAGAGAATGTGTTCGGATGGACTACGAAATGTACAAATTTGTTTTTTTAGAGTAGCATCCTTGGCGGTATGAGATGCTATTTGTTTATTTAGCTGCACAGTGACTACTCTTGTCCTCACCTCACGTACCACACATAGGTTGATTTTTTTATTCCGACAACACAGCACAACAACCTGTCTAACGCATGGCAGCGAGCGCCTGCCTCGGGCTTCCGCCCAAAAAATGAGCAGCGCGTGGATGTTTCTAATCCTATGGAATCAGTACTACCAGCTTTCCTATGAAACACTATTCACCTTTCCCGTGTTCCGAACGGTTGGAAGGGAAATAATACCGTAGGAATTGTGTTCCTATGAAAATCCTGCACCAAACCTATGAACCGAACGCAGCCTTAGCTGTTCTTAATCTAATGTCCCTGGTAAAAACGAAGCCATGCCACTGTTATAAGCCATGACAAGTTTAGCCAAATGTTTTTGCCTATAATTGTTTGAGACTCTGACTGTTTCCTCTGTGCCTTTTTGTGCAAATAGGGATATCCAATTCACCTAGTTGCTGTTGTGACCTTTTGGTGCACTGCACAAAACTCTTCTTAAAAGAAGTGACTTTTGTGTTGTTTAACTGGAATGTCAGAATGGAACAGTTGGTTCATTTTGGTGGAACTGCACAAAGGGAGATCTGTGTTCCAATCCTCATCATCCATATTGGCGCCATAACCTTCCTTTAGGTAAGAATGATATTTAATGCATGTGTTCATCTCTATTTTCCGACTGCCATGAGAAAATAATGCCGTTTTTTACTAGTACACTTGTACTCCCTCACTGACAAAACCAATTCTGAATTAGAAGGCCAATCATGTACTTGGTTTCACCAACTGGTGAGGAGAAAGAGAAACACAGCATGAAGAGGAAGAAGAAGAAGAATAAATAGTGCCAAGGCGATCTTGCTGAAGCCAGAGGCCTCAGTCGAGGCCATTCAAGGGCTCCAGCAACGACTACCTTACATGTGAGACGATCCTCCAGGGCCCTTCCACTTCTGCTGTCTCACTTAATTAATTAGGAGTACTTAAGTACCACTAATTTATTACTGCCTAATTTTCCTATTGGAGTTAAACAAATCTTTAGTAGGACCCTATGCTAAATCATGTACGTGTGTATGTTTGTCTATGGAGGTGAATCATGTGGTGGAGCAGGGAGGGAATATTATTAGTGTCATGACATAATAATGCTATTGTTTTGCATGTCAATTTATTGCCATTGGTTCAATGAGGCAATGTTTTGCGTATTGTCCATCATGAATTTGATGCTACTGTTTGAGTAATATGCTAATGTCTTCCTATCCTTTCTCACTAAGCTAATGAAGGTTTCACCTTGTTCCTACTTGTGCAAACAGGGATCATGTTGTGCCAATCATACATTTTAGTGGAACTACACAAGACAATACAATGAACTATATCCCAGCCAGTGCTTTAACTCTGCTGGAAGTTATTGATAATCTTTCGATATAATCTCAGCACTGGTAAACAAGAGTGATTTCAACCATACATTTGAAGTGCACAAAAATATATACTATTGTGTGATTCCAGTGAGTGCTTTACCATCTCTTATGGGACTACATGAATAAGCTTTTTTCTCAGGTTGGTACGGGCCTAAGGCCTTCATCCATATTAGTTTGCTGTCATCTCTATTTGTATCGTGCTACTGTCATGAGAAACTCCTTCATCTTTGCACGTTAAAGTTTTGCAACCTATGATAAATGGCAATGCTTTGAGTGTTGAGTTGAGCTAATTGGCACTGATTAAATAAACTAATACCTCTCTTTAAGCAAGACTACTATGTTGCTAACTTTACCCATTAAGATAATGAGGGTGCTTCTATTTGTTAGTGTATGTTTCATCAACTAGTCCCACTATTACAGTAATCTCACTCTCTCAATATATGTGCCAACAGGGATGCTCGATTTTGGTGGAACTGCACAAAAACTTTGGGTGCTTCATTGCCTCGACAGCTTCCGTCCTTTCCTGCAGTCGCTAATCTCCGCCTGCTTTCTTCCTTTGCTGTCAGTCGCTTGGCTTATCTCGGCTTCCAGTCAAAGGAAATAGTAATTGATATGCTACCTCACACAGGTTGGTACTGGTCTTTATCCTGATTATTGTGCCTGTCATATGTATTGGTAATTTGGTATTGTGCTACTATTTGCCGATTTCATAAAGGAGTAATTTGGAGCCTGAACTCGCAGGCAAATCATTACATCGGTGATTTCAGTAGAACTGCACAAAATGATCAGATGGACAGGTACTTATGTTGCTGCTACGTACTCCAAAGTTCACTCAGACAAGCATCGATGTTGACAAGAAGTGCCTACATTCATTCGAGTATCAACCGGCGTCAACCAATTGTCAAACTCCAAGTATTAGGAGAGTGAACGCCAAAAATATTGCTTGGTGCATAGCCCAGAAAAACGCAGTCCAGTCTTTGGTCCCAACTTGTGCCTTTTGGTTATCGGCACATATGGTAGCGAACTATATGGCATGGAGTCTAAAGATTCCAGACAAGTTGTTTGACGCGTATATTCATCTAGCACTTAATCAGTCTGCACGCCAAGGATGCTCCATTTCAGTTGAACTGCACAAAAAATTTGGGTGGTTCATTTTCTCAACCGCCTCCTTTCTCGTCTGCAATGTAGAATTTTGGCGAGATACAGGACCAAGATGAGCCAGTAAACTAGTTGGATGAAAGTAGTGGCCAAGTTGCTCAAACCTCCCTCGGCACGAGGCCACTATTTGAGGATAAACCTACAAGCAAAGTTCAGATTGTCTGTGTTGCCTCTTATGTACTCGAAAGTTTACTCGTACAAGAACTAATTTTAGCAAGAAGTACCTCCGATTGAACACCATTTACCAGTCTGTACCCTAGGTAATTAAAGTTCGTCCATGGATCATATTGGTTGTGATCTCAATCATTTGGATGCATAAACATACTGAACATGTGTATATCTGAATCTTTTTGTGAATTATGTATGAATATTGTCATGTGATCTATCAATCATTTGGATGCATAGATATGCTGAGCTTGTGTATATATGAATCTTTTGAGTTGTTGATAGTGAATGTTGGCTATGAATATGAACGTGTCCGGTGAACCTGAGTTTGATATGAATGTTTACCTTTTCTGTTGTATTTGTGTGTGAACTTGTTAGTATGCCTACTGTGGGGTATAAAACGCAGGTCTCTTATAAAAGTAATGTTGTGTCCAATTTATGTTTTCCCTTCTAACCACATTATATATATTTATATTATTACTATTATCGTATATTTTATAGAGACTTATATATACATTATAAAAACATCCCACGTGTTATTAACTTATAAAAGTAAATGTTTAACGGAAGTTGGCAAGGAAAATCCTGGTTGTTTTTGACTCACAGGCAAGGAAAATCCTGGTGATTGCGTACAAAAGCTTGCGAAGATTTTAAGGACCAATTTAATAATAACGCGCTCATTTTTATTTTGAGCAATAACTCGCTAATTTCTTAATTATATATATATATAATGTGCCTCTCCGGTTTATTCTTTGATATTAATTTCTCCTTCTAACATAACATTATATATATAACGAGCCCACCTAATACGTGTATTTCAAGGAAGTGCAAATGGGCTGGGATTTCTTAGAAAATATAAATGGGCCTGATTGACGCGAAATTATTTGTTCACCCAACCCAGCAAATGGACTGTACATTCTAGGAAACAAGGGTTAAATATATGCCACATTTTTGCAGGCTGACATGTGGGCCAATAGGTCGAAGCCTACGCAGGGCGTTGTCAACTTGGTCAACAAATGATTGTGTCATCCACAGCCATTGGATTTATATCCAACGGCCGGCATGCACCTTCAATCTCTCGTCTTCTTCCTCCAGCGTCGCCGGGACCGCCTGGTCCGGCCTCCGGCGGCTAGCGGCTCTGCTTAGCACGCATCGCTGCGAAGCGCTACCCCACCGCCGGCCAGGCTATCCCTCCACCCCTCGACACTTCCTGTTATTCTCCACAGACTACAGCCCCACACCGCAACAGAACCAGTTATAACCCTTCTCCTCCTCTCAATCTGCGACTCCACTGCCGCGTTTTCCCACCTCCGAGTCGTTCCTGTCCAGGGCCTCGCCGTCGTCCATCGCCTCGCTGCGTTCGGTGCGGCGTGGTCAACAAACGAGAGTCATCCGAAGAGGACTGTACGTGGAGAGCCTGACGGCTGGGACCCACGAGGTGCATGGTCGCACGCAAGGAAAGTTCCTCCTTATTAAGCTGAAAAAAATGTTTCCTCCACCTGACAGCTGGGACCCACCGGCTGTATCTTCGCACGGAAGGAAGTGCCTCCTTGTTTTGCGAAAAAAAGTATTCATCCCGTTGACAGCTGGGACCCGTCAGATTTGGTGACTGACTTGTGGGCCTACTAAGCGGACGTGTACGCACGGCTTTGTCAACTTAATCAACAAATGATTCTAGCAGCTGGACCGTTGGATGTTAATCCAACAGCCGTGCTCCTTCTTCAACCTCTGTTCTTGCTCTTGTCTCCCGTGGGCGGCACCGCGGCTGTGCTGCCGCGCACCCGAACCAGTGAAGTTTCCCACTCCTCTCCATCTGCGACTCCACTGCCCCGTCTTCCCCATCTCCGGGTCGTTCCAGTCTGGGTGCGCTCGGCACGGTGTGGTCAACGTGGTCAACAACCGAGAGTCATCAGAAGATGACTGTACGTGAGAGGCTGACAGTGGGGACGCACCACGCCCATGGACGCATGCATGCAACGGAACGGGGCGAGGTCAACGTGGTCAAGGAATGACTTCCATCGGAAGTATACTGTACGTGGAGAGTCTCAGCTGGGTCCACGGCCGCAGCAAGTAAGTGCCTCCTTATTACGCGGAAAATAATGATTCCTCCAACTGACAGCGGGGACCCACTGGACGGGCCACCGTATTTTTCAAAAAAACGTTTGCCCCCTGACTGCTGGGACCCACCTGACGGGCCACCGTATTTCGCGAAAAAAAAGTTCCCCCCGCTGTCAGCTCGGACCCACCAGAAGTGCCTCCTTATTACGCACAAAAAAATGAATACTCCCCGGGCTAGCTGGGACCCACCTTGGTGGGAGGCTGACTTGTGGGCCTACTAAGTTGACGGGGACGAAGGGCTTTGTCAACTTAGTCAATATGAACGATTCTAGCTCCAGTGACCGTACGATGTCCATCAAACGGCTGTAGTGCTTCATCAACCTCTGGTCTTCTTGCTCCAGCCGCCCAAATCAGCGCCGGTCGTGCCGCATGCTCCTGCCTCCCGTGGCCGGCTGTGCTGCCGTGGAGGCCTCACCGCCCCCTACTATTCCCACCGCTGGCCAGGCCCTGCGGCGACGACAGCCTCGCACCGCAGCTGAACCAGTGAACCCTCGTACTCCTCTCCGCGCGGGCTTCCACTGCCGCGTCTTCCCCGGCTCCGCGTCGTCCCCTTCCTAGGCCTTGCCGTCGTCCGCCGCCGTGGTGCTCTCCGCGCGGCGTGGTCAACGTGATCAAGGAACGAGTTCCATCGGAAGAGTACTGTACGTGGAGAGGCTGACAGCTGGGTCCACGGCCACAGCCCAGTTTTTTGTGATTTGCCAAGTAAGTCGCTTTGTCAGGCCTATTGGGCTGCAAATCTTTCAAGACGAGGAGAGCTTTCATTCGGCTGGCCGAGAAAATGGCCCATCAGTAATGAGAAATGGGCTGTACATTTTTAAAACACATCAACCGGCAATTAGTTTCAAATATCTTTTTTTTCATTTTGATATTTTAAATTACGTTAATTTTTATGCGTGGAGAATTTGTTGGATTTTATATTGATATACATTTATTTTTAAAATCAGTTTGAATGTGAGTCGAAATTTCGGGAGTAAAAACAGTTCGGACCGCACCAAAATATGCAAAATTTCATATAATTTTTTAACCGTGGCCACAATATGGGCTGTAATGCTAACAAAAAGAATATGGGCTCCAAAAAAAACCTTA
The DNA here is from genome assembly GCF_002575655.3 of Aegilops tauschii subsp. strangulata. Classification (NCBI taxonomy): domain Eukaryota; kingdom Viridiplantae; phylum Streptophyta; class Magnoliopsida; order Poales; family Poaceae; genus Aegilops; species Aegilops tauschii. The sequence goes on from NC_053037.3 coordinate 335,256,992, forward strand.
ATAATTAGCAAATGGGCTATAAATTATTAGAAATAATGGCAGATGGGTTGTATGCTGTTTTCCACAGATTTGAGGCTTTCCTAAAAAAGGTTGACGCACAAGCAGTGACTGTTGGATGGCCATCCAACGGCCGTCATGCTTCTTCAATCTCTGCTCTTCCTGCTCCAGCCGCTTAAACAAGCGCCGGCGGGACTGAATGCTCCCTCCTCCCCGCGGCCGGCTCTGCTGCCGCACAGGCCTCACCGCCCCACCGTACTCCCATCGCTGGCCTAGCCATCCCTCTACTCACCCACACCTGCTATTATTCTCCGGCGACGGCAGACGAACCAGTAAACCCTCGTACAGTCATACTCCCCTGCGCGTGGGAAACAACTGCCGAGTCTTCCCTGCCTCCGTGTCGTTCCCTTCCTAGGCCTCGTCGCCGTCCACCGCCCTGGTGCTCTCGGCGCGGCCTGGTCAACGTGGTCAACGACCGACATGCATCTGAAGTGGACTGTACATGGAGAGGCCGACAGCTGGGTCCACGGCCGCACGCAAGGAAATGCCTCCTTATTACGCGCAAAATAATGATTCGTCCACCTGACATCAGGGACCCACCGAAAGCGCCTCTGTATTTCATGAAAAAAAAACGTTACTGTCGCTGACAGCTCGGACCCACCAGCTATATCTTCGCACGCAAGGAAGTGCCTCCTTATTACGCACGAAAAAATGAATACTCCCCCTGTTAGCTGGGACCCAGTATAGTGGCAAGCTAACTTGTGGGCCTACTAAGTTGACGGGGACGGAGGGCTTTGTCAACTTAGTCAATATGCACGATTCTAGCTCCAGCGACTGCATGATGTCCATCCAACGGCCGTAGTGCTTCTTCAACCTCTGGTCTTCTTGCTCCAGCCACCCAAACTAGTGCCGGTCGTGCCTCGTGCTCCTGCCTCTCGTGGCCGGCTGCGATGCGGCGGAGGCCTCACCGCCCCCTACTACTCCCACCGCTGGCCAGGCCATCCCTCTACTCACCCACACCCCCTGTCATTCTACGGTGAGGCAGCCTCAGACCGCAGCGAACCAGTGAACCCTCGTACTCCTCTACGCGTGGGCATCCACTGCCGCGTCTTCCCCGGCTCCGCGTCGTCCCCTTCCTAGGCCTCGCCGTCGTCCACCGCCCTGGTGCTCTCGGCGCGGCGTGGTCAACGTGGTCAAGGAACGGCTTCCATCGGACGTGGTCTGTACATGGAGAGGCTGACAGCTGGGTCCACGGCCGCAGCAAGGAAGTGCCTCCTTATTACGTGCAAAATAATTATTCCTCCACCTGACAGTGGGGACCCACCGGACGGGCCACCGTATTTCGTGAAAAAAACGTTTGCCCCTGACTGCTGGGACCCACCAGCTACATCTTCGCACGCAAGGAAGTGCGTCCCGGCAAAAAAAACGATTCGCCCCCCTGACTGCTGGGACCCACCAGCTACATCTTCGCATGTAAGGAAGTGCCTGACAGTCAGGACCCACCTGGTCGAAGCGTACGTAGCGTTGTCATTCTGGCCGCGAACGTGTACGTACATATATACTGGTGGATGTAGAGGCACGCACGTGTCGTAGTAGAGGCGCGTACGTGTCGTAGTAGAGGCGCGCACGTAGCATGTACACGTACGTACAGCGGCCAGGGTGCAAGAAAGAAAATACGGCCACGTATGTGTACATACGGGCGGGGTCTCGAACGCCTACTCACGCATACGTATGGCCAGGGCTCGTGTACATGGCTGGGTCGGAATGGAGAAACAGTGTCGTCATCGTGTTCACGGGGAGGCAACGGAATGCGTCGTGTTCATGGGGAGGCAACGGAATGCGTCGTGTTCATCGAGAGGCAACGGAACGCGTGGGAGCCAACCGGCTAGGTTGGAACGGAATGCGTGGTCGTGTTCATCGGGAGGGCTTGGACGGAACAGGCGATGGAAACGAGGCCTGGTGTACCGCACAACGGAGGAAACAGACCTCCTACATTTGGAACGGGGTCCTGTTGATCGGGAGGGGTGTGGTGTACCGCAAAACGGAGGAAACGGGCCTCCTACGGTCGAAACGGGGGTCCTGTTGATCGGGAGGGGTGTGGCATACCGCAAAATGGATGAAACGGACCTCCTACGGTCGAAACGGGGGTCTTGTTGATCGGGAGGGGTGTGGCGTACCGCAAAACGGACGAAACGGACCTGCTACGGTCGAAACGGGGGTCCTGTTCATCGGGAGGGGTGTGGCGTACCGCAAAACGGGGCTCCACGGGATACTGTTCATCTCCACCGTCGACCTCCTCTAGCCTCCACGGGCTACCGTCGACCTCCTCCAGCCTCCACGGGCTCCTGTTCATCCAGCCTCCACCGCACGCTACTCCACCGGCTACTGTTCAACCACCCCTCCACGGGCACCCCTCCACCGTCTACTGTTCATCCAGCCCTCCACACCACGGGGTCCTGTTCAACCACCCCTCCACGGGCACCCCTCCACCGTCTACTGTTCATCCAGCCCTCCACCACACCACGGGGTCCTGTTCATCCAGAGGCAACGCCACCGCTCACTGTTCATCCAACCCCCCCCCCCCCGCAACACTCACTTTTCATCCCAGAGGCAGCATCGATCGGCTTCAGTTAGCAGCAGTAGCGAAGGAATCGCTCGATCGGGTTCAGTTAACAGCCATCGATCGATCGCTCGGGTTCAGTAACGCGTAGCCTGCAGTGCAATCGCTCGGGTTCAGTTAGAGCCCAACGCCTCACTCGGGTTCAGTTAGAGCCAACGCCTCGCACACACGCGCGTACATGTACAAGAGAAACGCGCATCGCTCGGCCCCTAACCTCCCACCGTAACCGGGAACTCCCCGAAATTTTCCTCACCCTCGCTTCTACCACGGTTTTTCTGTCATGGATGGCCCAAAGAATGTCATGCAGCTGTGTCTCCGGCCCGCCCAGGACGAAAAGCCCATTTTCTGTCATGATTTTTTGTCATAGAAGTAGGAGCCCACCACATCTATGATGATACCGGGTTTTGTCACAATTATCGTCATAGAAGTGTCATATGTATGACAGAAAAAAATTCGTTCGGCCCAAACTGTCAAGGATGTGTCTTTTTTTGTAGTGTACGTTGCCATGCCGAAGGCTTCATTTCCGCGGGCTAGCGTATTACTGTATCTCGGGAAAGCTGGCTACGACATCAAGCTCGTCCACACCAACGGCTTCACGCAGGCCATGTCACAGGTTAAGTGGTCCATCCCAAACCCCTCTGGTTCAACCGCCATCGATCTCTTCAACGGCCCTGCCGCTGATCTCCTCCGCCAAGTGGTCAAGGATTTGCGAGCTTTATACGCCATCGAGCCCATTTTGTCATTTCTGAAGGACACGTTCTACGGCGGCGGCTTGGGATCCTCAATTGCCAAGTCAGATCTCATCGACCACGACCACGAGGAGGGCACCCACGAAGGTTCTTCCAAGGTAAAACAGCCCATCTGTGACATCAGAGAGCGCACCATGGGTCTGTGCTCTTCCAACTGGAAGGATCCCATCCATGAAATGTGAGGCAACATTCTATCAGCAAATCTTACCTGTTCTAGCTTGCCAACCCATAACCTTTGATGTAGTAGCATTTGCCATGCGGTGCTTTAACTATGCCTGTTTAATTATTTCAGTTATGCAAAAATGTATTGTTCAATAAGTCTATGTGATGTTTAAGTATGAATTGTCCACTTCAATTTCACGAATGGCTATATTTGATTGTTTATAGTGAGTAGATGCCTTGTTTATCTGTATTTGGTTGTTAGGTTGGTTGGAGTGAGCATTTTTCCAGTTATCGAGCAGATCCCTTGTTTATCTGTATTTGGTGAATAGTTTGGTTGCAGTGAGCATTTGTCCAGTTATCAAGCAGATGCCTTGTTTATCTGTATTTGGTTGTTAGGTTGCTTTTTTAGCATTTGTCCAGTTATCAAGCAGATGCCTTGTTTATCTTTATCTGCTTGTTAGGTTGGTTGCAGTGAGCATTTGTCCAGTTTTCAAGCATATGCCATGTTTATCTGTATTTGCTTGTTAGGTTGGTTGCAGTGAGACTGTCCAGTTTTCAATGGCTATATTTGGTTGTTATACTGGTCATTTATGCCTTGTTTATTTCAGTCATTCACAATGTGTTGTTCATTATGTGCAAGTCGGAACTGTGCCGCTCGACTACATCAATACCAGTTTGAACGGCTATATTTCGTTCCAGTTATTCCTGGTGTAGTTAACACATGCCCTTTATTTCAGTTTTACACATTTATCCAGTGTGATGTTTAAGCATTACCTATGTTCTATTCATTTTCAACAATACCAGTTTGAATTGAAATATTTGATGGCTGTTAAGCCTGCTGTCGGTAACATTGCCTTCCATTTTATATCTGCTTTAACAGCATGCTGAAACCAACACATTCAAGCTATCATTTGGAGATGATGTTGTTTACCTTTGCTATATTTGTTTGATGTTAAGGTTGCTGTACTTATCATGCCTTTCCACTACTTATGCAGGACAACAACTGGAGTGGCCACCATTTTCCGCCGAGGTTAGCTTCATCCCTCGGCTTGTACTCCCCCCGTCGTTCCATAATGTAGTGCATATAGATCCAGGCCTGGACACTAGTTAGCTTCTAATATTGACTTGTTGCTTGTAGGTACATATGCCCTAGGCAAGGATCCAGGCGTCAACCCTTTTTGCGTATGGGGCAATGAGATATTGATGAACAAGCATCAAGTGAGGAAACTGATAAGGATTATTAGCAAAAAGATATGAATGGTGGCAAGCAAATTATTTGTTTATGCTCTATCCAACACAACAGTGAGCTGTAGGATGGTAACTACAAACTCTGCAGCCTTCTCTTTTTACTACCCATAATGAGTTGTTAGACAACAATGTCTGAATCTTTTTCATTCCCAGTGGTTCCCGAAGAAGTTCACTCAAGATTACCTCGCAAAGTACATAATTGGTGGACACGCAATGAAGGTTAAAGTATTTCATCTAGACTACAATGAGTATCGATAAGTCCTAATGAAGACAGTGAAGGATGGACGGGCAGCCATCACAAGGGGTTGGCCTAGAGTCGTGCGCGCATTACGCATGGAGGAGGGCACAATATGGGCACTCCGCTTCACCTTCTCCGGCAACTAGAATGTCTTTCGCCTCTCTATTTACAGTCTTTAGTACAACTGTGGTTCATCATTCTTTACTTGGTGCTTCTGTAGTTCTTCAGTATATGTACCTGTTCATAGAATTATGCATTCGTGGTTGAACCTATATTTGTAATAAACATGGTTGGATATGAAATAAGTGATTGCCTACTTTCAAATTCAAAACATGTGATTTTTAAATTAGGGATTAATTAGGGATTACACTGCACACGGTTTGCGAAAGCGAAATGTTTGCGATATACGTGGAGATCAGAAACGTTTCTAGGATCCACCACGTGTGCAATCAATCTCCACTGCACACACGACTTTCTCTTGAAAAGTGTTTGCGTTAGACCACCTTGGGCAAACGTTTACCACATAAAAACTGTGTGTGATGGACAGCCTTTGCCACACAGTTTCTTCTACGCACTGTGTGTGATGCATTCAATAACGCAAATGATAAAATTATTAATATCGTGTGCAATGGCAACGCTATCACGAACGATTTAACGGGAAAAATTGTGTGTGATGTACCTATGAACGGAAACGTTTTCCTTGGAGCGACTGTGTGGGATGTACATACGAACGGAAACGTTTAGCGGGGACTGTCTGTGCGGGATGTACTTGCAACCGGAAACAATTTTGCCTGTATAATTGTATTTTTTAGCTCTACTGTACGTATTTCCGTATTTGAGCGCTCGCCGGTCGCACACGACCTTATTTTGCCCAGCGTGTGTGCCAGAAAGGCATATCCCCGACGGTTTCTGGGTCGTGTGGGAAGGACCCCCCCTATCGCCCACACTCACTTGGCGACGATTCCAAATGTCGTCGCGGAAAGGGGTTAAAAACCATTTATTTAGGACCGACGTGCACCAGTGGTAATAATACACATATACATAATATTGAAGCCAAAATATGCAAAGTTGATAATGATAGTGCAACATATTTGTGGCACTGCCGTTTAGGTCATATTGGTGTAAAGCACATGAAGAAACTCCATGCAGATAGAATTTTGGAATCACTTGATTATGAATCATTTGATACTTGCGAACCATGGCTCATGGGCAAGATGACTAAAACTCTGTTCTCCGGAACAATGGACCGAGCTAATAACTTATTGGAAATAATACATACCGATGTATGCGGTCCGATGAGTGTTGAAGCTCGTGGCAGGTATCATTATTTTCTGACCTTCAAAGATGATTTGAGCAGATATGGGTATATCTACTTAATGAAACATAAGTCTGAAACATTTGAAAAGTTCAAAGAATTTAAGAGTGAAGTGGAGAATCATCGTAACAAGAAAATAAAGTTTCAACGATCTGATTGCGGAGGCGAAGATTTGAGTTACGAGTTTGGCCTTCATTTAAACCAATGTGGAATAGTTTCACAACTCACGCCACCTGGAACACCACAATGTAATGGTGTGTCCGAACATCGTAACCATACTTTATTAGATATGGTGTGATCTATGATGTCTCTTATCGATTTACCACTATCGTTTTGGGGTTATGCATTAGAGACAGTTGCATTCACGTTAAATAGGGTACCATCTAAATCCGTTGAGACGACACCGTATGAACTGTGGTTTCACAAGAAACATAAGCTGTCATTTCTTAAAGTTTGGGGTTGCGATGCTTATGTGAAAAAGCTTCAGCCTGATAAGCTCGAACCCAAATCGGAGAAGTGGAATGTGTTTCAACTTGAAATTTTGTGTGGCAATAAAACATCATCCTCTTAACATCCCGCATTTTTTTCAAATTTTTTTTAAACTTCAAAACATCTTTTTCTCGTGGTTTTCACCGGTTTTCACCGAATGTTGGTTTCCGTATGATATCCCCCTGTTGCGCGTGCGATCTGAGTCGTTTGTTCTGATTGGCCAGAACCCAAACCCCACAGATCATACATCTGCACCGTTGGATTCTCCTTGATCGAACGACGATCCTCATTTATTTTGACAGCACATGTAAATGTATTCAAATAGCCCCTCCAATTTTTTTCAAATAACACACGGTTCACACACGAAAGCCATGTGCCTACCAAACCGTGGCCGATGCCCTCCCCTTTGCCGCATGCGCGATTTGAGTCGTGCGTTCTGATTGGCCAGAACCCAAATCCCACAGATCATACGTGTGCACCGTTGGATGCTCCCAGATCGAACGGCAACCCTGAGCCCTTTCGACAGCGTTAAACGCCTTAATGGCAAGGAGGCAATTCTTATCAGCAAGGGCCGGCTTCCCATCCGCTAGCCTAGTCGAATAGAACGCAGAAATTAAGCGTGCTCGGGCTGGAGTAGTCCAAGGATAGATGACCCGGTGGGAAGTTGCATATCTCAATCTTCATTTAAATGTTGTGACACGATCATTATAGAGATATATTAATATATCTCTATGATGACCTATCGTGGCAATTATATAAACCTTGGGATCCTTGTTTTGCTAATTTGTAGACTATGTTTTATGGGTTATTTTTTGCTCTAAAAAATTAAAGAATGATTGACCCGACTTGTCATGGCGATTATATAAACCTACTATGTTTTTATGGGTTATTTTTTCCTCTAAAAAATTAAAGAATGATTGACTTGACCTGTATGGCGATTATATAAACCTTTTTCAGGTTGCATGAAGGGTATAGGGGGCAGGGTGTTCTTCTCGAGCATGTCTCCCTTGTGTGGCTTATAGACACGGCACATATCTGTGCGCTCGCCGAGGTATATATACTATCCTTTACCGACAATTAGGGGGCCGCACACAATCTATCCCTTTGACCCAGAACGAGAAGGGTTTGACCATGATGGTTTCCTATTGATACTAGTAAGGTACATGTGCATTGCACGCATGAGATTTGGTAACCAAATTATGAATAAATACCACACTATAGCATCTAAGCTTTGAGTCATATATGCATGATGTAGATGTTCGTTTAATTCTTATAGTTCATCTCTTCCAAAATCAATTAGTTTTATAAAAAATCTAAATCTATTTTAAGATTCATGGAATTGTGCATTGTAAAGGTAAAAACAAAAAGTGACAATTCATTTAAAAAAAGTTTGGGCAATTAAGATATGGAAGATTCTAGAGAACAAAGGAGAAGTGCTTGTGTGTTTGAGGTTTGTGCAATATGCTTAAGTTCAACCATGGAGTCTTTAGATTGTACATGCATGTGGCAGAATCTGGTGGAATGTAGATGATATCCAATGGCCAGTAGTGCTCCGACTTGCCATCTATGTACCGTCGGATTGGCTTCATCCAACGACCAACTTTCAAAATTATTCACACACTATATAGGTGTATAGATGTGTGTGTATGTATGTATGTATGTATGTATATATATGTGTGTGTGTGTGTGTGTGTGTCCCATGCTGGACCAAATAAAGTTTGAGCGCATGCGTAGGAAGACCCCCCCCCCCTCCCGCCGCCTCCGCCTCGAAGTTGGGAAACTGACATCGTACGTATTGAACCAGGCTTGGAGTCGGGTACGGTGTTCGGTTTGTAATGTAGTTGGTGGCCCATCAAAGTTGTGCATTTGGGTTTTAAACACATCACACACCACCGTACCCATACATATTTTCGGGCCGCATGCAATGTATACGGGGTCTTCTGATCGACCACGTCTCCCTTGTGCGGTTTTTTGTGATGACACGCATATCTGTGGGCTCCCCGAGTGTATATATATCATCCCTTTGACCGATAATGAGGGTTATTATGTGTTGGCCATGAATGGATTCCTCCTAGTTCGTGTTAGGGCCGGTCACCTTCACATGTCTCTCAACCAAAGCTCGAGCTCATGCATTGTCAGGATTCCCTCCAACATGCTCGGATTGCTGGGTTCGACCTACATCAAACCCTACGTATCTCGTCCTTAACTACCTTGCCTTCATGGTTGTTGTCTGTATCGAGAGGTAGGCACCACATCTAAATTGTACATTATTCTATATTGAAAACACACATCACCCCTTCCCAACGTACATCATTTTGGGCCGCATGCAAGAGGTGCTGGTTTTGTGGTCCCTCTCGTGCGATTTTTATGATGGTTCAATCTATTGGCCCAAGCGGTTTATCGACAACAACAACTGTCATTTGACCAAACGATAGATTCATTGGTATGTCTTATGGTAGGTCATGGCGACATGCATGTATGACCAAAGTATCGATCATTACGTGCATCTGCCCCGCTGACACGAAGTGGGAGGTGGTGGGCCAAGCATCCTAGCTCGTATGACATTATGTCATTATATATATCCTAGCTAGGTGGTTGTTAGGGTGCTTTCGGGTTTGCGAGGCAGGTGCCACCAAAGTTATGCATTGTGTATTTAAAGTTTTAAACATCCCCAATATTCGTACATATATTTGGCCACTTCCAGGTGGTTCTTGACTTCTGGCCCCTCTCATTGATCTTCAACGACGCGCCCAACCGTGGGCCCGTGCGGTCAAAGTTGTGCATTGGAATTTTGAACATCACAGACCACCCTTTTCACTCATATATATTTGGGCCACATGCTGGTGTGGCTGTCTTTTGACCCTCTCTAACGTTATTTTTTGTTGCAAATACTCTGATGACGCTCAACGGACATGGGGTATAATATCTTAACCGTGTGCGATACAAGTGCGATGTGAATCACCGCGCCTGCGCAAGCGTGAGCAAATTAAGGTGGAGGTACTGGCTCTACCGTGTGCGATGCAAGTGCGCTAAAATCACCACGACCGCGCAAGCGCGAGCAAAGTAAGGTGGAGGTACTGGCTCAACCGTGTGCGATGCAAGTGCGCTGAAATCACCATGACCGCGCAAGCGCGAGCAAATTAAGGTGGAGGTACTTGCTTAACCGTGTGCGATGCAAGTGCGCTGAAATCACCACGACCACACAAGCGCGAGCAAAAGGTGGAGGTACTGGCTTAACCGTGTGCGATGCAAGTGCGCTGTAAAACCACCACCTGTGCAAGCTAAAGGCGGGTAAGTTTATTTGGAAATTAGGACGAACCGTGTGCGATAGACCAGCTAGCTAGAAATATAAAAAAGAAACTACCCGCCTTGAGCGTTGCAAAAATCGGCGGATCCGTGCCACTTCTCGTTATTATCATACACGCATATTGTTATTAGACCGTGCGTGATCTTGGGCACTCCCGCCCCGCGCGCATCAATTCCTTTTACCAACATTTTAGTAGCCGTCGTACTTCAACCATCGCCCACACTCCTCCAGCACCGACCTTATAGTAAAATTGCAGTAGCCGAGGCATTTGAACCGCCCCCTCCCTCGTCCACCACCATCTCCACCCACCATTACTAAAATTTTCAGTAGACGTGGCGTATCCTCAAACACCACCCCCCCACACACAGTCCCCCACCCGCCCCTCCCCCCTTCGAACCCTAGCTCGCGGCTGCCGCCGGCGCCGCTGCCAACCCCTGCCGGTCTGCCCGTTCCACCTAGCTTAGATAATAAAGTTCAGGTTACCCAGCAATTCCCATACCGTCGCCCCACTCCCCTGAGTTTTTAGATGAGGCCTGCGGGGTCCCTCGCCGCCAGATCCACATCCCCTGCTCCAGAATGTCGCAGCCTAAACTCGACCACGTATCCCGGGGAGCCCGACGAGCGTTCAGCCAAGAGGAGGTTTATCATGGCCTCTCCGGCGGACGTTGGCGAGGTGGCCGCCGTTCGCCCCGACCTGTCGATCCCGGAGCAACAAGTCCCCATGGAAGCCAGCAAAGACGTTGAATACGTTGCCATGCCGAAGGCTTCATGTCCGCGGGCTAGCGTATTACTGTATCTCGGGAAAGCTGACTACGACATCAAGCTCGTCCACACCGATGGCTTCACGCGGGCCATGTCACAGGTTAAGTGGTCCATCCCCAACCCCTCTGGTTCAACCGCCATCGATCTATTCAACGGCCCTGCCGCTGATCTCCTCCGCCAAGCGGTCAAGGATTTGCGAGCTTTATACGCCATCGAGCCCATTTTGTCATTTCTGAAGGACACGTTCTACGGCGGCGGCTTGGGATCCTCAATTGCCAAGTCAGATCTCATCGACCACGACCACGAGGAGGGCACCCACGAAGGTTCTTCCAAGGTAAAACAGCCCATCTGTGACATCAGAGAGCGCACCATGGGTCTGTGCTCTTCCAACTGGAAGGATCCCATCCATGAAATGTGAGGCAACATTCTATCAGCAAATCTTACCTGTTCTAGCTTGCCAACCCATAACCTTTGATGTAGTAGCATTTGCCATGCGGTGCTTTAACTATGCCTGTTTAATTATTTCAGTTATGCAAAAATGTATTGTTCAATAAGTCTATGTGATGTTTAAGTATGAATTGTCCACTTCAGTTTCACGAATGGCTATATTTGATTGTTTATAGTGAGTAGATGCCTTGTTTATCTGTATTTGGTTGTTAGGTTGGTTGGAGTGAGCATTTTTCCAGTTATCGAGCAGATCCCTTGTTTATCTGTATTTGGTGAATAGTTTGGTTGCAGTGAGCATTTGTCCAGTTATCAAGCAGATGCCTTGTTTATCTGTATTTGGTTGTTAGGTTGCTTTTTTAGCATTTGTCCAGTTATCAAGCAGATGCCTTGTTTATCTTTATCTGCTTGTTAGGTTGGTTGCAGTGAGCATTTGTCCAGTTTTCAAGCATATGCCATGTTTATCTGTATTTGCTTGTTAGGTTGGTTGCAGTGAGACTGTCCAGTTTTCAATGGCTATATTTGGTTGTTATACTGGTCATTTATGCCTTGTTTATTTCAGTCATTCACAATGTGTTGTTCATTATGTGCAAGTCGGAACTGTGCCGCTCGACTACATCAATACCAGTTTGAACGGCTATATTTCGTTCCAGTTATTCCTGGTGTAGTTAACACATGCCCTTTATTTCAGTTTTACACATTTATCCAGTGTGATGTTTAAGCATTACCTACGTTCTATTCATTTTCAACAATACCAGTTTGAATTGCAATATTTGATGGCTGTTAAGCCTCCTGTCGGTAACATTGCCTTCCATTTTATATCTGCTTTAACAGCATGCTGAAACCAACACATTCAAGCTATCATTTGGAGATGATGTTGTTTACCTTTGCTATATTTGTTTGATGTTAAGGTTGCTGTACTTATCATGCCTTTCCACTACTTATGCAGGACAACAACTGGAGTGGCCACCATTTTCCGCCGAGGTTAGCTTCATCCCTCGGCTTGTACTCCCCCCGTCGTTCCATAATGTAGTGCATATAGATCCAGGCCTGGACATTAGTTAGCTTCTAATATTGACTTGTTGCTTGTAGGTACATATGCCCTAGGCAAGGATCCAGGCGTCAACCCTTTTTGCGTATGGGGCAATGAGATATTGATGAACAAGCATCAAGTGAGGAAACTGATAAGGATTATTAGCAAAAATATATGAATGGTGGCAAGCAAATTATTTGTTTATGCTCTATCCAACACAACAGTGAGCTGTAGGATGGTAACTACAAACTCTGCAGCCTTCTCTTTTTACTACCCATAATGAGTTGTTAGACAACAATGTCTGAATCTTTTTCATTCCCAGTGGTTCCCGAAGCAGTCCACTCAAGATTACCTCGCAAAGTACATAATTGGTGGACACGCAATGAAGGTTAAAGTATTTCATCTAGACTACAATGAGTATCGATAAGTCCTAATGAAGACAGTGAAGGATGGACGGGCAGCCATCACAAGGGGTTGGCCTAGAGTCGTGCGCGCATTACGCATGGAGGAGGGCACAATATGGGCATTCCGCTTCACCTTCTCCAGCAACTAGAATGTCTTTCGCCTCTCTCTTTACAGTCTTTAGTACAACTGTGGTTCATCATTCTTTACTTGGTGCTTCTGTAGTTCTTCAGTATATGTACCTGTTCATAGAATTATGCATTCGTGGTTGAACCTATATTTGTAATAAACATGGTTGGATATGAAATAAGTGATTGCCTACTTTCAAATTCAAAACATGTGATTTTTAAATTAGGGATTAATTAGGGATTACACTGCACACGGTGTGCGAAAGCGAAATGTTTGCGATATACGTGGAGATCAGAAACGTTTCTAGGATTCACCACGTGTGCAATCAATCTCCACTGCACACACGACTTTCTCTTGAAAAGTGTTTGCGTTAGACCACCTTGGGCAAACGTTTACCACATAAAAACTGTGTGTGATGGACAGCCTTTGCCACACAGTTTCTTCTACGCACTGTGTGTGATGCATTCAATAACGCAAATGATAAAATTATTAATATCGTGTGCAATGGCAACGCTATCACGAACGATTTAACGGGAAAAATTGTGTGTGATGTACCTATGAACGGAAACGTTTTCCTTGGAGCGATTGTGTGGGATGTACATACGAACGGAAACGTTTAGCGGGGACTGTCTGTGCGGGATGTACTTGCAACCGGAAACAATTTTGCCTGTATAATTGTATTTTTTAGCTCTATTGTACGTATTTTCGTATTTGAGCGCTCGCCGGTCGCACACGACCTTATTTTGCCCAGCGTGTGTGCCAGAAAGGCATATCCCCGACGGTTTCTGGGTCGTGTGGGAAGGACCCCCCCTATCGCCCACACTCACTTGGCGACGATTCCAAATGCCGTCGCGGAAAGGGGTTAAAAGCCATTTATTTAGGACCGACGCGCACCAGTGGTAATAATACACATATACATAATATTGAAGCCAAAATATGCAAAGTTGATAATGATAGTGCAACATATTTGTGGCACTGCCGTTTAGGTCATATTGGTGTAAAGCACATGAAGAAACTCCATGCAGATAGAATTTTGGAATCACTTGATTATGAATCATTTGATACTTGCGAACCATGGCTCATGGGCAAGATGACTAAAACTCCGTTCTCCGGAACAATGGAGCGAGCTAATAACTTATTGGAAATAATACATACCGATGTATGCGGTCCGATGAGTGTTGAAGCTCGCGGCAGGCATCATTATTTTTTGACCTTCACAGTGATTTGAGCAGATATGGGTATATCTACTTAATGAAACATAAGTCTGAAACATTTGAAAAGTTCAAAGAATTTAAGAGTGAAGTGGAGAATCATCGTAACAAGAAAATAAATTTTCTACGATCTGATCGCGGAGGCGAATATTTGAGTTACGAGTTTGGCCTTCATTTAAACCAATGTGGAATAGTTTCACAACTCACGCCACCTGGAACACCACAATGTAATGGTGTGTCCGAACATCGTTACCGTACTCTATTAGATATGGTGTGATCTATGATGTCTCTTATCGATTTACCAATATCGTTTTGGGGTTATGCATTAGAGACAGGTGCATTCACGTTAAATAGGGCACCATCTGAATCCGTTGAGACGACACCGTATGAACTGTGGTTTCACAAGAAACATAAGTTGTCATTTCTTAAAGTTCGGGGTTGCGATGCTTATGTGAAAAAGCTTCAGCCTGATAAGTTCGAACCCAAATCGGAGAAGTGCGTCTTCATAGGATACCCAAAAGAAACTGTTGGGTACACCTTCTATCACAGATCCGAAGGCAAGATCTTTGTTGCTAAGAATGGATCCTTTCTAGAGAAGGAGTTTCTCTCGAAAGAAGTGAGTGGGAGGAAAGTAGAACTTGAAGAGGTAAGTGTACCTTCTCCTGAATTGGAAAGTGGATCATCACAGAATACCATTCCCGTGATGCCTACACCAACTAGAGAGGAAGCTAATTATGATCCTGAAACTTCAAATCAAGTTACTACCGAACCTTGTAGGTCAACCAGAGCACGTTCCGCACCAGAGTCTATGGTAATCCTGTTCTGGAAGTCATGTTCTAGAGAGAAAGCGATGATGAGCCCAGATTCCGATAAATGGCTTGAGGCCACGAAATCTGAGATAGGATCCATGTATGAGAACAAAGTGTGGACTTTGGTGGACTTGCCCGATGATCGGCAAGCCATTAAGAATAAATGGATCTTCAAGAGGAAGACGGACGCTGAAGGTAGTGTTACTATCTACAAAGCTCGAATTGTCGAAAAAAGTTTTCGACAGGTTCAAGGTGTTGACTACGATGAGATTTTCTCACTCGTATCAATGCTTAAGTCTGTTCGAATAATGTTAGCAATTGCCGCATTTTATGAAATCTGGCAAAATGGATATCAAAACTGCATTCCTTAATGGATTTATTAAAGAAGAGTTGTATATGATGCAACCAGAAGGTTTTGTCAATCCAAAAGGTGCTAAAAAAATGTGCAAGCTCCAGCGATCCATCTATGGACTGGTGCAAACATCTCGGAGTTGGAATATACGCTTTCATGAGTTGATCAAAGCATATAGTTTTACACAGACTTGCGGTGAAGCCTGTATTTACAAGAAAGTGAGTGGGAGCACTACAGCCTTTCTGATAAGTATATGTGAATGACATATTGTTGATCGAAAATGATGTAGAATTTTCTAGAAAGCATAAAGGAGTGTTTGAAAGGAGTTTTGCAAAGAAAGACCTAGGTGAAGCTGCTTACATATTGGGCATCAAGATATATACAGATAGATCAAGATGCTTGATAAGACTTTTGATGAGTGCATACCTTGATAAGATTTTAAAGGAGTTCAAAATGGATCAGTCAAAGAAGGAGTTCTTGCCCGAGTTGTAAGGTATGAAGTTGAGTAAGACTCAAAACCCGACCACGGCAGAAGATAGACAGAGAATGAAAGTCCTTCCCTATGCCTCAGCCATAGGTTCTATAAAGTATGCCATGCTGTGTACCAGACATGTTGTGTGCCTTGCCATGAATTTGGCAAGGGGGTACTGTCGTGGAATTGTCACGGCAGATATCCTTAGTGTCAGGACTTAGTCGCGAGGCCAACGCATCTATGTGGTAGCTTGAGAGGGATTGAGCGGAATCGAGAGACGCAACACAAGACAAGGTTTTAGACAACTTCGGGCCCCGGGAAACATCATCCGCTAATAACCCTACATGTTGTTTGTGGCTAGGTCTCATTATGCTCATGACGGAGTCGCCGTAAACCGGCTCTTTGTGTCTAGCCCTAAGATTATTGATTCTTGCTTGTCCCTCTTTGGGGAACCATGCCCCTCCTTATATATGTTGAAGGGGCGGTTTACATGACTAGTCCTAGTTGGATTAGGATTACTCTATTACAAGTGGAGTCCTAGTCTTGCTTCCTTTGTAGGAGAATATTCCTTGTGCTTTCCTCATAAACCGGCCCACCATAGCATGAACCGGCCTTCCATAAACCGCCTTCTAGGCCACCGGGTCTTGTCGTTCCTCTGACCCGCTCGCCGGGTCACCCATGAGTCGTCAGGCTTGGGCGGGTTACTTAGTGAGTCGCCAAGTCCGGCCGGGTTATACTTCCGGCCGGGTTACACCGCGGGGTATATCCCCGACATTAGCCCCCCGTTTAATTTGGATTTATCCATGTTAAACTGATCTGCAACATAAACACAAGAACAAATTTTGCGGGTTGTGCTCCGCTTTAAATATTCTTAAACCGACGCTTGATCATCTTTAATTCCTTGTCATTTCTTCCTTCTGAAAAATCCGAGTCAATATACCAGCTTCATAATCAATTTACTTGCAGAAGATATTTTGTAAATAAACAATCCATTTGAATCAGCCTTCAATGCTTTGATTTGACAAAAATACTGGTCTTCAAATATTCAACTGATATCAGCTGGTTTGAAAATGTAGAACTTGCTGGTTTATCATTGCCAAAATTGTCGGGTTATAAAAACTGATGATCCCGGGTCATGACCGTTTATAGACGCTGGGTTATGACTATTGCCAACGCCGGGTCACACAATTAATCTTCCTGATTTGCCCAAAACTAAGAATTTGAAGATGTTCCTTCTTTATATGCATATTACCTGTAGCCCCTAAGTCTTAAGAGGAGAACATAGTGATAGCTAAAGACTTGTTTCAATATAAATGTTGCAACCTTGAAGAAATCCAGATTGTTCATCTCAGTCACTAGTCACAACTGAATACTCCATATTATGTAGCCCCCAAGTGCTGGGTTGTCATGCTTGCAGCAACCTGGGACTTGTAAGTGCCTGATGCTCAAAAAAATTCAACCAGTGTAGCCCCCAAGGGCCGGGTCATTATGCAATAATGAGCAGGGACTTTATAAATATGATCATGTAGATTGAACAGCTACTCGTAGCCCCCAAGGGTCGGGCCAGTAAGATAATATTGAGCTGGGACTTTGTATATACTTCTTTGAAAAGAACATCATATGATGTAACCCCCATCATGGGGCTTGAACCCACGTCCACAAGGTTAAGAGCTTTGTGCTTTACCAACTGAGCAGTGGACCCTTCAATATAATGGATTAAGACTTGTGTACCTTGAATTGTTGACAGGAGCAATTGGTAGCCCCCAAGGGCCGGCTCATTACAATGTGATGAGTCGGGTCTTCAATAAAGTGAGCAAAAAATGATTTTGCATTAGCACCCAAGTGTCATGGTGCATGCTTGCAGCGACATGAGACTTGCATATTTGATGAAATCTCAACGTGAATAATGTAGCCCCCAAGTGTCGGGTCGTAAGCCTGCAGCGACTCGGGACTATTCCCTCCATTGTAGAATAAATCATATCCATTAATAATATAATAGCCATTGCGCTAAAGCGACTTTGAAAACCTTAATCATAATACTGGTTATTGATAACCATAATAAAATCCAGCCATGTTGGCTATTCGAAGATTTGAATAATATAATCCAATGATTTATGAGCGCATGATTCCAATGGCGCAATCCAAATATATACTGGCAACTTATAGTCCCAAGCCAGGCCGGTTTAATAAACACCGGATAATTTATCATCATACTGGCGACTTATAGTCAAAAGCCAGGCCGGGTTAATAAACGCCGGTGATTTATAATCATGCTTTATTCAACCTTTTTCTATGACATTGAATCACATCGTTGGTTTACCAACTTTTTATAGTAAGAGTGGTAACCCCAATCTTGAGTACTGATAACACCTTTCATATTTTTCTGGTTTATGATAAAACTGTACCGGGTTATAATAAACACCGGATTATCCATATATAACACTGGCGACTTATAGTCGAAACCAGACCGGGTTAATAAGCGCCGGATTATAACTAATCATGTATTGACAACTTGTAGTTGAAATCCAAGCCGGGTTAATGAACGCCGGTTTATCAAAAACATTATAAATGTCATCAAATGAGAAAAAACTTGGCAAATAAAAGCATATGAAAACTTGTAGTCGAGGCTTTTCACGGGCTGCCAGGCCCCAAATTCGAGGCTTTTCATGGGCTGCCAGGCCGCTGAGTTAAACCATTTTACAAAGCCTTTTAAGATGGACCTCAATCTTTAACCAATCATCGTTTTAACTTTGACAAGTTCAGGGTCTTATGAGATTGACTTGTCAAGGTTCGGCGGGTCATACCAGGTTTACCTGGACGGAGTGACTTACTTAAAAAAGGCAGGCTAACCCGGGGTTTTAGGTGTATACACTAGGCTTCCAAGCCGTGGCTTGATAGCCTATTACAAATATAGATTCTTTGTTCATTGCGATAGCAAAGAATCCCCAAGCAATATTTTGAGCTGTGCTCAGTGGGTGCCTATGTTTGAGTTGTTCTTTTGCAACACTCTCTTTGGCCCCTGAGTAGTTTTCTGCTGTAGCTATGGTTCGGACACGACCAAGCACCCAAGTGATTTTTTTGGTGGCCTTGCGCCGATCAAGAGGTGTAGCTATGGTTCGGGTACGACCAAGCCCCCAAGTGATTTTTATATATGGCTTTATAAGCTGAATCAAGGGGTAAACCGAACTCCGCTTTATAAAGCAGAAGCCCCCATGTGATCAATAATATGATAGGCCAATAAGGCGGGATACCCATGTTTGAACCGCGCATCATGGCAACAGGTCCTCTTCGGCAACCTTTAACTTTTTGCAAGAGATAAATTCTTCTTGAACCGGGATTTTGAACCGGATATTGAGAGCTTCAATGCTTTATGGGAGACATCTTTCCCTTGAACCGGAATCTTCATTTTCAGCCGGAAATTTTTCTGACGACCTTTAAACTCGAACTTGCGAGGGATTAATTCCTTTTGAACCAGAAATTTTTAAACCGGATATGAGAGCTTTAGAGCTTTGTGGGAGAACAGATTTCCCTTGAACCGGATTTTAAACCGGCATTCTTCATTTTGAACCAGAAATTTTCTGACGGCCTTTAAATTTTCATCCATATGGTAGCAGCCTCCGGGACCGAGTTATCTTTCCCTCCAACGTCCTGGGGTTCTTGACTTCACTGAAAACCGGCAACATTTGCTGAGTCATATCATTGTAGCCCCCAAGTCTCAAGGTGACTCGAGGAGTCGACTTGAGATTCTCCATATTTGACTGTGATATAAATCGGCATAAGTTGCATATCATTGGTGTTGATAGCACGATGTGAATCCACAGAAGGTTGAGGTGACTGCGGCATGTTATAAATGATCCCGTATGAGCCGTGTCAGCAACTCGGCCAATGGTTCCTTCCAGCTGGTGATTTGAAGTTAACCAAACTGTAGTGGCGGCGACTTGTGCGCCTGCCCATTGAACCACCCAGTGCAGACGGCTGTTGATAGTATATGATAATTGGCCTCCATTTTATTGAAAGGAAAACTGGGCTACCCAAGCTGTGACTTGCTCATACTCAATAAACAGCTCATGCAGACAGGTGCGGCCCGGTATGTTGATGTAGACCAGGCCGTGAGAGACGGACAGCAAAGACGACCGCAGTATCAGAGGCAGCTCGGACAGATGAATCGGCCGCGGCATTGTAAGCCGGTGCGGACGGGGAAAATCGGCACCGGTGTTGTAAACCAGCATGAACAGGCGAGTTAACCACATCATATTGAACAATGCGGTATGGTTGGATGCTGGCGCTTGATAATATTGGCGCGAGCTTTATATCCGTGACATAACAATCATTTTTGCAGCGAATAATTGTCCTGCATAAACAATATTGCAGGCCAAGGCAAAGATAAACTATTCTTTGATAAAACAATAAGTGCTAATAAAATAATTTTAGATGGATATCACCTGATGTTTGGGAACGATGGATGATAGTAATTCTCCATATGGTCGGGCGAGTTAATTGCGGGCGCGGTAAACCGCGCAGACGGCGAGTCAATCACGGGCGCGGTCCCGGCAAGTGTATGTAAACCGGGCCATAGGGATGATGACTTGCGCACGTATTCGTCCAGCAGCATGACATGGATAATTGCTAGCGCAAAAGTGATGTAAGCGCGCGTCCCTTATGCACATCTTTATAATAAATATTGATCCTGCGAAAAAATATCACAAACCAGAGTAATTGTTTTCAAACAATTTAACCCGTGCTGATAAAATATATGGAACAGATAGCACCTGGTGATTATCAGATGAGCACAGATGCTGGTAACGCATAATGCCTTGCCCACTGGGACTCTTACCCCATTATTGTTGGCAGACTAGTCTTCGAGTCAACATGTATGCATGCACTGCTCCAAGCGCTCCATTATCCCCCAATTTTCTTTTGCTTTGTATCAGTAAGACAAAATCACACCAGCAGGGGATGCCTTGGCAAAGCGGGGGCGAGTCATGGCACTTTAGGGATGAGACGACGGCGGAGGCGGAGGCGGAGACGCGGCGGCTCAGCGAGGACGGGTGGATCTGGCAGTCAGGCGTCACGCGGGCGGGCGCAGTAGTCCAGATCGCGGACAGCTCCGTTTTTGGATCATGGTCCCATTTTTCCCCTCTCTCTCTTTTTTTATCGCTCCGTACTCTTTCCTGCAACGTGGCCGGCTTTGGAAAATACTGCATCCGCTCCCGTCGTTTGCTAACCTTCTCTTCGTCTTTTCTGTTGGGTAACCGCAACAATTGAACACAAAGAATTCTGACTCGTAGTTGTAGTAGATGGCTTTACGTGACATCAATTTGGAGGTCATAATGGGCCTAGGAACTTGTGCTTTTGAAAAAAACAACTGCTTCTTTGTGCAGCAAACGGAGATATTCTTCTGCCAATCAACTTGCAGCAGCCCTCGGTCTTCACGTCATGGGGTAGCAACGTTAGATCCCTTTTTTCCCTTGGATTTGACCCTCTTGTGAATACAGCTTGAGCCGGTGGTCAAGGGTAGTAGCAAACAGACCCGGTCGCTAAATCGGACCCGACCGCCAAATCCCACCAGCTGACGTATACTGCAATACCTTTTTTTGGGAAAAGCATTGCTTTTATTACTTAACGGTGTCGGGGTATATCCCCCGCAACACTGGCAGCCACATTGGCTGGTACATCGGACTCAAACTCCACATACTGGTTCGCTGGGTACATACGGCCAGTCTTGGCCAACTCATATGCAACTGAATTCGCACTTCGATGACAACCCTCTACTACATAAAAAGAGAACCACATCTTCAATTGGAATTTCATATCCTCGATGACAGCTGCATACGGCGAAGAATCTACCCTCCGGAGATCTAACGCTTCCACCAGGAGCTGTGAATCAGTCTCGAATATAGGCCGAACAACTCCGAGGTCCGCAGCAAGGGCAACCGCCTGGGACATTGCAATAACCTCTGCTCCAAATGGATCACTGGTCTGTTCGTGTCTACCGACTTGAGCAGCCACCAGATCACCATCCGCAGTTCGGGCAGCGACACCCCAGCCCACATGATTCTCACCTTGGACAAAGGACCCATCCAGGTTGAATTTGATCACTCCCTCCGATGGTGGCCTCCACTTGTCAACACTCGTTTTCTTCGGCCCCGGGGTATACTGCAATACCTTTGCTATGGTAGAAACAACTATTGATCTCGGCGACTTGCGACGGCTTACACACGCAGCCCAAACTCTTGATCCCAATCTCGTACCCGTCCTTCCAAAGTTAATCAGCGAATTTAATTGACCCGGCTGACGGCAGGCTCCCTGCATGATCGTCCCATGCCTGCTTTTCCTCATCCTTTTTTTTCTAGACGATCCCGTTGGCCGTCGTAGAGGAGAAAATCAAACCGACAAGAGTTGCCGTGTGCAGGCGCCGTTGCAAACTTTTCTGTCCTTGATTTTTGAGATGAGAATTGATTTTATCTCCGATGACTGAACACGGAGTCGATGTAGATTCTTCTGACCGGTTTTTCTTCATCTGGCCGATCGTGAGCCTCTCGATCCTGAGTAAAGATCCCTTCAAGAACTCATCACCACCGTGTGCGAGGCCCCACGGTGGGCACCAACTGTCGTGGAATTGTCACGGCAAATGTCCTTAGTGTCAGGACTTAGTCGCGAGGCCAACGCATCTATGTGGTAGCTTGAGAGGGGTTGAGCGGAATCGAGAGACACAACACAAGACAAGGTTTTAGACAGCTTCGGGCCCCGGGAAACATCATCCGGTAATAACCCTACATGATGTTTGTGGCTAGGTCTCATTATGCTCATGAGGGAGTCGCCGTAAACCAGCTCTTTGTGTCTAGCCCTAAGATTATTGATTCTTTCTTGTCCCTCTTTGGAGAACCCTGCCCCTCCTTATATATGTTGAAGGGGCAGTTTACATGACTAGTCCTAGTTAGATTAGGATTACTCTATTACAGGTGGAGTCCTAGTATTGCTTCCTTTGTAGGAGAATATTCCTTGTGCTTTCCTCATAAACCGGCCCACCATAGCATCAACCGGCCTTCCATAAACCGCCTTCTAGGCCACCGGGTCTTGTCGTTCCTCTGACCCGCTCGCCGGGTCACCCATGAGTCGTCAGGCTCGGGCGGGTTACTTAGTGAGTCGCCAAGTCCGGCCGGGTTATACTTCCGGCCGGGTTACACCGCGGGGTATATCCCCGATAGGTACAATAGTGATCCAGGAGTAGATCACTAGACAGCGGTCAAAATTATCCTTAGAGGACTAAGGAAATTTTTCTCGGTTATGGAGGTGATAAAGAGTTCGTCGTAAAGAGTTACGTCGATGCAAGCTTTTACACTGATCCAGATGACTCTGAGTCTCAATCTGGATACGTATTGAAAGTGGGAGCAATTAGCTAGAGTAGCTCAATGCAGAGCATTGTAGACATAGAAATTTGCAAAATACATATGGATCTGAATGTGGCAGACCCGTTGACTAAACCTCTCTCACAAGCAAAACATGATCACACCTTAGTACTCTTTGGGTGTTAATCACATAGCTATGTGAGCTAGATTATTAACTATAGTAAACCCTTTGGGTGTTGGTCACATGGCGATGTGAACTATGGGTGTTAATCACAAAAAGATGTGAACTATTGGTGTTAAATCACATGGCGATGTGAACTAGATTACTGACTTTAATGTAAGTGGGAGACTGAAGGAAATATGCCCTAGAGGCAATAAGAAAGTTGTTATTTTATATTTCCTTATATCATGATAAATGTTTATTATTCATGCTAGAATTGTATTAACCAAAAACTTGATACATGTGTGAATACATAGACGAAACACCGTGTCCCTAGTAAGCCTCTACTAGACTAGCTCGTTAATCAAAGATGGTTAGGTTTCCTAACCATAGACATGCGTTGTCATTTGATGAACGGGGTCGCATCATTAGGAGAATGATGTGATGGACATGACCCATCCGTTAGCTTAGCATATTGATCGTTCAGTTTTATTGCTATAGCTTTCTTCATGTCATATACATATTCCTTTGACTATGAGATTATGCAACTCCCGGATACCGGAGGAATGCCTTGTGTGCTATCAAACGTCACAACGTAACTGGGTGATTATAAAGATGCTCTAAAGGTATCTCCAAAGGTGTTTGTTGGTTTGGCATAGATCGAGATTAGGATTTGTCACTCTGAATATCGAAGAAGTATCTCTGGGCCCTCTCGGTAATGCACATCATAATAAGCCTTGCAAGAAATGTGACTAATGAGTTAGTTGCAGGATGATGTATTACGGAACGAGTAAAGAGACTTGCCGGTATGAAGATACTGGCGATCGAATCTCGGGCAAGTAACATACCGATGACAAAGGGAATAACGTATGTTGTCATTGCGGTACGACCGATAAAGATCTTTGTAGATTATGTAGGAACCAATATGAGCATCCAGGTTACGCTGTTGGTTATTGACCGGAGAGTTGTCTCGGTCATGTGTACATAGTTCTCGAACCCGTAGGGTCCGCACGCTTAACGTTCGATGATGATTTTGTATTATATGAGTTATGTGATTTGAGGACCGAATGTTGTTCGGAGTCCCGGATGAGATCATGGACATGACGAGGAGTCTAGAAATGGTCGAGAGGTAAAGATTCATATATAGGACGATAGTATTCAGACACTGGAAGTGTTCCGAGGGTACTGGGCATCCCCCGGCAACTACATGGGCCTAATGGGCCAGGAAGGGGACAGACCAGCCCCTAGGGGGATGGGCCCCATGTAGGCCAAAATAGGGGGGAAGGAAAGAGGAGAAGAGGGAAAGGAAGGGGAGGGATTCGGCCTCCCCCTTCCTTCTTTCCTCCATTCTCCTTCCTTCCCCCTCCGGATGAATATGGAAGGGGGGAGGCCGAATTGGGAGGCACCCAAGTAGGATTCCTCCTACTTGGGGTGCCCCCTTGGCTGCCTCTCCTCCCCTCCAACCTATATATATGAGGGGGAGGAACTGCTATAACACACAAACATTGATTCCTAGCCGTGTGCAGCGCCCCCTCCCAAGTTTACGCCTCCGGTCATATTGTCGTAGTGCTTAGGCGAAGCTCTGCGCAGATCACTTCACCATCACCGTCACCATGACATCGTGCTGATGAAACTCTCCCTCGACACTTTGCTGGATTAAGAGTTTGAGGGACGTCATCGAGCTGAACGTGTGGAGAACTCGGAGGTACCGTACGTTCGTTGCTTAATCGGTCAGAACGAGAAGAAGTTCGACTACATCAACCGTGTTGTCAAACGCTTCCGCTTTCGGTCTATGAGGGTACGTTGACACACTCTCCCCCTCTCGTTCCTATGCATCTCCTAGATAGATCTTGCGTGAGCGCAGGAATTTTTTTTGAAATTGCATGCTACGTTCCCCAACACTAGGCGCCCCTCCCCACGTATATATAGGTGGGAGGGGGAGGGAACAACCTTGGGGCCCTAGTCCAATTCGCCCCCCCTACCATATTTCCGGAGGGGAAAGGACGGAGGGGAGGCCGAATCCCTCCCCTTCCTTCTCTCTTCCCCTCTTTCCTTCCCCTTAGGTGCAGCCCATATGGGGGGCGCAGCAGCCCTGCTGGCTGCTGCGTTTCCCCTCTTGGCCCATTAGGCCCATATCTTTGTCGGGGGTGTCCGGAACCCCTTCCGCTGACCCGATATGTACTCGTTACTCTCCAGAACACTTTTGGTGTCTGAATACTATCGTCCTATATATCAATATTTACCTCTTGACAATTTTGAGACTCCTCGTTATGTCCTTGATCTCATCCGGGACTCCGAGCAACATTCGGTCACCAAATCACATTACTCATAGAATACAAAATTGTCATTGAACGTTAAGCGTGCGGACCCTACGGGTTCGAGAACTATGTAGACATGACCGAGACACCTCTCCGGTCATTAACCAATGGCGGAACCTGGATGCTCATATTGGTTCCTACATATTCTACGAAGATCTTTATCGGTCGAACCGTAATGACAACATACATTATTCCCTTTGTCATCGGTATGTTACTTGCCCGAGATTCGATCGTTGGTATCTTCATACCTAGTTCAATCTCGTTACCGGAAAGTCTCTTTACTCGTTCGATAATACATCGTCCCGCAACTAAATCATTAGTTACATTGCCTGCAAGGCTTCTTATGATGTGCATTACCGAGAGGGCCCAGAGATACCTCTCCGATACTCGGAGTGACATATCCTAATCTCGATCTATGCCAACCCAACAAATACCTTCGGAGATACCTGTAGAGCATCTTTATAATCACCCAGTTACGTTGTGATGTTTGATAGCACACAAGGTATTCCTCCGGTATCCGGGAGTTGCATAATCTCATAGTCAAAGTAATATGTATATGACATGAAGAAAGCAATAGCAATAAAACTGAACGATCAATATGCTAAGCTAACGGATGGGTCTTGTCCATCACATCATTCTCCTAATGATGTGATCCCATTCATCAAATGACAACACATGTCTATGGTTACGAAATTTAACCATCTTTGATTAACGAGCTAGTCTAGTAGAGGCTTACTAGAGACACGGTGTTTTATCTATGTATCCACACATGTATCAAGTTTCCGGTTAATACAATTCTAGCATGAATAATAAACATTTACCATGATATAAGGAAATATAAAATAACAACTTTATTATTGCCTCTAGGGCATATTTCCTTCATGCCTACCATGGAAAATATCCCCTGCTTGCAAAAGTTGGGGCCTTTTGAAGGATGTCCGAACATAGACCATGTTTAGCGAAGGGTATTCGAGTTGGCCAAAAAGTTCCCTCTGAGAGCACATTGTTTATTGACATTCTTCAAATGGTCCCAATTTTTTCCCACTAGTTTCTATGACCAATTAAAGGCACCATGATAAGTTGTTTAATTTTTTGACACTTCTTGCATTTTCTATAGTTTTCTTGGTGAAAAATGGTTGGAAGTGACACAACTTGCATACGGTGTCATAATTCGATCAAACCTGGCATGGATGCCTACCATGGGGATGCCCACCTATTGCAATTTTTTGGGGTTATTTCATTAGTGTCCAAAACTAGAACATGTTCAACAGAGGGTGTCCGGGTAGGCCATAAGGCTTCGCCTGAGAGCATGTTGTTTCTCGGCATCTTTGAAATGACCCCAATTTTTGTTAATGACCTTGTATGACCAATTTAAGGCATGACGCCAAGTTGTTTTAGTTTTCGACAATTTTGCGTTTTTAAGGGTTTTCTTTGTCAAAAAATCCTGATAAATGGCCGAGCGTGTCGACTCTTGCATATAGTGTTAATAATCACTCAAACCTGGCATGGATGCCTACCATGGAAATGCACATCTACTTGCAAAATTTGGGATCATTTTAAGAATGTTCAAAACTAGATCATGTTCAATGAAGGTGTTCATGTTGGGAGTAGTACAATTTTTTTTTCGCGCCTACGATCATCCAAGATCAATATGAAGATGGATAACAGGTTGGGATCACGATCATTACCGTCACCAAGTTGCAACGGAAGAAGAACGTGCCGGTGTAGATCATACTTAGAGTCTGTTGACGCTAAAAAATGGCACAATCGTAAAAGTTGTGTTAAGCTATGTCAAGATTAATTCAAACTTATGATTGGAAGTCACCATGGGATGGCTTTCTTCGAGAAGATCAAGATGGATATGAAAGTGGTTTAAAACGGAGCTCGGATGCAAAAGTTATGACAAGTTTGGAGATGCTCATGTTGACACCAGATTAAATAATGGCTTTAAAACCAATCAAGATGGCCTCAAATGGAAAAGTTTCAACATGAAAGTTGTGCGTCTTGTCGAAACGGTTGATCTTGATATAAAAATTATCCCAATCCGAGTTCGTATGTAAAAGTTAGAGCCATCGGAATGCAGCCCTGTCAGGAGGCAAAATATGGCGCGCCCCACCAAACACCTTGTGTGATAGGTAGCACGAAGAATAGCCTATTTTGTGTGAGCGATTTGACCCTCAAGATGACCTCTGATCAAAAGACGTTCAACACTAAAGTTGTTCGTCTCATCGAAACGGTCAAGATTTCTTTTGGGATCGCTTCCATCCAAGGTTGTTTACCACCTCAAAAAATACCTGCAAGGTGCAGCTAGTTTTAAACCGAACTGTTTTGGAAAGTTCGGACAAAACCAATCCGAATTTGACTAGGGTTTTGGACGTGAATCCAAGCCTTTTCCTTGCACGGGAAATCCAGCCGCCTCTTATATACCTAAGGGGTGACAGCCGATTGAACAACACACAATCGACAAAATCATCTACCACTTTTTATATTTCATCTTTCCTCCTTAACCCTAGTTCTTCTTCTTCCTCGTTCTTCGTCTGTTCATCTTGTTGCAGGGCGGCGAACCTCGAGGCCCTAGGGCCGACCATGTCGATCTAGGGAAGCCCATAGCCGCCGCGCGCCCTGACGGGGTCCCTCCCGGGCATGTGGGATTTCAGGTCCTCAAAAGCACCCACTGGATTGCTTGCGTACCGCGCTTCCGGTCGGGTCTCCTTCGACGTGCGCTGCGGTGCATCACCCCCAGCGTCGGGGGTACACGGTGACATGTTCATGCGCGAACACACTTTTTAGCGACTCCGCTAGGGACGAAGCTTTGAACGGTCTCCGGCCTGTTCTTGCTACAAAGAGATTGTCATCAAGTTGCTGCAATCCACAAAGGTAATATGAATACCCAATTCTCCTTTGTAGATGCAAATAATCCCTATGTTCTTGCTAGATCGCTTAATGAGCATAATGTATCGGCTAGCCCTAGTTTTATCAATCATGCATTTAACTATGTGCAAGTGTCGATGCAACAAAATTTCCATGCTTCTACCTCGTATAATTTTAGCAACATGCAACATATGTATTCCAACTCCCATGCATCGGCAACCCCACAAATCCATATGCCGATGAACAACATGATGAGTTTGGTTAATCAATTTGAAACACCTCATGTTAAAATTTCCAATAGCATACAAGAAAGTGTTTCGCCCTTTTATTCATCGGCAACTAATTTGCAATATGAGAATCCAACCTCGCTGATGGATCGGAGAATTGGCCATGCTACTACTAGCTATTTGGCCAGTTACTCTCAATCATCATATGCTACACCTCATGTTAGTGATTTTTTGGCACCGTACGCAACTGTAGATGTTCATAATTCAGCCCCACACCTTCATGGTAATAGCCGAATAAGTGAAAAATTTGCAGGAACACACGTGGCATCAGGTAATACTGTAGCATATAATGCATGCTCTACGCAATTCGAGAATTTCGGCAACACTCATGAATTGTTGCCGAAAGAATCTGAAAGTATTATGGAGAAATCCCTTCCACAAGCGGTTGTGACTGCGTTAAAAAAGAGCTTGGCACAAAACAAGAGGATTTGTGCTCTTTGCCTTGAACAATATGAAAAGGGGTTGTTTCCTGATTATGCTGCAATAAAGGCTAGAGTTTTGAAAGAAGATGAAACTTCATCAATTGATAGAATTGGCGAGAGAGCATATGGTTATACAACAGTGCATACACCTCCATCTAGTTCTGCAGCATATTATACACCCCCTACACAGTTGCAAAATTTCGGCAACACTAACAGTTCATTGCCGAAAGATCCTAAAAGCATTGGGGGGCAAACAGATCTAGAGTGGGCTGAAATTGAGAGGGGAGTTAAAGCTTTGCGCGATAGGGTACAAGTGCTTCGCCAAGAGAGAATTAATAGGGAATTGGCCCAAAGAAAACAAGCCTTGCCAATTTGTAGAATCAATAAAAAGAAGGATGATTCGGAACATGAAAGTGCTTCGGTTGAAAAAGCTGAATCAAGTAGTATATATTTCGAATCCATCAAATCCAAAGATGCAAGGATCATTGAGAAAGGGCACGGCAAGCATAGGAAAACAACCGTGCTTGATTTTTCTGAAGTTAATGGAACCTACTTCCCGCCCTATGAATTTCGTGCCGTAGAAATTGACAAGCCTCAAGGACAAGAGAAAGTGGCCGAACAAAGTTCGGCTGATAAGGATCTTCAAAGAAATGATGCACGGAATCAAGAAAAAGATGATGACAAGACGTTGGGGAGCCATCCAAAGACGGAGCAAGATGTTCTTCAAGTTGCACCATCATGCTCTCCCAACATACTTGAGGAGGTATGGCTTGCAAGTAATTTACCTGTTTTCAGATTTGGTGACAACTTTATTGTTGATGCATCTATTAGAAAAACCCTCATAAGTAATTTTGAAAGACCAATGAAGAAGGGTAATTTACTTGTTAGGAATAAAATTGTTATTGAGCATATCAGTCGACCCATTGTGCCATTTGTAAAGACCGATAATGACTTATTGTTGCAGCCAAAGCTTTCCCCGTTGCTTTATTTAAAGTTCGTATCTACATGGGTAGCTTTGCTTGTTTCATACTTGGCTTACTCTTGGTCTCAATTGAGGCATGCATGTTCTAACTATTTTTATTTTAGAAACATAAAGCCAAGGTTAAATTCTTTTCAAAAAACCGATGCCAGTATAATATCTTATCCAATGACATCGGTAAAAGGATGCAAAATAAAAATCATAACCGAATGGGGTGATACAAAATCTGAACCATTAGTTTGCTTAACTCCAAAGCAGTTTTCACAGCAAGATTGGCTAGAAAATAAAAAAATTACCTTCAATTCAAACATGTGTGATCAAATCTTTGATTTGTTGTTGAGAAATAATTATATTAGAATTCTTGATCACCATGTTGAGCCATCTGTCTAGGGATGCATGTATTGTAAGTTGCATGATTCGTCGAAGCATAATTTTAAGGATTGCAACATGTTTCGTCAAATAGTTAAATCAGCCATTGATAAAGGGCGATTGAAATTTGTTGAGACGCCAAGAGATGACCAGTCTATTCCGATTGGTCCCGATGGCAGAAAGTTTTTGCATCGGCTGCTTCAAGCCGATCCATTTAAAGAGAAGGTAAAAACTGTAGGTGATGAGATCAAGCTTTCAAGTAAACATAATCTTGAGGGCGAGAATTCCATCGAAGCTACAATGGAGATGCCAAGGACTGGGGGGCAGCAAGCAAATCCAATTATCAATGAAAGCAAACCAAAAGAAAATAAAGGCCGAAATAAGCGCAAGTGTAAGAGATCAAAAATCACCTTCGCTGAACTATCGGATAAATATCAAAAGAAGAGTGAAGAGAAGAATGCTTATCGGCCAAATCATGCAAAGAAACCAAGATCACCCCCAAGGCGCAAATATGAGGATCGGTATTGGCAAAGTGAGAATTTTAATGCAACATATTTATATCCTTATTTTGGACCGCCAATGACAATGTCGTGGATGCCTCCCTATGCTCATATAGATCCATATCCATCATGGGACAGGTATGATACAAGGGCACATTCTCCATCTTATTTTAGACCATCTCACCAATACTATGCAGCTCCGAGAAGATCAACATTTGAACAATCACATGTTAAAGACCGTTTCAATCATAAGGAATCGGTCCAGAGCTCAAGGAAGAAGAAAGAAGCGATCAAGCAAGTTTACCTTGTTAAAAGAGATGGTCGTAAGAGTGCAACTTCAGATTTGATCTCAAATGAAAAAGAGCCAATTAAAGTGTTGACATTGGCTACTAAAGGCAATGAGACAAAGCAACCAATTATTGAGAGTCAAAGTGCGAAATATGAAGAAAAGAATTTGATAGTGTGTAAGGCCAAAAAGGAATTGCCATTGGTCAAAACAGAATCACAGCCGAGATGCCCAATCGGCTTAACGTATTGGCAAAAGAAGGAATTACAAAATCTTAGTGCACAAGAGCTGAGACAGAAGAACATGGCATGGGTTCCCAAGAGGATCATTCATAACAAAAATGATGTGCATGCTTCTATTGCAACAAGTACAATAAAAGTGAAGAAAGAGAAGAATGGAAGCAACAAACAATTAAGCCGAAGGTGTGCATCACAACATCAAAATCTTCGGTTAGCACATCATCCATTTTCTTAAACAATGTCATTGATGCCTTTGCCATGGAATTCATCCACATGTATGATCAGTTACCCTCCATGGACTTATTTTGATCCATGGATGCAACATAATTTTCTATATCATGACAGTGTATTACCAAATCACTATACATTTGATTAGTTACATTTTTGTTGCTAATGCAAAAGGGCCGAAATATTTTATTGCTATTTCATTTGTTTATTTTGGCTATACATACTTTGGTGGGTGAATTCTACATGGACCTTGTGGTAATGGCCGATATTTATCTATCGCCCTAAGAATATATCTAAGAATAGCTGGTGTGGTATTGTAACATCGTCCTTAGTTTGAGTAGAGATTGAGATACGTGCTTGCATAGAAATCTGTCAAATTGACGCCATTGAAGATATTGTGCATAGATCAATTCACCAAAACTGCAAAGTGGACTTACGTTTTGACTGGGTGTGCTTTGGCTTATTAGTTTTCAGAATTTACGTAAAACTAAATCATGGTTGATTTTATTATTGAGCATCATATTGACATCATGCATAATACTAATTTTAGCTTTATGTCTCTAGTACCATGGTGATTATATATTCATAGTTAAATTTGTAGCAATGGCCATGGTGTTGGTGTTGTTTATATATCTCCTTATGTTGCTATTCTGTGAAGCCACATCCCGCTTAAAATATTTATGCACAAATGATCAAAGCCGAATATGCATAGTTATTCGGATTAGAGCTTTTCCTTGCTATAGGTGATGTACGTAGTGAGGTTTTCAGTGATTCGTTATTAGTATAGTGCAACAAATATCAGAAGTTATTAATGTTTTGATGAATCACTTTTAGTTTATCTTGAGGTATGTCTAGACGTAAAATTTACCTTGGGTTGTTTTAATATTCTTCATATATCTAGACATGACAATTGGAGAGAGTTGGCGTAGCAAGCATCCGGCTACCATGTCCGTCATGGTGCATTGCACATCTATTAATAGTCGATGCTTATTCTTGCCAACATAGGTAAGGCCGAATTGGAGCTCACCACCTCGTCCACTAATAAAACTTTTATGCAGGAGCAATGTTTGGAGGAAGTTCATTCTTGATTATCTGCAAAATCCTAGCGAAAGTGTGAATAATATGGTTCAGAAAATGGCTTTGAGATGCATATATATGGAACCTTATCATCGGATCGTTACTGAAGTTGAGAAGGTTTCACCCAAGTTTGCAATCAAGGATTCAAACAAATAACGGCTGATATATAAATATCGCCTAAGCAAAGACATGGCCGATACGCAAGTATTGCCCTAAGCACATATAAATGGCTGATGGAGTGTTGACATCGTCCTTAGAACAAACATGGTACAAGTTATTTTTCGGCACGCTAGTTTTGCCGAAAAATAGGGGGCATGTGTTGACGCTCAAAAGTGGCACAATCGTAAAAGTTGCTTTAAGCTATGTCAAGATTAATTCAAACTTATGATTGGAAGTCACCATGCGATGGATTTCTTCAAGAAGATCAAGATGGATATGAAGGTGGTTTAAAACGAAGCTCGGATGCAAAAATTATGACAAGTTCGAAGATGCTCATGTTGACACCAGATAAAATAATGACTTGAAACCCAATCAAGATGACCTCAAATGGAAAAAGTTTCAACATAAAAGTTGTGCGTCTCGTCGAAACGGTTGATTTTGGTATAAAAACAACCCAATCCGAGTTCTTATGCAAAAGTTAAAGCCATCGGAATACAGCGTTGTCAAGAGGCAAAATATGGCGCGCCCCACCAGACACCTTGTCTGATAGGTAGCGCGAATAAAAGCCTGTTTTGCGTGAGTGATTTGACCCTTAAGATGACCTTTGATAAAAAAAGTTCAACATAAAAGTTGTTCGTCTCGTCGAAACAGTAAAGATTGCTTTTGCGCTCGCTTCCATCCGAGGTCGTTTACCACCTCAAAAAATATCCGCAAGGTGCAGCTAGTTTTAAACCGAATTGTTTTGGAAAGTTCGGACAGAACCAATCCGAATTTGACTAGGGTTTTGGACGTGAATCCAAGCCTTTTTCTTGCACGGTAAGTCCAGCTGCCTCTTATATACCTAAGGGGTGACGGCCGATTGAACAACACAAAATCGACAAAATCATCTACCACTTTTTATCTTTTATCTTTTCTCCTTAACCCTAGTTCTTCTTCTTCCTCGTTCTTCGTCCGTTCTTCTTGTTGCAGGGCGGAGAACCTCGAGGACCTAGGGGCGATCATGTCGACCTAGGGAAGCCCATAGCCACCGCGCGCCCTGACGGGGTCCCTCCCAGGCGTGTGGGGTTTCGGGTCCTCAAAAGCACCCGCCGGATTGCCTGCGTAGCGCGCTTCCGGCCGGGTCTCCTTCGACATGTGCTGCGGTGCATCACCCCCGGCGTCGAGGGTACACGGTGACATGTTCGTGTGCGAACAAAGTCCCTCGTACCATCGATGAACAATCCCTCGTACCGCCCATGAACAGTCCCTTGAACCGATGACCGAAAGCACGGTCTCTCTACTTGGTTGCAAGCGTGCAACCTTCACGACCCGGCAACACTTCGCCGTCCAGAGCGTCACCGAGTTGCAGCGAAAGAGGAATGTGTCGATGTAGATCATACTTGGAGTCCCTCGAACCGTCGATGAGTGATACCTCATACCGCCCACAAACAGTCCCTCAAACCGAAGACCGAAAGCATGACCTCTCTATTTGGTTGCAAGCGTGCAACCTTCACGATCTGGCAGCACTTCGCCGCCCAGGGCTAATCGTCGCCGGAGAATTAAAGAGAGGAGATTAGAACCACATAGGGCTTCTAATTATGAAGAATTAGTCTAGCTCTAATTAGTCAACTAAGACCAACTATAACTATAACTAGAACAACTAGAGGAGGCTCCAAAACTTGTGTGCAGAAAAGGGCATATATCTCAAGTATATATTGGTTAGGAGGAGAGGAGGGGCGCCACAAGGGGGAGGGCAAGTCCCCTCCCTTCACCGGCCAGGGAGGAGGAGGACTCCCCTTCCAATTCAGCCTCCCTGTCCCCTTTCCATGGGGAGAAGGGAGCCCGCCTCTATTGGGCCCAAGTGGCCCAAGTGGTCTTCCACCACTTGGCCTTTTAAGCCCCGTTGATATTTAAATCAATATAAAAGACTTATAATTATTATTATATCCTTTTATATATAATTTAATATGACCAAAAACATTTTCCACCTATATATAATTATGGGGAATACCCGGTATTGCCCGATAAACTCGGAAACCCTTCCGGTAACCCGGAAACGCTTCCGGATCCTTTCGGAACTATTCCGAATATTAATAAAACAATGCCACAAATATATTCTCATCACTCCCGTCCTACTAACACTCAGAAGATCGTGATTGCCTTGAATTTGTGACCCCGTAGGTTTGGTAACTCATAGACATGAATGATACAGTGCGTTCAATGACCGACAACACAACCTGGACGTCCATATCGATCCCTATGAGCACATGAATGATATTCGAGTGAACCTTTGGTTATCATGTGATGTTCCCCTTTCTTTGCGATACTTTACAAAACCCCGGATGCATCGGTATCCTCCAGAGTCATCACCTACTCAGTATACTGAAATCCTCGTTACCATTTGCAACGGCGGTGTTGCAAATGGCGGAGAACATTGGCAACGATGGTGTTTTTTCCGCATCATTTCATTGCACGATTTCGGCAACATTACCTATGTTGCAAACGTTCTTTGCAACATCGTCGATGTTGCAAAAATGTTAAGACAAAAACAGTTCTACAACACGATCTCTTTTGCAGATCCTTCCGCAACATCATTGATACGTCTCAAACGTATCTATAATTTTTGATTGTTCCATGCTATTATATTATCTGTTTTGGATGTTTAATGGGCTTTATTATGCACTTTTATATTATTTTTGGGACTAACCTACTAACCGGAGGCCCAGTGCAAATTGCTGTTTTTTTTTTTGCCTATTTCAGTGTTTCGCAGAAAAGGAATATCAAACGGAGTCCAAACGGAATGAATTCTTCGCGAGGATCGTTTTTGGAACAAACGCAATCCAGGAGACTTGGAGTGGACGTCAAGGAAGCAACGAGGCGGCCACGAGGTAGGGAGGCGCGCCCAGGGGGTAGGCGCGCCCCCCACCCTCGTGGGCCCCTCGTGGCTCCACCGACCTACTTCCTTCGCCTATATATACTCTTATACCCTAAAAACATCCAGGAGCACCACGAAACATTTTTTCCATCGCCGCAACCTTCTGTACCCGTGAGATCCCATCTTGGGGCCGTTTCCGGCGCTCCGCCGGAGGGGGAATCGATCACGGAGGGCTTCTACATCAACACCATAGCCTCTTTGATGATGTGTGAGTAGTTTACCACAGACCTTCGGGTCCATAGTTATTAGCTAGATGGCTTCTTCTCTCTCTTTGGATCTCAATACAAAGTTCTCCTCGATTCTCTTGGAGATCTATTCGATGTAATACTTTTTGCGGTGTGTTTGTCGAGATGCGATGAATTGTGGGTTTATGATCAAGATTATCTATGAACAATGTTTGATTCTTCTCTGAATTCTTATATGTATGATTTGATATCTTTGCAAGTCTCTTCGAATTATCAGTTTGGTTTGGCCTAGTAGATTGATCTTTCTTGCAATGGGAGAAGTGCTTAGCTTTGGGTTCAATCTTGTGGTGTCCTTTCCCAGTGACAGCAGGGGCAGCAAGGCACGTATTGTATTGTTGCCATCGAGGATAAAAAGATGGGGTTTATATCATATTGCTTGAGTTTATCCCTCTACATCATGTCATCTTGCCTAATGCGTTACTCTGTTCTTACGAACTTAATACTCTAGATGCATGCTGGATAGCGGTCGATGTGTGAAGTAATAATAGTAGATGCAGAATCTTTTCGGTCTACTTGTCACGGACGTGATGCCTATATACATGATCATGCCTGGATATTTTCATAACTATGCACTTTTCTATCAATTGCTCGACAGTAATTCGTTCACCCACCGTAGAATTTGCTATCTTGAAAGAAGCCACTAGTGAAACCTATGACCTCCAGGTCTATCTTCCATCATATAAGTTTCCGATTTATTTTATTTTGCAATATTTACTTTCCAATCTATACAACAAAAATACCAAAAATATTTATCTTATTATCTCTATCAGATCTCACTTTTGCAAGTGGCCGTGAAGGGATTGACAACCCTTTTATCGCGTTGGTTGCAAGGTTCTTATTTGTTTGTGCAAGTACGAGGGATTTGCGTGTAGTCTCCTACTAGATTGATACCTTGATTCTCAAAAACCGAGAAAAATACTTACGCTACTTTGCTGCATCACCATTTCCTCTTCAAGGAAAAACCAACGCATGCTTCAAGAGGTAGCAATCATCTATGTTGCAAAAGATGAACAAGGTGATAGACGATTTTTTTTCCTGCAACACAACATTGCAAATAAAATTTCTGTAACAATGGCCTCTGTTGCAAAAATAGCGCTTAAGGAAATACGCTTTAGGGTGTTTTGCAACGAAGCTCATGTTGCAGAGTGAATATCGCAACAACCAGCTTGTTACAATTCGCGACACACATGTTTTGAGGATATCTGACTCTTTTTTTACGTCAATCAGATGGCTTTGGAGACGGTGGATGTTTTTGTTTTATCCATCGGCTGACGCGTGGCATCGCCCTTTTCATGATGATTTCTTTGTACGACTTTCCATAGGATTTCTCGTATCCACTCAAACTTTTTTTAAAGAATATTTTGTTTTTTCTATGATTCAGTCGAACAAATCAAAACCCTGTAAGATTGACATGAGCGTGACATTTCAACTCAATGTCTTTTTATTCTCGTGTTTTTAGAATCTTGCGAATCAAAGAGGCCCTAAAAACGGCAATCTTTAGGGTCTTTAGAATTAAAGAGGCCTTAAAAACGGTAATCTTTTTAGAATCAAAGAGGCCCTAAAATGGGTAATCTTCCCATAGGATTAAAGAGGCCTTAGAACCTTGCACACCATGAAATCGTGTGCCGTGGAATGCCCGGACCACCATGTCTATTGCCATAGCATCGTCGGCCTGACGAGGAAATCTCGTTTCGTCGGTTCAAGCCCCACCTGCAAGCGAGAGTGAGCAAGAATCTAGCCCGAGATATTACCCAGAAAAGCTGACCGGATAAAAGGCGTAAAAAAACTCGTCCCGCACCTTATAAAGCTCACAATCCGTCACTGGTTAGCTAGCTCACCCCGCCCCGCCGTCCCCAGCTCGTCGCTCCATAGCGCCGAGCGAGCAATGGCCCCCGAGCGGCCGCGGCACAAGCTATGCCTCTTCCTCCTCGCCGCCTTGGCGTGCTCGCTGCACGCAGGCGCCGCCGCGGCGAACACGTCAACGTCCACCCTGGCCATCCGGCACAAGCCGCCGTCGAAGCCAAGGCACGGCAGCACGAGGCAGCACCGACCGGGTCCGCGAGGGAGCCACGCCGGCAGCGGGATGGCGTCGTGCAACATGTTCCATGGCAGCTGGGTGTACGACGACGCGCTGCCGATGTACGACGCGGCGGGCTGCCCCTTCGTGGAGCCGGAGTTCGACTGCCAGAAGTACGGCCGCCCTGACAAGCTCTACCTCAAGTACCGGTGGCGCCCCGCCTCCTGCGAGCTCCCGAGGTATGTTTGAACGCGAGTCCGGGACCGATTCATCTCGTCAGAAACGAAGGCCGCTAACGAAGTGGCGCATTGCTCATGCCTGGGCCTGGCCATGGCCGCCACACCAGGTTCGACGGGCGGGACTTGCTGAGCAGATGGAAGGGGAAGAAGGTACTGTTCGTGGGGGACTCCATCAGCCTGAACCAATGGGAGTCGCTGGTGTGCATGCTGCACGCGGCCGCGCCGGCCTCCAGGACCAGCTACAGCAGGGGCAACCCCGTCTCCACCGTCACGTTCCAGGTCCGTGCCGTCCCGTGTATGTTCCAGCTAAGATTCGGTGTCAGTCATTAGCCATCCTCCCTTCCATTGCATCAGCACCAGTACAGAAGAAAGTACTGTAGTGCACAACATTCTGGCTAGGCTCTCCTAGTAGTAGTGATAACTTGTGAAAGCATGAATTGGCCAAACTGTTTTGTTGACACCGGTAGTTCCTTGACGACGAGTGGTTGATAGATTATGCTGCACGCACTTTGGAAAAGGGACGTGCTTTGTGCTGGCCTTTTGGCGTCCCGGCCGCTGGCTTTGGGGCACCACCGGTGGAACAGCGTGTTTGTCTCCTCCCCCGCGCCGCGCGAAGGGATACAAGTAGAAGTAGCTCCTCCATCCGTCCAGCGTAGTGCCAAACCCACGACCCGCTTCCTTCCCTTGCCTGCACAGACAAATGCACTCGCACACCACATGACTGCGCGGGGTCGGTGATGGTAGAAGTCGTATCGTGGGGCGGGGGTGGGGCGTGGGAACTAGACGCCATGGGCGACAGCGCAGAGGGGCACCATGTGTCCACCATCTCTCCTGCCACTTCTTTCTTTGGTGTTTTGCTGATTGGTGGTATCATCCCGTGATCCACTGAACCAAACCAGGGTCAAACTCTTTGCTCCTCGAGATGGAAGGCAATCTTCTTTTTTTATAGACTCCAGATTCCGTTTGGGAGAGACTTGGCACATGAGAATTTCTTGGCTCCACCAGATCGGTACTTTGTGGGTGTTAAATCTGACTTGTAGGCACACGTGATGGATCGATGGTCAAGAAACTACAGCATATTAGTACTCATGTAGGTTGTTTGCTGGTTGAAAGTAAAACGAAATATACACTAGGACTACCCAACGTACTAGACCTTAGGTCACCGCGTCCTGCCAAGCGCATCAGGCAGGGACAGTCTCGCGGGATTTACCGGTGAACATTTTGCTCCACTCCTACGTCCAAGGGTGGAGCGTGCGGCTGTGCAGGTGTGTGGCCCTCGGAAACAATCTGCAAGTCGGCACCCAACTCAAAACCGGTTGGAATGGAAAGAAGGAGCCCAATAAAACGTGGGTGGGATAGGAAACCCTCCTTGTGATGACGCAGATCTTGACTTTTTCTACACCTCCGCCATTATCATCATTGGCAATGTTTTCTACACCTCCACCATTATAATCATTGGCAATTGAGAGCGGACACATTTCTGGGACTCCCATGGGGTGCGACCTAGGGAGACTGCGCCTTTGATTTACGATGTGTCCACTAGAAAGAAGTGGAAAGTGGCCGAGGCCATGAAAGAGGTGCACGGCTCTCCAAAATCAAGCCACCCGACAATTGGACTATTGAGCACATTCGCCAAATCGTCTCCCTTTGGGTCCAATTGGGGTGAGGTTTATCTCATTATGGGTACGGAGAATGACATCACATGAAAGCATACGGCTTGCGGGCAATACTCTGCGGCTTCCGCTTATAAGGTGCGATTTCTTGTCCTTGTTACTTCGCGCACAGAGTTGAGGGTGTGGAAAGCTCCCCCCCCCCCCCCCTTCCTGAAGGTCAACTTGGTTGGGTATCTAAAATAGAGTTTCGACTGCTGATAGATTGCAAAAAACAAGGGTGCCCAAAAATGTGCCACCTGTCCCCTTTGCAAGAGGGAGCCTGAATTCATTGATCATCTCTTCTTCAAGTGATGTTTCACCATTAGGATTTAGGGTATGACTAAGGAGTGGCTCCATCTCCACTCCATTCACCCTTCATCTTGGAGCACCATTCCTTCCATCCAAGCTTGGTGGACCGGCATGTAAGACTCTTATCGACCTAACAGAAAGGTCATGGCTTCCCTAACTATGATCTCTTCTTGGGTCATTTCTCATTTGGAACGAGCGTAACTCACAGGTCTTCTGACACAAGTCCACGCCACCACCAATCCTACTCTCCATCTTCAAGGAAGAGGTTGCTCTTTGGTCTATTGCAGGTGTCTAACATTTGGGTAAATTAAAGTCAGGAGGGTGAGACTGTGTGTCACCATGTCGTTTGTAACACCCTCTAAATTTCTTCTTAATCAATGCACGGGGCAAATCTTTTGCCTTTGTTTCAAAAAAGAAAGATAAAAGCAATTGTCAATTACAAGTTTGAGGATGAGTGCCACAAGCCCGCAGCCCAAGGGACCTCGAATCTGCCCTAGACACAACTAAGGGCTCACTCACCTAAGACTAATATTAATGTTTCCCGCCTTCTTCCACTCGAATGTTCTCTACAACTGCTCCCATGAGAGAGCTATTCCTGAAGACCCGACAATTTATTTCGATCTAGATACAACAAAAAGTGCAAAGGATCACCGAGTCAAGACATTTCCGCAGTTTTGGAGGGATAGTCGGTTGGAGGGCCGACCACCACAAGAGGATCACACTAGAGGTACTCGGAGCACGATTTGGCAGTCTGATCTGTCATAGCACATCACCCCAAACCTCGCGCACGTACACACAACAAACCACTGTTTAACAACATTGGAATATCTCGTCTTTCGTCATAGTTACAATGGGTTTTAGTTCTTGCAAAGTGTTGCATGGGTCGGCAACGTTTGAAGCAGAGATTCATTGGCCATGTGGTCCTCGAAAGATCACATAAGTAGATCAACAACCACAAGCAGGCGGGTGCGAACATGAATTGTTTCACATGAGGGCTAACACCCGTAGAAGGAAGAACTACATTCATACGATCAGCACAATGATGGATGATCACCGGCATGATTTAATGGAGATAGTGGTGAGGGTGTCCGCGAGCTGCAGACTTCGACTAGGACGCCATGCAATTCACTGACCAAACCTCATGGGAATTCACGACCACATCATTGAGCCTGAGATGTTTTGTGCGATATCTTATATGTCTTCTGAGATGGCCTCGTGGTCTAATGGCTTTGCGTGAATGTCCTTCAAAGTGTGTTTGAATAGTGAAAGTATAGAAGATTCTATTTTCTATTTTCAATGTGTTTTATGGTTCGTGAATATTGTGGGTTGTAAAGCACAAAGTAAAAAACAAAGAACATCAATTCATTTAAAAGAAAAGTTTGAATAATTAAAATATGAAAGATTCTAGAACGAAGGAGAAATGTTTGTGTCTTGAGGTTTGTGCATTATGCTTAAGCTTTATTGTGAAATCTTCTAAATTATGAGGTAGAATTCCAGGGAGTGAAAGATAATATCCAATACTTCTGTTGTTTTTTATACTACCTTGACTTTTCCCGCAAAAATATATCCAACATAAGTACTGTTATCATCTATGTATCGCCGGTCGCCGGATTAGCTCATCCAATGAACAACATTCAAAGTAATCACACACTATATTCGGGTATAGATACTACTTGCAGCAGCTTCATAAAATATATATACTACCACATTCGATGGAAAAAGATGGTCCAGTGCATTAAAACACCTATATGTTTGGTGCCGATTCTTGCCACTAGACGGCACTTGGCACTGCAGGTGATGAGGGCAGCTCAATCACTCGTTTCCTGGGCAATAATCTTACACCAGCTTGGCTAGCCTTTCCGGTCCTAGCCTCACTCCCTTGTGCGCGACTAGTGCCAACCCATAATTTCCGGCAAAAAAAATGAATGACGCGGGGCCGGGTACGGGGAATAACGAGCGACCGCTGCCATATACAGCACACGCCCGATCGGCAATCGCGGTGCTTTGCAGTTCACTATCTTGTAAAGTCACGGGCAATTTGGAAAAGGAATCACTCAAGTAGGAGTCCTAAAACAATGGTCCACGAGCTCGCGTCTGGTCTTATCCGGCAAACGCAGGCACCGCTACGGCGTCGATGACATCGCACCTGTCGTTTCATCGTTATTCAGCGCGACAGTGAGACGCACAGGTAGATGCATCGGTGTACCTGCCGGTTTTATGGCCGCGTCCGCCGTATCGGCGCCGACAGGTTTAGAAACTTGTGCAGGTTGATGGCCCGATGTGACCGTGCATGGAGGAGTAATTACGTGCGTGGTACGTCGAGGTGCACGGCGCGATCCACCAATGTCTGGTGCCGGACGCGCTGGCGGCTGACGTGCGCTTGCCGTCTCGTGCAGGACTACGGGCTGTCGGTGGCGTACTACCGGAGCACCTACCTGGTGGACATCGTCGAGGAGTCCATCGGCCGGGTGCTGAAGCTCGACTCCATCTCCGGCGACGCGTGGCTCGGCACCGACATGCTCGTCTTCAACACTTGGCACTGGTGGACCCACACCGGCAAGGACCAACCGTAAGACGCACTACACTTTCTTGCGCAAGCACATACTAGTACATAAGATCATTCTTGTGTTTATTGACGGCATTTGTATTTCCTCTTCCGTGAAACCAGATGGGACTATGTGCAAGATGGGGCTCACGTCATGAAAGACATGGACCGGCTCACGGCCTTCTCCAAGGGGATGTCCACGTGGGCCAGATGGGTGGACTCTAACGTGGACACCTCCAAGACCAAGGTCTATTTCCAGGGCATCTCTCCGACACACTTCAAGTAAGCCCACACCCCTCGAGCCCAACTCCCGCATAGAGTAGTAGTACCACGTTTAAAAACACTGACCTGTTCAAATTTACGTACTACACAGTGGAGCG
Organism: Aegilops tauschii subsp. strangulata; assembly: GCF_002575655.3. NCBI lineage: Eukaryota > Viridiplantae > Streptophyta > Magnoliopsida > Poales > Poaceae > Aegilops > Aegilops tauschii. The sequence continues at coordinate 335,300,276 of NC_053037.3, forward strand.
CAGTGGGGGGAGAGCTCCAGCAGCTGCGCACACCAGACGAAGCCGATCGCGGGGCCGACGTACCCGGGCGGGCCGCTTCCGGCGCAGGGCGCGGTGCGGAACGCGCTCGGCGGCATGTCCAAGCCGGTGTTCCTGCTGGACATCACGCTGCTGTCGCAGCTGAGGAGGGACGCGCACCCGTCGGCGTACAGCGGCGGCCACCCCAGCAACGACTGCAGCCACTGGTGCCTTGCCGGCCTGCCCGACACCTGGAACCAGATCCTCTACGCGTCGCTCCTTGCATAGGGGGCCAACAAAGGGTGGAACATGCGTGACCGCAATTTTTGTCATGCTGCTCTTCTTTCATAGTACGTTAATTCTTTTATTTACGGGTGAGTGTTTAAATTGGTGATTCAAGTGGTGTTCAATACCAGGGTGGAACAATCAAACCGAAAAATATGTTTCGGCTGTCCCCTCACAATTCAAGTTGACAGTCTTTTCTTTTAAAACATCAAAACAATAAAACTTTATTTCTTAAATAATCGCAAGGTCATTTACAAGGGCATGAGAAATAAATCGGGAACGTAGAGTCCCCAAAACTAGAAGATCTATCGCTAAACGAAATCCTCGCAGGATCATTTGCAACTTCATTTGCTTTCCGCAGGCAATGGCATATGAAACATTTGCAAAGTCCAGTGCTAGCTCTTTGCATTCAAGACCAGTGGCTATGTCCGAGCCCATGCAATCATCAACTTTTTGCGCCGACTCCGCGGCAAACGTGCAATATGTTTTTATAATGACTTTGTTGCACCCAGTTCTTCCTGTTAGGTATAAACCGTTTCGTATCGCGGTAATCTCTATCGAGTCAACACAACTTGAGTGTGAAAGGAACCAAGATGATGCAGGAATGAAGTTTCCCCTTTCATCGCGGGCAACAGCACTTGTCGCTCCTGAGAGTGTCTCATATTAAAAAGTTGCGTCAACGTTAATTTTGATAACATCACCACATGGCTTCTTCCACATCTGATCTTCCTTTCTTCTCGGCAACTTAAGCTCTTATAAAATTCGCCACGAGGACTTTGATCGACACAGCACTCGTTTCAGGGGTTTGGGTCACCTCCCCTTTCATATGTTGACGCCGCTGCCACCAGATAAACCATGATGCAACCAAAACCAATTCAACAGTTTGCAAGCCCTCGTAAGCTGAACCGATCCTGTCACATCCCTATAATCATTTTGTGCCAATAATAATTTTAGTGTGAATAGTTGCATTAGTGAGCATCATGTAATATTTGTCAAGACCCGATCCTAAGTCACACCGATCTACTGTAATACACCATATCACTTTGCGGCCTCAGGCACGGTATCCCACGGGTGCCACCATACCTGGCTCGGGACTGTTTGCGCCTTTTGGCTCACGTATGATTGTGTTGCTAGCATCCATATGACAGAGAATCCAGGCCGACATGACTAGTCGTAAACCCAAGGTGGCACAAACTTACAGGGACAGGCATACGTAACCCAGCAATGAACGTGTCGGTCATGAACATATGAACCCAAGTCATAGCAAGCTACAAGGACTTAAAGGAACAACGCGTGATATTTCCCCGAAGGGACAGAAACAGGAACAAAGAAGGATACATGCCGGCCAACCTAAGTGTTCCGGAGCAGTAGCGGACTACCATGGCTCAGTCGAAGCACTAGGAGACATTTCCCCATAAGAAAGGCTACCAAGAATAAACAATTAGGTGTCGGATCCCACACATATCCAGCATTTCAATAACATACACACAATATGCTCGATATGTGTAAATACAACATGGCATCACAACAAAACTCTACGACTCAAAGTATTTATTTAATAGGGTCCGAGGACCCATATATTACAAACATGGGTCTCATGACCCAGCATTCAAGTCATACAAGCAACAAGCACAGACGGAAGCATAAATATGTCTGAGTACAAACATCTGAAAAGAGAGAAGGCTAGAAAGCATGTCTATCTACAAGACCCTCCAAAGGAACCAGACCTCTGTCTGGGATTCCAACCTAATTGTCGAAGGCCACGCGAAACTACTAGTGAGAAAGAAGTCTCTCTGCAAAACATAAATTAAGCAAACGTGAGTACAAATGTACCCACCAAGACTTATATCAGAACTAGCTACATATGCATTTGTATCAACAAAGGGGTGGTGGAGTTTAACTGCAGCAAGCCAGCTTTGACTCAGTGGCTATCCTGTATTATGAATGTTGGTAACTCTTTGAGGTGGTGCACATGAGTCCACATATTCACCATATCAATACACCACTATGGATCCGTTCCCGTCTCCCTTCGAGAATGCCATCCATAGCACTCACGCTTATCTTGCGTGTTTTAGAGTATCACTTCGAGTTATCTATGAACAATGTAAGCGTTCCAAGTAGTCCATATCCGCGGACGCGGCTATTCGAATAGATCATATATAACCCTGCAGGGGAGTACTTCTTCACACATGTTTCCGCCACTTAGCGTCTGCACACGGTATGTGCTTGGCAGGCTTTAAGCGAAAGCCGATGTGGGTGTAGACCACAACCTGACTAACCACACAAGTCTCTAGTCTAGGTTTATCGCCTATTTGAGTTCCATCCATAAGGAAGTCCGGCCGAGGTTTGATACGTCTCCAACGTATCTATAATTTTTGATTGCTCCATGCTATATTATATTCTGTTTTGGACATTATTGGGCTTTATTATACACTTTTATATTATTTTTGGGACTAACCTATTAACCGGAGGCCCAGCCCAGAATTGCTGTTTTTTGCCTATTTCAGAGTTTGGCAGAAAAAGAATATCAAATAGAGTCCAAACGGAATGAAACCTTCGGGAACGTGATTTTCAGAACGAACGTGATCCAGAGGACTTGGACCCTACGTCAAGACATCAACCAGGAGGGCACGAGGTAGGGGGCGCGCCTACCCCCCCAGGCGCGCCCTCCACCCTCGTGGGCCCCCTGTTGCTCCACCGACGTACTCCTTCCTCCTATATATACCTACGTACCCCCAAACTACCAGAGACGGAGCCAAAAACCTAATTCCACCGCCGCAACCTTCTGTACCCGAGAGATCCCATCTTGGGGCCTTTTCCGGAGCTCCGCCGGAGGGGGCATCGATCATGGAGGGCTTCTACATCAACACCATAGCCTCTCTGATGATGTGTGAGTAGTTTACTTCAGACCTTCGGGTCCATAGTTATTAGCTAGATGGCTTCTTATCTCTTTTTGGATCTCAATACAATGTTCTCCCCCTCTCTCGTGGAGATCTATTCGATGTAATCTTCTTTTGCGGTGTGTTTGTTGAGACCGATGAATTGTGGGTTTATGATCAAGTTTATCTATGAACAATATTTGAATCTTCTCTGACTTCTTTTATGTATGATTGGTTATCTTTGCAAGTCTCTTCGAATTATCAGTTTGGTTTGGCCTACTAGATTGATCTTTCTTGCAATAGGAGAAGTGCTTAGCTTTGGGTTCAATCTTGCGGTGTCCTTTACCAGTGACAGTAGGGGCAGCAAGGCACGTATTGTATTGTTGCCATCGAGGATAACAAGATGGGGTTTATATCATATTGCATGAGTTTATCCCTCTACATCATGTCATCTTGCTTAAAGCATTACTCTGTTTTTATGAACTTAATACTCTAGATGCATGCTGGATAGCGGTCGATGTGTGGAGTATTAGTAGTAGATGCAGACAGGAGTCGGTCTACTTGTCTCGAACGTGATGCCTATATACATGATCATACCTAGATATTCTCATAACTATGCTTAATTCCGTCAATTGCTCAACAGTAATTTGTTCAACCACCGTAATACTTATGCTCTTGAGAGAAGCCACTAGTGAAACCTATGGCCCCCGGGTCTATTTTCCATCATATTAATCTTCCAACACTTAGTTATTTTTATTGCTTTCTATTTTACTTTGCATCTTTATCATAAAAATACCAAAAACATTATCTTATCATATCTATCAGATCTCACTCTCGTAAGTGACCGTGTAGGGATTGACAACCCCTTATCGCGTTGGTTGCGAGGATTTATTTGTTTGTGTAGGTGCGAGGGACTCTGCGTGGCCTCCTACTGGATTGATACCTTGGTTCTCAAAAACTGAGGGAAATACTTACGCTGCTTTACTGCATCACCCTTTCCTTTTCAAGGGAAAACCAACGCAGTGCTCAAGAGGTAGCAAGAAGGATTTCTGGTGCCGTTGCCGGGGAGGCTTACGCAAGGTCAAGTCAAGATTTGGACTCCCGACAATGAGCCATTTCTGGCGCCGTTGCCGGGGAGTCTACGCAAAAGTCAACATACCAAGTACCCATCACAAACCCTTATCTCCCGCATTACATTATTTGCCATTTGCCTCTCGTTTTTCTCTCCCCCACCCTTGCCGTTTTATTCGCCCTCTCTTTTCCGTTCGCCTCTTTTCGCTTGCTTCTTGTTTACTCGTGTGTTGGATTGCTTGCTTGTCACGATGGCTCAAGATAATACCAAATTATGTGACTTTACCAATACCAACAACAATGATTTCCTTAGCACTCGATTGCTCCTCTTACCGATACTGAATCTTGTGAAATTAATACCGCTTTGTTGAATCTTGTCATGAAAGATCAATTCGCCGGCCTTCCTAGTGAAGATGCCGCTACCCATCTAAATAGCTTCGTTGATTTGTGTGATATGCAAAAGAAGAAAGATGTAGACAATGATATTGTTAAATTGAAGCTATTTCCTTTTTCGCTTAGAGATCGTGCTAAAGCTTGGTTTTCGTCTTTGCCTAAAAATAGTATTGATTCTTGGAATAAGTGCAAAGATGTTTTTATCTCTAAGTATTTTCCTCCCGCTAAGATCATCTCTCTTAGAAACGATATTATGATTTTAAGCAACTTGATCATGAACATGTTGCACAAGCTTGGGAGAGGATGAAATTAATGATACGTAATTGCCCTACGCATGGTTTGAATTTGTGGATGATTATACAAAAAATTTATGCCGGATTGAATTTTGCTTCTAGAAATCTTTTAGATTCGGCCGCGGGAGGCACTTTTATGGAAATCACTTTAGGAGAAGCTACTAAACTCCTAGATAATATTATGGTTAATTATTCTCAATGGCACACTGAAAGATCTACTAATAAAAAGGTGCATGCAATAGAAGAAATTAATGTTTTGAGTGGAAAGATGGATGAACTTATGAAATTATTTGCTACTAAGATTGTTTCTTCTGATCCTAATGATATGCCTTTGTCTACTTTGATTGAGAATAATAATGAATTTATGGATGTGGATTTTGTTCGTAGGAATAATTTTGGTAACAACGCGTATAGAGGAAACTTTAATCCTAGGCCTTATCCTAGTAATTCCTCTAATAATTATGGTAATTCCTACAACAATTCTTATGGAAATTTTAATAAGATTCCCTTTGAATTTGAGACTAGTGTTAAGGAATTTATGAATTCGCAAAAGAATTTCAATGCTTTGCTTGAAGAAAAATTGCTTAAAGTTGATGAATTGGCTAGGAACGTTGATAGAATTTCTCTTGATGTTGATTCTTTAAAACTTAGATCTATTCCTCCTAAGCATGATATCAATGAGTCTCTCAAAGCCATGAGAATTTCCATTGATGAGTGCAAAGAAAGAACCGCTAGGATGCGTGCTAAGAAAGAGTGCTTTATGAAAGCATGTTCTTCAAATTTCTATGAAAATAAAGATGAAGATCTAAAAGTTATTGATGTGTCCCCTATTAAATCTTTGTTTTGCAATATGAATCTTGATAATGATGGGACTGAATATGATCCACCTTTACCTAGAAGGCGTTCCAGAAATTCGGAGTTTTTAGATCTTGATGCTAAAATTGATAAAAGTGGGATTGAAGAGGTCAAAACTCTAGATATTAATGAACCCACTATTTTGGATATCAAGGAATTTAATTATGATAATTGTTCTTTAATAGATTGTATTTCCTTGTTGCAATCCGTGCTAAATTCTCCTCATGCTTATAGTCAAAATAAAGCTTTTACTAAACATATCGTTGATGCTTTGATGCAATCTTATGAAGAAAAACTTGAGTTGGAAGTTTTATCCCTAGAGAACTCTATTATGAGTGGGAACCTACTATTAAAATTAAAATTAAAGATCATGAATGCTATGCTTTGTGTGATTTGGGTGCTAGTGTTTCCACGTTTCCAAAAACTTTATGCGATTTATTAGGTTTCCGTGAATTTGATGATTGCTCTCTAAACTTACACCTTGCGGATTCCACTATTAAGAAACCTATGGGAAGAATTAATGATGTTCTTAATGTTGCAAATAGGAATTATGTGCCCGTAGATTTTATTGTTCTTGATATAGATTGCAATCCTTCATGTCCTATTATTCTTGGTAGACCTTTCCTCAGAACAATTGGTGCAATTATTGATATGAAGGAAGGGAATATTAGATTCCAATTTCCGTTAAGAAAAGGCATGGAACACTTCCCTAGAAAGAAAATAAAATTACCTTATGAATCTATTATGAGAGCCACCTATGGATTGCCTATCAAAGATGGCAATACCTAGATCTATCCTTGCTTTTATGCCTAGCTAGGGGCGTTAAACGATAGCGCTTGTTGGGAGGCAACCCAATTTTATTTTTAGTTTTTTGCTTTTTGCTTCTGTTTAGGAATAAATATTTGATCTAGCCTCTGGTTAGATGTCTTTTTATGTTTTAATTAGTGTTTGTGCCAAGTTTAACCTATAGGATCTTCTTGGATGATAGTTATTTGATCTTGCTGAAAATTCCAGAAACTTTCTGTTCATGAAAATAATTGTTAAAAATCACCAGAAAGTGATAAAATATTGATTTCAATTGATGCTGATCAATAAACAAATTGTCTAGGTCTTCCTATTTTTTCTGAATTTTTGGAGTTCCAGAAGTTTGCGTTAGTTACAGATTACTACAGACTGTTCTGTTTTTGACAGATTCTGTTTTTCGTGTGTTGTTTGCTTATTTTGATGAATCTATGGCTAGTAAAATAGTTTATAAACCATAGAGAAGTTGGAATACAGTAGGTTTAACACCAATTTAAATAAATAATGATTTCATTATAGCACCTTGAAGTGGTCTTTTGTTTTCTTTCGCTAACGGAGCTCACGAGATTTTCTGCTGAGTTTTGTGTTGTGAAGTTTTCAAGTTTTGGGTGAACGATTTGATGGATTATGGAACAAGGAGTGGCAAGAGCCTAAGCTTGGGGATGCCCATGGCACCCCCAATATAATCTAAGGACACCAAAAAGCCAAAGCTTGGGGATGCACCGGAAGGCATCCCCTCTTTCGTCTACTTCCATCGGTAACTTTACTTGGAGCTATATTTTTATTCACCACATGATATGTGTTTTGCTTGGAGCGTCTTGTATTATTTGAGTCTTTTCTTTTTACCACAATCATATTTTCTGTACACACCTTTTGAGAGAGACACATATGATTTGGAAATTATTAGAATACTCTATGTGCTTCACTTATATCTTTTGAGGTATATAGTTTTTGCTCTAGTACTTCACTTATATTTTTTAGAGCACGGTGGTGGTTTTGTTTTATAGAAACTATTATTCTCTCATTCTTCACTTAGATTATTTTGAGAGTCTTAAACAGCATGGTAATTTTCTTAAATAATCCTAATATGCTAGGTATTCAAGAATAGTAAAAACTTTCTTATGAGTGTGTTGAATACTAAGAGAAGTTTGATGCTTGATGATTGTTTTGAGATATGGAGGTAGTAATATTAGAGTCATGCTAGTTGGGTAGTTGTGAATTTGAGAAATACTTGTGTTAAAGTTTGTGATTCCCGTAGCATATGCACGTATGGTGAACCGTTATGTGATGAAGTCGGAGCATGATTTATTTATTGATTGTCTTCCTTATGAGTGGCGGTCGGAGACGAGCGATGGTCTTTTCCTACCAATCTATCCCCCTAGGAGCATGCGCGTAATACTTTGCTTTGATAACTTGTAGATTTTTGCAATAAGTATATGAGTTCTATATGACTAATGTTGAGTCCATGGATTATACGCACTTTTCCTCCTTCCACCATTGCTAGCCTCTCTAATACCGCGCACTTTTTGCCGGTATCATACACCCACCATATACCTTCCTCAAAACAGCCACCATACCTACCTATCATGGCATTTCCATAGCCATTCCGAGATATATTTGTTGGAAATATGCCCTAGAGGCAATAATAAATTGGTTATTATTATATTTCCTTGTTCATGATAATCATTTATTATCCATGCTAGAATTGTATTGATAGGAAACTCAGATACATGTGTGGATAAATAGATGGTTACGGTTTCCTGACCATGGACATTGGATGTCGTTGATAACGGGATCACATCATTAGGAGAATGATGTGATGGACAAGACCCAATCCTAAGCCTAGCACAAGATCGTGTAGTTCGTTTGCTAAGAGCTTTTCTAATGTCAAGTATCATTTCCTTAGACCACGAGACCGTGCAACTCCCGGATACCGTAGGAATGCTTTGGGTGTACCAAACGTCACAACGTAAATGGGTGGCTATAAAGGTGCACTACAGGTATCTCCGAAAGTGTCTGTTGGGTTGGCACGAATCGAGACTGGGATTTGTCACTCCGTGTAAACGGAGAGGTATCTCTGGGCCCACTCGGTAGGACATCATCATAATGTGCACAATGTGACCAAGGAGTTGATCACGGGATGATGTGTTACAGAACGAGTAAAGAGACTTGCCGGTAACGAGATTGAACAAGGTATCGGGATACCGACGATCGAATCTCGGGCAAGTACTATACCGGTTGACAAAGGGAATTGTATACGGGATTGATTGAATCCTCGACATCGTGGTTCATCCGATGAGATCATCGAGGAGCATGTGGGATCCAACATGGGTATCCAGATCCCGCTGTTGGTTATTGACCGGAGAGTCGTCTCGGTCATGTCTGCGTGTCTCCCGAACCCGTAGGGTCTACACACTTAAGGTTCGGTGACGCTAGGGTTGTAGAGATATTAGTATGCGGTAACCCGAAAGTTGTTCGGAGTCCCGGATGAGATCGCGGATGTCACGAGGAGTTCCGGAATGGTCTGGAGGTAAAGATTTATATATGGGAAGTCTTATTTTGGTCGCCGGAAAAGTTTTGCGCAGTATCGGTATTGTACCGGGAGTGCCGAAAGGGGTCCGGGGGTCCACCAGCCCCGGGGGGCCACATGGGCTGTAGGGGTGTGCGCCTTGCCCTATATGGGCCAAGGGCACCAGCCCCAAGAGGCCCATGCGGCAAGAGATAAGGGAAAGGGAGAGTCCTAAAGGGGGAAGGCACCTCCGAGGTGCCTTGGGGAGGATGGACTCCTCCCTGGCCGCACCCTTCCTTAGAGGAAGGGCCAAGGCTGCGCCCCCCTCTCCCTTGGCCCTATATATAGTGGGGGGGGGGGGGAGGGAGGGCAGCAACACCTAAGCCCTGGCGCCTCCCTCTCCCTCCCGTGACACATCTCCCTCCTCCCGCAGCGCTTGGCGAAGCCCTGTTGGAATCCCGCTACTTCCACCACCACGCCGTCGTGCTGCTGGATCTCCATCAACCTCTCCTCCCCCCTTGATGGATCAAGAAGGAGGAGACATCGCTGCTCCGTACGTGTGTTAACGCGGAGGTGCCGTCCGTTCGGCCCTAGGATCATCGGTGATTTGGATCACGACGAGTACGACTCCATCAACCCCGTTCTCTTGAATGCTTCCACTCGCGATCTACAAGGGTATGTAGATGCACTCCTTCCCTCTCGTTGCTAGTAAACTCCATAGATTGATCTTGGTGATGCGTAGAAAATTTTGAATTTCTGTTACGTTCCCCAACAATATTGCCATGCAACTTACCATCGTTTCGTTTACTATGACACGCTCCATCATTGTCATATTGCTTCGCATGATCATGTAGTTGACATTGTATTTGTGGCAAGGCCACCGTTCATAATTCTTTCATACATGTCTCTCTTGATTCATTGCATATTCCGGTACACCGCCGGAGACATTCATATAGAGTCATATTTTGTTCTAAGTATTGAGTTGTAATTGTTGAGTTGTAAGTAAACAAAAGTGTGTGATCATCATTTTTAGAACATTGTCCCAAGTAAGGAAAGGATGATGGAGACTATGATTCCCCCACAAGTCGGGATGAGACTCCGGATGAAATTAAAAAAAAGAGGCCATAAAAAAGAAGAAAAGGCCCAAATAAAAAAATGATGAGAGAAAAAGAGAGAAGGGACAATGTTACTATCCTTTTACCACACTTGTGCTTCAAAGTAGCACCATGATCTTCATGATAAAGAGTCTCCTATGATATCACTTTCATATACTAGTGGGAATTTTTCATTATAGAACTTGGCTTGTATATTCCAATGATGGGCTTCCTCAAAATGCCCTAGGTCTTCGTTAGCAAGCGAGTTGGATGTGAGACTATCTTCTCCCTTTTTTGTCTTCTCCACAACCACCATTCTATTCCACATATAGTGTTATGTCCATGGCTCACGCTCATGTATTGCGTGAAGATTGAAAAAGTTTGAGAACGTCAAAAGTATGAAACAATTTCTTGGCTTGTCATCGGGGTTGTGCATGATTTAAATATTTTGTGTGGTGAAGATAGAGCATAACCAGACTATATGATTTTGTAGGGATAACTTTCTTTGGCCATGTTAGTTTGAGAAGACATAATTGCTTAGTTAGTATGCTTGAAGTATTATTATTTTTATGTCAATATTAAACTTTTGTCTTGAATCTTTCGGATCTGAATATTCATACCACAATTAAGAAGAATTACATTGAAATTATGCCAAGTAGCATTCCACATCAAAAATTCTGTTTTTATCATTTACCTACTCGAGGACGAGCAGGAATTAAGCTTGGGGATGCTCGATATGTCTCCAATGTATCTATAATTTTTTGATTGCTCCATGCTATATTATATTCTGTTTTGGACATTATTGGGCTTTATTATACACTTATATATTATCTTTGGGACTAACCTATTAACTGGAGGCCCAGCCCAGAATTGCTGTTTTTTGCCTATTTCAGAGTTTGGCAGAAAAAGAATATCAAACGAAGTCCAAACAGAATGAAACCTTCGGGAACGTGATTTTCGGAACGAACGTGATCCAGAGGACTTGGACCCTACATCAAGACATCAACCAGGAGGGCACGAGGTAGGGGGCGTGCCTACCCCCCCCCCCCCCCCCCGGCGCGCCCTCCACCCTCGTGGGCCCCCTGTTGCTCCACCGACGTACTCCTTCCTCCTATATATACCTACGTACCCCCAAACTACCAGAGACGGAGCCAAAAACCTAATTCCACCGCCGCAACCTTCTGTACCCAAGAGATCCCATCTTGGGGCCTTTTCCGGAGCTCCGCCGGAGGGGGCATCGATCACGGAGGGCTTCTACATCAACACCATAGCCACTCCGATGAGGTGTGAGTAAATTACTTCAGACCTTTGGGTCCATAGTTATTAGCTAGATGGCTTCTTCTCTCTTTTTGGATCTCAATACAATGTTCTCCCTCTCTCTCTCTCTCGTGGAGATCTATTCGATGTAATCTTCTTTTGCGGTGTGTTTGTTGAGACCGATGAATTGTGGGTTTATGATCAAGTTTATTTATGAACAATATTTGAATCTTCTCTGAATTCTTTTATGTATGATTGGTTATCTTTGCAAGTCTCTTCGAATTATCAGTTTGGTTTGGCCTACTAGATTGATCTTCTTGCAATAGGAGAAGTGCATAGCTTTGGGTTCAATCTTGCGGTGTCCTTTCCCAGTATTAGTCGGGGCAGCAAGGCACGTATTATATTGTTGCCATCGAGGATAACAAGATGGGGTTTATATCATATTGCATGAGTTTATCCCTCTACATCATGTCATCTTGCTTAAAGCGTTACTCTGTTCTTATGAACTTAATACTCTAGATGCATGCTGGATAGCGGTCGATGTGTGGAGTAGTAGTAGTAGATGTAGGCAGGAGTCGGTCTACTTATCTCGGAGTGATGCCTATATACATGATCATACCTAGATATTCTCATAACTATGCTCAATTCTGTGAATTGCTCAACAGTAATTTGTTCACCCACCATAATACTTATGCTCTTGAGAGAAGCCACTAGTGAAACCTATGGCCCTCGGGTCTATTTTCCATCATATTAATCTTCCAACACTTAGTTATTTTTATCGATTTCTATTTTACTTTGCATCTTTATCATAAAAATACCAAAAATATTATCTTATCATATCTATCAGATCTCACTCTCGTAAGTGACCATGTAGGGATTGACAGCCCCTTATCGCGTTGGTTGCGAGGATTTATTTGTTTGTGTAGGTGAGAGGGACTCGTGCATGGCCTCCTACTGGATTGATACCTTGGTTCTCAAAAACTGAGGGAAATACTTATGCTGCTTTACTGCATCACCCTTTCCTCTTCAAGGGAAAACCAACGCAGTGCTCAAGAGGTAGCAAGGTTTTCCACTACGGCCCCAAATGATGTGTGCAGGGTTCCCGAGCCCACCAAACGGTGCCCCGGTACACCATGCCACTTGCCTACCGCATCATAGCCCACCCCTAGGTTTAGCGCTATGCACGGTCTCTAGGATACTACAAACACCATAAACTACTTGCAACTCCTGGATAGAGGAGGGGGGGTTAATAAGTCGAGCGGGGTCATATTTCAGGTCCCAACGTGTGGTAGTAGCTGTTCTTGGATCACAAACACGAAACTCAGCTCCTGAGGACGGCTTCAATGAGACAACCCATGTACTCCTACATGGCCTCTCATCACCACCTTTACCAAATCATGTTCACGCACTTAGCTCTCAACAGCAGGACATGTTTACCACCATTCCGATCCATCCCAGATGAATCAGTTTGACACAACTCTAATCATAGCAGACATAACTGAAGGAAATATGCCCTAGAGGCAATAATAAAGTTATTATTTATTTCCTCATATCATGATAAATGTTTATTATTCATGCTAGAATTGTATTAACCGGAAACATAATACATGTGTGAATACATAGACAAACATAGTGTCACTAGTATGCCTCTACTTGACTAGCTCGTTAATCGAAGATGGTTAAGTTTCCTAGCCATGGACACGAGTTGTCATTTGATTAATGGGATCACATTATTAGGAGAATGATGTGATTGACTTGACCCATTCCGTTAGCTTAGCACTTGATCATTTAGTATGTTGCTATTGCTTTCTTCATGACTTATACATGTTCCTATGACTATGAGATTATGCAACTCCCGTTTACCGGAGGAACACTTTGTGTGCTACCAAACGTCACAACGTAACTGGGTGATGATAAAGGTGCTCTATAGGTGTATCCGAAGGTACTTGTTGAGTTGTCGTATTTCGAGATTAGGATTTGTCACTCCGATTGTCGGAGAGGTATCTCTGGGCCCTCTCGGTAATGCACATCACTATAAGCCTTGCAAGCATTGTGACTAATGAGTTAGTTGCGAGATGATGTATTATGGAACGAGTAAAGAGACTTGCCAGTAACAAGATTGAACTAGGTATTGAGATACCGACGATCGAATCTCGGGCAAGTAACATACCGATGACAAAGGGAACAACGTATGTTGTTATGCGGTTTGACCGATAAAGATCTTCGTAGAATATGTAGGAGCCAATATGAGCATCCAGGTTCCGCTATTGGTTATTGACCGGAGACGTGTCTCGGTCATGTCTACATAGTTCTCGAACCCGTAGGGTCCGCATGCTTAAAGTTAGATGACGATCGGTATTATGAGTTTTGTGTTTTGATGTACCGAAGGTAGTTCGGAGTCCCGGATATGATCACGGACATGACGAGGAGTCTTGAAATGGTCAAGACATAAAGATTGATATATTGGAAGCCTATATTTGGATATCGGAAGTGTTTCGGATGAAATCGGGATTTTACCGGAGTACCGGGGGTTACCGGACCCCCCCCCCCCCCCCGGGGAAGTAATGGGCCTATTGGGCCTTAGTGGAGAAGAGAGAGGGCAGCCAGGAGGTGGCGCGCGGCCCCCCTTGCCCCAGTCCGAATTGGACAAGGGAAGGGGGCGGCGGCCCCCCTCTCCTTCCTTCTCTCCACCTCCTCCTTCCCCCCTTCTCCTACTCCTACTAGGAAAGGAGGAGTCCTACTCCCGGTGGGAGTAGGACTCCCCCCTTGGCGCACCCTCCCTATCCGGCCGCCTCTCCCCCCTTGCTCCTTTATATACGGGGTTAGGGGGCACCTCTAGACACAACAATTGATCTCTTGATCTCTTAGCCGTGTGCGGTGCCCCCTCCATCATATTCCACCTCGATCATATCGTAGCGGTGCTTAGGCGAAGCCCTGCGTTGGTAGCATCATCATCACCGTCACCACGCCGTCGTGCTGACGGAACTCTCCCTCAAAGCTCGGCTGGATCGGAGTTTGAGGGACGTCATCGAGCTGAACGTGTGCTGAACTCGTAGGTGCCGTACGTTCGGTACTCGGATCGGTCGGATCATGAAGACGTACGACTACATCAACCGCGTTGTGCTAACGCTTCCGCTTTCGGTCTACGAGGGTACGTGGACACACTCTCCCCTCTCGTTGCTATGTATCACCATGATCCTGTGTGTGCGTAGGAATTTTTTTTGAAATTACTACGTTCCCCAACAGTGGCATCCTGTGTGTGCGTAGAGATGTTCACCATTGAAAACTACTCCATCTCACGTGATGATCGGACATGGTTTAGTTGATATGGATCACGTGATCATTTAGATGACTCGAGGGATGTCTATCTAAGTGGGAGTTCTTAAGTAATATGATTAATTGAACTTAATTTATCATGAACTTAGTCCTGATAGTTTTTGCGTATCTAATGTTGTAGATCAATGGCCCGTGCTACCGTTACCTTGAATTTTAATGTGTTCCTAGAGAAAGTTAAGTTGAAAGATGAAGGTAGCAACTACACGGACTGGGTCCGTAACTTGAGGATTATCCTCATTGCTGCACAGAAGAATTATGTCCTTGATGCACCACTAGGTGAAAGGCCTGCTCCAGGAGCAGATACTGATGTTATGAACGTCTGGCAAGCTTGATCTGATGACTACTTGATAGTTCAGTGTGCCATGCTTTACTTCTTAGAATCAGGACTTCAAAGACGTTTTGAACGTCATGGACCATATGAGATGTTCCAGGAGTTGAAGTTAATATTTCAAGCAAATGCCCAAGTTGAGAGATATGAAGTCTCCAACAAGTTCTATAGCTGCAAGATGGAGGAGAACAGTTCTGTCAGTGAACACATACTCAGAATGTCTGGGTATCATAACCACTTGACTCAGCTGGGAGTTAATCTTCCAGATGATAGTGTTATTGACAGAGTTCTCCAATCACTGCCACCAAGCTACAAAGGCTTCGTGATGAACTATATATGCAGGGGATGGATAAGACAATTCCCGAGCTCTTCGCTATGCTCAAAGCTGCGGAGGTAGAAATCAACAAGGAGCATCAAGTGTTGATGGTTACCAAGACCACTAGTTTCAAGAAAAAGGGCAAAGGAAAGAAGGGGAACTTCAAGAATAATAGCAAGCAAGTTGCCACTCCCGGGAAGAAGCCCAAGTCTGGACCTAAGCCTGAAACTGAGTGCTTCTATTGCAAAGGGACTGGTCACTAGAAGCGGAACTGCCCCAAGTATTTGGCGTATAAGAAGGATGGAAAAGTGAACAAAGGTATATTTGATATACATGTTATTGATGTGTACCTTACTAATGCTCGTAGTAGTGCCTGTGTATTTGATACCGGTTCGGTTGCTCATATTTGTAACTCGGAACAAGGGCTACAGATTAAACGAAGATGGCTAAGCACGAGGTCGCGATGCGCATCGGGCATGGTTCCAAGGTCGATGTGATCACCGTCGGCACGCTACCTCTACACCTACCTTCAGGATTAGTTTTAGACCCGAATAATTGTTACTTCGTGCCAGCGTTGAGCATGAACATTATATCTGGATCTTGTTTAATGTGAGACAGTTATTCATTTAAATCAGAGAATAATGGTTGTTCTATTTATACGAGTAATATCTTTTATGGTCATGCACCCTTGAAGAGTGGTCTATTTTTGTTGATTCTCGATCGTGGTGATACACATATTCATAATATTGATGCCAAAAGATGCAAAGTTGATAATAACAGTGCAACATATTTGTGGCACTGCCGTTTAGGTCATATTTGTGTAAAGCGCATGAAGAAACTCCATGCGGATGGACTTTTGGAATCACTTGATGCTTGCGAACCATGCTGTTGGAAATATGCCCTAGAGGAAATAATAAAATGGTTATTATTGTATTTCCTTGTTCATGATAATTGTGTGTTGTTCATGCTATAATTGTATTAACTAGAAACCGTAATACATGTGTGAATACATAGACCACAACATGTCCCTAGTAAGCCTCTAGTTGACTAGCTCGTTGATCAATAGATGGTTATGGTTTCCTGACCATGGACATTGGATGTCATTGATAACGGGATCACATCATTAGGAGAATGATGTGATGGACAAGACCCAATCCTAAGCATAGCACAAGATCGTGTAGTTCGTTTGCTAGAGCTTTTCCAAATGTCAAGTATCATTTCCTTAGACCATGAGATTGTGCAACTCCCGGATACCATAGGAGTGCTTTGGGTGTGCCAAACGTCACAACGTAACTGGGTGGCTATAAAGGTGCACTACGGGTATCTCCGAAAGTGTCTGTTGGGTTGGCACGAATTGAGACTGGGATTTGTCACTCCGTATGACGGAGAGGTATCTCTGGGCCCACTCGGTAATGCATCATCATAATGAGCTCAATGTGACCAAGTGTTTGGTCACGGGATCATGCATTACGGTACGAGTAAAGTGACTTGCCGGTAACGAGATTGAACAAGGTATTGGGATACCGACGATCGAATCTCGGGCAAGTAACGTACCGATTGACAAAGGGAATTGTATATGGGATTGATTGAATCCTCGACAACGTGGTTCATCCGATGAGATCATCATGGAGCATGTGGAGCCAACATGGGTATCCAGATCCCGATGTTGGTTATTGACCGGAGAAATGGCTCGGTCATGTCTACATGTCTCCCGAACCCGTAGGGTCTACACACTTAAGGTTCGGTGACGCTAGAGTTGTAGAGATATTAGTATGCGGTTAACCGAAAGTTGTTCGGAGTCCCGGATGAGATCCCGGACGTCACGAGGAGTTTCGGAATGGTCCGGAGGTAAAGATTTATATATGGGAAGTCCTATTTTGGCCACCGGAAAATGTTCGGGATTTTTCGGTATTGTACCGGGAAGGTTCTAGAAGGTTCCGAAGTGGGACCCACCTTCATGGGGGGACCCACATGAACGTGTGTAGTGGGGGCAAGGCCTCACACCCCTGGTCAAGGCATACCAAGATCCCACCTTAGAAGGAATAAGATCATATCCCGAAGGGATAAGATCAAGATCCCTAAAAAAGGGGGATAACAATCGGTGGGGAAGGGAAATGATGGGATTTCTTTCCCGCACCTTTGCCAACGCCCCAATGGACTTGGAGGGCAAGAAACCAGCCCCCTCCACCCCTATATATAGTGGGGAGGCGCATGGGAGCAGCACCCCAAGCCCCTGGCGCCTCCCTCTCCCTCCCGTGACACCTCTCCCTCTCGCTGAGCTTGGCGAAGCCCTGCCGAGATCCCCGCTGCTTCCACCACCACGCTGTCGTGCTGCTGGATCTCCATCAACCTCTCCCTCCCCTTGCTAGATCAAGAAGGAGGAGACGTCTTCCCAACCGTACGTGTGTTGAACGCGGAGGTGCCGTCCGTTCGGCGCTCGGTCATCGGTGATTTGGATCACGACGAGTACGACTCCATCAACCCCGTTCACTTGAACGCTTCCGCTCGCGATCTACAAGGGTATGTAGATGCACTTTTTTCCCTCTCATTGCTAGAAGACTCCATAGATTGTTCTTGGTGATGCGTAGAAAAATTTGAATTATTGCTACATTCCCCAACAGTGGCATCATGAGCCAGGTCTATGCGTAGATTCTATGCACGAGTAGAACACAAAGTAGTTGTGGGCGATGATTTGTTCAATTTGCTTGCCGTTACTAGTCTTATCTTGATTCGGCGGCATTGTGGGATGAAGAGGCCCGGACCGACCTTACACGTACTCTTACGTGAGACAGGTTCCACCGACTCACATGCACTTGATGCATAAGGTGGCTAGCGGGTGTCTGTCTCTCCCACTTTAGTTGGATCAGATTCGATGAAAAGGGTCCTTATGAAGGGAAATAGCAATTGGCATATCATCGTTGTGGCTTTTGCGTAGGTAAGAAACGTTCTTGCTAGAAACCCATAGCAGCCACGTAAAACATGCAACAACAATTAGAAGACGTCTAACTTGTTTTTGCAGGGTATGCTATGTGATGTGATATGGCCAAAAGGATGTGATGAATTATATATGTGATGTATGAGATTGATCATGTTCTTGTGATAGGAATCACGACTTGCATGTCGATGAGTATGACAACCGGCAGGAGCCATAGGAGTTGTCTTAATTTATTGTATGACCTGCGTGTCAATGAAACGGCATGTAATTACTTTACTTTATTGCTAACCGTTAGCCATAGTACTAGAAGTAATAGTTGGCGAGACAACTTCATGAAGACACGATGATGGAGATCATGATGATGGAGATCATGGTGTCATGCCGGTGACGAAGGTGATCATGCCGCGCCTCGAAGATGGAGATCAAAGGCGCAAGATGATATTGGCCATATCATGTCACTTTATGATTTGCATGTGATGTTTGTCATGTTTACATCTTATTTGCTTAGAATGACGGTAGCATAAATAAGATGATCCCTCACTAAAATTTCAAGAGACATGTTCCCCCTAACTGTGCACCGTTGCGAAGGTTCGTTTTTTCGAAGCACCACGTAATGATCGGGTGTGATAGATTCTAACGTTCGAATACAACGGGTGTAAGCCAGATTTACACATGCGAAACACTTAGGTTGACTTGACGAGCCTAGCATGTACAGACATGGCCTCGGAACACAAGAGGCCGAAAGGTCGAACATGAGTCGTATAGTAGATACGATCAACATGGAGATGTTCACCGATGATGACTAGTCCGTCTCACGTGATGATCGGACACGGCCTAGTTGACTCGGATCATGTATCACTTAGATGACTAGAGGGATGTCTATCTGAGTGGGAGTTCATTAAATAATTTGATTAGATGAACTTAATTATCATGAACATAGTCAGAAGGTCTTTGCAAATTATGTCGTAGCTTACGCTTTAGTTCTACTGTTTAAGATATGTTCCTAGAGAAAATTTAGTTGAAAGTTGATAGTAGCAATTATGCGGACTGGGTCCGTAAACTGAGGATTGTCCTCATTGCTGCACAGAAGGCTTATGTCCTTAATGCACCGCTCGGCGTGCTGAACCTCGAGCGTCGTTTGTGGATGTTGCGAACATCTGACATACACGTTTTGATGACTACGTGATAGTTTAGTGCGTAATGTTAAAACGGTATAGAATTGAGGCACCGAAGACGTTTTTGAAACGTCGCAGAACATGTGAGATGTTCCAAAGACTGAAATTGGGATTTCAGACTAGTGCCCACGTCAAGAGGTATGAGACCTCTGACAAGTTTCTTAAGCCTGCAAACTAAGGGAGAAAAGCTCAACCGTTGAGCATGTGCTCAGATTGTCTGAGTACTACAATCGCTTGAATCGAGTGGGAGTTAATCTTCCAGATGAGATAGTGATGGTTCTCCAAAGCCACTGCCACCAAGCTACTAGAGCTTCGTGATGAACTATAACAAATCAGGGATAGATATGATGATCCTTGAGCTATTCGCGATGTTTGACACCACGAAAGTAGAAATCAAGTAGGAGCATCAATTGTTGATGGTTAGTAAAACCACTAGTTTCAAGAAGGGCAAGGGAAAGAAGGGATACTTCATGAAACGGCAAATCAGTTGCTGCTCTAGTGAAGAAACCCAAGGTTGAACCCAAACCCGAGACTAAATGCTTCTGTAATGAGGGGAACGGTCACTGAAGCAGAACTACCCTAGATACTTGGTAGATGAGAAGGTAGGCAAGGTCGACAGAAGTATATTGGATATACATTATATTAATGTGTACTTTACTAGTACTCCTAGTAGCACCAGGGTATTAGATACCGGTTCGGTTGCTAAGTGTTGGTAACTCGAAATAAAAGGCTACGGAATAAACGGAGACTAGCTAAAGGTGAGATGACGATATGTGTTGGAAGTGTTTCCAAGGTTGATGTGATCAAGCATCGCATGCTCCCTCTACCATCGAGATTGGTGTTAAACCTAAATAATTGTTATTTGGTGTTTGCGTTGAGCATAGACATGATTGGATTATGTTTATCGCAATACGGTTATTCATTTAAGGAGAATAATGGTTACTCTGTCTATTTGAATAATACCTTCAATGGTCTTGCACCTAAAATGAATGGTTCATTGAATCTCGATCGTAGTGATACACATGTTCATGCCAAAAGATATAAAATAGTAATGATAGTACCACATACTTGTGGCACTGCCATTTGAGTCATATTGGTATAAAACGCATGAAGAAGCTCCATGTTGATGGATCTTTGGATTGACTCATTTTTGAAAATATTGAGACATGCGAACCATGTCTATTGGTAGATATGCATGAAGAAACTCCATACAGATGGATCGTTTGGACTCACTTGATTTAGAATCACTTGAGACATGCAAATCATAACACATGGGCAAGATGACTGAAAGTCCTCGTTTTCAGTAAGATGGAACAAGAAAGCAACTTGTTGGAAGTAATACATTTTGATGTGTGCAGTCTAATGAGTGCTGAGGCATGCAGTGGATATTGTTATGTTCTTGCTTCACAGATGATTTGAGTAGATGCTGAGTATATTTACTTGATGAAACACAAGTCTGAATTATTGAAAGGTTCAAGTAATTTCAGAGTGAAGTTGAAGATCGTCGTGACAAGAGGATAAAATGTCTGTGATATGATCATAGAGATGATTATTTGAGTTACAAGTTTGGCACACAATTAAGAAATTGTGGAAATTGTTTCATGACTAATACCGCCTGGAACACCATAGTGTGATGGTGTGTCCGAACATCATAACTGCACCCTATTGGATATGGTGCATACCATGATGTCTCTTATCGAATTACCGCTATCATTTATGGGCTAGGCATTAGAGACAACCGCATTCACTTTAAATAGGGCACCACGCAATTCCGTTGAGACGACACCGTATGAACTATGGTTTAGAGAAACCTAAGCTGTCGTTTCTTAAAAGTTTGGGGCTGCGGCACTTATGTGGAAAAGTTTCAGGCTAATAAGCTCGAACCCAAAGCGAATAAATGCATCTTCTTAGAATACCCAAAACAGTTGGGTATACCTCCTATTTCAGATCTGGAAGCAAAAGTGATTGTTTCTAGAAACGGGTCCTTTCTCGAGGAAAAGTTTCTCTCGAAAGAATTGAGTGGGAGGATGGTGGAGACTTGATGAGGTCATTGAACCGTCACTTCAACTAATGTGTAGCAGGGCACAGGAAGTTGTTCCTGTGGCACCTACACCAATTGAAGTGGAAGCTTATGATAGTGATCATGAAACTTCAGATCAAGTCACTACCAAACCTCATAGGACGACAAGGATGCGTACTACTTCAGAGTGGTACGTAATCCTGTCTTGGAAGTCATGTTGTTGGACAACGATGAACCTATGAGCTGTGGAGAAGCGATGGTGGGCCCGGATTCCGGCGAATGGCTCGAGGCCATAAAATCCGAGAGAGGATCCATGTATAAAAACGAAGTGTAGACTTTGGAAGAACTACTTGATGGTCGTAAGGCTGTTGGGTGTAGATGGATTTTAAAAGGAAGATAGACAATGATGGTAAGTGTCACCATTAAGAAAGCTCGACTTGTCGTTAAGATGTTTTCCGGCAGTTCAAGGAGTTGACTGCGATGAGACTTTCTCACTCGTAGCGATGCTAAGAGTCTGTTGGAATTATATTTAGCAGTTACTGCATTATTTATGAAATCTTGCAGATAGGATGTCAAAACATTGTTTCCTCGACGATTTTCTTGAGGAAAGGTTGTATGTGATACAACCAGAAGGTTTTGTCAATCCTGAAAGATGCTAACAAGTATGCAAAGCTCCAGCAATCCTTATAAGGATTGGAGTAAGCATCTCGGAGTTGGAATGTACGCTTTGATGAGATGATCAAAGATTTTGGGTTTTTACAAAGTTTATGAGAAACTTGTATTTCCAAAGAAGTGAGTGGGAGCACTATAGAATTTCTGATGAGTATATGTTGTTGACATATTGTTGATCGGAAATGATGTAGAATTTCTGGAAAGCATCCAGGGTTATTTGAAAAGTGTTTTTCAATGGAAAACCTGGATTAAGCTACTTGAACATTGAGCATCAAGATCTATAAGGATAGATCAAAACGCTTAATAGTACTTTCAAATGAATGCATACCGTGACAGGATTTTGAAGGAGTTCAAAATAGATCAACAAAGAAGGAGTTCTTGGCTGTGTTACAAGGTGTGAGTATTGAGTAAGACTCAAGACCTGACCACGGCAGAAGAGAGAGAAAGGACGAAGGTCGTCCCCTATGCTTTAGACGTAGGCTCTACAATATGCTATGCTGTGTAGCGCACCTGAAGTGTGCCTTGCCATGAGTTAGTCAAGGGGTACAATAGTGATCCAGGAATGGATCACATGACAGCGGTCGAACTTATCCTTAGTAACTAGTGGACTAAGGAATTTTCTCGATTATGGAGGTGGTAAAAGAGTTCATCGTAAAGGGTTACGACGATGCAAACTTTGACACTAATCCGGATGACTCTGAGTAGTAAACCGGATTTGTATAGTAGAGCAGTTATTTGGAATAGCTCCAAGTAGCGCGTGGTAGCTACATGTACAAGATGACATAGATATTTGTAAAGCACACACGGATCTTAATGTTGCAGACCCGTTGACTAAAACCTCTCTCGTAAGCATAACATGATCAAACCCTAGAACTCATTGAGTGTTAATCACATGGTGATGTGGACTAGATTATTGACTCTAGTAAACTCTTGGGTATTAGTCACATGGCGATGTGAACTTTGAGTGTTAATCACATGGTGATGTGAACTAGATTATTGACTCTAGTGCAAGTGGGAGACTGTTGGAAATATGCCCTAGAGGCAATAATAAAATGGTTATTATTGTATTTACTTGTTCATGATAATTTTTTGTTGTTCATGCTATAATTGTATTAACTAGAAACCGTAATACATGTGTGAATACATAGACCACAACATGTCCCTAGTAAGCTTCTAGTTGACTAGCTCGTTGATCAATAGATGGTTATGGTTTCCTGACCATGGACATTGGATGTCATTGATAACGGGATCACATCATTAGGAGAATGATGTGATGGACAAGACCCAATCCTAAGCATAGCACAAGATCGTGTAGTTCGTTTGCTAGAGCTTTTCCAAATGTCAAGTATCATTTCCTTAAACCATGAGATTGTGCAACTCCCGGATACCATAGGAGTGCTTTGGGTGTGCCAAACGTCACAACGTAACTGGGTGGCTATAAAGGTGCACTACGGGTATCTCCGAAAGTCTCTGTTGGGTTGGCACGAATCGAGACTGGGATTTGTCACTCCGTATGACGGAAAGGTATCTCTGGGCCCACTCGGTAATGCATCATCATAATGAGCTCAATGTGACCAAGTGTTTGGTCACGGGATCATGCATTACGGTACGAGTAAAGTGACTTGCCGGTAACGAGATTGAACAAGGTATTGGGATACCGACGATCGAATCTCGGGCAAGTAACGTACTGATTGACAAAGGGAATTGTATATGGGATTGATTGAATCCTCGACATCGTGGTTCATCCGATGAGATCATCGTGGAGCATGTGGGAGCCAACATGGGTATCCAGATCCCGCTGTTGGTTATTGACCGGAGAAATGTCTCGGTCATGTCTACATGTCTCCCGAACCCGTAAGGTCTACACACTTAAGGTTCGGTGACGCTAGAGTTGTAGAGATATTAGTATGCGGTTAACCGAAAGTTGTTCGGAGTCCCGGATGAGATCCCGGACGTCACGAGGAGTTCCGGAATGGTCCGGTGGTAAAGATTTATATATGGGAAGTCCTATTTTGGCCACCGGAAAATGTTCGGGATTTTTCGGTATTGTACCGGGAAGGTTCTAGAAGGTTCCGAAGTGGGGCCCACATGCATGGGGGGACCCACATGAACGTGGGTAGTGGGGGCAAGGCCCCACACCCCTGGTCAAGGCGCACCAAGATCCCACCTTAGAAGGAATAAGATCATATCCCGAAGGGATAAGATCAAGATCCCTAAAAAAGGGGGATAACAATCGGTGGGGAAGGGAAATGATGGGATTTCTTTCCCCCACCTTTGCCAACGCCCCAATGGACTTGGAGGGCAAGGAACCAGCCCCCTCCACCCCTATATATAATGGGGAGGCGCATGGGAGCAGCACCCCAAGCCCCTGGCGCCTCCCTCTCCTTCCCGTGACACCTCTCCCTCTCGCTGAGCTTGGCGAAGCCCTGCCTAGATCCCCACTGCTTCCACCACCACGCCGTCGTGCTGCTGGATCTCCATCAACCTCTCCCTCCCCTTGTTGGATCAAGAAGGAGGATACGTCTTCCCAACCGTACGTGTGTTGAACGCAGAGGTGCCGTCCGTTCGGCGCTCGGTCATCGGTGATTTGGATCACGACGAGTACGACTCCATCAACCCCGTTCACTTGAACGCTTCCGCTCGCGATCTACAAGGGTATGTAGATGCACTCTTTTCCCTCTCATTGCTAGAAGACTCCATAGATTGTTCTTGGTGATGCGTAGAAAAATTTGAATTATTGCTACGTTCCCCAACACATGCCTCATGGGCAAGGTGACAAAAACTCCATTCTCCCAAACAATGGAGCGAGCCACTGACTTATTGGAAGTAATACATACCGATGTATGCGGTCCGATGAGTGTTGAGGCTTGTGGCGGGTATCGTTATTTTCTGACCTTCACAAATGATTTGAGCAGATATGGGTGTATCTACTTGATGAAACACTAGTATGAGATATTTGAAAAGTTCAAAGAATTTCAGAGTGAAGTGGAGAATCATTGTAACATGAAAATAAAGTTTCTACGATCTGATCGCAGAGGCAAATATTTGAGTTACGAGTTTGGCCTTCATTTAAAACAATGTGGAATAGTTTCACAACTCACGCCACCTGGAACACCACATCGTAATGGTGTGTCCGAACGTCGTAACCGTACTTTATTAGATATGGTGCAATCTATGATGTCTCTTACCGATTTACCACTATTGTTTTGAGGTTGTGCATTAGAGACAACTGCATTCACTTTAAATAGGGCACCGTCTAAATCCGTTGAGACAACGCCGTATGAACTATGGTTTGGCAAGAAACCTAAGCTGTCGTTTCTTAAAGTTTGGGGTTGTGATGCCTATGTGAAAAAAGCTTTAGCCTGATAAGCTCGAACGCAAATCAGAAAAGTGCGTCTTCTTAGGATACCCAAAAGAAACTGTTGGGTACACCTTCTATCACAGATCCGAAGGCAAGACCTTTGTAGAATGGATCCTTTCTAGAGAAGGAGTTTCTCTCATAAGAAGTGAGTGGGAGGAAAGTAGAACTTGACGAGGTAATTGTACCTTCTCTCGAATTGGAAAGTAGCTCATCACAGAAAACCGTTCCCGTGATGCCTACACTAACTGGAGAGGAAGCTAATGGTAATAATCATGAAACTTCAGATCAAGTTACTACCGAACCTCGTGGGTCAACCGGAGCACATTCCGCACCAGAGTGGTACGGTAATCCTGTTCTAGAAGTCATGTTACTGGACCATGACGAACCTACGAACTATGAGGAAGCGATGATGAGCCAAGATTCCACAAAATGGCTTGAGGCCATGAAATCTGAGATGGGATCCATGTATGAGAACAATGTATGGACTTTGGTTGACTTGCCCGATGATCGGCAAGCCATAGAGAATAAATGGATCTTCAAGAAGAAGACTGACACTGATGGTAATGTTACTGTCTACAAAGCTCGACTTGTCGCAAAAGGTTTTCGACAAGTTCAAGGAGTTGACTACGATGAGACCTTCTCACCCGTAGCGATGCTTAAGTCTGTCCGAATCATGTTAGCAATTGCCGCATTTTATGATTATGAAATCTGGCAAATGACATCAAAACTGCATTCCTTAATGGATTTCTTAAAGAAGAGTTGTATATGATGCAACCAGAAGGTTTTTTCGATCCTAAAGGTGCTACAAAGTGTGCAAGCTCCGGCGATCCATTTATGGACTGGCGCAAGCATCTCGGAGTTGGAATATACGCTTTGATGAGGTGATCAAAGCATATGGTTTTATACAGACTTTTGGAGAAGCATGTATTTACAAGAAAGTGAGTGGGATCTCCATCGTATCTATAATTTTTGATTGTTCCATGCCAATATTATTCAACTTTCATATACTTTTGGCAACTTTTTATATTATTTTTGGGACTAAAATATTGATCCAGTTCCCAGTGCCAGTTCCTGTTTGTTGCATGTTTTATGTTTCGCAGAAACCCAATATCAAACGGAGTCCAGACGGGATAAAAACGGACGGAGATTTATTTTGGAATATTTATGATTTTTGGGAAGTAAAATCAACGCGAGACAGTGCCCGAGGGTGCCACGAGGCAGGGGCGCGCCCTAGACCCTCGTGGCCCCCCCTCCGTAAGGCGGTTGACGCTCTTCTTTTGCCGCAAGAAAGCTAATTTTATGAGAAAGATCTGGGCGAAATATTCACCCCAATCGGAGTTATGGATCTCCGGATATAAAAGAAACGGTGCTAGGGTAGAATCGGAGAGCGCAGAAACAGAGAGAAACAGATCCAATCTCGGAGGGGCTCTCGCCCCTCCCACGCCATGGAGACCATGGACCAGAGGGGAAACCATTCTCCCATCTAGGGAGGAGTTCAAGGAAGAAGAAGAAGGAGGGGGGCTCTCTCTCCCTCGCTTCCGGTGGCGCCGGAGTGCCACCGGGGGCCATCATCATCACCGCAATCTTCACCAACAACTTCACCGCCATCATCACCAACTCTTCCCCCCTCTATGCAGCGGTGTAACCTCTCTCTTACCCGCTGTAATCTCTACTTAAACATGGTGCTCAACGCTATATATTATTTCCCAATGATGTATGGCTATCCTATGATGTTTGAGTAGATCTGTTTTGTCCTATGGGTTATTTGATGATCAAGATTGGTTTGAGTTGCATGTTTTATTATTATTGGTGCTGTCCTATGGTGCTCTCCGTGTCGCGCAAGCGTGAGGGATCCCCGCTGTAGGGTGTTGCAATACGTTCATGATTCGCTTATAGTGGGTTGCGTGAGTGACAGAAGCACATACCCGAGTAAGTAAGTTGTTTGCGTATTGGATAAAGAGGACTTGATGCTTTAATGCTATGGTTGGGTTTTACCTTATTGATCTTTAGTAGTTGCGGATGCTTGCTAGAGTTCCAATCATAAGTGCATATGATCCAAGTAGAGAAAGTATGTTAGCTTATGCATCTCCCTCATATAAAATTGCAATAGTGATTACCGGTCTAGTTATCGATTGCCTAGGGACAAATAACTTTCTCGTAACAAAAAGCTCACTAATAAAACTAATTTAGTTGTTTCTTTATCTAAACAGCCCCTAGTTTTTATTTACGTGTTCTTTACTATCTTGCAAACCTATCCAACAACACCTACAAAGTACTTCTAGTTTCATACTTGTTCTAGGTAAAGCGAACGTTAAGCGTGCGTAGAGTTGTATCGGTGGTCGATAGAACTTGATGGAATATTTGTTCTACCTTTAGCTCCTCGTTGGGTTCGACACTCTTACTTATCGAAAGAGGCTACAATTGATCCCCTATACTTGTGGGTTATCAAGACCTTTTTCTGGCGCCGTTGCCGGGGAGCAATAGCGTGGGGTGAATATTCTTGTGTGTGCTTGTTTGCTTTATCACTAAGTAATTTTTATTTGCTGTTCTTAGTTGTTTTCTATCTTTAGTTATGGGTAGGAAACGCAAAATACCAAAATAAAATAGTTGTACCTACTGAACCAATGGTTGAAGAACCACTTAAAATCTATCGTACTCCTGAAGCTTTTTACTTGGATAATCTTCGATCCCTTTGTGCTCGTGCTGAAACCCCAACTAGCTTAGTTGAGGGCAAATCTTTAGATGAGCATGGTTGTTATGTGCGACACCGAATATCTGAAAAAGGGAAAATTCTATTGGGTCAAATTCATCGTTTGCAATGCTATGCTTGGAATTTATGTGAAATATATGATGTTACTTGTTGTTCTGAAAACCCTAAGAAACACCTCCCCTACCAATGTGAGTTTATTGATAATGGAATCCTATCTTCGTATGCTAAGGGTGTTTATAACTACTATGATGTTCAACAAATTGAAGAATTTGTTGCTTTTAAGGGTGCTTACGAAATTGCTTCTTTGATTGAAACGCATGATGCTACTCTTTACAAATCTAATTTTTTTGCCATACATAAATATTGCTATGATAATTATGCTTCTAATACCTATGTTGAACCATATATTGAGGCCTACTCCGCTGTCCAAGAAGAGACTAATATTTTGCAGGAGTCTGTGGAAGAAGAAATTGACGAAACTGTGAGCTCATTGGATGAAAAAGATGATGAGGAGAGCGAAGAACAAAAGGAGGAAGAGCGGATTAGCTACCCGTGCCCACCTTCTAATGAGAGTAACTCTTCAACTCATACATTGTTTAATTTCCCTTCGTGCTTACCGAAGGATGGTTGCTATGATGACTATTATGATCCCGTTGATTCTCTTGAAATATCCCTTTTTGATGATGCTTGCTATGCTTGTGGCCAAGATGCCAATATGAATGATGCTTATGGAGATGAACTTGCTATAGTTCCTTATGTTAAACATGAAGTTGTTGCTATTGCACCCACACATGATAGTCCTATTATCTTTTTGAATTGTCCCGACTACACTATATCGGAGAAGTTTGTGCTTATTAAGGATTATATTGATGGGTTGCCTTTTACCGTTGCACATGATGACTTTGATGAATATAATATGCATGTGCTTGCTGCTCCTACTTGAAATTTTTATGAGAGAGGAACTATACCTCCACCTCTCTATGTTTCCAATATGATAAAATTGCAAGAAACTGTTTATACTATGCATTGGCCTTTACTAGGTGTGCATGAATTGTTGTTTTATGACATGCCGATGCATAGGAAGAGAGTTAGACTTCGTCATTACATGATATATGTTACTTTGTGCTCACTACTAAATGCCAAATCATTGCTAATTAAAATTGGCTTTGATATACCTTGGGATCCGGGTGGATTCACTACTTGAGCACTATATGCCTAGCTTAATGGCTTTAAAGAAAGCGCTGCCAGAGAGACAACCCAGAAGTTTTAGATAGTCATTTATTCCTTTTATGTGCTTTTATAAAGTTTAGAAATAAAAATAATGTGCCAAGGTTTGCCTTTAGGATGTTTACAATGCTTGTTGGTTTGTGCGGTGCAGGACAGAAACTTTGGCTGTAGTGCGCGATTTTACATTTTTTACTGGAACGCCAAATGATTCTGATTCTTTTTGCACTGTATTTCTATACAAATTATATATTTTTCCTAAGTTTGGCAGAATTTTTCAAGTATCAGAAGTATGGTGAATGATCAGATTATTACAGACTGTTCTGTTTTAGACAGATTCTGTTTTTGATGCATAGTTTGCTTGTTTTGATGAAACTATCGATTTATATCAGTGGATTAAGCCATGAAAAAGTTATATTACAGTAGATAAAGTGCAAAAACAAAATATGAATTGGTTTGCAACAGTACTTAGAGTAGTGATTTGCTTTATTATACTAACGGATCTTACCGAGTTTTCTGTTGAAGTTTTGTGTGGATGAAGTGTTCGATGATCGAGAAGGTTTCGATGTGAGAAGAAGGAAGAGAGGCAAGAGCTCAAGATTGGGGATGCCCGAGGCACCCCAAGTAAATATTCAAGGAGACTCAAGTGTCTAAGCTTGGGGATGCCCCGGAAGGCATCCCCTCTTTCTTCAACAAGTATCGGTATGTTTTCGGATTCGTTTCATTCATGTGATATGTGCAATCTTGGAGCGTCTTTTGCATTTAGTTTTCTCTTTTCTTTTATGCACCATGCTAGTATGAGATAGTCCTTGGTTGATTTATAGAATTCTCTTTGCACTTCACTTAGATCTTTTGAGTATGGCTTTATAGAATGCTTCATGTGCTTCACTTATATCATTTGAAGTTTGGATTGCCTATTTCTCTTCACTTAGACAACCGCCATTTGTAGAATGCTCTTTTGCTTCACTTATATTTGTTAGAGCTTGGGCATATCTTTTGTAGAAAGAATTAAACTCTCTTGCTTCACTTATATCTATTTAGAGAGTTGACAGGAATTGGTCATTCACATGGTTAGGCATAAAATCCTACATAAAACTGTAGATCACTGAATATGATATGTTTGATTCCTTGCAATAGTTTTGCGATATAAAGGTGGTGATATTAGAGTCGTGCTAGTTGAGTAATTGTGAAATTGAGAAATACTTGTGTTGAGGTTTGCAAGTCCCGTAGCATGCACGTATGGTGAACCGTTATGTAACGAAGTTGGAGCATGAGGTATTTATTGATCGTCTTCCTTATGAGTGGCGGTCGGGGACGAGCGATGGTCTTTTCCTACCAATCTATCCCCCTAGGAGCATGCGCGTAGTACTTTGTTTCGATGACTAATAGATTTTTGCAATAAGTATGTGAGTTCTTTATGACTAATGTTGAGTCCATGGATTATACGCACTCTCACCCTTCCATCATTGCTAGCCTCTTCGGTATCGTGCATTGCCCTTTCTCACATTGAGAGTTGGTGCAAACTTCGCCGGTGCATCCAAACCCCGTGATACGATACGCTCTATCACACATAAACCTCCTTATATCTTCCTCAAAACAGCCACCATACCTACCTATCATGGCATTTCCATAGCCATTCCGAGATATATTGCCATGCAACTTCCATCATCATCATATACATGACTTGAGCATTTATTGTCATATTGCTTTGCATGATCGTAAGATAGCTAGCATTATGTTTTCATGGCTTGTCCGTTTTTTGATATCTTTGCTACGCTAGATCATTGCACATCCCGATACACCGCCGGAGGCATTCATATAGAGTCATATCTTTGTTCTAGTATCGAGTTGTAATATTGAGTTGTAAGTAAATAAAAGTGTGATGATCATTATTATTAGAGCATTGCCCCAGTGAGGAAAGGATGATGGAGACTATGATCCCCCCCCCCCCCAAGTCGGGATGAGACTCCGGACGAACAAAATAAAAAAAGAGAAAGGCCAAAAAAAAGAGAAGGCCCAAAAAAGAAAAAAGGGAAAAACAAGAAAAATGAGAGAAAAAGAGAGAAGGGGCAATGTTACTATCCTTTTACCATGCTTGTGCTTCAAAGTAGCACCATGTTCTTCATATAGAGTCTCTTGAGTTATCACTTTCATATACTAGTGGGAATTTTCATTATAGAACTTCGCTTGTATATTCCGATGATGGGCTTCCTCAAATGCCCGAGGTCTTCATGAGCAAGCAAGTTGGATGCACACCCACTTAGTTTCCAGTTTGAGCTTTCATACACTTATAGCTCTTAGTGCATCCGTTGCATGGCAATCCCTACTCACTCACATTGATATCTATTGATGGGCATCTCCATAGCCCGTTGATACGCCTAGTTGATGTGAGACTATCTTCTCCTTTTTTGTCTTCTACACAACCTCCACCATCATATTCTATTCCACCTATAGTGCTATGTCCATGGCTCACGCTCATGTATTGCGTGAAAGTTGAAAAGGTTTGAGAACGTCAAAAGTATGAAACAATTGCTTGGCTTGTCATCGGGGTTGTGCATGATGTGAATGCTTTGTGCGGTGAAGATGGAGCATAGCCAGACTATATGATTTTGTAGGGATGAGCTTTCTTTGGCTACGTTATTTCAATAAGACATAATTGCTTGGTTGGTATGCTTGAAGTATTATTGTTTTTTATGTAAAATGATAGACTATTGCTTTGAATCACTCGTTTCTTAATATTCATGCCATGATTAGATACATGATCAAGATTATGCTAGGTAGCATTCCACATCAAAAATTATCTTTTTATCATTTACTTACTCGAGGACGAGTAGGAATTAAGCTTGGGGATGCAGATACGTCTCCGTCGTATCTATAATTTTTTATTATTCCATGCCAATATTATTCAACTTTCATATACTTTTGGCAACTTTTTATATTATTTTTGGGACTAACATATTGATCCAGTTCCCAGTGCCAGTTCCTGTTTGTTGCATGTTTTATGTTTCGCAGAAACCCAATATCAAACGGAGTCCAAACAGGATAAAAATGGACGGAGAATTATTTTAGAATATTTATGATTTTTGGGAAGTAAAATCAACGCGGGACGGTGCCCGAGGGGGCCACGAGGCAGGGGCGCGCCCTGGACCCTCGTGGGCCCCCCGTAAGGCGGTTGACGCTCTTCTTTTGCCGCAAGAAAGCTAATCTTATGAGAAAGATCTGGGCGAAAGATTCACCCCAATCGGAGTTACGGATCTCCGGATATAAAAGACGGTGCCAGGGCAGAATCGGAGAGCGCAGAAACAGAGAGAAACAGATCCAATCTCGGAGAGGCTCTCGCCCCTCCCACGCCATGGAGACCATGGACCAGAGGGGAAACCCTTCTCCCATCTAGGGAGGAGGTCAAGGAAGAAGAAGAAGGAGGAGGGGGGGCTCTCTCTCCCTCGCTTCCGGTGGCGCCGGAGTGCCACCGGGGGCCATCATCATCACCGCAATCTTCACCAACAACTTCACCGCCATCATCACCAACTCTTCCCCCCTCTATGCAGCGGTGTAACCTCTCTCTTACTCGCTGTAATCTCTACTTAAACATGGTTCTCAATGCTATATATTATTTCCCAATGATGTATGGCTATCCTATGATGTTTGAGTAGATCTGTTTTGTCCTATGGGTTATCTGATGATCAAGATTGGTTTGAGTTGCATGTTTTATTATTATTGGTGCTGTCCTATGGTGCTCTCCGTGTCGCGCAAGCGTGAGGGATCCCCGCTGTAGGGTGTTGCAATACGTTCATGATTCGCTTATAGTGGGTTGCGTGAGTGACAGAAGCACAGACCCGAGTAAGTAAGTTGTTTGCGTATTGGATAAAGAGGACTTGATGCTTTAATGCTATGGTTGGGTTTTACCTTAATGATCTTTAGTAGTTGCGGATGCTTGCTAGAGTTCCAATCATAAGTGCATATGATCCAAGTAGAGAAAGTATGTTAGCTTATGCCTCTCCCTCATATAAAATTGCAATAGTGATTACCGGTCTAGTTATCGATTGCCTTGGGACAAATAACTTTCTCGTAACAAAAAGCTCTCTACTAAAACTAATTTAGTTGTGTCTTTATCTAAACAGCCCCTAGTTTTTATTTACGTGCTCTTTACTATCTTGCAAACCTATCCAACAACACCTACAAAGTACTTCTAGTTTCATACTTGTTCTAGGTAAAGCGAACGTTAAGCGTGCGTAGAGTTGTATCGGTGGTCGATAGAACTTGAGGGAATATTTGTTCTACCTTTAGCTCCTCGTTGGGTTCGACACTCTTACTTATCGAAAGAGGCTACAATTGATCCCCTATACTTGTGGGTTATGACCTATGCTTCAGCCACTGCTCTATCATGTATGCAATGCTGTGTACCAGACCTGATGTGTGTCTTGCTATTAGCCTAGTAGGGAGGTACCAAAGTAATCCAGGAGATCACTGGACATCGGTCAAGAACATCCTGAAATACCTGAAAAGGACTAAGGATATGTTTCTCATTTATGGAGGTGACAAAGAGCTAGTCGTAAATGGTTACGTCGATGCAAGCTTTGACACTGATCCGGACGATTCTAAATCGCAAACCGGATACGTGTTTACATTGAACGGTGGAGCTGTCAGTTGGTGCAGTTCTAAACAAAGCGTCGTGACGGGATCTACGTGTGAAGCGGAGTACATAGCTGCTTCAGAAGCAGCAAATGAAGGAGTCTGGATGAAGGAGTTCATATCCGATCTAGGTGTCATACCTAGTGCATCGGGTCCAATGAAAATCTTTTGTGACAATACTGGTGCAATTGCCTTGGCAAAGGAATCCAGATTTCACAAGAGGACCAAGCACATCAAGAGACGCTTCAATTCCATCCGGGACCAAGTCCAGGTGGGAGACATAGAGATTTGCAAGATACATACGGATCTGAATGTTGCAGACCCGTTGACTAAGCCTCTTCCACGAGTAAAACATGATCAGCACCAAAACACCATGGGTGTTAGAATCATTACTGTGTAATCTAGATTATTGACTCTAGTGCAAGTGGGAGACTGAAGGAAATATGCCCTAGAGGCAATAATAAAGTTATTATTTACTTCCTCATATCATGATAAATGTTTATTATTCATGCTAGAATTGTATTAACCGGAAACGTAATACATGTGTGAATACATAGACAAACATAGTGTCACTAGTATGCCTCTACTTGACTAGTATGCCTCTACATGTGCGAGGATTTATTTGTTTGTGTAGGTGCGAGGGACTCGTGCGTGGCCTCCTACTGGATTGATACCTTGGTTCTCAAAAACTGAGGGAAATACTTACGCTGCTTTACTGCATCACCCTTTCCTCTTCAAGGGAAAACCAACGCAGTGCTCAAGAGGTAGCAAGGTTTTCCACTACGGCCCCAAACGATGTGTGCAGGGTTCCCGAGCCCACCAAACGGGTGCCCCGGTACACCACACCACTTGCCTACCACATCATAGCCCACCCCTAGGTTTAGCGCTACGCACGGTCTCTAGGATACTACAAACACCATAAACTACTTGCAACTCCTGGATAGAGGACAGGGGGTTAATAAGTCGAGCGGGGTCATATTTCAGGGCCCAACATGTGGTAGTAGCTGTTCTTGGATCACAAACACGAAACTCGGTTCCTGAGGACGGCTTCAATGAGACAACCCATGTACTCCTACATGGCCTCTCGTCACCACCTTTACCAAATCATGTTCACGCACTTAGCTCTCAACAGCAGGACATGTTTACCACCATTTCGATCCATCCCAGATGAATCAGACTTGACACAACTCTAATCATAGCAGGCATAACTGAAGGAAATATGCCCTAGAAGTTATTATTTATTTCCTCATATCATGATAAATGTTTATTATTCATGCTAGAATTGTATTAACCGGAAACATAATACATGTGTGAATACATAGACAAACATAGTGTCACTAGTATGCCTCTACTTGACTAGCTCGTTAATCGAAGATGGTTAAGTTTCCTACCCATGGACATGAGTTGTCATTTGATTAATGGGATCACATTATTAGGAGAATGATGTGATTGACTTGACCCATTCCGTTAGCTTACGACTAGATCGTTTAGTATGTTGCTATTGCTTTCTTCATGACTTATACATGTTCCTATGACAATTAGATTATGCAACTCCCGTTTACCGGAGGAACACTTTGTGTGCTACCAAACGTCACAACGTAACTGGGTGATCATAAAGGTGCTCTAGAGGTGTCTCCGAAGGTACTTGTTGAGTTGGCGTATTTTGAGATTAGGATTTGTCACTCCGATTGTCGGAGAGGTATCTCTGGGCCCTCTCGGTAATGCACATCACTATAAGCCTTGCAAGCATTATGACTAATGAGTTAGCTGCGAGATGATGTATTATAGAACGAGTAAAGAGACTTGCCGGTAACGAGATTGAACTAGGTATTGAGATACCGGCGATCGAATATCGGGCAAGTAACATACCGATGACAAAGGGAACAACATATGTTGTTATGCGGTTTGACCGATAAAGATCTTCGTAGAATATGTAGGAGTCAATATGAGCATCCAGGTTCCACTATTGGTTATTGACCGGAAACGTGTCTCGGTCATGTCTACATAGTTCTCGAACCCGTAGGGTCCGCACGCTTAAAGTTAGATGACGATCGGTATTATGAGTTTTGTGTTTTGATGTACCTAAGGTAGTTCGGAGTCCCGGATATGATCACAGACATGACGAGGAGTCTAGAAATGGTCGAGACATAAAGATTGATATATTGGAAGCCTATATTTGGATATCGGAAGTGTTCCGGGTGAAATCGGGATTTTACCGGAGTACCGGGGGTTACCGGAACCCCCCCCCCGGGGAAGTAATGGGCCTATTGGGTCTTAGTGGAGAAGAGAGAGGGCAGCCAGGAGGTGGTGCGCGGCCCCCCTTTCCCCAGTCCGAATTGGACAAGGGAAGGGGGTGGCGGCCCCCCTCTCCTTCCTTCTCTCCACCTCCTCCTTCCCCCTTCTCCTACTCCTACTAGGAAAGGAGGAGTCCTACTCCCGGTGGGAGTAGGACTACCCCCTTGGCGCGCCCTCCCTGGCCGGCCGCCTCCCCCCCTTGCTCCTTTATATACGGGGGCAGGGGGCACCTCTAGACACAACAATTGATCTCTTGATCTCTTAGTCGTGTGCGGTGCCCCCTCCACCATATTCCACCTCGATCATATCGTAGCGGTGCTTAGGCGAAGCCCTGCGTCGGTAGCATCATCATCACTATCATCACGCCGTCGTGCTGACGGAACTCTCCCTCAAAGCTCGGCTGGATCGGAGGTCAAGGGACGTCATCGAGCTAAACGTGTGTTGAACTGGGAGGTGCCGTACGTTCGGTACTCGGATCGGTCGGACCGTGAAGACGTACGACTACATCAACCGCGTTGTGCTAACTCTTCCGCTTTCGGTCTACGAGGGTACGTGGACACACTCTCCCCTCTCGTTGCTATGCATCACCATGATCCTGTGTGTGAGTAGGATTTTTTTTGAAATTACTACGTTCCCCAACAATAACAAGCAAGCATGAATGAGTAGGCACATCATGGCTCAAACAACTTCTACTTATGCTAGTGGGTTTCAACTATTTACTGTGGCAAAGACAGGTCATGCAGAGGAATGGGTTCAACTACCTTGAACATGTAACAGTTGAATCGTTGTTGTCCTAATGCAGTAAAAAAGAGCAGGAGCGAGAGGGTGGGATTGTATCGCAGTGATCAAGGGGGTTTTGCTTGCCTGGTACTTCTGAAGATAGTAATAGTACTTCATCGGTGTCATCGATCTCATCGTCGGAACAACGTCTACTGAGAGGGGACAAGCACCGGCAAACAAGAGGGAACACAATCAATGCAATGCAACAATATGATGCATGAGTGTGACATGGCAATATGCTGTGATTTGAGCTAATGCAACTAGAAACAATTTAAATGAAGTTGGTTTGAACACAAGATTCAAATTCAAACTCCACATAAGGCATTTCAGATGCCATTAATTCAAATTGTCTTATACAGGCAACTTTAAGTTGTTCAAACATGCATGAAAATGCCATAAACATATTCTTTGGATTTTTCTGATAATTTTTCATATATAAATTATTTCATTTGAAGTTACGGTTGAATTTCTATGAATTTTTGAAGTTTTGGATATTTTGTGAAATAAATAAATCATTTCTGATTTATCACTTATCCAGAAAACATTTATGACGTCAGCACTGTGTCATCCCTACGTCAGCAGGTCAATTGAGCCGTCCAGGTCAAACCTGAACTGTGGGGCCCACGTGTCAGTGTCACCACTAATCATAGTCTCCATGCTATTATATTATCTGTTTTGGATGTTTTATATGCATTAATATGCTATTCCCTTTATATTATTTTTGGGACTAACCTATTAACCTAGTGCCTAGTGCCAGTTCTTGTTTTTCCCTGTTTTTGAGTTTCGCAAAAAAGGAATACCAAACGGAGTCCAAACGGAATAAAACCTTCGCGATGATTTTTCTTGGACCAGAAGACAACCAGGAGACTTGGAGATGAAGTTGGAGGAGCCACGAGGCGGCCACAAGGACGGAGGGCACACCCCCACCCTTGTGGGCCCCTCGTGCACCTCCTGACCTAATTCTGTCGCCTATATATTCCCATATATCCCAAACCAACAGAGGCATCCACGAAAACACTTTTCCACCGCCGCAACCTTTTGTACCCGTGAGATCCCATCTAGGGACCTTTTCCGGCGTCCTGCCGGAGGGGGATTAGATCACGGAGGGCTTCTAAATCAACTTTATTGCCCTTCCGATCAAGCGTGAGTAGTTTACCACACACATACGGGTCCATAGCTAGTAGCTAGATGGATTCTTCTCTCTCTTTGATTCTCAATACCATGTTCTCCTCGATGTTCTTGGAGATCTATTCGATGTAGTACTTTTTTGCGGTGTGTTTGCCGAGATCCAATGAATTGTGGATTTATGATCATCTTATCTATGAATATTATTTGAATCTTCTCTGAATTCTTTTATGCATGATTTGATATCTTTGTAATTCTCTTCGAACTATCGGTTTGGTTTGGCCAACTAGATTGGTTTTTCTTGCAATGGGAGAAGTGCTTAGCTTTGGGTTCAATCTTGCCGTGTCCTTTCCCAGTGACAGTAGGGGCAGCAAGGCACGTATTGTATTGTTGCCATCGAGGATAAAAAGATGGGGTTTTCATCATATTGCTTGAGTTAATTCCTCTACATTATGTCATCTTGCTTAATGCGTTACTCCGTTCTTTATGAACTTAATACTCTAGATGCATGCTGGATAGTGGTCGATGTGTGGAGTAATAGTAGTAGATGCAGAATCGTTTCGGTCTACTTGACACGGACGTGATGCCTATATTCATGATCATTGCCTTAGATATCGTCATAACTTTGCGCTTTTCTATCAATTGCTCGGCAGTATTTTGTTCACCCACCGTATTATTTGCTATCCTGAGAGAAGCCTCTAGTGAAACCTATGCCCCCCGGGTCTATTTTCCATCATATTAGTTTCCGATCTACTCTTTTTGCAATCTTTTACTTTCTGATCTATAAACCAAAAATATAAAAAATATTTACTTTGCCGTTTATCTATCTCTATCAGATCTCACCTTTGCAAGTAACCGTGAAGGGATTGACAACCCCTTTATCGCGTTGGGTGCAAGTTGTTTGATTGTTTGTGCAGGTATTCCGTGACTTGTGCGTTGGCTCCTACTGGATTGATACCTTGGTTCTCAAACTGAGGGAAATACTTATCTCTACTTTGCTGCATCACCCTTTCCTCTTCAAGGGCAAAACCAACGCAAGCTTAAGAAGTAGCAAGCGGCGTCGACGACCGCGCTCGGTGGCGCTGCGGAAAGAGAGCAGAGGGGGAGAGGGAGTCCTGGGAGAGAGGGGAGAGGTGCAGGGGGTCGAGGGGAGTGTGTGGCGCCCTCGCGTGCCTCCAGCGGCGAGCAGGTAAGCAGGAGGTCGCCCGCGCGCGGCGGGCACATGCCCTCGTGCTGAAGAAGACGCCCCTGTCCCTGGGCTGGGCCAGGAAGAGTATTGGGCCGCTACACTGTAGACCAGGTAAGTGCTCTCTCTCTCTCTCTCTCTCTCTCTCTCTCTCTCTCTTTTCTATTTCATTTCTATTTTTTCTATTTCTGACTTTGTTTGGTCTTTATTAAAAATACCAGAGCACTTCTAAAAATCCTGAAAATAATTGTGGGCACTATTTGAATTATTTACAACAACTCTCATTTAGTTTCAGAATTATTTGAGCATTTAAAATATTTATAGCATTTAAATGCCCAAATTCAAATATTTTATGAATTAATTCGAAAATCCAGAATGACCTAGAAAAATGTGAACCATTTTGATAGAGGTTTTAAACACATTAAGAAATGATGAACATTTTGTGAAGGGCATCTTCGGTTCATTGAAACCAATTTTGGTTGAACCTAGTAATTCAAAGGGGTGCTAGGGTTTGTTAAATCCCCATTTCAAGTTTAAATAAAATTTAAACAAGATGAAACATGAAAATATAACCCAAGTGCATTACTAAACTAGGGTTGTGACAATATTTAATTTCAGTGAAATTTGAAGCCTCCAAATATTAAATAAAGGGCAAAAACCTTGAAAATGCATTCAATGATTCCAAAATGACCTTAAATAATTTTGGTTATATTCTGGCAAAGGTTTTGAGCCAACCAAAAATGATGAAAAGTTTTATGAAATATTTGGGGCTTTGAATTCAAATCACTATTGTGTTTGAATTTGAATTTATATTCATATAGTCAGAATCTTCAAATGTCTCAGAAATATTTATGTGCTTTTGGAAAGGTCTAGTTAAGTCACATAAATATTTACCGAAAGTTTTGGCACTGGTTTTAATTTTGTTTTGTTTTTCAAACAATGGCAAAATAATTAAATCAAAACAGAAAAACAGAAAGAAATATAAAGAGAAAAGCAGAGAAGGCCTACCTGGCTGCCCACTCACCTGGCCTGCTCCGGTAGCAGAGGCCCAGCCCACCAGGCACTGTCTTCAACCTCTGCCGTAGGCAGAGGCGTGTCGACGCGCGCGCACTCACCGCGGCCACCTCCTGCTTCGCGCTGGAAGCTCGTCCTCCTCCCTGACCCCACGTCTGGAGACGCCCGTGGCTCCCTCTCACTTTCCCCTCACTCTTTTTCTCTCCCTTGCCCTCTAGCCCTCTCTCCCGAGCTCCCCGTCCGCTCTGCCTCGCCGTCGTTCGACGCCCGCGTGGCCAACGACGATGCACGCCGCTCCGTCGTGTCCATATTCTCCGGTGATCCCCGCTACACCTCTTCACCAACGGATTTGAGCTAAGGAGCCCTCAAGGCGATGCCCGCCTCTTCTTCCTCGCCCACGACCACCGGATGCCGCTCGTCGATTCGCCTCGCTTCGACCATCCCCGAGCCCCCTGACCGTCCATGCAGCTTCTCCCCGAGCTCCCCTCCGTTTCCCCTCCTTCATCGTGCTCAATCTCGCTCCGTAGCCATCGCCGAAAGTGCCCGTGAGCTCACCGCCGGTGTCCTCGTCGCCGTTGTCGTTTTATCATGCCTCGGTCACACCCGAGTGCGTCATCGTGCTCCCTGCCTCACTAGGATCCCAGTGATCCCTTTGGAGAGCCTCCCCGTGCGCTGCAGCCCTGCGTCCGCTCGAGGCCGTGCTCCGGCCGCCGCCACGAGCTCGCTTCCATGGAACTCCGGCCACCCCAGCTCGTGCCGCTGCCACCATCCGACGCACTGAGTCCCGCTGAACCCGAATAGCCCAAGCACGCTTGCTCCTGTCGCCGGAAACGGTCGGACGACCAACACTACCGTGCTCCGGTCATCGCCGGAGTTAATCCGATGTCGTGGCCGGATTAGATTAGTCTAATTATCCTGTTAGTTTAACCCTAGGCCACTAACTAGTGGGCCCTGCTAATTAGTTTAACCGGCTAACTAAAATGGTTACAGTAATTAATTAACCCAGTGGCCCATCGTCTGGTTTGACCACGGCCACGTCACGTTTGACTGACTCCACCTGTCATTGACTGTGGCTGGCACAACATTCTGTA
Organism: Aegilops tauschii subsp. strangulata; assembly: GCF_002575655.3. NCBI lineage: Eukaryota > Viridiplantae > Streptophyta > Magnoliopsida > Poales > Poaceae > Aegilops > Aegilops tauschii. The sequence continues at coordinate 335,341,910 of NC_053037.3, forward strand.
ACAAAAGTATTTGTTGTATTTGAATTTCAGAAATATTTTTTGAATTCCAGAAAATACTCTAAACTTGTAAAATTCATAGAAAATAATCTATAACTCGAATGAAAATAGTTTATATACGAAAAATGATCAGAAAAATTCGAAAAATCTGTTTATTCCATGTTCATGCATGTTTGAGCAAGTTAACATCACCAACTAGGACAATTCATAATTATGGAATTTGTGATAATTAGTTTTGGAGATGGAATTTGCTATATGTTTGAATTCCGCTTCAATTAAGATGACTAACTATTGCATTAGGTGAATTGAGTACCTTAACATGTCATATCATTAATTGATTATGCATTGAATTGAATGGTGTTCCGTTGGTTGTCGGTGTTTCTTCCTTCTCGGTAGAAGATGATTTCGATGTTGTGATCATTGACACCAATGAAGAGCGGTACTATCTTCAGAAGTGCCACGGAAGCAAACCCCCTTTGACCATTCCGACAATCCCACTCTCTCGCTCTCCCTCATGATGACAATGAGACCTAGCCACAAACAACATGTAGGGTTGTTACCGGATGATGTTTCCCGGGCCCTGAAGCTGTCTAAATCCTTGTCTTCTGTTGCGTCTCTCGATTCCGCCCAACCCCTCTCAAGCTACCACATAGATGCGTTGGCCTCACGACTAAGTCCTCACACCAAGACATCTGCTGTGACAATTCCACGACAGTTGGCGCCCACCATGGGGCTTGCGCACGATGGTGTTGAGTTCTTGGAGGGATTTCTCCCAGGGATCGAGAAGTTTGTAAGTTTACAGATGAAGAAGAACCAGTTTGAAAGGATTTTTCACGAACAGTTTGCATCAGCTTCAAGATCTGTAAAATTTAGGACGCCGATAAGTGCCACACGTGTGGGCGTTAGGGGGTTTGCACACACATTTTGTGTGGTGTATAAGAGAAACAGCCCACACACCCACGTGTGGGCAAAAAAAGTAATGCCCACACACCTCTTTTTTTCCCCTTTCGATCCGTCTCACACGCGTGCGTGTGGGCGAAATAGATAACGCCCACACGCCCCGTACGCCAGGCCTCGTACCTCGTGGTCCCCGCACGCCCCGTGTACAGTCACCGCGCGTCCCGCAGTTGCCATGTCCAGCCCTCGTCCATGTTTGCTTAACTACAGTTGCCATGTCGCTGAACTTCGGTTGCCATGAAGGACAACTACAGTTGCCATGGTTGCTCAACTGCAGTTCCATGTATGGTCTGGTCTACTGCAGTTGCCATGATTTCAAAACTTTAGGAGTTGCCACCCATCAAACACTAGGCAGTTGCCATGTAGCACTACAAAAAGGCATGGCAAAAAAACATGTTTGGGTAAAAAGAGAGAGTTGCCATGTGCTCACAAGCACGCTAGGGCAGTTGCCATGTAAAAAGAAAGAGTTGCCATCTGCTTACGTGCACGCTAGGGCAGTTGCCATGTACCATGCAAGAACACATGGCAACTCGGGTAAAAAGAGTTGCCATATGCTTACAAGCAAAGCTAGAGGCAGTTGCCATGTACCTGCAGAAACACATGGCAACTGCCAGCTTTGGGTGTGGGCTAGGAGACGGGCGTGTGGGCGAAGTGATAAACGCCCACACACCAGCCCCCTCTGTGTGCGTGAAACTGGTGTGTGGGCGAATTGCTAAACGACCACACACCAGCCCTCCGTGTGGTGAAAAAAGGACGTGTGGGCGACCGGATGAATGCCCACACACCAACTTAGTCCTACGTGGCACACAAAAACTGCTAGAACGCTTCAAGATTCGTGCAGAATTGGTTGGACGAGGATCCATGCGTGTGGGCGAGTTGCCAGACGCCCACACGTGTGGGCGTTAGAATTTTCGAAAATTTAAAGTTCAAGAGGAAATTAGGGTTGCGCTTGTGTACCACCATAAGTCGCCGACATCGACGTTTTCTGCTACAGCCTGTTTTCGCTGGCGTGTCAAGTCCGGATCCATAACTCGCCAAAGCTGGTACGGTTGAAGTCGCCGTTGCAATTAGCATTGGTTCACCGTTCAACCATCAACGGCAAAGGAAAAGGTCAAGAAAAAGAAACAAAGCGCCGAGAAGGATTCGATCCATCGCCGCAGAGTCTTAGCGCAACAATCGCTAACCACCCAATCCAGTTGACTTCGGTCAAAGTAACTACAACCCGGAGAAGGACTCGGAGTCTGAAAACTCCACGGTCTCTGCCTCTGCTGCAGCTGCGGCTGCGCCTCGAGTCGCCATAAACCGTTCGCCTTTGCCGTCGACCCGCCCCCGCGGCGCCCGCCTCGTCAAGCCTCCCTCTGCCAATGCCCGGCGCTGCCGAGTCGCCTGCGGCAGAGCCGCCGTCGTCCGAGTCGCCGCCACCGGCTCCTTCGGCGAGAAGATGACCATGGGTCTGGATCTGGGTCGTGGAAGGTCTCGCCTTGTTTCCAAGTCGGCATCGATGCCGCCTCGCGGTCGCCATCTTCATTGCCGTGAGTCGCCAACATGAGTCACAAGGATCACCACAGCCATGAGCCGGCCAGCCGTACCACAGCGGCGCTGACCCGCCGGACTCCGTTTCCAGACTCCGCTTTCGTCAAGGCATCAACTCGCCACTGCTGCAGGCGCAACTCGAGCCGGTTTCACGTCGGTTGACCCGCCGTAGCTGCGGCCTCGCCTTGCCGATGAAAAATCGCCCTTGCCTGGTGCTACCTTGGTCCGCCAAGTCAAACTACGACCACAGCCGGCCATGACCTGGACATGATCCGCTCCGCCCTTGAGCCACTTCACCTTTGCGAGCCCTGCGAGCTGTTGTCCGCTTCAAACTCCATGGCCGATGGGCTGTTTCTTCGTTTCCAAGCCGGCCATGTGCCTTTTTCTGCCGCCTCAAGCCGCCGCCGCCGGCCAGCGCTGGGCTGTCCCAGACTCGCCTTGCGGCCTCCGTCGCCTCGCCACGCTGGGTCGCTGCCGTCACGACCGAGCCTGTACCACAAACCGTCCTCCAACCGAGTTGCTGCAGCGCAGCCTCGCCGCACTTCTCCCGCAAGTCGCCGACGCCCGCTGTTTGCTTCTGCTTCGAACCACCGTGGGCGGTCGCGGGTTCCTCGAGTCGCCTGCCGCTTGCAAGCCACCGGCCGCCTCTGCCTCCACAGCTACAGGCCAACCCGGCTACCTCTCCTCGCCGGTTCAACCTGCTGCTACTTAACCAGCCTGCGTTTCCTCCTCTGCCACGAGAGATCTTCGCCGCCGCCCCTTCAATGGCTGGCCTCTAGCCACTACATCCCTCTGCGGCCTTGAGACGCGGATGCCGCGGACTGGCGCCACAAGCCGTCTTGCCGTGCGCCAACTCCGTCGTGGTTAAGCCGCCGTCCGTCTCACCTCTGTGGTGAGCCGCCGTGCCGGCTTGCCTCGCCGCCGAGCTGGCCTTGCCTCTCCTACTTCGAGTCGCCGCCTCGCTAAGTGGCCCTGCTTCCGAGAGGCTTTCCTCTTCGATCTCCAAGTCGCCCCCTGCCGCGGCCTTCTTTTGAGCCGCCCCGGTTTAGCCTCACCTCCAAGTCGCGAGCTACCTCGAGCTGCCGCGGACGCCGTTCACCTCCGCCGTGAACCGGACTCTGCTGCTGCTGAACCGGCCTCTGCTGCTGCTGACCCGGCCTCTACTGCTGCTGACCCGGCCTCTGCTGCTGCTGAATCGCTGTACCGCGACGTCTGGTGCCTCAAGTCGCCATTTGCCTGCCGCCTCTGCCGGGCTTCGCTGTTGTGATTGCTCCGCATCCCTCTACCATGTTTCCACCATGGTTGGCCGCCTCATCCACCTCATCGATCTGTGGACTGCTTTGAGCCGTCCATATGCACCTTGCCTCCTTGCCTCAAGGCCCCCACGCGTTGGCAGCACTGACGGCTTGCCCAGTCATGCCGGGTCAACCCTGCCGCTGCATCGCGCCGTTGTTGAAACCGCTGCCGCAACACACTGGCCTTGCGTCCTCGCCTCATCGCTCCGCATCGTGTCGAGCCGCCTTGCACCGTCGCAAGGGCCTCCTCGAACAGCCGCTGACTGTGACCCGGCCTTGTCGCGTCACCTCTTCTGCCGCAGAACCGCCTTGCCGATGGCCTCCTCAATCGCCCGACTCAATTGATTCATGTTGCGCCAGTTTGCTGGTTCTGCCTCCGCTGGCTTTCAAGTTACCCGTCGCTGGTTATCCGCGGCGCTTGCCCTTGCTGTTCCCTCGCTGGCTCGCTGCGCCCCGTTCTTTTGGATGCGTTCCGCGGATGAGTTGACTGGCCAACGGGGTTTAAAGAAAAAATCGTGGAAACAGTAAAATGCAGATCAGTTGGAAAACCAACGACGTACATGACTGGCTCGACGTCCCAGGAAAATATCAGGTGTTATCCACCTTATTTATTTTTTCAATATACTTTAAATTCCTCCGAGAACGATTATCCTCCCTTTAATATTTTTGTTCCATGTTCATGGCAGAGACGATAAGATCATCTGTCATCCATATACATCAGGACAACTATTCACCGCCGAGGTGGAGTTATATCGCGGATATGGAGTGCATAGCATTGTCATGTTGCACTGACGTTTATCCATGCTACCGTGCTCAACGGAAGCGCTTACGCTGCCGCCCTTGTGGTCTAGTCTACATCAACACACCGGAGTTGCACCCGTCTGCACGAGCTGCTTAATGAGCGCCGGTCTATTTCAACAAATCTGGAGGAGATCATAATATATTATCAGCTTCCACCGGATGGCTCAATGAATTGGAGTACAAATCGTTGCCACTACAGTTTGGATAATTTCAACAATCAGCGTGGATGACCCACTGGCCGGGTTACTGACACAATTCAATGGGATCATTTATAACCCGCCATGGTCGACTTCAACCTTCCGTGGATTCACATTGCGTTATTAATGCTAAAGATATACAATGAGTGTTGCGAAGATCATCAACTCACTACCTTGCCTCCAGCTTTAATATATTACATCATTTCGTTGTTCAACTATATGCCGGTGTACATCACAGTCAAATATGGAGAATCTCAAGCCAACTCCTCGAGTCGTCTTAAGACTCGGGGGCTACAATGATATGACTCAGCAAGTCTTGTCAGTTTCAGCAAATACAAGTGCCCCAGGACGTTGAAGGGAAAGATAACCCGGTCCCGGAGGCTACTGCTATATTGATGAAAATTTAAAGGCCGTCAGAAATATTTCCGGCTTAAAAAGTATATGACAATCACAAAATCTTGGCTCAATGAGGGAGTTCCGGGTCATCAGGAAAGATTCCGGTTGAAAATCCGGTTCAAGGGAAATATGTCTTCCACAAAGTTTTGAAGCTCTCAATATCCGGTTTAAAATTCCGGGTCAAAAAGAATAATGAATCTTCATCAACAATTATAATCACTTGGGGGCTCTGGTCGTATCCGAACCATAGCTTATACCCTCTTGACTGGCGTAAGGCCACCAGGATAATCACTTGGGGGCTTTGGTCGTATCCGAACCATAGCTTATACCCTCTTGATTGGCGTAAGGCCACCAGGATAATCACTTGGGGGCTCTGGTCGTATCCGAACCATAGCTTATACCCTCTTGATTGGCATAAGGCCACCAGGATAATCACTTGGGGGCTTTGGTCGTATCCGAACCATAGCTTATACCCTCTTGATTGGCGTAAGGCCACCAGGATGATCACTTGGGAGCTCTGGTCGTATTCGAACCATATCTTATACCCTCTTGATTGGCATAAGGCCACCAGGATAATCACTTGGGGGATCTGGTCGTATCCGAACCATAGCTTATACCCTCTTGATTGGCGTAAGGCCACCAAGATGATCACTTGGGGGCTCTGGTCGTATCCGAACCAAAGCTTATACCCTCTTGATCGGCGTAAGGCCACCAGGATGATCACTTGGGGGCTCTGGTAGTATCCGAACCATAGCTTAAACCCTCTTGATCGGCGCAATGCCACAATTATGACTGCTTGGGGGCTCTGGTCGTATCCGAACCATAGCTTTATGTTTATAATTCACCGGTGTTTATTAATCCGGCCTGGCTTTCGACTATAAGTCGTCAGTATGAGATAAGATAATTATACGGTGTTTATCAACCCGGTCTGGCTTTGGATGTTAAGTCGCCAGCATATATTGGGATTGCGCCATTGGAATCATGCGCTTATAAATCATTGGATTATATTATTCAAATCTTTAATAGCCAACATGGCTGGATTTTTATTATGGTTATCAATAACCAGTATTATGATTGAGGTTTTCAAAGTCGCTTTAGCGCAATGGATATTATTTTATCGATGGATATGATTTATTCTGCAATGGAAGGAATAGTCCCGAGTCGCTGCAGGCTTATGACCCGGCACTTGGGGGCTACATTATTCAAAGTTGAGATTACATCAAATATGCAAGTCCCATGTCACTGCCAGCATGCACCATGGCACTCGGGGGCTAATGCAAAGTCATTTTTGGATCACCTTATTGAAGACCCGACTCATCACATTGTAATGAGCCGGCCCTTGGGGGCTACCAATTGCTCCTGTCAAAAAATTCAAGGTACACAAGTCTTAATCTATTATATTGGAGGGTTCCTTGCTCAGAGGACAAGACTCTTAACCTTGTGGATGTGGATTCAAGCTTCATGGTGGGGTTATATCATATGATGTTATTTTCAATAAAGTATATATAAATCCCAACTCAATATTATCTTAATGACCCGACCCTTGGGGGCTACACGTTGTTGTTCAAGTCTACATAATTATATCTATAAAGTCCCTGCTCATTATTGCATAATGACCCGACCCTTGGGGGCTACACTGGTTGAAGTTTTTATGAGCATAAGGCAATTTCAAGTCCCAGGTTGCTGCAAGCATGACAACCCGGCACTTGGGGGCTACATATATGGAATACTCAGTTTATGACTAGTGACTGAGATGAACAAATCGGATTTCTTCAAGGTTGTGACATTTATATTGAAGCAAGTCTTAAGCTGTTGCTACACTACCTTCTTAAGACTTGGGGGCTACAAGTGATAGGCATATAAGAGGTATATTTTCAAGCTTCATGTTAACTACAATTATGACCCGGTACCATCAATATTTATAAGCCGGCAAGTTCTACATTCTTAAACCGGCTGAAGATCAGATGAGTATTTCAAAGACCAATATTTTTGTTAAGCATTGGGAGCTGAGTCAAATGAGTTATTCTTCACAATATTTCTCTGTGACAAACCAATGTCAGCAAATTGATTATGAAGCTGGCCTATTGACCCGGATTTTCTAGAAGAAGGAAATGACAAGGACTTAAGGATGATCAGGATCAGTTTAACATGGATAAATCCAAATTAAACTGGGGGATAATGTCGGGGATATACCCCGCGGTATGACCCGGCCGGAGTCATAATTCGGCTGGGACTTGGTAAACCGGCGGATGGTAAACCGGCAGACAGTTAAGACAGACAGTTACAGATGGCTAAGACAGACGGTAAACCGGCAGGTGGTAAACCAGCTAACAGTTAAGTCAGATGATAAACCGGCAAAGAGTTAAGGCAGATAGTTAAGTCAGATGATAACCCGGCAGATGTTAAGTCAGATGGTAACCCGGCAGATGTTAAGTCAGATGATAACCCGACAGATGTTAAGCCAGATGATAACCCGACAGACAGTCATAACCCGGCAGACAGTCATAACCCGACAGACAGTCATAACCCAGCAGACAGAGTCGCCTGGGGTTAATAAGCCTGAGACGTTAAGAAGCCCAAGATGTTAAGAAGCCCATGAAGAGAACTCAGAATAGTTTAAGTCTTAATCCGAGTTGGACTCTACATGTAACCCGCCCCTTCAAGATATATAAGGAGGGGCAGGGCACCCCAAGGGGGGAGGAGAAATAATCTTAAGGGTTAGACATAACTAGGAGAGCTGGTTTACGACGACTCCCTCATGATGATAATGAGACCTAGCCACAAACAGCATGTAGGGTTGTTACTGGATGATGTTTCCCGGGGCCCGAAGCTGTCTAAATCCTTGTCTTCTGTTGCGTCTCTCGATTCCGCCCAACCCCTCTCAAGCTACCACATAGATGCGTTGGCCTCACGACTAAGTCCTCACACCAGGACATCTGCTGTGACAATTCCACGACACTCTTGCTCTTTTTTATTGCATTAGGACAACAACGATTCAACTGTTACCTTTCTCAGTAGTTGAACCCATTCCTCTGCATTACTTGTCTTTGCCACAGTAAATAGTTAAAACCCTCTAACATGAGTAGGAACTGCTTGAGCCATGTTGTGACTACTCATCCATGCTTGCTTGTTATGCCTGCTATGCTTAGTGTTGTATCGGGTCTGTCCATCTGGGCAATGAATTGGAACGGTTGTGTTCATGTCCTACTTTGTGTGAGCTAAGTGTGTGAATACGATTTGGTAAAGGTAGCGATGAGAGGCCATGTAGGAGTACATCGTGGGTTGTCTCATTGGGACCGTCCTCAGGAACTGAGTTCCGTGTTTGTGATCCAAGAACAGTTACTACCACACATTGGGCTCTGGGCGGTCCAAGCTCTCTCGATTTATTAATCGCCTTGATCTCTCTCCAGGAGTTGCAACTAGTTTATGGTGTTTCTAGGATGTGCTAGGGGCCGTACTTAGCGCTGACCGGAGGGGTAGGCTTTGTTACGGTAGGCACCGTGGCCGGTGTACCAAGCGCGGTACCATCCGTCAAGGTGGACTTGGGAACCCTGCACACATCGTTTGAGGCCGTGATGGAAACTTCAGCCGGACTTCCGTTACGGGTCAGTTCTCAGATAGGCGATAAACTTGGACCAGAGTCTTGCGTGGTTAGTCAGGTTGTGTCCGACACCCTCGCCAGGCTTCCGCTTGAAGGTTGTCGGGATACATGACGTGTATATGGTGGTAAGTGGTGAAAGTGTGTGTGAAGAAGTACACCCCTGCAGGGTAATATGATCTATTCGGATAATCGCGTCCTCGGATATGGACTAGTTGGTAAGCTTACATTGTTCATAGAAAACTTAAAGTGGACACTCTAAAATGCGCAAGATAAATGTGAGTGCTATGGATGGCCTTCTCATAGGGAGACGGGAGCGGATCCATTGTGGTGTATTGATGCAGAGAATATGTGGACTCGTGTGCACTTTCTCACCTCAAAGAAATTACTGATAGTCGTAGTACAGGATAGCCACTGAGTCAAAGCTGGCTTGCTGCAGTTAAACTCCACCATCCCATTGTTGATAGTGATGCATAAGTAGTTAGTTCTGATGTAAGTCTTGTTGAATACATTTGTACTCAGGTTTGCTTAATTTATGTTTTTGCAGAGGAGACTTCAGTCTCACTAGTAGTTCCACGTGGGCTTCGATGATTAGCTTAGGAATCCTAGACAGAGGTCTAGCTCCTATGAAGGGTCTTGTAGATAGACATGTTTCCTAGCCTTCTTTCTTTTCAGCTGCCTGTGCCTAGACAGGTTTATGCTTCCGCTTGTTGCTTGTATGACTTTGTATGTCGGGTCATGAGACCCATGTTTGTAATATCATGTTATGTCTGGCTCTTTAGGGCCTCCTAAATAAATACTTTGAGTCGTAGAGTTATGTTGTGATGCCATGTTGTACCAACACATACTTACATGCTCTGCGTATGTATGATGTGTGTTGCTATGTGTTGGGTCACGACAGATCCAAGCTAGAATTTCCAATGTGACAGACCCCGAGCGATCTTGTCTTACTGCATCTATTATGATTTCATGTAGCCCGAGTTCAGTCCAAACTTCCTTCGCCCTACAACAAGTAAAAAGGACATGCTGAACATCCTCAATCCCAATCTTACATCTCGGGCATTCAGGTATTAAATGTATATGCCTATCTGCAAGGATTCCCAAGCAAGGAAGACATCCATTCAAAGCTTTCCATGCAAAGTGTTTGATCTTCCTAGGAATTTTCAGATTCCATATTTCCTTCCAAATATTATTATTTTTGCATGTTCCCCTATCCATCAGACTGGACCAGTCGCTGCCCATGTTGATGCTTGAACTCTCGATGGTACGTCAACCGAACCAAGAACGTCCTTGATCTGGTACAGTTCCAACCCATGAAGTCCTCCATGAGCTGGACATTTAGTGTTATTTGCAAGATTCTGTAGGCATCCACAGGCGAAAAAACATCTCTAATCAAGATTTCGTCCCAATGGCCCGTGTGTGGGTCTCACTACAAAAAATACACTTTCGTGATGATATGTGTTTGTCACAATAGGTCACGTTTTCTGTCATGCATGTACATCCATGACGATTTTATGATAGAATCAAGATAGTCATACCTGTGCTGTCGTAGAAGTGTTCTATGACATTACCAAAATTATCATCACGGAAGTGTCCACTTCCATGATGATAAATGGCGTGTCATGGAAGTGCTTTCGTCAAGGGTAACCGACACACGGCATCCACTATAACGGGTCGCCGTTAAGCTATCGGGTCCAGTTTTGGATCCGATAACCCGTTAACAGCCCGGACCAATGGGGATTTTCCACGTGTAAAATTCTCAATGGCCAGAGGAAACATGTGTCAGCTCACCGTTAGGACAGATGTCATCCACTCATTGGACCGGAGACGCCTATGATACGTCGACACGTGGCACAGCCCAACAGAGGCCCATTGCGGTGAAAAGGCCGACCCGTTTGACTTGATCAAAAGGTAGCGGGCCGGCCCACGAAAAGCCTGTTAACGACCTGTTCGTATATAGCCCATTTACAGCCCGCTAACTCATGACCCATTATGACCTATCCAAATTAGGCCCAGTAGCGTCATCTGGGCCGTCCAATATGATTCCAGCCCATTGTAACTTCCGGCCCATGTATGGCCCATGACGTCTTTCGGCCCATATGAGGCCCTTTATAAATCTTGGCCCATTAACGACCCATGGTGAAAGTAGCCCATAATGAATAGTGTATCGCTTTATACCCATTAACGGCTCATTATTCCATTAGGCCCTTTCCAGCCCATGTTATCTTTCGGTCTTCTCAGGGCCCATTGATTCTTGGGCTCATTTCCAGCATTCGGTTACTTACGGCCCGTTACTGGCCTTTTCTGCTTGTGGGCCAAATTCAGCCCGTGGTTACAGTCGGCCCGTTTGTGGCCCGTTAATCCATTGGGCCATTTTCATAGTGTCATCAAATACGACCAATTAACGATGTCCCATTATGGTCGGCCATGAACGGACGATTCCAACTCTAGCCCGTTTACGGCTCATAATGCGGTCCGTTATTGGCCCATGTTTGGCCAATCAATCACACGGCCCGTAGAAGGACCATTGCTTCTACGGCCCGTAGAAGGCCCATAGTTTCTACGGCCCGTAGAAGGCCCATTGTTTCTACGGCCCGTAGGAGGCCCATGGTCACAACAGTAAATATGTAGCCCATGGTTATTGTGGCCTAGTTTTAAAAAATAGGTTATTGCAGCAGAGGGAGTCCTGGATTAGGGAATCCTCGGGTGCCCGGCCTATTTAATATGGGCCGGACTGATGGGACGTGAAGATAGAAGCCGAAGATTATCCACCGTGTCCGGGTAGGACTCCTATATGCGTGAATGGCAAGTTTTGGTGTCCAGATGTATTTCCTTCCTCTGCTTACCGACTTTGTATAACCCTAGGTCCCTTCGATATGTGTATAAATCGGAGGGTTTAGTCCATAGGGGCTATCAGAGTTCTCATAGGCTAGACAGCTAGGGTTTAGCCATTACGATCTTGAGGTAGATCAACCTTGTAACCCCTATACTCATTGAATACAATCAAGCAGGACGTAGGGTTTTACCTCCTTTAAGAGGGCCCGGACATGGGTAAACATCGTGTCCCCATTGTCCCTTGTTACTATCGATCCTCAGACACACAGTTCGGGACCCCCTACCCAAGATCCATCGATTTTGACACCGACATTGGTGCTTTCATTGAGAGTTCCTTTGTGTTGTCGATAGAAGGATCCATGGATCGCCTTGTCATCAACAACGATATCACTTCTAGGAGGAGCCTAACTTCAGGACAGGTCCTCCAGCTCGGCGGTTTCACCGTGGGCACCCACACGGGCATCAAGCCGACGGCGCCCCCCGCGATCACCAGGCATCGCCTCTACATCGGTCTCGAGCACTCCGAAAACATGGATCCGGCAGACATCTCGTCCTTGAACGAGCTGCTAGATTGCATCGCCGCCCTGGGGATTTCAACGGACTATGATCGGATCGGGCTTAAACCTGACCAGCGGGAAATCAATCTCCCACCGATCACTCACCTGGTGGCGGTCGTCGAGGAACGAGACAAGAACACATCTTCCCCTAAGTTAAAAACCAGCTATGTTCGGATCTCTGAACCCATTGGACCGGATACTCTTCCTTCTGAGGAGATCCCGCGTCCCCCAAACTCAGGGTCGGACTTAGGGTCCGGGGAGCACTTGGATCTTCCCAGACCCGAACGGGTGACCTCGGAGATTTTACAAGTTCCGAACACAATTTTAGGTCGGGATTCAAGTTTTGGCCCACCCGCCCACCACAATCAATACTCTCCAAGCAATTCAGGCCCTCTAGACATATACAACCTGATGTATGCACGACAGCAACCCCAGGAAACGGTCCATCACTTCTGGGCCAGGTTTCTACTTGTTAAAAACAAGATTAAAGATTGCTGCGACGATGATGCGGTCTCGGTTTTTCATCACAATTGCACCGATGAGGGAATTCGGAATGCCCACGACCGCCATCGCATACATAATTTCACGAAACTATCGCACGTAGTACAGAAGTACTGCACGATGGAAAGCACATGGAAGGCCCAAAAACCCAATTGGAACCCACTGCCTTTAAGCAGTGCACTGCCCGGGCAAAATGGGTACACCCTTATGAGGCATCCGATCACAAGCCCATTGGCAAGAAAAACAAACCCTTCGCGGTACACAGGTCCGTTCTTGACGAACTCCTAGACAAACCCTATCAGATACATGCAACGCTGAGCACCGAACGAACTCACAACCTCCGGGCATGTTGGGTACTCCGGCAGGTGGCTAAAAGCGGCGAGGCTATCCTCACCACCACTACTCTAGAGAAACATTCTCCGGAGGATGAAGATCTTAACGTCTTTACGGTCTTCGAGACCTTCTCTTCAAACAATCAGCGCAAAAGGGCACTCTGCGACCTCGCCGAAATCAACCAAGTAGCCGCAATGAGTCCATGGAACGACACGGCAATAACTTTCACCACCGACGACGAACCAAGGACCCGATCAGTCCGAGCACCCACCGCCTTGGTCTTAAACCCAATTGTGGATGGCTTCCGACTTACCAATGTGCTCATGGACGGCGGTAGTGGGCTCAACCTTATCTACGAGGACACGCTTGACAAAATGCATATTGAAAGAGCACACATCAAGCAAAGCAGTACCACCTTTCGAGGCATCATCCCCAGTCGAGAAGCACGATGTTTGGGAAAAATCAAACTTGATGTAGTTTTTGGCACACCTGAGAATTACAGGTCCGAAGAGTTGCTTTTCCACATGGCTCCCTTCAATAGCGGATATCACACCCTTTTGGGGTGGGACACCTTCTCACGGTTCCAAGCCATACCCCATTACGGGTACATGAATCTTAAAATGCTGGGGCCCAATGGAATAATCACAGTTACAAGTGATCCGGATAAAGCACTCCCCGCCGAATAAAACCCCGCATCCTTGGTCCTCGAGGCACTATCCGAAGCCCTTGCGGCCGAAGAACTAACCACCCTGTGATCCACGTTGGACAAAGATGATGTATTCCTCGATAAGAGGCCCAAATCTACCTCTTTCAAACCAGCAGATGAAATAGTTAAATTTCAAGTGCACCCGACGGATCCTAACAAAACAGCATCCATCGGAGCACAGCTGGATCTGACGGTCGATGCCGCCCTACAAGTGTTCCTGCGCAAAAATTGGGATATCTTTGCCTGGTACCCTTTGGACATGCCCGGGATCCCATGCAGACTGGCCGAACATAGCCTCAACACAATCAAGGGGTTCAAACCAGTCAAGCAAACGCTACGGCGATTTTCCGAACCCAAACGACAAGCTTTGGGGGAGGAGCTAGCTAAACTACTTGAGGCCGGGATCATTAGAGAATTCAAACACCCAGATTGGCTAGCCAACTTGGTCATGGTGCCGAAGAAGGACAAATCCTGGCGCCTTTGTGTCAATTTCAAAGACCTCAATAAGGCTTGCCCCAAAGACCCTTTCCTGTTGCCCCGCATTGACCAGATTATCGACGCAACCGCGCGACATGACTCATTGTGTTTCCTCGATGCTTACTCCGGATACCATCAGATTAAGATGAAGGAGTCCGACCAGGCCGCAACGACGTTCATTACCCGGTATGGGCCTTTTTGTTTCAGCACTATGCCTTTTGGGCTTAAAAACGCTGGTGCCACTTACCAACACATGATTCAAACATGTTTGGAAAAAAATCGGCAAAACGGTGGAAGCATATGTGGACGACGTGGTCATTAAGACTAAACACGTGGAATCATTGGTGGACGATCTCCACCTCACATTTGACAACCTCTGAATATACGACATACGACTCAATCCGGAGAAATGCGTCTTCGGCGTTCCAGCCGAAAAGCTACTAGGGTTCATTGTCTCCAATAGAGGAATCGAAGCAAATCCAGCCAAAATACGAGGCTTGTCGCAATTGGCCATACCAAGAGACATAAAGCAGGTCCAAAAACTAGCAGGGTGCATGGCAGCTTTAAGCCGCTTCATCTCCAGATTAGGAGAAAAGGCATTACCACTTTATAGACTGCTTCAACGCATTGACCACTTCGAATGGACGGATGCGGCTATAGCCGGATTGGAAGAAATAAAAACCTTATCAGCAGGCAACCCAATCCTAGCCGCCCGAAGTGTTGGCGAGCCTATGTTGCTTTATATATCCGCAACTCACCAGGTAGTGAGCGCCGTACTCGTCGTCGAGCGAGGGGAAGAGAGACATAAATTCCCAATCCAGAAACCATTATACTATGTATCGGCGGTCCTTACACCCTGCAAATCCCGATACCCTCACTATCAAAATATAGCTTACGCGGTCTTTATGGCATCTCGAAAGCTCAGGCACTATTTGTTGGAAATATGCCCTAGAGGCAATAATAAAAGGTTATTATTATATTTCTTTGTTCATGATAATTGTCTATTATTCATGCTATAATTGTATTGTCCGGAAATCGTAATACATGTGTGAATACATAGACCAAAACGTGTCCCTAGTAAGCCTCTAGTTGACTAGCTCGTTGATCAACAGATAGTCATGGTTTCCTGACTATGGACATTGGATGTCATTGATAACGGGATCACATCATTAGGAGAATGATGTGATGGACAAGACCCAATCCTAAGCATAGCATAAAAATCGTGTAGTTTCGTTTGCTAGAGCTTTTCCAATGTCAAGTATCTTTTCCTTAGACCATGAGATCGTGCAACTCCCGGATACCGTAGGACTGCTTTGGGTGTGCCAAACGTCACAACGTAACTGGGTGACTATAAAGGTGCATTACGGGTATCTCCGAAAGTGTCTGTTGGGTTGGCACGGATCGAGACTGGGATTTGTCACTCCGTGTGACGGAGAGGTATCTCTGGGCCCACTCGGTAATGCATCATCATAATGAGCTCAATGTGACTAAGGCGTTAGTCACGGGATCATGCATTGCGGTACGAGTAAAGAGACTTGCCGGTAACGAGATTGAACAAGGTATTGGGATACCGACGATCGAATCTCGGGCAAGTAACATACCGATTGACAAAGGGAATTGCATACGGATTGATTGAATCCTCGACACCGTGGTTCATCCGATGAGATCATCGTGGAGCATGTGGGAGCCAACATGGGTATCCAGATCCCGCTGTTGGTTATTGACCGGAGACGTGTCTCGGTCATGTCTGCATGTCTCCCGAACCCGTAGGGTCTACACACTTAAGGTCCGGTGACGCTAGGGTTGTAGAGATATATGTATGCGGAAACCCGAAAGTTGTTCGGAGTCCCGGATGAGATCCTGGACGTCATGAGAGGTTCCGGAATGGTCCGGAGGTGAAGAATTATATATAGGAAGTCAAGTTTCGGCCACCGGGAAAGTTTCGGGGGTTACCGTATTGTACCGGGACCACCGGAAGGGTCCCGGGGGTCCACCGGGTGGGGCCACCTATCCCGGAGGGCCCCGTGGGCTGAAAGTGGAAGGGAACCAGCCCTTAGTGGTCTGGGGCGCCCCCCTTGGGCCTCCCCCCATGCGCCTAGGGTTGGGAACCCTAGGGGGGGAGCTTCCCCCTTGCCTTGGGGGGCAAGGCAACCCCTTCCCCCCTTGGCCGCCGCCCCCCTTGGAGATCCCATCTCCCAGGGCTGGCGCAACCCCCCAGGGGCCTATATAAAGGGGGGAGGGAGGGCAGCACACAACAGCCTTGGGCGCCTCCCTCCTCCCCTGCAACACCTCTCTCTCTCTCGCAGAAGCTCGGCGAAGCCCTGCCGGAGACCCGCTACATCCACCACCACGCCGTCGTGCTGCTGGACCTCCATCAACCTCTCCTTCCCCCTTGCTGGATCAAGAAGGAGGAGACGTCGCTGCACCGTACGTGTGTTGAACGCAGAGGTGCCGTCCGTCCGGCACTCGGTCATCGGTGATTTGGATCACGGCGAGTACGACTCCGTCATCCACGTTCATTGGAACGCTTCCGCTCGCGATCTACAAGGGTATGTAGATGCACTCCCTTCCCCTCGTTGCTAGTACACTCCATAGATGCATCTTGGTGAGCGTAGGAAAATTTTAAATTATGCTACAATTCCCAACAGTGGCATCATGAGCCAGGTCTATGCGTAGTTACTATGCACGAGTAGAACACAAAGTAGTTGTGGGCGTTGAGTTTGCCAATTCTTCTTGCCGCTACTAGTCTTTTCTTGTTTCGGCGGCATTGTAGGATGAAGCGGCCCGGACCGACCTTACACGTACACTTACGTGAGACAGGTTCCACCGACTGACATGCACAAGTTGCATAAGGTGGCTAGCGGGTGTCTGTCTCTCCTACTTTAGTCGGAACGGATTCGATGAAAAGGGTCCTTATGAAGGGTAAATAGAAATTGGCAAATCACGTTGTGGTCATACGTAGGTAAGAAACGTTCTTGCTAGAAACCTACAAACCACGTAAAAAAACTTGCAACAACAATTGGAGGACGTCTAACTTGTTTTTGCAGCAAGTGCTATGTGATGTGATATGGCCAGAAGATGTGATGAATGATATATGTGATGTATGAGATTGATCATATTCTTGTAATAGGAATCACGACTTGCATGTCGATGAGTATGACAACCGGCAGGAGCCATAGGAGTTGTCTTTATTATTTTGCATGACCTGCGTGTCATTGAATAACGCCATGTAAATTACTTTACTTTGTTGCTAAACGTGTTAGCCATAGAAGTAGAAGTAATCGTTGGCGTGACGACTTCATGAAGACACAATGATGGAGATCATGATGATGGAGATCATGGTGTCATGCCGGTGACAAAGATGATCATGGTGCCCCGAAGATGGAGATCAAAGGAGCATGATGATATTGGCCATATCATGTCACTATTTGATTGCATGTGATGTTTGTCATGTTTTTGCATCTTATTTGCTTAGAACGACGGTAGCAAGTAGGATGATCCCTCATAATAATTTCAAGAAAGTGTTCACCCTAACTGTGCACCGTTGCGAAGGTTCGTTGTTTCGAAGCACCACGTGATGATCGGGTGTGATAGATTCTAACGTTCGAATACAACGGGTGTTGACGAGCCTAGCATGTACAGACATGGCCTCGGAACACACGCAATACACTTAGGTTGACTTGACGAGCCTAGCATGTACAGACATGGCCTCGGAACACGGAGGACCGAAAGGTCAAGCATGAGTCGTATAGAAGATACGATCAACATGGAGATGTTCACCGATCTTGACTAGTCCGTCTCACGTGATGATCGGACACGGCCTAGTTAAACTCGGATCATGTTTCACTTAGATGACTAGAGGGATGTCTATCTGAGTGGGAGTTCATTAAATAATTTGATTAGATGAACTCAATTATCATGAACTTAGTCTAAAATCTTTACACTATGTCTTGTAGATCAAATGGCCAACGTTGTCCTCAATTTCAACGCGTTCCTAGAGAAAACCAAGCTGAAAGATGATGGCAGCAACTATACGGACTGGGTCCGGAACCTGAGGCTCATCCTCATAGTAGCCAAGAAAGATTATGTCTTAGAAGCACCGCTAGGTGATGCACCAATCCCAGAGAACCAAGACGTTATGAACGCTTGGCAATCACGTGCTGATGATTACTCCCTCGTTCAGTGCAGCATGCTTTACAGCTTAGAACCGGGTCTCCAAAAGCGTTTTGAGAAACATGGAGCATATGAGATGTTCGAGGAGCTAAAACTGGTTTTTCAAGCTCATGCCCGGGTCGAGAGATATGATGTCTCCGACAAGTTCTTCAGCTGTAAAATGGAGGAGAACAGTTCTGTTAGTGAGCACATACTCAGAATGTCTGGGTTGCACAACCGCTTGTGTCAGCTGGGAGTTAATCTCCCGGATGACGCGGTCATTGACAGAATCCTCCAGTCGCTTCCACCAAGCTACAAGAGCTTTGTGATGAACTACAATATGCAGGGGATGGAAAAGACCATTCCCGAGGTATATTCAATGCTGAAATCAGCGGAAGGGGAGATCAGAAAAGAACATCAAGTGTTGATGGTGAATAAAACCACCAAGTTCAAGAAGGGCAAGGGTAAGAAGAACTTCAAGAAGGACGGCAAGGGAGTCGCCGCGCCCGGTAAACCAGTTACTGGGAAGAAGTCAAAGAATGGACCCAAGCCCGGGACTGAGTGCTTTTATTGCAAGGGAAGTGGTCACTGGAAGCGGAACTGCCCCAAATATTTAGCGGACAAGAAGAAGGCCGGCAACACCCAAGGTATATGTGATATACAAGTAATTGATGTGTACCTTACCAGTACTCGTAGTAGCTCCTGGGTATTTGATACCGGTGCGGTTGCTCATATTTGTAACTCAAAGCAGGAACTACGGAATAAACGGAGACTGGCAAAGGACGAGGTGACGATGCGCGTCGGGAATGGTTCCAAGGTCGATGTGATCGCCGTCGGCACGCTACCTCTGCATCTACCCACGGGATTAGTTTTAAACCTCAATAATTGTTATTTAGTGCCAGCTTTGAGCATGAACATTGTATCTGGATCTCGTTTAATTTGAGATGGCAACTCATTTAAATCCGAGAATAATGGTTGTTCTATTTATTTGAGAGATATGTTTTATGGTCATGCCCCCCTGGTCAATGGTTTATTTTTGATGAATCTCGAACGTGATGTTACACATGTTCATAGTGTGAATACCAAAAGATGTAAAGTTGATAACGATAGTCCCACATACTTGTGGCACTGCCGCCTTGGTCACATTGGTGTCAAGCGCATGAAGAAGCTCCATGCAGATGGACTTTTGGAGTCTCTTGATTATGAATCATTTGACACGTGCGAACCATGCCTCATGGGTAAGATGACTAAGACTCCGTTCTTCGGAACAATGGAGCGAGCAACCAACTTATTGGAAATCATACATACCGATGTGTGTGGTCCAATGAGTGTTGAGGCTCGCGGAGGATATCGTTATGTTCTCACTCTCACTGATGATTTAAGTAGATATGGATATGTCTACCTGATGAAACACAAGTCTGAAACCTTTGAAAAGTTCAAAGAATTTCAGAGTGAGGTTGAGAATCAACGTGACAGGAGAATAAAATTCCTACGATCAGATCATGGTGGAGAATATTTAAGTCACGAGTTTGGTGCACACTTAAGGAAACGTGGAATAGTTTCACAACTCACGCCGCCTGGAACACCTCAGAGAAATGGTGTGTCCGAACGTCGTAATCGCACTCTATTGGATATGGTGCGATCTATGATGTCTCTTACCGATTTACCGCTCTCATTTTGGGGTTATGCTTTAGAGACTGCCGCATTCACTTTAAATAGGGCTCCGTCGAAATCCGTTGAGACGACACCGTATGAATTATGGTTTGGGAAGAAACCTAAGCTGTCGTTTCTAAAAGTTTGGGGATGCGATGCTTATGTCAAGAAACTTCAACCTGAAAAGCTCGAACCCAAATCGGAAAAATGCGTCTTCATAGGATACCCTAAGGAAACTATTGGGTATACCTTCTACCTCAGATCCGAAGGCAAGATCTTCGTTGCCAAGAACGGGTCCTTTCTGGAGAAGGAGTTTCTCTCGAAGGAATTGAGTGGGAGGAAAGTGGAACTTGATGAGGTGATAGTCACCCCTTCCGAACCGGAAAGTAGCGCAGCGCGGGAAAATGTTCCTGTGGTGCCTACACCTACTGGGGAGGAAGTTAATGATGATGATCATGAAGCTTCGGATCAAGTTACTGAACTTCGTAGGTCCACAAGGACACGTTCCGCACCAGAGTGGTACGGCAACCCTGTCCTGGAAATCATGTTGTTATACAACGGTGAACCTTCGAACTATGAAGAAGCGATGGCGGGCCCGGATTCCGACAAATGGCTAGAAGCCATGAAATTCGAGATAGAATCCATGTATGAAAACAAAGTATGGACTTTGACTGACTTGCCCGATGAGCGGCGAGCCATAGAAAACAAATGGATCTTTAAGAAGAAGACGGACGCGGATGGTAATGTGACCATCTACAAAGCTCGACTTGTCGCTAAGGGTTATCGACAAGTTCAAGGGGTTGACTACGATGAGACTTTCTCACTCGTAGCGAAGCTGAAGTCCGTCCGAATCATGTTAGCAATTGCCGCATACTATGATTATGAGATATGGCAGATGGACGTCAAAACGGCATTCCTTAATGGCTTCCTTAAGGAAGAGTTGTATATGATGCAGCCGGAAGGTTTTGTCGATCCTAAGAATGCTAACAAAGTATGCAAGCTCCAGCGCTCAATCTATGGGCTGGTGCAAGCATCTCGGAGTTGGAACATTCGCTTTGATGAGATGATCAAAGCGTTTGGGTTTACACAGACTTATGGAGAAGCCTGTGTTTACAAGAAAGTGAGTGGGAGCTCCGTAGCATTTCTCATATTATATGTGGATGACATACTATTGATGGGAAATGATATAGAATTCTTGGAAAGTATAAAGACCTATTTGAATAAGTGTTTTTCAATGAAGGACCTTGGAGAAGCTGCTTATATATTAGGCATCAAGATCTATAGAGATAGATCAAGACGCCTCATTGGTCTTTCACAGAGTACATACCTTGACAAGATATTGAAGAAGTTCAGTATGGATCAGTCCAAGAAGGGGTTCTTGCCTGTATTGCAAGGTGTGCAATTGAGCACGGCTCAATGCCCGACCACGGCAGAAGATATAGAAGAGATGAGCGTCATCCCCTATGCCTCGGCCATAGGGTCTATTATGTATGCCATGCTGTGTACCAGACCTGATGTAAACCTTGCCGTAAGTTTGGTAGGAAGGTACCAAAGTAATCCCGGCAAGGAACACTGGACAGCGGTCAAGAATATCCTGAAGTACCTGAAGAGGACTAAGGATATGTTTCTCGTTTATGGAGGTGACGAAGAGCTCGTCGTAAAGGGTTACGTCGACGCTAGCTTCGACACAGATCTGGATGACTCGAAGTCACAGACCGGATACGTGTATATTTTGAATGGAGGAGCAGTAAGCTGGTGCAGTTGCAAGCAAAGCGTCGTGGCGGGATCTACCTGTGAAGTGGAGTACATGGCAGCCTCGGAGGCAACACAAGAAGCAGTCTGGATGAAGGAGTTCATTACCGACCTAGGGGTGATTCCCAATGCGTCGGGCCCAATGACTCTCTTCTGTGACAACACTCGAGCTATTGCCCTTGCGAAGGAGCCCAGGTTTCACAGGAAGACCAGGCATATCAAGCGTCGCTTCAACTCCATTCGTGAAAGTGTTCAAAATGGAGACATAGATATTTGTAAAGTACACACGGACCTGAATGTAGCAGATCCGTTGACTAAACCTCTCCCTAGGGCAAAACATGATCAACACCAGGACGCAATGGGTGTTCGATTCATCACAATGTAACTAGATTATTGACTCTAGTGCAAGTGGGAGACTGTTGGAAATATGCCCTAGAGGCAATAATAAAAGGTTATTATTATATTTCTTTGTTCATGATAATTGTCTATTATTCATGCTATAATTGTATTGTCCGGAAATCGTAATACATGTGTGAATACATAGACCACAACGTGTCCCTAGTAAGCCTCTAGTTGACTAGCTCGTTGATCAACAGATAGTCATGGTTTCCTGACAATGGACATTGGATGTCATTGATAACGGGATCACATCATTAGGAGAATGATGTGATGGACAAGACCCAATCCTAAGCATAGCATAAAAGATCGTGTAGTTTCGTTTGCTAGAGCTTTTCCAATGTCAAGTATCTTTTCCTTAGACCATGAGATCGTGCAACTTCCGGATACCGTAGGAGTGCTTTGGGTGTGCCAAACGTCACAACGTAACTGGGTGACTATAAAGGTGCATTACGGGTATCTCCGAAAGTGTCTGTTGGGTTGGCACGGATCGAGATTGGGATTTGTCACTCCGTGTGACGGAGAGGTATCTCTGGGCCCACTCGGTAATGCATCATCATAATGAGCTCAATGTGACTAAGGCGTTAGTCACGGGATCATGCATTGCGGTACGAGTAAAGAGACTTGCCGGTAACGAGATTGAACAAGGTATTGGGATACCGACGATCGAATCTCGGGCAAGTAACATACCGATTGACAAAGGGAATTGCATACGGATTGATTGAATCCTCGACACCGTGGTTCATCCGATGAGATCATCGTGGAGCATGTGGGAGCCAACATGGGTATCCAGATCCCGCTGTTGGTTATTGACCGGAGAGGCGTCTCGGTCATGTCTGCATGTCTCCCGAACCCGTAGGGTCTACACACTTAAGGTCCGGTGACGCTAGGGTTGTAGAGATATATGTATGCGGAAACCTGAAAGTTGTTCGGAGTCCCGGATGAGAGCCCGGACGTCACGAGAGGTTCCAGAATGGTCCGGAGGTGAAGAATTATATATAGGAAGTCAAGTTTCGGCCACCGGGAAAGTTTCGGGTTACCGGTATTGTACCGGGACCACCGGAAGGGTCCCGGGGGTCCACCGGGTGGGGCCACCTATCCCGGAGGGCCCCGTGGGCTGAAAGTGGAAGGGAACCAGCCCTTAGTGGTCTGGGGCGCCCCCCTTGGGCCTCCTCCCATGCGCCTAGGGTTGGGAACCCTGGGGGGGAGCTTCCCCCTTGCCTTGGGGGGCAAGGCAACCCCTTCCCCCCTTGGCCGCAGCCCCCCTTGGAGATCCCATCTCCCAGGGCTGGTGCAACCCCCCAGGGGCCTATATAAAGCGGGGGGGGGGGGGGGGAGGGAGGGAGGGCAGCACACAACAGCCTTGGGCGCCTCCCTCCTCCCCTGCAACACCTCTCTCTCTCTCGCAGAAGCTCGGCGAAGCCCTGCTGGAGACCCGCTACATCCACCACCACGCTGTCGTGCTGCTGGATCTCCATCAACCTCTCCTTCCCCCTTGCTGGATCAAGAAGGAGGAGACGTCGCTGCACCGTACGTGTGTTGAACGCGGAGGTGCCATCCGTTCGGCACTCGGTCATCGGTGATTTGGATCACGGCGAGTACGACTCCGTCATCCACGTTCATTGGAACGCTTCCGCTCGCGATCTACAAGGGTATGTAGATGCACTCCCTTCCCCTCGTTGCTAGTACACTCCATAGATGCATCTTGGTGAGCGTAGGAAAATTTTAAATTATGCTACGATTCCCAACACTATTTTCAAGAGTGTTCGATCACGGTGGCATCCGAAGTACCACTCAATGACATTATAAATAACAGGGATGCCACCGGCCGCATAGCTAAATGGGCCATTGAGCTCTTACCATTTGAAATAACATACAAGCCGCGCCGAGCTATTAAATCTCAGGTGCTGCCGACTTCGTCGTCGAGTGGACGAAAGCCGAGCTCCCTAAAGAGTACAGTTCATACTCCATCTGGATCATGTTCTTTGACGGCTCTAAAATGCTAGCCGGACTGGGGACTGGTGACATCTTGACATCCCCCACGGGGGACACAGTCCGCTACATGCTGCAAATCGTGTATACGGACTCCAATAACGCAGCCGAATACGAGGCACTTTTACATGGCCTCCGAATGGTTGTCTCCATGGGCATACAACGCCTAGAGGTGCGCGGTGATTCAAACCTCGCAATATCCCAGATAAATGGAAAGTTCGATGAAAAAGATCCAAAAATGGCGGCATATCGAAACGTCGTAGTAAAAATATCGGCTCGGTTCGAGGGGCTTGAGTTTCATCACGTTGCTTGAGACAGTAACCAGGCAGCGGACATACTCGCTCGAATGGGAGCCAAGCGCGACCCCATCCCGCCTAATACCTTTATGGAAAGGCTCTTCAAGCCATCCGTGGTGTGGCAGGATGAGAGCGGCAACACCAGTCCGGACCTGATAACACCTCCAGCAGCCGAACAAGATACAGATATCATCGGGGGTTCGGATACCGAAATAACACCCTCTACTCATGAAATTATGGCCGTTATTGGTCCATGGACCGAACCCTTCCTGGCCTACCTTAATAGGCAGGAGCTTCCTGATGACCAAAATGAGGCTCGTCGCATAGTTTGACGTTCTAAAGCCTATAAAGTTCACGAAGGAGAACTATACAAGAAAAGCACTACTGGAGTCCTCCAAAGGTGCATCTCTGAAGAGGAGGGACGACAACTCTTGGCTGAAATACATGCTGGCCTAGGCGGCTATCACGCCGCAGCTCGGGCCCTTGTAAGAAAGGCCTTCCGGACAGGTTTCTTCTGGCCAACGGCCTGAGCAGACGCACAAGCCCTTATGCAATGTTGCATAGGATGTCAGCTTTTCGCCAATCAAAGTCATATGCCTCCCACTGCCTTACAAACAATCCCCATCACTTGGCCTTTCACGGTCTGGGGGCTAGACATGGTCGGACCCCTTAAAGGGGGAAGCCACAAAAAGAAATATTTACTGGTCATGGTGGATAAATTCACTAAGTGGATATAGGCCAAACCAGTAAAAATGACTGAAGTAGGGCCAGTGATTGACTTTATATCCAGCGTAGTACACCGTTATGGTGTCCCGCACAGCATCATCGCTGATAATGGCTCCAATGTCAAAGCCGATGGGGTGAAAAACTGGTGTGCAAACTTGGGTATTAAACTCGACTATGCATCCGTCTACCACCCTCAAACAAACGGTCAGGTTGAATGGGCTAATGGCCTAATAATGAGCGGCATTAAACCCAGACTGGTGCACTCCCTGCGGGAGTCAGATAAGCATTGTGTTGAGGAACTCGATTCCGTGCTCTGGGGGATGCGGACTACGCCTAATCGAACGACCGGATACACACCTTTCTTCATGGTGTACGACGCAGAAGCTGTTTTGCCCTATGACATTATTCATGACTCACCTCGAGTACGCATGTACGAAGAGCGAGAAGCCGAGATCGATCGGCAGGATGACCTAGACGGCCTTGAAGAGGAGTGTGATATTGCAAAGGCCCATTCCGCATTCTATCAGCAACAGGCCAGGCGATACCAAAGCAGAGAAGTGCGGGCCAAGACATACAACGTCGGCGATCTCGTCTTACATCTCCCAGAGAAGAAGGACAAGCTCAAACCAAAATGGGAGGGGCCCTTCATCATAGATGAAGTTCTCACAGGAGGATCCTATCGCCTTCGTAATGCATCGGATAATTGCCTTGAGCCAAATCCATGGAACGCTGCTTGGCTTCGACGGTTCTACGCATAGTTCGGTCGCCTCCTTTATGTTTCTTGGACTAGGCTCCTTTTTTTCCTCTTCTTTTTTTCATTTCCCTTTTTTATATCCCAGGGTATGTTCAGATCTACCAAACTATTAGGGGTACACATCTTTAAATGTATACACCTCATTATAACTGGGGGCTTCATTGACGAAGCTTATATTACTAAAAGCTTTTTGCTTTCATTGCTTATGTCGTTCGCTCTATACATTGTTTTCCATTATATGCACCTCTATGACCTAAGTTTTTTCCAAGCTAGGTTGCCTTGCTCCTGCGTTTATGCCTCATGTTCCCGATTGTTCGACTAAGGTGTAAAGGGAGTACCTCTGTGATTGCTGCAACCGGGTAATACGCATCTGTACCTCAGACGGGTGAAGCCGGATGCTAGCGTTCTTAAGAGCATATTTGGTCGGCAAGCAACGACAGATTGCTTACATTTTTGTAATACTTCTAATAAACACTGGATAGGCTACTCGTAATTCGGATCAAAGCCTAGGCATGTATAATCAGGCATGCCAACCCAAGGGAAGGAACCCTTAACGGAACTATTTTCCTTGGAAGATGCTTCTTACGTTAAAAAGTAATATAACATAACTCCCCGAACAAATTTTGTCTGTTTGAGAAAAATGACTGGATTGCCTGGTTTCCGGACATAATGAATGTTTTTCTTACATTCCAACATGGTATCCGGAAATACTCCACCTTCTTGGTTCGGAGGTTGAAGCCGAAGGCCTGCGATGACAAATTTTGGCATGCTCGATTGGAGATAAGTTCGATAATAAAGTACATTGATACATTGAATTGAGCGCCTACTCTTTATCTATGCCATCTATAAGACTGTCTAAACTACAGTCTTCTTGCAAATATTTCGCGGCTATCATCACTTGGTCATATACCAAGTTCATAGGAATCTCTTTTCCATCTGGCCCCTGAAGTCCTACTCGGGCCATATGATTAGGATCGAGTCCGGTGTAGCGCGTTTTCACCATTGCCCACGCCTCTCGTGCACCTTCCCGGCATGCATGCGGACGCCTTCCATAGCTCGAAACAGCGCCGAGCACCTTTGAACAGGTTCGCCAACCCCTCCATACTTTCTGGAGGGGCATTGGATGGCCATGAGACCTTAGCCATACTTCTCATGGCTTTCCGGGCCCGCTCATGCACCACGGACAACTCCTTAAGCACGTTGCCTCGAAATCCAAACACTTCCTCTTCAGGCCGACCGGTTAACAGACCTGCAACAACAGAGTTGTGACAATCCGAATTATGGGATACTATGAGTCCCTTGGATGTTTCAAAAGGTCATACCGAATATGCTGCCTTTCAACTTCTTATTTTCTTTTTGCGCGATTGATAACTGAGCCTTTAAGCTCCTTATCTCTTTGGCTTGTTTATCCTTTCCCTCCTCAAGTTTGTTCTTCTGATCAGTGGTCATTGTGGCCTTTTTCATCTCCGCAAGTTCTATGGTGACGGCATTCAGCTTTGTCTGGTTTGTTTTCAGTTCCTGGGACAACACATTGTTCTTCTCCTTGAGAACCTGCAGGTCATAACGATCCTTAAATCGGTTGGCCTAACCGCTTCAAGTCTCGGGGGCTATTGGCATATATCTATTAAATTTGCACAAACTATTACCTACATATCCTTTGAAAACAATTGAGTAACTCCAGCAAGTCTGTCCCGGGCACCTTGGATATATGCATCCACAGAGCTGAGTGCGGTAAATTCTTGTTCAGAGTAAATTGGCGCCTGCATGGCCTCTTTCAGTCGACGATGATTCATCACACTCTCCACCTCGGAATTCATGACGGATACGTCATCCGAATCCTCATGAGGGGGTGGATCTGGCACTGTATCAGCTCTCGTCCTGGTTGACAAGTCCGTGCCGGATTAGCTGACATTCGGCTAGCAGGGCATTTTCCCATGGTTTGCCGTGTGCTCCTCCTGAAATAAAGGCAGAGGAGAAATTTAACAATCTGGTCTCATGCTTAGGCACATATCAAAGGACATACCTCTTTGAAGGATGAGGGGGCTCGACAGCGCTCTCGGTTTCCTTTCGTTTTGAACGATTGCCCTGCATAGAAGCCGCTCTCGAGGGAGTGCAGCTTGCCGAGCACCGATCCTATGAAGTATAGTTTAGTATAATGGATAAGGTGCAAGTAGGGGCCTCTTTTTTAGGAAGCTTTTTGAATACTTACAATGGAGAAAGGGTAAGGGCGGGGGTAGTCGGCCGTAATAGCCACTTCCGAGCCATCAAGGCTCGCCTGATAAAATACTCCATCATCGAACTCTATGTATATATCCGGATCCTCGCAGAAGCCAGGGTCTTTGTTGCGAGCGTGATCCTTTGGCTGTGGGGAGGGACAATGAATGTCCTTGACTACCTTCCTCCATGACTGTTTTCAGACAACAAGAACAATTTGATTAGCATGCCTCGATAACAAGGTAAAGTAGCGCTGATAATCAAAATCTTACCCATTCAATGGGGTTGTACATGGAAAAGTCTTCTCGGCAGTTTAAGCGGAGGAAGTCTTCTTTCTCCCCCTTATACAGATCGGCCAGGATTATGGCCAGTTCGGCCAGGGTATCCGGGCCCTTGCGTTTGTAACGAGATGCGTCGTCCTCTCTGTTGTAACACCATAAAGGGGTCACTCTGGACTGGAGAGGATGAATACATCGCTTTATCACGATGGCCACAACTTCGATTATCGAGAGCTCGGAATGAGCAAGTAATCTGATCTTGCTGACCAGCCTCTTCACTTCCGCACTGTCTTCCTCCTTGGGACTCCAGGGATGCAAATTGATGCGTTTCTTCAAAGGAGCACTGGAGAATTCGGGGAGACCGCGCCGAACTGGGTCCGGAAGGGGAGCGTCCTCAATGTAAAACCATTCCGAAGAGCATTCTTGAGATACTTCCTTGGGAGTCCCAATGGGGTAGCCCGATCCAGCTATGCGCCATACTTTGGCGCCGCCCACTTCAAATGTGGAACCTCCTCGATGACGAGGAACAAGGCAAAAGAACTTTCTCCATAGTTCAAAATGAGCCTCGCAGCCCAGAAATAGTTCACAAAGAGCAACAAAACCCGAGATGTGCAGAATAGAACCTGGAGTGAGATTGTGCAGCTGGATCCCGTAGAACTCTAACAGGCCCCTGAGAAAGGGGTGGATCAGGAATCCTAAGCCCCGCAGAAGAAACGAAACGAAGCACACCCTCTCCTCCTTGTTGGGGCTGGGGAAATTTTCTGCTAGCACGTCATTGCCGATCAAGGCTAATCCTGCTCGAGAGAGACTAGATCTGCAAGAGGGAGATATCCCTGCGTCTGAAGTCGACTCAACTTAAGACGAGACACTGAGCAGCTCCACCAATCACCCTCTTGAGGGCCATGAGGGCGCGAAGAAGAGCTAGGAGCGCTGGCCATGTTTTGAAGTTTTTCGTGGCTGGCCCTGATGTTCGTTGCACGATGTGGATGGCATTTGGGGATCTAACCTCTTTATATAGGCGTCGTCCCTTTGTGGTCAGGGGGTATTTGTAAAAAGTTATTATGGACCGTTCGCATTCGCCCGATGCGTGGAAATAGAGGCGATGACAGGGAAGGAGTCATAAAGGCAGAATGTGAAGGTCAGGGCCGGACTGTCATCCGTCCAAAGTATGATGAACAACGTGCCTTGCAAAGCCGAAGACATAAGCCAGATACTACATCGTCATTGAAGGCAAGTTCGGGGGCTACTGAGGGAGTCCTGGATTAGGGGGTCCTCGGGTGCCCGACCTATTTAATGTGGGCCGGACTAATGAGCCGTGAAGATAGAAGCCAAAGATTATCCCCCGTGTCCGGGTAGGACTCCTATATGCGTGAACGACAAGTTTTGGTGTCCGGATGTATTTCCTTCCTCTGCTTACCGACTTTGTATAAGCCTAGGTCCCTCCTGTGTGTATATAAACTGGAGGGTTTAGTCCGTAGGGGCTATCAGAATTCTCATAGGCTAGACAGCTAGGGTTTAGCCATTACGATCTCGAGGTAGATCAACTCTTGTAACCCGTATCCTCATTGAATACAATCAAGCAGACGTAGGGTTTTACCTCCTTTAAGAGGGCCTGAACCTGGGTAAACATCTTGTCCCCATCGTCCCTTGTTACTATCGATCCTCAGACACACAGTTCGGGACCCCCTACCCGAGATCCGCCGGTTTTGACACCGACAACGGCCACTAGCAAACCGCGTAAAAAGAATTGCACTGACTACAAGCAAACAAATAAACAAGACAACAAGGAAATAAATAAGCAAGAAACTTATGCTAGGCTATCATGTCTATTACACATATTACATCCACTGGGCATCAAAGTTCACCACCAGTGCAAATATAGGGAACAAAGTAGCATATCACATACACTGGTTGTCAAAGTTGGCGACCAGTGCAAATAAACGCCGCAGCAAAACAAGTCTAGAACTGAAACCACTTCAAAAGAGCTCAAGAAACAACATCCTGGGTACCCATAATGCTGGCAAGATGCTTAGCTAGCTTATTAACTTTCTCTTGTTTGGCGCTTAAATCCTCCAGCGCTTGCTATTGCACCAGAAAGTATGCATCTGAATTCTGCAGGGACTTCCGGTCCTTCGGCTTCTTGCCGCAGCACAGCTGACTGATGCCTTTCAGCTTGTAACTAAGACTGAAGAAGCCGAAGTGATTCAGACAACAAGTTCGAAGAGCTTGTGCCAACGGTACTGGCCAGTAACTCGAACACTACATCAACGCAGGACTGTGGGGTTGTCTCACTGTCTACAAGATCATTTTTATCACCTTTCTTGGAGACCAACTGGGTTGTTTCACTATCTTGAACCTTATCTGCATTACTTTCTCTACCATTGCATAGTGGGGCGCTCTTCTCCAATATTCTGTTCGCATTCTACAAGAGAAACAAGCAGACACATCACAAGTTTAGCATGTAGTATATGAAACTCATTTTGGTAAACCGGTTCAATAGTAAGGTGGACAGGATAATAGCATGAACAAATATATATATATATATATGTATGTACTATGGTCACTGTATTGTCCATTTCAGTCTAGTTTATAATCAACATAGAGACACGGTTCAAATCATATATTTTTAAGACACAACAGCATAGACAGAATATAAGTGTGAGAAATTACACAGCACTAGCAACACTTGTAATGTGCATCACATGATAACATAACTGTTTATACAATTGAAACTGAAATCAACATAGAGCAAGAAGTTAGAACAACAATCCAATTAAAGAAATAGGTTGAAAACATACCTGTTGTGTGTAACGCCCATGATGCGGCTATATCTCCCACGTGTCGAGGCACGACTTAGAGGCATAACCGCATTGTGGTATTGTCGCAAGAAGGGTCATCTTCACACAATCCCATGTAATGAACAAGAATGGGATAACGAGAGTTGGCTTACAATCGCCACTTCACACAATACATAAATAAATTCATACATCATCCAAAATCCACACATAGACCGACTACGGTCAAATCCAAATGAAAATAAGATAACCCCATTGTCCCAACTGGGCTCCACTACTGATCATCAGGAAACGAAACACAGTAACGACCACGTTCCTCGTCGAACTCCCACTTGAGCTCGGTTGTGTCATCTGCACTGGTATCGTCGGCACCTGCAACTGTTTTGGTAGAATCTGTGAGTCACGAGGACTCAACAATCTCACACCCGCGAGATCAAGACTATTTAAGCTTATAGGAAAAGGATGGTGTAATGAGGTGGAGTTGCAGCAAACACTAAGCATATATGGTGGCTAACATACGCAAAAGAGAGCGAGAAGAGAAGCAACGCAATGGTCGCGAAGCTAGAAGTGATCAAGAAGTGATCCTGAAACTACTTACGATCATACATAACTCAAACCGTGTTCACTTCCCGGACTCCGCCGAAAACAGACCATCACGGCTACACACACGGTTGATGTGTTTTAATTAAGTCAAGTGTCAAGTTCTCTACAACCGGACATTAACAAATTCTCATCTGCCTCATAACCGCGGGCACGGCTTTCGAAAGATAATACCCTGCAGGGGTGTCCCAACTTAGCCCATTATAAGCTCTCACGGTCAACGAAGGATAAACCTTCTCCCGGGAAGACCCGATCAGTCTCGGAATCCCGGTTTACAAGACATCTCGACAATGGTAAAACAAGACCAGCAAAGCCGCCCGAATGTGCCGACAAATCCCGATAGGAGCTGCACATATCTCGTTCTCAGGGCACACCGGATGAGCAGTCCGTACAACTAAAACCAGGCCTCAAGTTTCCCCGAGGTGGCGCTGCAAAGGGCTCTAGTTTGGACCAACACTCAGAGGAACACTGGCCCGGGGGTTTAAATAAAGATGACCCTCGGGCTCGCGAAAACCCAAGGGAAAAAGGCTTATGTAGGCAAATGTAAAACCAAGGTTGGGCCTTGCTGGAGGAGTTTTATTCAAGGCGAACTGTCAAGGGGGTCCCATAAATCACCCAACCGCGTAAGGAACGCAAACTCAAGGAACATAACACCGGTATGACGGAAACTAGGGCGGCAAGAGTGGAACAAAACACCAGGCATAAGGCCGAGCCTTCCACCCTTTACCAAATATATAGATGCATTAAATAAATAAGAGATATTGTGATATGCCAAAAAAATATCCATGTTCAACATGGAACCAACTTCAACTTCACCTGCAACTAGCAACACTATAAGAAGGGCTGAGCAAAAGCGGTAACTTAGCCAAACAACGGTTTGCTAGGAAAGGATGGTTAGAGGTTTGACATGGCAATATGGGAGGCATGATATAGCAAGTGGTAGGTAGCGCAACATAGCAATAGATCGAACAACTAGCAAAGCAAAGATAGAAGTGATTTCGAGGGTATGGTCATCTTGCTTGCAAGGTTCTCAGAGTTGTCGAAAGCTTGATCCTCGTAAGCATACTCAACAGGTTCCTCGTTCACGAACTCGTCTCCCGGCTCTACCCACAGCAAGAACACAAGCAATGGAACCACAATCAATCACGGGAAATGCACAAGCAACATGATGCAATACATGCATGATATGCGAGATGTGATATGTGATGCATATGCGTGCTCCGGAAGAAAAAGGATGAACAAGGCATCAACTTGGCAAACCAAGTATGCCACTGGAAAGATGAGATGATTTCGGTCGAAATCGATATAAAGATCACCGGAAACGGATGCACGGTTTGCAAAAGGCGAGCAAAACAAGAATGACACGATTCTGCAATTAACAGCATGATAGCACTTAGAATACCCCAGGTAACTATGCTACAGCACCCCAACATAGCAACAGAGAATATGACAGTGATCTACAAGAGCTGGTCGCCAAAAGATGAACACTGAGCTACAGCTAGATCACACCATAACAGGTTCAAACAAGCATGGCAAAAGTGCAAAAGATATCAGCTTCACCGACTTGGTGAAAATACAGAACATGGCTGAAACAGCATCAGGTAGCAATGTTCAGAGCAAGCATAACACATGCTACAGGAACTTATCATAGCAAAACAAGGCATGAAATGAATCTACTAAATGCATAGAACAAAAGTCCCTTACTGACCATGAGCCAAAAAGGATCATAAGATATGATGGCACCCATGTAAACATAGCAAGTTTCGTTAACAGGTTTCAGACTTGGCAGAAAACAGAGCATGGCATTAACAGAATTATAAAGGCATCTTTGTGAGCTCGATTCACTCATCACAAAGCAATGCATGACAAAACAAGCATACCTACAGCAAGATGGCATGTTCATGAAGCTAACCATGGCAAGAGCAAGTTCATAGCATGTATGGATCAACTACAACAACCTTGGCAAAATTGAATATCATGTTAACATTCTGCCAGGAACATTTTATAGCAAAAATAGAGCAAGATTAAGACATGCTAGTGCATTCCATAAATGTAAACAGGGGCATGGATGGATAGAGCACAATTATATCTACAAAACATCCTTACTGAGTATACTCAAAAGAAGCATGGATCTCACTGTAGACACATGGATACATGGCATAAAAATAACAGCAGGTAAAAGACCGCAAAATCCTAAGTCCCTGAAAACAGAAACATCACGAAGCCTAGTTTGCATGCTTGTGCTAGTCACCACATAGATCACAAAAATACATGGCATACACCTCTGTAAAGATGGCATGGCATAGATCAAAACACCTGTAGAGCTCATGCCCATAAGATGCACACATCAAATGCAACAAAAATAACAAAACATCCAGTTCTGATAAGTAACAGCAGTAAACATCATATAGCACTCTTGCACCAGAGATTTGGGCATCAAAATGAACTCAAACGAGCACGGCGCAATGGAACAAAATGAAGAGCATCTCGTGATGAACATTTCGATATATCACACTTATGAAATGGAGCAGTATGCAATGAGATATGCCATGATGAACAGAGCAACATAAAGTGTCATTTTCGGGACTTAGAGGATTTTCGGGGGTCAACCTTCTCAGATCTAGGATTCGCACGTGAACCGAGGCGGGCCGGAGCTCTCGCCGGAGCTGGTGGAGGGAGGTCGCCGGAGGGACGGGGACGCCGGATCCGGGCAGCGCCGGCCCGGATCTGGTGGCGCGTGGCGGCGACGCGCGGGACGGCGCGGCGGCGGCCCGAGGCGGCGGAGTCGGGGCGGAGGCGGCGGACGACGGGCCGAGTCGGCGGGGAGGCGCTCGGGACGTGGGGCGGCCACCCGGGCCGGGAGGGCCCCGCGCGGGCTCGCGGGCCAGCGGTGGAGGGACGCGGCGGCGTGCCACGTGGCGGAGCGCGATTGGTGCGGGCGCGGCGGCGGGATCTATCCGGCGCGGACCGGACGTGTCCGGCGCGCGGAGGGAGCGGGGCTAGGGTTGCACCGCGAATTTGGAAGGGGAAGGCATATATATAGGTAGAGGGAGCTAGGAGACTCCAAATGGAGTGCGGTCTTCGCCCACACGATCGTGATCGAACGACCAAGAGCATGGAGGGGGCTTAGATGGGTTATTGGGCTGTTTGAAGGGGTGTTTGGCTGCAACACACAAAAGGCCTTTGCGGTTACCCGGTTAACCTTTGGAGCATCAAATGACCTCCAAATGGAACGAAACTTGACAGGTGGTCTGCCGGTGGTGTACCAAGGCCACTTGGCAAGACTCGGTCCATTCCGAGAACGTTTAACACCCGCTCATGAAAAGAAACAAGAGGGGTGCGCCGGTGCATGTGGGAGTGTCGGATTGCAAAACGGACAACGGGGAAAATGCTCGGATGCATGAGACGAACATGTATGCAAATGAGATGCGCATGATGACATGAACAAAATGCAAAACGAATACGAAACCTAACCACGGAGGAAATATCATAACACAAAGCCGAAAATGGCAAGAGTTGGAGTTACAAATATGGAAAGTTACATCCGGGGTGTTACATTGTGCCATTGGAGTTTCAATTGGATCCTTCAAATTCGAAAGTAGTTGGTATGAGTAAATAGAGTGATGCAAGAGCAAAGGAGTAGGGACCATAGCTATGGAATCTGACCTGAGAACAGTTGCTCTTCTGCTTTAAACGTGGAGTTTGGGTTCGCTGTGGTGGTCTTCGTGCTTTGGGCACTGCAGTTGCTTTACAAACTGCTCGTGTGGGGGTACTCTGTGGTGGACATGGTGCTGTGTCAACTAGAAGTGGGTTACTATCCATTGGGGTTGGGGTTAGATGGGTTGTAGCTGGTTCTCTGTCCAACGGTGTAAGTGTGCAATCTGGAAGAGACTCGATTACGTGTGGTGGGGCTAGTTTGTGGGCCAGTACAACCATGGTTCTATTTGCATCGACGGGTAGCACCGACTTTTGTGAAGAACGGGTTTTTACTCCCTTAGATACTGCCATCACCCCCTCCAATTCAAATGGCTGATAAACAAGAAAAGAAATTGAACGTACAGACATTGTATGATAGACAGATGTGGTAATTCATATATATGTTGTCGAACCAAACAGGACAACATGGCACAATTTCACATATATGATGGCTAACTAAAGAGGATAGCATGACACAGTTTCAGATATATGATGGATAACTTAACATGATATAATGGCATAATTCAACATATGATGAGTATCTAAACATGATGACATGACAAAACTATATGATGTCTTTCTAAAATAGGTTGGGATGAAATAATTTACATACATGTTGTCTAAGTATACATGACGACATCATATAATTGACATAATTGATTCATATACTAAGCAGCTGGCACTCGCATGTATGATCTCTAAACTAAGCAGACGGAATTGAATATTTTGCATATGATGTCTAAACTAAGCAATGCAAGACACCATATGCATGATATGAGAAATATAAACATTGCAAGTTAGAGCATACACCTCAGGTGGGATATAGGACTGTTCATTTGTCTCTAAATCCTCCTCCGAGGAGCTACATGTAACCATCGAGATATATGCTTCAACAGGTACCATTGCCTGCTCTGAAGACCTTGTTTTCACTCCTGATTTTTCCATAACCGGCTCAAATGGCTGATACGGATGAAGAGTAGTTCAATATAACACAGATTGTCGACAAATGGAATACGTAATGAAAAAAAGGATGGCATGAGATAATTCACATATATGATGCCTGGCTACATGGCGGTGCATAATTCACATATATGATAACTGGCTGAAAAACATGGCATTGCATAATTCACATATCTGATATAGAAAGAAAACATGAGGAGTTCACACAAAGCATGTCTAATCTAAGCAGATGGCATGGAAATGCAAGACACCATATGCATGACATGAGCAATATAACCTTGCCAAGTTAGAGCATACACCTCGGGGGGGGGGGATACGACTGGTCATCTGTCTCTGAATCCTCCTCTGAGGAGCTATCTGTAACCAACAAGAAATCTGCATTGACATGTAGCACTGACTGCTCAGAAGACCTTGTTTTCACTCCAGATTTTCCCATGACCGACTCAAATGGCTGATGCACAGGAACAGTAGATGAATGTATAAACATTGTTGACAAATGGAATACATTATGAAAAAAATATGGCACGATACAATTCACATATATGATGACTGGCTAAACAGGATGGCATTGCATGATTCACGTATATGATGCCTAGCTAAAGAAGATGGCATTGCATAATTCCCATATTCTCTCTCCGTTCCTAAATATTTGTCTTTTTAGAGATTTCAAACGGACTACCACATACAGATGTATCTCTACTCTTATAAAAAATCGAGTTGGTGATGATGGTGTGCCTGGCATCTTGTAATATCGACCATCCGATCTATATCTGACGGATAGAAACCAAACTATGAGAATTTTAGAAAAGATACCCGCACCTCTCTCCACATTTATAGATAAGGTCTTGCCTCGTTCATCCTTATCTCCCACAACCTCATTGCCGAGCAATTAAAAAAGGAAGTCTATGGAACAATCCGGCATGGTGGCCGCTACCGGTGCAGTCCATCCCCATGCCTCCGCCCAGTCCGACCACCAGTCTCCACCATGCCCCACTCCTCCTCACCTTATCTCTCTTCTTTCTCGAGATATCATTTTTTTGATGAAATTCTCGAGATACTATTTTTCTAATAAAATTCTCGAGATATCATTAGTTTTTACACATGGGATTACTCCTGCATGGGTCAATCGCAATAGGTGTTTTGTAAAAAAATGCATCTTGATGTTCCGTGCAATGCACGAGCATCTTGCTAGTATAGACATATTTTAGAGTGTAGATTCACTCATTTCGCTCCATATGTAGTCACTTGTTGAAATATCTAAAAAGACAAATATTTAGGAACGGTGGGAGTATGATATAGAAACCAAACATGTGACATTCACACAAAGCAAGTCTAAACTAAGCTGATGACATATAAGATGTATAATGTAAGCAATGCGAGGCGCCATATGCATGATATGACCAACATCAGCATACCAGGTTAGAGAAAAGACCTTAGGGGGTAAATAGGAGTGGCCAGCTCCCTCTGAATCGCCCTCTGAACAATTATCTCCCTCTGGAATACAATCTGGAATGTTGGGAGGGGGGCACTTCGCCCACCATGGAGCGGGCATGACATTATATTCCCATACAACGGTCTTCTCTTTTTCTCTACATGTTCAGTATGATTGTGTACAATAACTAACATGCATAATAAAAAAACATAGTTAGATTATGTAAGGCCTAAGGGGTGCATGCAGAAATCAAGACTGATGGTAGCAAACGAGTGGATAGATCCAAAACTAATGATAGCAGGTAGATTATAGCTTCAGTTTAAAAAGATAGACGATGGATCATCTACCGTTTGTTGCCCACCCAACATGAACCACATAGAAGACCCTAGATGAACCAGATAGTAGACATATACTATTCGTTGCTGCCTCGATATGTTCCCCACAGGCATTTTAAAACTCAAGTTTGAACATTAGTTTGGACTTGACTCGGAGTCTAAGAGGTGAACATGACGATAAAGTAGCAGGTAATAATAACCGATGTATAACGTAAGCAGACACGAAAGTGTGCGACCTATCTTTCGGAACTGTGTAGGCCTCAGGTTCATCTGCTCAGTCGATGATGGTAATGCAGTTGGCGTGGCTGCCGGCAACGGAGAAGATGATTTGAGGCGGCGAAAGAAAGTCTGCAGGGGGAATCTCTGCTGAAGTGAACGCTTTTGTCGATGGTGCACCTCAGGTGGGGTGGATGACGGCACGGCAGGAGCAGGACATAACACACAAAGTTTTCTTTGACACCTATCTGAAAATGAAGTAAATCTATAAGGGCTCCTTAGAATTGGAGGATTCTATAAATGCAGGGACAGGACAAACACAGGAATAGGATAGGAATGCACGTGCAAAACAGAGCATTTGCAAACAGAGGATTTTTGTCAACCTGGGTGTCTGGTTCACATGAATTGGAAGAACACAGGAATGGAGAAACATGGTCAAATTAAAGTCAAACCACGTGAAAATGAAAAAATTAAGAATCTTATTATGCCAGTAATGCAATTAGTCTTGTTCTTCATGCATATTAATTTGAAAAGTACGTCCAAGTGGATATTAAAATTCCTACATTTTTTCTTTGAAAGAGACACCAAAGGAAAAAATCCTCCAGTTTTGCTTTGCTCCATTCCTTCTAACCAAATGCACGAATAGTAGTACCATAGTAAATTTTCAATTCCTATGTTTTCCTTCACTTTTTCTTTGAACCAGTGGCAATTCTAGTAGGCAGTCTTCAACAGGCTGAAGCCTGCCCTCGAAATATTTTGTGAGACTAGATTTGGTCCACATGAGTATCATATAATGGCTATCTTGCTAAACCG
This sequence comes from Aegilops tauschii subsp. strangulata, assembly GCF_002575655.3. Classification (NCBI taxonomy): domain Eukaryota; kingdom Viridiplantae; phylum Streptophyta; class Magnoliopsida; order Poales; family Poaceae; genus Aegilops; species Aegilops tauschii. The sequence continues at coordinate 335,381,153 of NC_053037.3, forward strand.
ATTAAAATTGTGGTTCAATAGAGCATTTAGTTTTCTCCCTGTTAACTTTGTGACAACGGTTCATTTATTTCTAGATGTGCAACTGCTTTGAACCAAAGGATCCCTGAGGGATCGACATGAATGCAGAGTAAAAAAGTGATGCGATGAGTGTACAACCTCTTTGGCATAGCCTTGTCGAGCTCAACATCATTGGGTTGGACGTAGAGGATGGTGATGTTGGTGTGACTGTCGGAGGCGGGGAGCAGATCTGAGGCCTCTGGATACGGCGCCGAGGGTACTGCTCCGCTGTGATGGACGGTTCCGTCGTTGGAGCAGCTCCGGTGAGGTGTACGACGGCGAGGCTGAAGCATGACAAGACAGACAATGTGAATATAAAGTGGGACTCTAATATCATCTACAATAGATGATGTAAAATACATCACCAAAAAGTGCTAGATGTAAAATGCATCAGCCGCGCCACGGCTGCTCCGACAGATACTGTAAATACTGTTCACTCTGAATTTAACTGAAGAAACTGAACTTTACAGTCGAAACTGAATTTTACTATCAAACTAATTGAACTAGTAGCAGAGCATTGCAATAGAAGTTTAGGGCGTTCGAGCACTAGTAGCAGAGAAGCAGTGATCTAAATCAGTAGCCGCTTGATACGTCTCCAAAGTATCTATAATTTATGAAGTATTCATGCCATGTTTACAATAATTTTATATGATTTTGATATGATTTGATTAGAACTAACCCAGACTGATGCTGTTTTCAGTAGAACTACCATGGTGTCGTTTTTTTGTGCAGAAATAAAAGGTCTCGAAACGAACTGAAAATTTACAGAGAATATTTTTTGGAAAATATAAAAAATACTATAACGAGAAGATATCGGAGAGGAGTCCTTGGGCCACCACAAGGGTGGAGAGTGCCCCCCTAGGACGCGCCCCTACCTTGTCGTCGCGTCATGGCCCCCCTTGACTTTTCCCCGACGCCAACACCTCCTATAAATCCCAAAACCTCCCGAAATAAACCTAGATTGGGAGTTCCGCTGCATCAAGCCTCTTTAGCCACGAAAAACCAATGGGAACCCATTCCGGCACCCTACCGGAGGGGGAAGCCATCACCGGTGGCCATCTTCATCATCTCGGCGGTCTCCATGACGAGGAGGGAGTAGTTCACCCTCGGGACTAAGGGTATGTACCAGTAGCTATGTGTTTGATCTCTTTCTCTCGTGTTCTTGATATGGCACAATCTTGATGTACCGCGAGCTTTGTTATTATAGTTGAATCATATGGTGTTTTCTCCCCCTTTATCTTCTTGTGATGAATTGAGTTTTACCTTTGAGGTTTCACTATTATCGGATTGAATACTATTATGGATTTGAGAACACTTGATGTATGTCTTGCGTGGGGTACCCGTGGTGACAATGGGGTGTTCTATTGATTCACTTCATGTATGTTTTGGCATTCAACTCGCGGATTCCCGAGGTGACATTGGGGTAATCTATGCATAGGGGTTGATGCACGTTTTCGTCCTTGTTTCTCCGGTAGGAATCTTGGGGCACTCTTTGAGGTTCTTTGTGTTGCACTATTGCAGGATGCTGCTAACGCGACACTACGATCAGAGACCCTTTGACGAAATTGTGTGCGATGCATTAATCGCAAACGGTGATGTAAAAAGCCCGTCAAAAAAGATGCAAAACGTTTGCGATGAATGATACATCAAACACGGTTCAGATTTTAGTTGCGTGTGCGATGAGGGGCATACGGTTGATCTGTACGAACTGTTTGCGATGAGACAGAACAACAGAAACGGGCAGCCAGATCAAGGTGTGTGCGATATACGGCATACAGTTCACTCCGATGAACCGTTTGTGATGAGTGAGGTGAACACAAACGATTCGGCGTAACAAGATGTGTGTGATACCCGGCAAACAGGTCGGTAATCAGAATTGTGTGCGATCATTATAGACAGCCCATACGACCTTTCTTTGTGAATTGTGTGCTCGTCAGGGCACACAGTTCAACAAACCAACCTGTTGGCGATAATGTAGAAGATCTCTATCAAATACATATTACTAACCGTCTGCGATGAGATTGACAGGATAAACAGAGATATATACAGTCTGCTTAATTTAGTCCTTCTTCTTCTTGTTGTTCTTGTTGGATGACCCCGCGACATCGTCTTGGCGAGGACGCTTCTTGCCGCTGACCGTTGGCTTTTCATCTCCGCCACCGTCGTCATCGTCGTTGTTGTCGTCGTCCTCCTCCTCCTCGTTCGACCATTCCTCCTCCTCATCATCGCCGTCCTCTTCTTCGTCCTCCGACGGCTCCTTGTCCGTCTGGTTGTCGTCTCATGACTCCGGAGGCGGCATCCCTTCCATGAACCAAATATAATTGAGGTCTGGGCTCGACGCTGGACTCATGGAAGACGAGCGGGATGATTCCGATGTTGACCTATCATCGGGCGCCAGACTGCTGGCCGAACTGTCGTCCTCGCTGTCGCTCGACATGGCTGTAGAGTGTGTGCCAGTGTGTAGAGTGGCCTGCCGGGGACGATGAAGATGGTGGACACTTAAGCGGGCTATGCAAAGAAGAGGAACTACCAATTGAAGCGGGGGTTGACGTATTATCTAACCGCTGATATAATCAACCGCAATTATTTGTACCGAGTCGCTCCAAATTCCCGGGGTTGCGCAGGACTCCTATTGGCTATTTGGCTGGTTTCCTTTTTCAGGACAAAAACAAGGAACGAATTTTGGGATTATGCACCGGTACCGGTATGAACGGAGTAGGACAGTTGGAAAGCAATACATTGAGCTCTTCTTATTGATAAAGCCAGTAATAATCAAACTAGAAAGGAAAAGAAAAAAGACAAAGAAAAATATCTGCACAAATCTTCGCGTAACATCAATGGCATAGGACCTAGATGTGCATTACTTAGAGCACATCTAGATGTGCTTTAGCAATACTGTCAAACAAAACCCCTAATCATCATTCCAAACAGCGCATAGAACATGGCTAATGCGACAACCACAACTACACATGCTAGTTCATTCTTGTCTCTTGCTTTCATCTGTTGCCTGTGATTGATTCTTTCTTGCTTCATCGTACTGATTGTACATTCCAGATCAGCCAGTTTCTTCTTCAGCTTTACGTTATCTTCTGCGAGCTTGGTGATAACACGCCGAGCCCTGCCATGCCATTCTTCATCCAGCCAGTTAACAAAGGCACAAGCCTCATATCCCTGCCAATGTTAAATAGTATTCTAGATGAGCGGTGGCATTAACTGAAGTAAAATGATGAACTTAATTAGCACTAACCTCTAAGGGGCAACTGAGAAACCGCCTGCCAATATCGAATCCCTCCGTGCATACACGTCGAGCGGGAGTGTGCCCGTGCACACAACTCAGCTTTTGGTACTTCTCGGTGGCGCAAAACTCGGAGTCGAACTCATGTTGCGGGAGTCTGGAGTCAAGCTCTGGATCCGGCGGCAGATCGCTTTCCTGGGGGGGTGGTCATTCAGGACAGATTCAGCAAGGAGCTATACTTTGGACATGCTAAAAAAGATCGGGATAGATTAGAACCTGACAGGACGATTCAGATCCGTAGTACACCTATCTTCTGATGACCTTAGGCAAGTGCTCGGCGGCGACCACCGTCGTGGCGGCGATACGAGCAGGAGCAGCCGCACCGAAACCATCAGCACCACTCGTCCGCATTCCCCCAATGTCAGCGCCACACGAGGGAATTTGGAGGCTATGTAGGGATTTGGGGGAAATGGGGGAAACTGTGGAGATAAGCTAACGGTCGGGAACTACTAATGGCACTATATATATGTTGTATACGGCACACTGTTTGTGCATGTCGTTTGTGTTAGGTATTACAACGTCACACACGATTTCCGCACCAAACCGTGTGAGAAGACAACGTAGGTTAGACACGGTTGCCGTTACATAGCCGTATGTGATGTACTACCCTGTCCATATAATTGAGTTACAGTGAGATACCGTGTAAACAGCCGCTCCGCGGATATCCATAAAAAAACAGCCGCTCTGCATATAGAGATGGCGGCGGCGGCCTAGGCAGCGGCTACCGGAGAAGAGGTCAATCCTCGGTCGGTGGGCGGTGGCGGCGTCATAGGAGGTCAACCATCGAGGTCGGCGGCGGCGTGATTTGAGCACATCCATCGCAGTCGATGGCGGGATAGTGGAGGCCGAACTTTAGGCGGCAACCGCACTAAGCTTTGCTCCTCGACCGCGCTGTCTCGGCGTGCCGCCGCATCGCACTTGTCTGTCTGCAGGGTGGAGGTCGCCGCACGGCTAATTAATTAAGGTATTCTTTTCGTGAGTGGCTAAATTAAGGTATTTAATTCCTAAGTGTAGTGTTGTACTAGTACTCTGCGTGTAAATTGACTGGCCATTAATTTTTGTCATTGCATGTCTGGATAACAACATGGAGCGCCCTCAGTAATTATCAAAATAAAACCTTGTGATTTATGCACGCATCTTTGGGAAGCAGTTAATCCGTGTATTAATGTTGTTGTTTTGTTTTTAATTACCATTCGTGTGCTGCAGATGGAACGATCTCGATGGATGAAGGATCGGAAAACTGCATATTTTATCACTGGCGTGACAGAGTTCATGAATTTGGCTGAAAGTACAAAGAGGATAATTGGTGATGTGGATTACATCCTGTGTCCATGTACTGATTGTGCCAATACAGAGTCACATGAAGTTGCAGATGTCCAAATGCACTTAGTCTCTAGGGGATTCATGGATAGATATACACGTTGGACCAGACATAGTGAAGAGGAGGTCATGGATGAAGATACCCAGGGCAGCGAGATGCCAAACCCCGACCAGTGTCACATGGATGTTGAATCTAACATCGGGGCAGAGACTTCAAGCTACCAATGGAACACCGGAAAGCCGAAACGCCCACTGAAAAACCAAGACGTCGACGCAGATGACGACGATCTTGATATGCCAGATTTTGCTGCTATGATTGCAGATTTCGAGGGCCCATAAAAGGATATGATTGGGTACAAGGATCTTCCAACCATTGATGCGGACTCCAAGAAAGAATTGTATCCAGGTTGCAAACAGAAATATTCCAGGTTGAGTGCCAGCCTGGCGCTTCTCAGATTTAAAGCAGCAAACGGTCTATTAAACAAGGGCTTCATAGAGATGTTAGGTCTTTTGAAAGAAATTCTTCCAGAAGATAATGTGCTCCCCAGAAGCACAAATGAAGCGAAGAAAATTGTTTGCCCATTGGAACTTGAAGTACAGAAGATACACGCTTGTGCGCACTACAAAAAAGACACTTCCGTGATGATACGTGTTTGTCACAGTAGGTCACGTTTTCTGTCATGCATGTACATCCATGACGATTTTATGATAGAATCAAGATAGTCATACCTGTGCTGTCGTAGAAGTGTTCCATGACATTACCAAAACTATCATCATGGAAGTGTCCACTTCCATGACGATAGATCGTGCGTCATAGAAGTGCTTTCGTCAAGGGTGACCGACACATGGCATCCACCATAACGGGTCACCGTTAAGCTATCGGGTCTGGTTTTGGATCCGATAACCCGTTAACAGCCCGGACCAATGAGGATTTTCCACGTGTAAAATTGTCAATGGCCCGAGGAAACACGTGTTGGCTCACCGTTGGGACAGATGTCATCCATTCATTGGACAGGAGGCGCCTATGATACGTCAACACGTGGCACGGCCAAACGTAGGCCCATTCTAGTGAAAAGGCCGGCCCGTTTGACTTGGTCAAATGGTAACGGGCCGACCCATGGAAAGCGTGTTAACGGCCTATTCGTATATAGCCCATTTACGGCCCGCTAACTCACGGCCCGCTACGGCCTACCGGAATTAAGCCCAGTAGCTTCATCTGGGCCGTGAAATATGATTCCAGCCCGTTGTAACTTCTGGCCCATGTATGGCCCATGATGTCTTTCGGCCCATACAAGGCCATTTGTGACTCTTGGCCATTAAAGGCCCATGGTGAATCTGGCCCGCAATGAACAGTGTACCGCTTTATACCCATTAACGGCCCATTATTCCATTGGGCCGTTTCCAACCCGTGTTATCTTTCAGCCTTCTTAGGGCCCATTTATTCTTGGGCTTATTTCCAGCATTCGGTTACTTACGACCCGTTACTAGCCTTTTCTACTTGTGGGCCAAATTCAGCCCGTGGTTACAATTGGCCCGTTAATCCGGTTGGCCATTTTTGTAGCGTCATCAAATATGACCAATTAACGATGACCCGTTATGGTTGGCCCATGAACGGACGATTCCAAATCTAGCCCATTTACGGCCCATAATGCGGTCTGTTATTGGCCCATGTTTGGCCGATCGATCATACGGCCCGTAGAAGGCCCATTGATGCTACGATCCGTAGAAGGCCCATCGTTTCTACGGCTTTAGAAGGCCCATTGTTTCTACGGCCCGTAGGAGGCCCATGGTAACTACAGTAAATATGTAGCCCATTGTTATTATGGACTAGTTTTAAAAAATAGGTTATTGCGGCTACTAGCAAACCGCGGAAAAAGAACTACACTGACTAAAAGCAAACAAATAAACAAGACAATAAGGAAATAAATAAGCAAGCAACTTACGCTAGGCTATCACGGCTATTACACATATTACATCCACTGGGCATCAAAGTTCGCCACCAGTGCAAATATAGGGAACAAAGCCGCATATTGTATACACTGGTTGTCAAACTTGCCGACCAGTGCAAATAAACGCCGCAGCAAAACAAGTCCAGAACTGAAACCACTTCAGAAGAGCTCAAGAAACAATATCCTGGGTACCCATAATGCTGGCAAGATGCTTAGCAAGCTTGTTAACTTTCTCTTGTTTAGCGCTTTAATCCTCTAGCACTTGCTGTTGCACAAGAAAGTATGCATCTGAATTCTGCAGGGACTTCCACAGTCCTTCGGCTTCTTGCCACAACACAGCTGACTGATGCCTTTCAGCTTGTAGCTGAGACTGAAGAAGCCGAAGTGATTCAGGCAGCGAGTTCGAAGAGCTTGTGCCAGCGGTACTGGCCAGTAACTCGATCACTACATCAACTCAGGACTGTGGGGTTTTCGCACTGTCTACAAGATCGTTTTTATCACCTTTCTTGGGGACCAACAGCGCCGTCTCACTATCTTGAACCTTACCTGCATTACTTTCTCTACCATTGCATAGTGGGGTGCTCTTCTCCAATATTTCGTTCGCATACTACAAGAGAAACAAGCAGACACATCACATGTTTAGCATGTAGTATACGAAACTCATTTTGGTAAACCGGTTCAGTAGTAAGGTGGACAGGATAACAACATGAAACAAACATATATCTATGTACTATGGTCACTGTATTATCCATATCATTCTAGTTTATGTTGCCAAATCAAGATAGAGACACAGTTCAACTCATATATTTTTAGGACACAGCAGCATAGACAGAATATAAGTGTGAGAAACTACACAACATTGGCAACACTTGTAATGTGCATCACATGAGAACATAACTGTTTATACAACTGAAACTGAAATCAACATAGAGCAAGAAGTTAGAACAACAATCCAGTTAAAGAAATAGGTTTAAAACATACCTGTTGCGCCATTGGAGTTTCAATTGGATGCTTAAAATTCAAAAGTAGTTGGTATGAGTAAATACAGTGATGCAACAACAAAGGAGTATGGACCATAGCTACGGAATCTGACTTGAGAACAGTTACTCTTCTGCTTTAAACATGGAGTTTGGGTTCGCTGTGGTGGTCTTCGTGCTTTGTCAACTAGAAGTGGGTTATTATCTGCTGGGGTTGGGGTTAGATGGGTTGTAGCTGGTTCTATGCCCAACGGTGTAAGTGTGCAATCTGGAAGAGTCTCAACTATGTGTGGTGGGGCTAGTTTGTGGGCCAGCACAACCATGGTTCTATCTGCATCGACGGGTAGCACTGTCTTTTGTGAAGAACGGATTTTTGCTCCTTTAGATACTGCCATCACCCCCTCCAATTCATATGGCTGATAAAAAAGAAAAGAAATTTAACGTACAGACATTGTATGATAGACAGATGTGGTAATTGACATATATGTTGTCTAACCAAACATGACAGCATGACACAATTTCACATATATGATGCCTAACTAAACAGGATAGCATGACACAGTTTCAGATACATGATGGATAACTTAAAAGTATATAATGGCATAATTCAACATATGATGAGTATCTAAACAGGATGACATGACAAACTATATGATGTCTTTCTAAAATAGGTTGGGATGAAATAATTCACATGCATGTTGTCTAAGTATATAGGATGGCATGATACAATTGACATAATTGATTCATATACTAAGCAACTGGCACTCGCATGTATGATCTCTAAACTAAGCAGATGGAATTGAATATTGTGCATATGATGTCTAAACTAAGCAATGCAAGACACCATATGCATGATATGAGAAATATAAACATTGCAACTTAGAGCGTACACCTTAGGTGGGATATAGGACTGGTCATCTGTCTCTGAAGCCTCCATTGAGGAGCTCCCTGTAACCACCGAGATATATGCTTCAACAGGTACCATTGCCTGCTCTGAAGACCTTGTTTTCACTCCTGATTTTTCCATAACCGGCTCAAATGGCTGATACGGATGAAGAGTAGTTCAATATAACACAGATTGTCGACAAATGGAATACGTAATGGAAAAAAAGATGGCATGAGATAATCCACATATATGATGCATGGCTACATGGTGGTGCATAATTCAAATATATGATAACTGGCTGAAAAACATGGCATTGCATAATTCACATATCTGATATAGAAAGCAAACAGGAGGCATTCACACAAAGCATGTCTAATCTAAGCAGATGGCATGGCAATGCAAGACACCATATGCATGATATGAGCAATATAACCCTGCCAAGTTAGAGCATGCACCTCAGGGGGGGAATACGACTGGTAATCTGTCTCTGAATCCTCCTCTGAGGAGCTATCTGTAAGCAGCAAGAAATTTGCATCGACATGTAGCACTGGCTGCTCAGAAGACCTTGTTTTCACTCCAGATTTTTGAATGACCGACTCAAATGGCTGATGCAAAGGAAGAGTAGATGAATGTATAAACATTGTTGACAAATGGAATACATTATGAAAAAATATGGCACGATACAATTCACATATACGATGACTGGCTAAACAGGATGGCATTGCATGATTCACGTATATGATGCCTGGCTAAAGAAGATGGCATTGCATAATTCCCATATACTCCCTCCATTCCTAAATATTTGTCTTTTTAGAGATTTCAAATGGACTACCACATACAGATGTATGTAGACATATTTTAGAGTGTAGATTCACTCATTTTGCTCCGTATGTACTCAGTTGTTGAAATCTCTAAAAAGACAAATATTTAGGGATGGTGTGAGTATGATATAGAAACCAAACAGGTGGCACTCACACAAAGCAAATGTAAACTAAGCTGATGACATATAATATGTATAATGTAAGCAATGTGAGGCGCCATATGCATGATATGACCAACATAAGCATGCCAGGTTAAAGCAAATACCTCAGGTGGTAAATAGGAGTGGTCGGCTTCCTCTGAATCCCCATCTGAACAGTTATCTTGCTCTGGAATACAATCTGGAATGGCGGGAGGGGGGGGGGCACTTCGCCCACCATGGAGCGGCGTCTGCATGACATTATATTCCCACGCAACGGTCTTCTCTTTTTCTCTACCTGTTTAGTACGATTGTGTACAATAACTGACATGCATAATAATAAAATAGTTAGATTTTGTAAGGCCTAAGGGGTGCATGCAGAAATTAAGACTGATGGTAGCAAACGAGTGGATAGATCCAAAACTAATGATAGCAGGTAGATTATAGCTTCAGTTTTAAAAAGATAGAGAATGGATCATCTACTGTTTGTTGCCCACCCAACTCCTATAGCTGCCGGAGGTCGTGCAGCAGCAGCGCGAGCGAGAGCAAGAACAGAGCAGCAGCACAAACAAGAGCAAGAGCGGAGCAGCAGCGCGACCGACAACAATAGCAGAGAAGAGCGGCAGCATGAACGAAAGCAAGAGCAGTGCAGCAGCGCGACCGACAGCAACAAAAGAGCCACAACGTGAGCGAGAGCCCTTGCAGCAGGAGCAGCAGCGCGAGCGAGAGCCGGAGCAGGTGCAGCTAGTGCCGGTGTGGAAGTCGCCGCTGAGGAAGCAACGACATGGGGGAGAGACGCCATGGATGAAGTGGCCGGCGACGGCGCCGTTGATGGAGACCCGCCATGGCTGCTCGGTATCGAGCACCGGCAGCCCCGTGAGATCGAGTAAAAGATAAAATGCAGCGGTGAGTGCGGAACCTCCTTGGTGGCACCGAGTGGGCCTCGACTTCATCGGAGAAATTGGTGAGGGTGCTGCATTTCCGGTGGGCCAGGTCAAGATGGCGCAGTCGGGATGGAGGTGGCGCGATAGACAAGGCGAACGTCGGGGCAGCTCCTTGGAGGTGGAGGACGGGGCAGCTATTCCGGTAGGACGACGAGATCGAGGACTGATCCTCATCCGTTGCGGTGGATGAGGGACGACGAGCTCTTGCGGTGGACGACATCGTCGGGGAAGAGTCTCCAGCTGGGCGGTGGTCGGGAGGCCGACGGAGGAGGGTTGGGTTTCGCGGGTTTTGGTGGCCTCGGTGTATGAATGGGGGGCGAAGGGGAAGGTAGTGGGGAGCCATGGCTTAGGGACGCGCTTGTCCGAAATGTAGGGTAAGTTACCAGCGTACCCCCACCGGTTTTGACACCGCGACGTCGAGCCGGCATTTCCGGCTGAGGGGTAGAAGGGGGATTTCACATGTCTGGGCTGCGGGACCGATTTCGGGTGAGGAGGGAGTTTTCGCGCGCGTCAAAATTTCAGGATAACAAGGCGCGGAGCGGGTTGAAGAGGCGGGAGTTTCAAAGCAGATGAGACAAAAGATACTCGAGCTTGAAAATTTTGGGATAACAAGGCGCGGATTCCTTGTTCGGCTGAACAAACTTAACGTGTACAAAAAACAATTCATACAAGACACAAGAGAGTCATGTCCCCTTCTACTATATTGCTATAGATGTCATTGAAAAAACTACAAGAAAAATGTAAAAAAAATCGGGAGAACAAGATTACCCCGTACAGTACCAAATCGATTTGCACTTCCCTCAACAACAACAAAGAACAAATCAATTCCCACCAAAAGAAAGAGTCATGTCCCTTTTTATAATCTTGAATTTCAATTTTTGAATCCATGTTATGTTGAATTCGAATATATCATTAGGTGACCTTGCGGTTTATAATGGACGTAGTCCTATGATGACCCACAAGTATAGGGGATCTATCGTAGTCCTTTCGATAAGTAAGAGTGTCGAACCCAACGAGGAGCAGAAGGAAATGATAAGCAGTTTTCAGCAAGGTATTCTCTGCAAGCACTGAAATTATAGGTAACAGCTAGTTTTGTGATAAGATAATTTGTAACGAGCAACAAGTAACAAAAGTAAATAAAGTGCAGCAAGGTGGCCCAATCCTTTTTGTAGCAAAGGACAAGCCTGGACAAACTCTTATATAGAGAAAGGCGCTCCCGAGGACACATGGGAATTATCGTCAAGCTAGTTTTCATCACGTTCATATGGTTCGCGTTCGGTACTTTGATAATTTGATATGTGGGTGGACCGGTGCTTGGGTGCTGTTCTTACTTGAACAAGCATCCCACTTATGATTAACGCCTATTGCAAGCATCTGCAACTACAAAAGAAGTATTGAGGTAAACCTAACCATAGCATGAAACAAGTGGATCCAAATCAGCCCCTTACGAAGCAACGCATAAACTAGGGTTTAAGCTTCTGTCACTCTAGCAACCCATCATCTACTTATTACTTCCCAATGCCTTCCTCTAGGCCCAAATAATGGTGAAGTGTCATGTAGTCGACATTCACATAACACCACTAGAGGAGAGACGACATACATCTCATCAAAATATCGAATGAATACCAAATTCACATGACTACTAATAGCAAGGCTTCTCCCATGTCCTCAGGAACAAACGTAACTACTCACAAAGCATATTCATGTTCATAATCAGAGGAGTATTAATATGTATAAAGGATCTGAACATACGATCTTCCACCAAATAAACCAACTAGCATCAACTACAAGGAGTAATCAACACTACTAGCAACCTACAGGTACCAATCCCAGACGTAGAGACAAGAATTGGATACAAGAGATGAACTAGGGTTTGAGAGGAGATGGTGCTGGTGAAGATGTTGATGGAGATTGCCCTCTCCCGGTGAGAGGAGCGTTGGTGATGACGATGGCGATAATTTCCCCCTCCCGGAGGGAAGTGTCCCCGGCAGACCAGCTCTGCCGGAGCCCTAGATTGGTTCCGCCAAGGTTCCGCCTCGTGGCGGCGGAGTCTCGTCCCGAAAGCTTGCTTATGATTTTTCTTCAAACGAAAGACTTCATATAGCAGAAGATGGGCACCGGAGGGCCAACAGGGGGCCCACGAGGCAGGGGGGCGCACCCCCACCCTCGTGGCCAGGGTGTGGGCCCCCTCTGGTATTTCTTCAGCTCAGTATTTTTTATTATTTCCAAAAATAACTTTCGTGGAGTTTCAGGAGTTTTGGAGTTGTGCAGAATAGGTCTCTAATATTTGCTCCCTTTCCAGCCCAGGATTCCAGCTGCCGGCATTCTCCCTCCTTAAGTAAACCTTGTAAAATAAGAGAGAATAGGCATAAGTATTGTGACATAATGTGTAATAACAGCCCATATTGCAAAAAAAAAACGATATAAAAGCATGATGCAAAATGGACGTATAACCTCCCCCAAGCTTAGACCTCGCTTGTCCTCAAGCCGATAACGATAAATATGTCCACATGTTTAAAGGTAGAGGTGTTGATAAAATAAAATACGGACATGAGGGCATCATGATCATTCTTATAACAGCAACATATATGGATATTGTCATATGATTTCTTATGCTCAAGTAATAATCTATTCACAATGGAAAGTATGAATCAGAAACTTTATTGAGAACTAACTAACTATAATCTCAGTCATTGAGGCAATTGCAATTTATCATAACATCAGAAAGAGTCTATGTCAGAGCTTTTTAGCAAGTCCACATACTCAACTATCATTTAGTCTTTGACAATTGCTAACACTCACGCAATACTTGTGGTTACGGAGTTTTAATCGGACACAGAGAAAGATAGGGGCTTATAGTTTCGCCTCCCAACCTTTGACCTCAAGGGTAATATCAACAATAATAGTTCATGCCAACTTACATCCAATTATATATATATATATATATATATATATATATATATATATATATATATATATATATATATATATATATATATCAGGATCTTTCCAACACACTATGCTTGCCAAAGGATAAAATGTAAAAAGGAAAGGTGAAGATCACCATGACTCTTGCATAAGGTAGAAGATAATAATAAAAGATAGGCCCTTCGCAGAGGGAAGCAGAGGTTGCCATGCGCTTTCAGGGTTGGATGCACAAAATCTTAATGCGAAAGAACATCACTTTATATTGCCACTTGTGATATAGACCTTTATTATGCAGTCCATCGCTTTTATTTCTTCCACATCACAAGATCGTATAAAGCTTATTTCCTCCACACCAATCAATCATACATATTTAGAGAGCAATTTTTATTGCTTGCACCAATGACAACTTACTTGAAGGATCTTACTCAATCCATAGGTAGATATGGTGGATTCTCATGGCAAAACTAGTTTAAGGGTATTGGGAAGCACAAGTAGTATCTCTACTTGGTGCAAGGAATTTGGCTAGCATGAGGGGGAAAGGCAAGCTCAAGATGTTGGATGATCCATGAAAATATACTTTATCTCAGATACAAGAAAACATAACGCATTACGTTGTCTTCCTTGTCCAACATCAACTCTTTAGCATGTCATATTTTAATGAGTGCTCCCAATCATAAAAGATGTCCAAGATAGTATATTTATATGTGAAACCTCTCTTTCTTTATTACTTCCTATTAATTGCAACGATGACCAAAGCTATGTCTGTCAACTCTCAACAACTTTTAATCATCATACTCTTTCTATGTGAAGTCATTACTCTCAATAAGATCAATATGATCTCTTTGTTTATTTTTATTCTTTTTCTTTTCGTTTATTCCCTCAAGATCATGGCAAAATAATCAAGCCCTTGACTCAACACTACTCTTTATTATATAGCTCACGGACTCGATTACAAAGAGGGATCATAAAGCAAAACTCAAAACTAGATCATACCAAAACTTTGTTCTACTAGATCAAGATATTACTAAAAGGATCGTACTAAGAAAAAGGTAAAGATAGGAGTGTGATGGTGATACAATACCGGGGCACCTCCCCCATGCTTGGCAGTTGCCAAGGGGAGTACCCATACCCATATGATTATGTCTCCTTCCTCAGAAGTGGTGGTGATGGGGTTGTTGATGAAGTAGGCTTGTCGTCCATCTTCCAAGGCATGGGCTCACCATCATAGAAGGATGATCGAGTCTCCGGGATCCTCAAATCAGCAGCCAAACTCATTCTCTTGAATCTATATTCATACTCACAGTTTTGGTTTTGCAGGTCATAGACTTGGGCTTGGAGGTGCTCGATTTTCTCGTGGAGCTTGAAGATGGCCTCCCCAATGTCCTTGGCATCCAGCTTGTGGTTGTTGGTGAACTCCGCGATCATCATGTGATTGGAGTCAAGTCCACGCTCCACCATCTCCTGGCACTTGAAAACTTGTTGCTCCATTGCCTCGAGCCTTGTCTCCACGCTTCCGGTGTTCCTCGGTCCCTCAATATCGCGGATGTGCAGGACCCCCTCATGCATCTCAATGGTTTGAGGGTGTTGCAGCACCTCCGCGAGGTAGGGGTTGATGACCTTCTCGAAGAACTTGTCTGTGGGAGCACTATGAGACGTCATGATGATCTAGATCTGTCAGAAAAATAGCTCGAAACAAGAACAGAGGATATTTGCGTGATACAGGAGTCAAAACCTTCGGGAGATCATATAATGAATTTTTACCGACCAAGATACTTATCGTGCAAGAAAACGGAGTCCGGAGAGCGCACGAGGTGCCCACGAGGCAGGGCGGCGCGCCCAGGGGGGTAGGGCGCGCCCTCCACCCTCGTGGAGCCCTCGTGTCCTTCCCGGACTGCTTCTTATTTTTCTATTTTTCCAAATATTCCAAAACGGAGAAAAATTGCCTTTAGAGCTGTTTTGGAGTCGGTTTACTTACCGTACCACATACCTATTCCTTTTCGGAGTGTGAAACATTCCGGAAAGTGCCCCTTATGTACTCCTCCGGGGTTACGGTTTCAATAACATTGGTTTGAAGATTTATGGGATTACCTGAGATATAATGTTTGATTCTTTGACCGTTTACCACCTTTGGATTTGTGCCTTCGAAGTTGTTGATTTTTATGGCACCGGAACGATAGACCTCCTCGATAACGTAAGGACCTTCCCATTTAGAGAGAAGTTTTCCTGCAAAAAATCTTAAACGAGAGTTGTATAGCAATACATAATCACCTACATTAAACTCATGCTTTTGTATCCTTTTGTCATGCCATCTTTTAACTTTTTCTTTAAATAGCTTGGCATTCTCATAAGCTTGGGCTCTCCATTCATCAAGTGAGCTAATGTCAAATAACCTCTTCTCACCGGCAAGTTTGAAATCATAATTGAGCTCTTTAATAGCCCAATAAGCCTTATGTTCTAGTTCGAGAGGTAAGTGACATGCTTTTCGATAAACCATTTTATACGGAGACATACCCATAGGATTTTTATATGCGGTTCTATAGGCCCATAGTGCATCATCAAGTTTCTTGGACCAATTCTTTCTAGATCTATTAACGGTCTTTTGCAAAATTAATTTGAGTTCTCTATTACTCAATTCTACTTGACCACTAGACTGTGGGTGATAAGGATATGCAATTCTATGATTAACATCATACTTAGCAAGCATTTTACGTAAAGCACCATGAATAAAATGTGAACCACCATCAGTCATTAAATATCTAGGGACTCCAAACCTCGAAAAAATAACTTCTTTAAGCATCTTAATAGAAGTGTTATGATCAGCACTACTAGTTGGAATAGCTTCTACCCACTTAGTAACGTAATCAACAGCAACTAAAATATGTGTGTATCCATTAGAGGCAGGAAAAGGTCCCATATAATCAAAGCCCCAAACATCAAATGGTTCAATAACAAGTGAATAATTCATAGGCGTCTACTAATATTACCAGTTCTTTGACATTCATCACAAGATAGGACAAACTTACGGGCATCCTTGAAGAGAGTAGGCCAATAAAAACCGAATTGCAATACCTTATGTGCAGTTCTATCTCCAACGTGGTGTCCTCCATAAGCCTCGGAGTGACACTTGCGTAGGATCTGTTCCTGTTCATGCTCAGGTACACAACGTCTAATAACACCATCTACACCTTCTTTATAAAGGTGTGGGTCATCCCAAAAGTAATGTCTCAAATCATAGAAGAACTTATTCTTTTGCTGGTATGTGAAACTAGGTGGTATAAATTTAGCAACAATGTAATTGGCATAATCAGCATACCATGGAACCGTACGAGAAGCATTTATGACATTTAATTGTTCATCAGGAAAGCTATCATCAATAGGTAGTGGCTCATCAAGAACATTTTCTAACCTAGACAAGTTGTCTGCAACGGGGTTCTCAGCTCCCTTTCTATCAATAATATGTAAATCAAATTCTTGTAGCATGAGAACCCATCTAATAAGTCTAGGTTTAGCATCTTTCTTTTCCATAAGATATTTAATAGCAGCATGATCAGTGTGAATAGTTACTTTAGAATCAACAATATAAGGTCTGAACTTATCACAAGCAAATACAACTGCTAAGAATTCTTTTTCAGTAGTAGCATAATTTCTCTGAGCATTGTCTAGAGTTTTACTAGGATATTGAATAACATTTAATTTCTTATCAACTCTTTGCCCTAGAACAGCACCTACAACATAATCACTAGCATCACACATAATTTCAAAAGGTAAATTCCAATCAGGTGGCTGAACAATAGGTGCAGAGATCAATGCTTTCTTAAGTATTTCAAATGCTTCTACACAATCATCATCAAAGACAAATGTTATATCTTTTTGTAATAGATTAGTCAGAGGCCGTGAAATTTTTGAGAAGTCCTTAATGAACCTCCTATAAAATCCAGCGTGACCAAGGAAACTTCTTATACCTTTGATGTCCTTGGGACATGGCAACTTTTCAATAGCATCAACCTTGGCTTTATCAACTTCAATACCTCTTTCAGAAACTTTATGCCCCAAGACAATACCTTCATTAACCATAAAGTGGCACTTCTCCCAATTCAAGACAAGGTTAGTTTCTTCGCATCTCTGCAAAACTCGATCAAGGTTGCTCAAGCAATCACCAAAAGAGGATCCATAAACGGAGAAATCATCCATGAAAACCTCACATATCTTTTCACAAAAGTCAGAGAATATAGCCATCATACATCTTTGGAAGGTAGCAGGTGCATTACATAAACCAAAAGGCATACGTCTATAAGCAAAATGTAGCGACCAGACCTCAAACAGTCTAGTCTCTGTGCATCAGTGTCTTCCCTGGATCGGTAATGCTGACACACGCAGTACTTGAAGGATTTATAACAGAGTAACAATCACACACTTATTACATCGAATAGTCTCTAGAGAGAACTTATTACAATAAATATGGCTTAAGGCCATCTAAATATGATAACAGCGGAAGAATTGGAAGATAAAGTGAGTCCATCAACTCCAACGGCATCACTGAGTATAAGACCATGACCTATGGCACCTTACTCGTCGTCTGAAAAGTCTGCAACACGAACGTTGCAGCCCGAAAACGGGTCAACACATGGAATATGCTGGCAAAGTAACACATAGAGAGTAATGAACAGAATAATGCTATCTCTACATGCGTATATGGCTGGTGGAAAGCTCTATGGTTATAGTTGCGAAAAGCCAATTTTTCCCTACAGCAAAGAAATAAATTTTATATCATGGTGGTTGTTAAACATTGAGAAGGTACCTCCAACTCAATCCCAATTAAGAACATGATTAACCCAATCAAATTAAATTAAGTAACATGATGATGAGATTCACATGATAATCCAAGAACTAGATACTCAAGATGTCCATAACCGGGGAAACGGCTAACCATGATTAGTTTGTACACTCTGCAGAGGTTTGCGCACTTTTCCCCACAAGAGTCGATCTCCTCCGTTTGATTTCTCGCACTACATGGTGTTTGAGAAACGGAAGACCGAGACACAGTCTTTTAGAAACAATAACTCTTTACTCCGGGTGGACAGTTACACCTACTTTCCCCTACATATGCTAGCCCACCACTGAAAGAGGTCATGCAACATACTCAACTATGCTAGAGCCCATAATAGCTTGTGGCTGCACACGGAAGTTTATAGCATGAATAATCTCATGATCCCTTTAAGCCTAGGTGGCGGACCATAGGATAATCTCACGGGTACTCCGGGATATCCAAAAATACAGGCAACACTGGGTTCCCCAGGTGGCTCAATCCACCCAGATGTGAATTGAAGTAACCACATTAAGTTGAACCATTAATTAACATCCTCACATCTGTCATGGAAATTCACTCAAACCCAATCCACGTCTACGAGCATAGCATAGCAATATAAGCAAACGTAGAAGTAACTCCCAACGGTTTGATAATAAACAGGGCAATAGGTACTACCTCATCTACTTCCCAAAACCCACATATTAAACAGTTCCTAACCATGCAATAGTTTGAGGGTTGATCTAATGCAATAAATCTGGGTGGTAAAGAGGTATGATCAAAGTGTTACTTGCCTTGCTGATGATCCGTGAAACCTAGAGACTCATAGTAGCACACTTCGCACTCCGGGTACTCTATCACAAACAAAAAATACATACATAAGCAATCAAGCAAGGGTGCATGGGTAAAACTCAAAATAAGAGATCTAACCAGAAAGTTCAACTTAAGAACTCCGGTTTACAAAAAGAATCAAATCGAACGAAGCAACGAAACTCAAACGGCGAAAGAAACAATCTCCGTTTACTAATCTGGACCTAAGTCAAATTTTACAGTAGCAAAAACTTGTTTAGGTTGACTAAATGGAAAGAGGGTTTCGAGATGAAACTCTAGGCGCTTGAATCGCCTGATTCCGATAAACGAGCGAAAAGTTATACTAAAACGAAAAACAGATCGGAAATCACGATCGAAAATAATCACGAAAAATCCGAGAAAAAAAAACTGACGAACAGGCTAACGAACGAACGTTCGTTGTCTGCGGTTAAACGACGAAAACCGTTCGTTAAAACGAACGTACGAACGAACGTCTGCAAAATAAATAAACCAAAAAACCGAACCAAAAAAAACGGATCTAGGGTTTCGCGAAAAAACCGATCAGTTTTCAGAGAAAACCGGCGGTCGGGCGGAGCGGCGGCTACCGCCGGCGGGCGGGACGATGGGGCGGCGGCTCCGGCGTCGGCGGCGGCGGCGGCGGGGCGCGGTTAGGGTTAGGGTTTGCGGGGGCGGCGACTTGGGCTGGCCGCGGGGTCGGGCCGCGGCCTTTTAAAGGGGCCGGTCGGACGAGTCCGGGTCGGGTACGGCCCGGCTAAGGCGGTGGACTTTTTTTTAATATTCCATGTAGAAAAACAAATAAAAGAAATACTAAACGGACTCCAAAAATCCCGAAATAAATTTTCCCCGTCCTCTAAAAACAAGCCGAACAAGATGAACATTTATTTGGGCCTAAAATGAAATTTTTAAAAACGCATATTTTTCCTAGGCAAATAAAATAGCGATAAAATCCGAAATAAAATCTTATTTGATTTTATTATTGAATCCTCAATATTTCTTTATTTTGGGAAAGTCATTTTATTGCCTCTCTCTTATTTTTATTATTGAAATAATTGAAGATAAAATAAATAAAATCAAATGATCCTATTTTCAAAATTTGAGAAAACCCAAATATGAAAATAACGAAATCCCCAACTCTCTCCGTGGGTCCTTGAGTTGCGTAAAATTTTCTAGGATCTAGCCAAGATGCAAAAAAAATGATATGCAATGATGATCTATTGTATAACATTCCAAATTGTCACGACCGGTTTTTCAATAATATAATTATTGAGAGACCAATCCCTTTTACGAACCAGTAGGGAAGAATTTCTTCTCACTGGTAGACAATATCATGGTCACAGAAGAAAATACCAGGAGTACTGAATATAATACAAAGTTGAGCGGAAACTGCCCAACGATTTATTACATGCACGCCGATAAAACAAGACGGCGGATAGGGTGGCATAACTACTAACTCACGATAATAATGGTGGTGGAAATATCATCGCGAAGCAAGTGATATGACTCCTGAAGACTACAGCTCTTCGAGCGTCGGAGTGAGGCTCGAGGAGACTTATTGCGGGTGGCGGAAGCGTATATAATACAAGTGACCAATATCCGGGATCGCGCAGGACTGACTGGGACTCCTCTAGGCGTCGGACGCGCTATCAAACTCTTCATCCAAGAGATCGCCTTCGTCAACATCTGGCCAAATCAACAAGCCAGGTGAGTACTATGGAAGTACTCGCAAGACAGTCCGGACATAAGATATAACAAATGTAAACATGAAGCATATGAACAAGTTAACCAGTGCGTTCAGACATAGAGATAATAAATACTGGGTGCCAAGCGAGGGTCTGAATGACTCCTCAAGCGGAAACTGCAGAATAGTAGTACTGGTGCCAAACGAGTGTCTGAACGACTCCTCGAGAGGAAAATGCAAGAATAATAATACTTGTGCCAAACGAGTGTCTGAATGACTCCTCGAGAGGAAACTGCAGAATAATAATACTGGTGCCAAACGAGTGTCTGAATGACTCCTCGAGAGGAAAATGCAAGAATAATAATAATGCCACAGTCGGACGTCTGAGCGACATCACATAAAGGGCTTATAACAGAAAATAAAAGACGAACATGCCACAGTCGGACGTCTGAGCGACATCACATAAAGGGCTTATAAAAGAAAATAAAAGACGAACATGCCACAGTCGGACGTCTGAGCGACATCACATAAAGGGCTTATAACAGAAAATAAAAGATGAACATGCCACAGTCGGACGTCTGAGCGACATCACATAAAGGGCTTATATTGTAGCTAAAAAATTCATTAGCTCGAGAGTATAAATTATCACTAGTACAAGACAAATATAAGGTTAGTCCATCCACAGAAATAATAATTAAACTAGGTTTACCACTTGAGTTTGTTCACCGGGGACAAGTTTTCCACGCGGATAGATATGGGTGTACTGATTACACTACTTGATCATGGATACGATGACTTGGAAGGATTTGACTCTGTAGAGTTTGTACTTAACCACAGCCAACGGATTTCAGTAGTCACGGGGACTAGTCCCGTCTACGGTGTTTTGGAAGAAACACGTCTAACCAGTACACACCCATTCAACATTCCGAAGCCAGGGATCACCCTCGGCAACGTTCAAGAAAAACCTTGAGACGGGGAGGCTACAACCTCGCGTAGCATGGGATCAAATTTCTATACGCGCGCTCTAAGGGGGTGCCCCCCTCTCGGTCCCAACCGGAAACACCCATGCCCCCTACCAGATGACTGGCTATAATCCTGGGCCAAGGTACCATCATCCCGGCCCCTCTATTTGGTGTGTACACGGAAAGAGGTTACCAACTTACTAAACCGCATCCTGGCAAATGAAACATGTGGCAGCACGGAGGGGAAAAGAACGATAACGTGACTCCGTCCACGTTAACGTCGGAATTCGTCGAATGACGCAAGGCTGGTATGCTACAACAGTACCACCTTGCTGCCCTTCATGTCACCACATGATTAGGCCATCTCTCATCAGAGATCATCGCAACTTTGGAACATGCGGGTAGTTGCCTCACAAGCAACGAGAAACTCACCGATACTCATATTCCACGCACCAACTGTCATGCAAACATGCAAAACACCTATCATATCAAAGGTTCAAACATGCTTGCCTGGTTCGAAGAAGTCGGAGTCTAGCTCGGCGAAGTTCGCGGCTCCGTCACCTCTTCCAGAACCTACGGCATAACGAAAACGGGTACTAATGTGAAAATCAACGCGTGCACAGAAACTTCTCCAAAAAATTTCCAAATAAATCCCATAAAAAACTAGAATTTTTTTAAGAAGGTCAGAAAAAGAATCACTCAAAAATTCCTTTTTATTAAAAAGTTATAAAGGTTTTTGTCCAGGGACTTATCTGTAATGAAACAGAAAAGTTCCAGGGTTTAAACTGAGAAAACAGAAAACGGTTCGATTGGAAATGCGCAAGCTCAAGAGGGAAAGCGTATTTTCCCGAAGGCGCCAACAGAAAACGGTTCGAGGGAGAATAGAACAGAGGCTGACAGGGGGTCCCACATGTCAGGTTTAAAAAAGGCTCGCCGGCGCCCGAAGACTGCGGTGGACGCCGGCGTCGAACCACGGCGAGTTAGGAGGATCGGAGGGTACCCAGAGCTTCAGCGTGTCCTTCCGCGTCGGTGGGTGGTGGACTCGACCGTCGGAGAGCACCACGTCGACGGCGACACTTTCTCCGGCGGACGGCGGCTCGGGTGGTGGTGGAGAACTCCGGTGGAGGGCTGCAAACTTCGAATTGAAGCGCGGGTCAGAAGGAGGGATGCATAGTGAAGCTACTGGCAAGAGATGGGAGGCAGAGGCGCACGCACGGGGGCGAATCGAGCTGGATCCCGTGGCGGGTCGCGGCGGCCCGAGTCGAGGAAGGAGACCTCCTCGGGGCTCTTCGAGTGGCTAGGCGTGCTCTAGGTGGAGTGCAGGGATGTTGTGGGTTCGAGTTGAAGCTCGGGGCCTCTATTTATAGGCGGATCGACGGGGTGGCCGTGAACGGAGAATCTCCGGCGAGCAATTACGGCGATGAAGTGGATTGGCATGAGGTTTGAGTGGCCAGGCAGCATCAGTGGAGGTTACTGGTGTCATTCCTCCGCTAATCCCGGCTGGTCTTGGCGTAACGGCGTCGGTCCACGGTGGAGTGGCCGCACGGGCACGTCGGTGGCAGAGAGCGCGCTCCGCGCCCTGCGGTTCACGACGAAGATGGCAGCACGTTCTGGGGAGTGGAAGGCCACGCGGCGAGCTCCGGTGGCTTGGGCGGCGCTGGGTGGCGCCGTCGGCGCTGCGCCTCTCTCTGGCGGCCGCAAAGCCGCCGCTGGCGTCGGTCACGGGGCGGCGCACCTTCTGCTGCTCGTCGCCGACGTTCGCAAGGTGCCAGGCGTTCGTGTGGAGCAGGAACAAGGAGGAAGGGACGAGGAGCAAGGCACCAACGCTGCACTGTCGAGATCGACAACATGTTCTGAAGAAAACGACAGTAGGGCACTGAACTGAATTTCTGAATCTCTAAACTTGACATTGACAAAGCACTGCAGGTGTTCGACAGAATGATTTGGCAATGAGAAATTTTTTTCTGGAGCTGGTACTTGGTGAGGTGACCACATGCACCCAGAGGCTGCCTGATTTTACTTGGAATTTTTGGAAAATGATTTGAATGAATTTCACCAAATTTGACAAATCTGGTCCAAACTTGCAGCAAGTGTAGTTTGAAAATTTTGAACTGAAGACCAGTGGATCTTCCTGGATCTTGGTTGAGGGTTCAAAGGACTAGGGAGGGGAATTAGTTTGGGGGCAAAAATCCAAACAGAAAGTGGAGTTCCTTTGTAAATCACCAATGGCTAGAATAGAAGACAGAAATTTGTTTGAATATGTTTTGAATGGAAAGAATTATATGGAGATGTACAACTTGCTGGAGTTGATGCAAAACATGATCCAAAGATGAGGGAAGGTTTAGGAGAGTGGATTTGCACTAAGGCCATGGCAAGAAAGAAATGTTGAAAGTGGTAAAGGATTATTCCAAAAGCCATAGTGCATTTTCAAGGAGATTTTCAAAAGCCATGTTCCTCAAGTGAAAAGTATTTTGTCTTGAGTCCAAAGTAAAAGCAAGAATATCCAAGACCAAAAACAAGTCTTGGGTGAACCCAAACAAAACTCTTGTCATGAGAAAAATATTTGAAAGGGAGAGTTCTTTTGAAGAAATTTTTTAATTCACCTTCCTCAAGTCAAATAAAATCTTTTGAAAAATCCAAATAAAATTTTGGGTGTCACACAAATTGAAAATTTGGGATGTTACAAACCTACCCCCCTTAAGATGAATCTCGCCCTCGAGATTCGGGT
The DNA here is from genome assembly GCF_002575655.3 of Aegilops tauschii subsp. strangulata. NCBI lineage: Eukaryota > Viridiplantae > Streptophyta > Magnoliopsida > Poales > Poaceae > Aegilops > Aegilops tauschii. The sequence goes on from NC_053037.3 coordinate 335,405,470, forward strand.
TGGCTAGAAAATAGGTGAGGGTGGTCCTTCCGTAGATCTTCCTCTCGCTCCCAGGTGGCTTCATCCTCGGTATGGTGGCTCCACTGAACTTTGCAAAACTTGATAACCTTGCTGCGGGTGATTCGGCTGGCATATTCGAGAATCTTGACTGGTTTCTCCTCATAGGCCAAATCACTATCCAGCTGAATCGCTTCCAGTGGCACTGTATCTCTCCGTGGTATCTCAGCCATCTCCGCGTGGCACTTCTTCAACTGGGAAACGTGGAACGCATCGTGAACTCCCGACAATCCTTTGGGCAATTCCAACTTGTAAGCAACTTCTCCCATACGCTCCAAAACTTTGTATGGTCCCACAAAACGTGGTGCTAACTTTCCCTTAACTCCAAAACGCTTAACTCCTCGAAGTGGGGACACATGAAGATAAACTCTGTCTCCGAGTTCGTAAACTGTCTCCTTGCGTTTAGAATCCACATAACTCTTCTGCCTGGACTGGGCTACCTTGAGCCTATCACGAATCAGCTTAACCTTCTCTTCAGACTCTTTAATCAAATCTGGTCCAAACAACTGACGGTCTCCAACTTCGTCCCACAACAACGGTGTCCTGCATCTCCTTCCGTACAAAGCTTCGAAAGGGGCCATCTTCAAACTGGATTGGTAGCTATTGTTGTAAGAAAACTCTACATACGGTAAATTATCATCCCAACTGGATCCATAATCTAGCGCACAAGCTCTCAGCATGTCCTCCAAAATCTGATTGACTCTCTCGGTCTGTGCGTCTGTCTGTGGATGAAAGGCTGTACTGAACTCTAGCCTGGTACCCAAAGTTTCGTGCAACTGATGCCATAACTTTGAGGTAAACTGGGTTCCTCTATCTGATACAATGGACCTTGGAACTCCATGCAGACATACGATCCTGGTCATGTATATCTTTGCCAACTTAGCACTGGTATAAGTGGTCTTTACTGGGATGAAATGAGCTACCTTCGTCAAACGATCGACTACAACCCATATCGAGTCATAGCCTGAACGAGTCCTGGGCAATCCCGTGATAAAATCCATGCCTAACTTATCCCACTTCCATTCGGGTATCGGCAATGGTTGTAGCAATCCTGGTGGCTTCTGATGCTCTGCCTTCACTCTCTGACATACATCACAAACTGCTACATACTCCGCAATATCCTTCTTCATTCCGAAACTGTCCTTTAAATCCAGGTACATCTTGGTATTTCCTGGGTGAATTGAATACGGCGAATCATGGGCCTCTTGCAAGATCAACTTCCTAATCTCTGTATCATTGGGCACATAAATGCAGTCCTCAAACCATAAGGTATCATGCTCATCCTCACGAAATCCCTTGGCTTTTCCTTTACTCATCCTTTCCTTTATCTCAGCAATCTCCTTGTCTGTCTTCTAAGCTTCTCTGATCTTATCCATCAAAGTAGACTGAATCTCCAATGCTGCTACATAGCCTCTCGGAACTATTTCCAAACATAGTTGGCGAAGATCCTCTGCTAACTCCTTGGGTAACTCTCAGTCATGTGTGTGTTGACATGGCTCTTGCGGCTCAACGCATCGGCTACTACGTTAGGCTTCCCTGGGTGATAATGCAATCTCATATCATAATCCTTGATGAGCTCCAACCATCTCCTTTGCCTGAGATTCAACTCCTTCTGCGTGAAAATGTACTTCAAACTCTTGTGATCCGTGTACACCTCATAATGGTTTCCGATGAGAAAATGCCTCCATGTCTTCAGCGCATGCACTACGGCTACTAACTCCAAATCATGTGTAGCATAATTCAACTCATGGGGTTTAAGTTGTCGTGAGGCATACGAAACAACTCTTCCCTCCTGCATTAGCACTGCTCCAAGTCCTCGACGAGAAGCGTCGCAATATACTTCAATATCCTTGCGTTGATCTGGCAGAATCAACACTGGCGCTATAACTAAACGTTTCTTCAACTCCTGGAAACTAGCCTCACATTCCTCTGTCCAATTGAACTTGGTGTCCTTCTTCAACAACTCGGTCATAGGTTTTGCAATCTTCGAGAAATTCTCAATGAATCTCCGGTAGTATCCTGCGAGTCCAAGAAAACTCCGGATCTCTCCAACTGACGTGGGTGATTCCCAATTTGTCACAGTGTTAACCTTGGTGGGATCTACTGCTATTCCTTCTCCGGATATAACATGCCCAAGGAATCCAACTTCCTTTAACCAAAACTCGCACTTGCTGAACTTGGCATATAACTGATGTTCTGTCAGCTTTCCAAGTACCAAACGCAAATGCTCCTTATGCTCTTCTTCATTCTTCGAAAATTCCAGAATATCATCAATGAACACTACGACGAACTTATCCAAAAACTCCATAAACACTTTGTTCATCATGTTCATGAAATAGGCAAGTGCGTTAGTCAGGCCAAATGACATAACGGTGTACTCATATAGCCCGTACCTTGTGGTAAAAGTTGTCTTGGGTATATCCTGCTCTCGAATCTTCAACTGGTGGTATCCTGATCGCAAATCAATCTTGGAAAAATACTTTAGCTCCTTGTAGTCGGTCAAACAAATCATTGATCATCGGCAGTGGGTACTTGTTCTTGATTGTTACTTCATTCAATCCACGATAATCAACAACCATCCTCAACGATCCATCTTTCTTCTCCACTAGATGTACTGGTGATCCCCAAGGTGACGAACTTGGGCGAATGTATCCTTTATCCAGTAACTCCTTAATCTGCTTCTTAATTTCTTCCAAATCCTTAGCGGGCATCCTGTACGGTCTCTTAGATATCGGCGGCCCTGTGCCTGGCAAAAGCTCAATAAAAAACTCAATGTCTCTATCCGGTGGCATGCCTGGCAACTCCTCTGGAAATACGTCAGGGAAATCCTTCACCACTGGCACTTCCTCCAGTACAATTCCTGATAAGGAATTCACTTGAGTCCTCTTCGGCACATGCCGTGATACATACTTAATCCTTCTTCCTTCTGGGGCAGTAAGCAAGATCGTCTTACTGGCGCAATCGATGTTTCCTCCATACATCGATAGCCAATCCATTCCCAGAATCACATCCAAACCTTGCGACTCCAAAACTATTAGGTCCGAGGGGAAAACATGCCTACCTATGGCCAATGGCATCTGAAAACATCCTTGGCTTGCCATATACTCTGTTCCTGGCGAGGTTACTAACATAGGTGTTCTAAGAACTTTGGTGGGTAACTTATACTTATCCACAAATCCCCTTGATATGTATGAATGTGATGCACCAGTATCAAAAAGAACAATTGCAGTAAATGACTTAACCAAAAACTTACCTATTACTGCATCAGGTTGTGCTTCAACCTCCTCCACGTTAACCTGGTTCACCTGTCCCCTGTTGAAAGGGTTCGGCTTCTTCCCCGAGCTTCCATTGCCATTTCCATTCTTAGCTTCCGGACATTCAGTTGCATAATGTCCAGTCTTCTGGCACTTGAAACAAGTAATGTGGCTCAGATCCCTCGTGGCTGGTTTTTATGGGTTGGTACGGTTCTGTCCGTTGCTTCCTCCGTTCCCATTGCCATTCTTGGGGCCACTATGATTGTGCGAGCTCCCTCCATTGTGATTGTGACCTCCGTGGTTATGTTGAAGGTGTCCTCCCGAGTTCGGGGTAAAACGAGGCTTCTGATGAGCTCCTGTACTGTACTTTCCTTGTCCATACTTCCTCTTACGGCTCTCAATCTGCTGCTGCTTCCCTTCAATCATGAGAGCTCTGTCTACCAACTCCTAGTAGTTGATAAAAGTTGCCACCATCAACTGCATGCTCAAGTCATCATTCAGTCCTTCCAGAAACTTCTCCTGCTTAGCTGGATCCGTAACAACGTCATCTGGGGCATAACGTGCTAACTTACTGAAATCCTCCACGTATTGGCCAACGGTACGTCCTCCTTGGCGTAAGTTGCGAAACTCACGCTTCTTCATGGCCATAGCTCCTGCTGAAACATGGGCGGCACGGAAAGCTTGCTGAAACTGGTCCCATGTGACAGTGTCAATGGGGTGAGTGGCTGTGTAATTCTTCCACCATGATGTTGCGGGTCCATCAAGCTGATGCGCGGCAAAACACACTCTCTCCGCATCTGTGCATCCCGCAGTGGTCAATTCCCTTCCAATCTTGTGGAGCCAATCATCTGCAACAATCGGCTCGGTGCTGCTGGAAAACACCGGCGGATTCAGCCTCAAGAAACGGGCTAAGTGATCAACAGGTGGTGGTGGTGGTGGGTTGTTGTTGTTGTTGTTGTTGTTGTTGTTGTTGCCTTGGTTCTGAACTAGCACTTGCATCAGGGCATTTTGCTGCTGAATCAACTGAGTGATCTCCGGTGGGAAAACAAATCCGGTGTCGCGTTTCGGAGGCATCTGATGGGTTTAGAAAAGATGAGAAAATAGGATAGAATGAGATCAAGAGGGAAAACACTACCCATATGCACATGAGACAAATACAATCATATCACTCCAATCAATTCAAACAAGGCATACAATCGATCTAACTATCGTTACAAAGTGCTTGGACTATATACATGGGGAAAATACTACTACTAATTTGGTGGTCTACTAGAAATTTTGATCGGTCGAAGACTCCATGATATCTGCTCCCGCTTCATCCTCCAAATCATCATCACTAGGGTCCGAGTCGGTGTCGTCGATGATGATGTAGTTCTCCGGGCAAGTAGAATCGTCATCTTCTCCTCCTGGCGCAGGGTCTCCCATGAAAACTCCTAGCTTCTTTGTCAGGTCGCCATTCTTCTCCACTAGTGCGACGATTTCCTCCATATAATCCTCGCGTGTATCCTTGAGTTCTTCCTCCAGTTCCATGATCCTTGTCATTGCTTTCTTCAGATCTATCATGCCTGCGCACATCTGGTTCTCCTGGCGACGAATGTGCTGGTTTAACTCCTGAATGAAAGCTGCAATAGATCTATCCTTCCTGGTGCTGATCATCTCCCATTGCTCGTCTCGGCGCCCACAAATCTGATAGATAGTATCCTTGAGATCATTGTGGTACACTTCTCCAATGCGTCCCATGGTGATGTGGGCTGCCATGCTCTTTCCTAGACTCCAGGTTGGTGCATCAAAGGAAAACTCTATGGGCTCAGTGACTGGCATGAACATCCTTCCTGGAACTTGAACTTGAATCATCCAACGCTCCTCTTCTGGTAGTGTGGCATTGTAGGTCCCGGTGAAGCTTGGTATTCCGATGTTCAGGTACCTAGTAACTTCCTTCAAGTGTCGTCCAAAAGGTGTATCCTCATCCGGTTGCGCGAACTTGTTCCTTGCATCCGCCATCCTAAAAGAGTGGAAGAAAGGAGAGGAGTCGGAAATGAGAAGAGAGTAGTGATCTAGGGCTTTAGCTTAGTGGTCGTGTCCTACAGTCAGCGTGTGCTCTGATACCATCTTGTAGCGACCAAACCTCAAACAGTCTAGTCTCTGTGCATCAGTGTCATCCCTGGATCGGTAATGCTGACACGCACAGTACTTGAAGGATTTATAACAGAGTAGCAATCACACACTTATTACATCGAATAGTCTCTAGAGAGAACTTATTACAATAAATATGGCTTAAGGCCATCTAAATACGATAACAGCGGAAGGCTTGGAAGATAAAGTGAGTCCATCAACTCCAATGGCATCACTGAGTATAAGACCACGACCTATGGCACCTTACTCGTCATCTGAAAAGTCTGCAACATGAACGTTGCAGCCTGAAAAAGGGTCAGCACATGGAATATGCTGGCAAAGTAACACATAGAGAGTAATGAACAGAATAATGCTATCTCTACATGCATATATGGCTGGTGGAAAGCTCTATGGTTATAGTTTTGCGAAAAGCCAATTTTTCCCTACAACAAAGAAATAAATTTTATTTAACTATCATGGTGGTTGTTAAACATTGAGAAGGTACCTCCAACTCAATCCCAATTAAGAACGCGATTAACCCAATCAAATTAAATTAAGTAATATGATGATGAGATTCACATGATAATCCAAGAACTAGATACTCAAGATGTCCATAACTGGGGACACGACTAACCATGATTAGTTTGTACACTCTGCAGAGGTTTGCGCACTTTCCCCCACAAGACTCGATCTCCTCCATTTGATTTCTCGCACTACATGGTGTTTGAGAAACGGATGACCGAGACACAGTCTTTCAGAAACAATAACTCTTTACTCCGGGTGGACAGTTACACCTACTTTCCCCTACATCTGCTAGCCCACCACAGAAAGAGGTCATGCAACATACTCAACTATGCTAGAGGCCATAATAGCTTGTGGCTGCACACGGAAGTTTCTAGCATGAATAATCTCATGATCCCTTTAAGCCTGGGTGGCGGACCATAGGATAATCTCACGGGTACTCCGGGATATCCAAAAATACAGGCAACACTGGGTTCCTCAGGTGCCTCAATCCACCCAGATGTGAATTAAAGTAACCACCTTAAGTTGAACCATTAATTAACATCCTCACATCTATCATGGAAATTCACTCAAACCCAATCCACGTCTACGAGCACAGCATAGCAATATAAGCAAACGTAGAAGTAACTCCCAACGGTTTGATAATAAACAGGGCAATAGGTACTACCTCATCTACTTCCCAAAACCCACATATTAAACAGTTCCTAACCATGCAATAGTTTGAGGGTTGATCTAATGCAATAAAACTGGGTGGTAAAGAGGTATGATCAAAGTGTTACTTGCCTTGTTGATGATCCGTGAAACCTAGAGACTCGTAGTAGCACGCTTCGCACTCCGAGTACTCTATCGCAAACAAACAATACATAGATAAGCAATCAAGCAAGGGTGCACGGGTAAAACTCAAAATAAGAGATCTAACCAGACAGTTCAACTTAAGAACTCCGGTTTGCAAAAAGAATCAAATCAAATGAAGCAACGAAACTCAAACGGCGAAAGAAACAATCTTCATTTACTAATCTGGACCTAAGTCAAATTTTACAGTAGCAAAAACTTGTTTAGGTTGATTAAAATGAAAGAGAGTTTCGATATGAAACTCTAGGCGCTTGAATCGCCTGATTCCGATAAACGAGTGAAAAGTTATACTAAAATGAAAAACAGATCAGAAATCGCGATCGAAAATAATCGCGAAAAATCTGAGAAAAAGAAAATTTGACGACCAGGCTAACGAACGAACGTTCCTTGTCTGCGGTTAAACGACGAAAACCGTTCGTTAAAACAAACGTACGAACGAACGTCCGCAAAATAAATAAATCGAAAAAAAATCGAACCGAGAAAAATTAAAAAAAACGGATCTAGGGTTTCGCGAAAAAAAACCGACTAGTTTTCAGAGAAAACCGGCGGTCGGGCGGGGCGGCGGCGGCTACCTCCGGCGGGCGGGACGACGGGGCGGCGGCGTCGGCGGCGGCAACCGGCGTCGGCGGCGGCGGCGGTGGCGACGGGGCGCGGTTAGGGTTAGGGTTTGCGGGGGCGGCGACTTGGGCTGGCGGCGGGGTCGGGCCGCGGCCTTTTAAAGGGGTCGGCCAGACGAGTCCGGGTCGGGTACGGCCCGGCTAAGGCGGTGGACTTTTTTTTAAATATTCCGTGCAGAAAAAAATATAAAAGAAATACTAAACTGACTCCCAAAGTCCCGAAATAAAATTTCCCCGTCCTCTAAAAATAAGCCGGACAAGATGAACATTTATTTGGGCCTAAAATGAAATTTTGAAAAATGCATATTTTTTCTAGGCAAATAAAATAGCGATAAAATCCGAAATAAAATCTTATTTGATTTTATTATTAAATCCTTAATATTTCTTTATTTTGGGAAAGTCATTTTATTCCCTCTCTCTTATTTTTATTATTGAAATAATTGAAGATAAAATAAATAAAATGAAATGATCCTATTTTCAAAATTTGAGAAAACCCAAATATGAAAATAACGAAATCCCCAACTCGCTCCGTGGGTCCTTGAGTTGCGTAGAATTTCTAGGATCTAGCCAAGATGCAAAAAAAATGTAATATGCAATGATGATCTATTGTATAACATTCCAAATTGAAAATTTGGGATGTTACACAAAAGTACCGAAAGGGCAAGTAAAGTGGTCTTTGATTGATCATTGGCTGACACAGGTATTTGGGAGAAACCAGAATAACCATCTAGAAAGCAAAAATGTGTATGTTTGGATAATCTTTCTAGCATTTGATCAATAAAAGGTAAGGGGTAATGATCCTTTTTAGTAGCCTTATTTAATTTGCGGAAATCAATTATCATCCTATAACCTGTAATAATTCTTTGCGGAATCAATTCATCTTTATCATTATGAACGACAGTAATACCTCCCTTCTTAGGGACACAATGAACAAGACTTACCCACTGACTATCAGCAACGGGATAAATAATACCTGCCTCAAGAAGCTTTAGTATTTCCTTTCTTACCACTTCTTTCATCTTAGGATTCAGCCGTCGTTGGTGATCACGAATCGGTTTGGCATCTTTCTCTAAATTTATTTTGTGTTGGCATAGAGTGGGACTTATGCCCTTAAGATCATCAAGAGTATATCCAATGGCAGCGCGGTGCTTCTTCAGAGTTTTCAATAATCTCTCTTCTTCATGCTCTGAAAGGTTAGCACTAATAATAACAGGATATATCTTTTTCTCATCAAGATAAGCATATTTAAGGGTATCGGGCAATGGTTTAAGCTCAAATACGGGATCACCCTTGGGTGGAGGAGGATCCCCTAGGATTTCAACAGGCAAATTGTGTTTCAGGATGGGTTCCTGCTTAAAGAATACTTCATCTATTTCCCTTCTTTCATTCATAAACATATCATTTTCATGGTCTAGCAAATATTGTTCTAAAGGATCACTAGGAGGCACGGCAATAGAAGCAAGACCAATAATTTCATCTTTGCTAGGCAATTCCTCTTCACGGTGTTGTCTGCGAAATTTAGAGAAATTAAACTCATGAGACATATCACCTAGACAAATGGTAACAACATCCTTTTCGCAGTCTATCTTAGCATTAACAGTGTTTAAGAAGGGTCTACCAAATATAATGGGACAAAAGCCATCTTGTGGGGAACCAAGAACAAGAAAATCAGCAGGATATTTAGTTTTCCCACAAAAGACTTCAACATCTCTAACAATTCCAATGGGTGATATGGTATCTCTATTGGCAAGCTTGATGGTAACATCAATATCTTCTATCTCAGCAGGTGCAATATCATGCATAATTTCTTTATATAAGTCAATAGGTATTGCACTAGCACTAGCACCCATATCACATAAGCCATGATAACAACGATCTCCTATTTTAACAGAAATAACAGGCATGCCTACCACAGGTCTATGTTTATCTTTAGCACAAGGTTTGGCAATTCTAGCAGTATCATTACAGAAATGAATAACATGCCCATCAATATTATCAGCCAAGAGATCTTTCACAATAGCAATATTAGGTTCAACTTTAACTTGCTCAGGAGGTGTATAAGTTCTAATATTGCTTTTACGAACCACAGTTGAATCTTTAGCATGATCCTTTATTTCTAACAGGGAAAGGTGGTTTCTCAACATAAGTAGTAGGAACAATAGGATCATTATAAGTGATAGTCTTTTCTTCAACTTTAATAGGTGCAGCTACTTTTACTTCTATGGGAGGATGATATTTAAACCACTTCTCCTTAGGGAGATCAACAGGAGCAGCAAAAGATTCACCGAAAGAAACTACTATCTCAGAGTCAAGTCCATATTTAGTGCTAAATTTACGGAAAACATCGGTATCCATAAAATATTTAACACAATCAAACTTAGGTGTCATACCTGACTCCTTACCTTCGTCGAGATCCCAATCTTCAAAGTTGCGTTTAATTCTTTCCAATAAATCCCATTTGAATTCAATAGTCTTCATCATAAAAGAGCCAGCACAAGAAGTATCGAGCATGATGCGATTGTTATCAGAAATCCGAGGATAAATTTTTTAATAATTATTTCTCTTGGGAGCTCATGATTGGGGCATGAATATAACATTGATTAAAGCCTCCCCCAAGCGATGCTTTCTCCTTCGCGAGGCCAGAAATTATATATACAATTGCGATCACGATGAACAAGATGCATAGGATAAAACTTCTGATGAAATTCCAATTTCAATCGTTTGTAGTTCCATGATCCCATATCATCACATAGCCTATACCATGTCAATGCATCTCCCTTCAAAGATAAAGGCAAGACCTTCTTCTTAATAACATCATCGGGCACACCTGCAAGCTTAAATAATCCACAAACTTCATCCACATAGATTAGGTGCTCATCAGGATGCATTGTTCCATCTCCTGCAAAAGGATTAGCTAGCAGTTTTTCCAACATACCCGAAGGAATTTCAAAGTAGATATTTTCATTTTCAGTAGGTTCAGTAGGTTGAGGAGCAACTCTTTGCTCCACTGGTCGGGGTGAAGATACCCCGAACAAGACCCTTAGAGGATTACTTCCCATAGTAACAAGTGACAGTAAATTTCAGCACACTATATAAAATTTTCCTTACCAAATTCCACCTACCAAAGGCACTTCACTCCCCGGCAACGGCACCAGAAAAGAGTCTGGATGACCCATAAGTATAGGGGATCTATCTAGTCCTTTCGATAAGTAAGAGTGTCGAACCCAACGAGGAGCAGAAGGAAATGATAAGCGGTTTTCAGCAAGGTATTCTATGCAAGCACTGAAATTATAGGTATCAGATAGTTTTGTGATAAGATAATTTGTAACGAGCAACAAGTAACAAAAGTAAATAAAGTGCAGCAAGGTGGCCCAATCCTTTTTGTAGCAAAGGACAAGCCTGGACAAACTCTTATATAGATAAAAGCGCTCCCGAGGACACATGGGAATTATCGTCAAGCTAGTTTTCATCACGTTCATATGATTCGCGTTCGGTACTTTGATAATTTGATATGTGGGTGGACCGGTGCTTGGGTGCTGTTCTTACTTGAACAAGCATCCCACTTATGATTAACCCCTATTGCAAGCATCCGCAACTACAAAAGAAGTATTAAGGTAAACCTAACCATAGCATGAAACAAGTGGATCCAAATCAGCCCCTTACGAAGCAACGCATAAACTAGGGTTTAAGCTTCTGTCACTCCAGCAACCCATCATCTACTTATTACTTCCCAATGCCTTCCTCTAGGCCCAAATAATGGTGAAGTTTCATGTATTCGACGTTCACATAACACCACTAGAGGAGAGACAACATACATCTCATCAAAATATCGAACGAATACCAAATTCACATGACTACTAATAGCAAGACTTCTCCCATGTCCTCAGGAACAAATGTAACTACTCACAAAGCATATTCATGTTCATAATCAGAGGAGTATTAATATGCATAAAGGATCTGAACATATGATCTTCCACCAAATAAACCAACTAGCATCAACTACAAGGAGTAATCAACACTACTAGCAACCTACAGGTACCAATCCCAGACTTAGAGACAAGAATTGGATACAAGAGATGAACTAGGGTTTGAGAGGAGATGGTGCTGGTGAAGATGTTGATGGAGATTGCCCTCTCCCGATGAGAGGAGCGTTGGTGATGATGATGGCGATGATTTCCCCCTCCCGGAGGGAAGTGTCCCCGGCAGAACAGCTCTGCCGGAGCCCTAGATTGGTTCCGCCAAGGTTCCGCCTCGTAGCGGCGGAGTCTCGTCCTGAAAGCTTGCTTATGATTTTTCTTCGGACGAAAGACTTCACATAGCAGAAGATGGGCACCGGAGGGCCAACAGGGGCCCACGAGGCAGGGGGCGCGCCCAGGGGGGTAGGGCGCGCCCCCTCCCTCGTGGCCAGGGTGTGGGCCCCCTCTGGTATTTCTTCCGCTCAATATTTTTTATTATTTCCAAAAATAACTTTCATGGAGTTTCAGGACTTTTGGAGTTGTGCAGAATAGGTCTCTAATATTTGCTCCTTTTCCAGCCCAGGATTCCAGCTGCCGGCATTCTCCCTCCTTATGTAAACCTTGTAAATTAAGAGAGAATAGGCGTAAGTATTGTGACATAATGTGTAATAACAGCCCATATTGCAATAAATATCGATATAAAAGCATGATGCAAAATGAATGTATCATCCTACATTTTGATCGTCCATCATATATGAACATTTTACTCCACCCTATGAACATATATATTGTCGTCTACCATATGGACTAAATTTGAATCAATTTTCCTTATTTGAATACGATTGTTGTCAAGTTATACAATCATTTAAATATTTTCTTGATAACAAAAAACATGCATATAGAAGTAATCATATTTCACTATGAACTACATGTACCATACGATCTCCAATTCAAATATTTGTATCCATTTTATGTGGAATTCAAATAAGAGTACATTGGTCTAGGTAGCAAGATGTTCGGGATAATTTAAACCCTGTTTTCATATGTATATTTTTTGGCTGAATTGGGACAAGTTTTGGTATAAGCTTCTTGCAAAACCGGAGATTCTCTCAACAAGCCTCGTGGTTCCGAGAAGGAACGTGTCACCTTTTTGTGCGAAACGATATACGCTGCCTCCCCCGTGATTTTCTTTACAGAGGCAACATAGAACTATATGAGTGCCCTGTTAAATTTTGGAATTATTCTGAGTTCGTTTGGCCTTTTTATACATTAATTGAGTTTTTGGACATTTAATGTGCATAATCCAAATTTGAACTGCCAGCACATGCTCTGGTGCACCAAAGTTGGTTGAAAAATCACATGTGTGTCCTTGGGTGAATTTTTAGGTCCCATGCAAGAAATGGGAATCAAATTCAAACATCTTGGCGTCATGACTCGGCTGAGAACATCGAGAAACTTGGTTTTAAAATTCATGTAAATCCAAAATTCGCCTGGAAATCATGAAACTTGGCGTGGTGTCATGTCATGGCACTAACATGTTGTGGTAAAAAATTGTACGATTTGGAACAAGTTTTGGTATAAGCTTCTTGCAAACCGGAGCTTCTCTCAAGAAGGCTCGTGGTTTTGAGAGGGAACGTGTCACCTTTGAGTGTGAAACGATATACGCTACCCCCCTTGAGTTTCTTTACAAAGGCAACATAGAACTACATGAGTGCCCTGTTAAATTTTGGAATTATTCCGGGTTCATTTGGCCTTTTTATACATTAATTGAGTTTCTAGTCATTTAATGTGCATAATTCAAATTTGAACTACAAGCACATGCTCCCGTGCACCAAAGTTGGTTGAAAAATCACATGTGTGTCCTCGGGTGAATTTCTAGGTCCCATGCAAGAAATGGGAATGAAATTCAAACATCTGGGCATCTTGGCTCGGCCGAGAACATTGAAAAACATGGTTTTAAAATTCTTGTAAATCCAAAACACGCCTGAAAATCATGAAACTTGGAATGGTGTCATGTCATGGTACTACCATGTTGTGGTAAAAAAATTGGCAGAATAGGAACAAGTTTTGGTACAAGCCTCTTGCAAACCGGAGCTTCTCTCAAGAAGGCTCGTGGTTCTGAGAGGGAACGTGTCACCTTTGAGTGCGGAACGATATACGCTGCCCCCCCCTTGAGTTTCTTTACATAGGCAACATAGAACTACATGAGTGCCCTGTTAAATTTTGCAATTATTCCGGGTTTTTTGGGCCTTTTTATACATTAATTGAGTTTCTGGTCATTTAATGTGCATAATTCAAATTTGAACTACAAGCACATGCTCCCGTGCACCAAAGTTGGTTGAAAAATCAAATGTGTCTCCTCGAGTGAATTTCTAGGTCCCATGCAAGAAATGGGAATGAAATTCAAACATCTGGTCATCATGGCTCGGCCGAGAACATTGAGAAACCTGGTTTTAAAATTCTTGTAAATCCAAAACACGCCTGAAAATCATGAAAGTCGGCATGGTGTCATGTCATGGTACTACCATGCTGTGGTAAAAAAAATTGGCCGAATAGGAACAAGTTTTGGTATAAGCTTCTTGCAAATTGGAGCTTCTCTCAAGAAGGCTCGTGGTTTTGAGAGGGAACGTGTCACCTTTGTGTGCATAATTCAAATTTGAAATACAAGCACATGCTCCAGTGCACCAAAGTTGGTTGAAAAATCACATGTGTGTCCTCAGGTAAATTTCTAGGTCCCATGCAAGAAATGGGAATGAAATCAAACAACTGGGCGTCGTGGCTCGGCTGGAAACATTGAGAAACTTGGTTTTTTAATTCCTGTAAATCCAAAACACGCATGAAAATCATGAAACTTGGCTTGGTGTCATGACATGCCACCAACATGCTGTGGTAATTTTGCTGTCCGATTTGCGAAGGCGCACACATTAACAATCAACAAAGTCACGTTACAATCGGAAACACGAGTATTATTCAAACCATGGGCGTTCTATTTACCATTTACGTGCAGCCATGCGTCCCCTTTTTTTATTGGCTTGGAGGTGTCGTGCAGGGTAGCTATTTGAGTACGGGAGGCGTGCGATCAGACCCCTGCGCGTGCTTATCGAGAGGAGAGCCCTTTGGCCTCCATCTGCCATCCACCTCTCTCCCAAGGTCTCCATTAATGGCACCTGAGCCATTGTTTAATGGTGTGGCTATGTCTCCGTAGACTGAGATTTAAGAGAGAAAAAGAAAATCTGAAAAGAAATTTTTGCATGGATCTTGATGTAAGATCCGATGGACCTATATAGCATCTACCGTGACTTATTAGCAAGACTGATGAATATATAAGGACGACGACAGTGGATACTAATTGTCTTACATAATTAGGAAGATAATTAAAAAAGCCACATGCGGCTACGCCCGAAGGGCAAAAGAAGAAGGAAGACAACGATCTGGCCCACTGATCTCTACTTTCTTGATGCGTTGCTGTAGGCCGCGGGAACTAGTCTCTGCGGCGAGCGGCGATGAGCTCTGTCGTGTCCTCAAGACGCTGCTTGAGAGTATCCACGGATTCCTCCACCAGCCTTTGGCGCTCGATGCGGAGCATGTCATTCTCGTCCAGAAGTTTCTTGACGATGACACTAGTCCTCTTCAACAATGGACTGGTCTCGTCCTACTGCTCTGCACTTTAGACGATCTTCGCCCTCAGCAGGTCGTGCTCGGCCAGGAGCCTCTCATTGCCCTCCCTTAGTTGCCGGATGACGCCAGTAGCCTGTTCAAACGAGGCTTTCATGTCGTCCTGCAACCTCGCCCAGCCAGAGATCTGATCCATCTGGCTATGGACGATCGCATGCATGCGCCTGTAAGAGTCGTCGCCTGCCCACGAGACATTTTCCAGGCCGTCGCGGCACGGCGGGACATCTCTGCTGCATTCACGGCGCGGCGGGACATCTCTGCTGCTTCCGCGGCGCAGCCAGAGCAGTCTGCTGCACCGACGACGCGGCGGGACCTTCGTGCTACTTCGGCGGCCGAGTTTGAGCAGTACCTACATGACGAGAAAGCACAAGGTCGCAGGACTAGACCTTGTGCCCATCCATTTGTCTCCTGACAGGGACCAGCGGATCACCATTGCCTAGGTATGTGTGCGGGACGAGGTTCTCGTCGACAACTGCTGTAGGGCCATCAGAGGTTTTGGAGCATTCACCTGTTTCATCGGCAGCGCCGACAGCACCTTCGCTATGGTGGAGAGAAGGAAGAACGCGATGATTCGGCCATCTGGTGCAACAAGCTTATCGACATCCAGAAGAAATACAAGATCATCAGCAACGGGCAGGAGAAGGACTCCGTGGTTGACCTCGCCGAGACCATCATCAACCCCTGATATGCCAACATGAAAGAAGACAACGATACCAAGGACCTGAACATGTGGGAGGTACCTCTGAATCTAGCCTACATAACCTACGCGGCGAAGGACGCATACACATGCTACGACATGTACAGGCGGATCTTGGACGTGAGGGCGTGTCTGCTTCCCGTAACCGACGAGTACACGGATAGCCGCAGCGCCATGATCAAGCGTGCCAGGAAGGTCTAGGTGTTGTACTTTATCTGTTTATAAGCACCTTTATCATCTGAGTGTTTCAAGCATTAGCCTATGTGTCGTAATTATCTGTTTTGTCCAAAATATTTCTTTTAAGAACCCATTAACCTGTTTGCTTTTTAGTGGCTATTTGCTTATGTATGTAACTCGTTCACTTGTCCATTAAAAAAAATTAGTTCACTCGACTGCCGTGCTTTGAATCTCCTTCCTCCCAACATATTCCCCTTCTCAGGTGGACCCAGCAGGTCTCGTACACAGACATATGGGACCAACCACCTATCCATTTGTATTTCTTTATTTTGTTCAATCTTTCACCCTCTTCCTATACAGCAGCTGGCCATCATAGCCTATGGCGTTGGCCAGGCCATCCCTCTACTCCCACACATTGTCCGGCGGCGGCAGCTCCATCAGCCCACCCTGCACCCGAACAAGTCAATCCTCGTACTCCCCTCCGCCTGCATCTTCCCCCGCTCCGGTTCATTCGGTCCAAGGTCTCGACGTCGTCCTCCGTCTTGGTGCTCTCGCCGCGGCGCCGCTGTTTGTCGTTCCCAACATGGTCAGCAAAACAAGAGGAATCGGGAGACAACTGTTCATCAAGTGGCTGACAGTCCCAGGCCCACCAGGTCCATGGCCTAGGTTTTGTTGTTTAACATGGGCAGCCCACGACATGTTTCAACATTTTTTGGATCCAACAGGTATCAAGCGGCCTCTGGGCCTCCCAACCTAGCTTGTCTATAACATCAGTAGCCCAAGTTATGTTTTTTTAAGACGACGCACAACTCAGTTCTATTTTTCTATAAGAATGCAAAACTGAACCTATGTTTTCTTTAAGAATGCAAAACTGAACGTATATTTATATCTTATTATATTATTATATATATATATATATAATAGAAACAACATAAGGTTCCGTTAAACCTGTCGTTCGTCCAACCATTTTATAGACCTTCCCACTTCCTTTATTTTTCGTTTTCATTAATCCTCTATCTAAATTTTCTCCCACTTTCTTTTTCGATGTAAACTGAGTTTTCTCCTAGTACTTTTCCCTAGAACCAACTCAACTGTCCCACTTCTAGCCTAAAAAATAATAATACCCAACGTCCTATTAACTCATCAAATTAAAATGATATTTTATTTCATAAGTTGAAAGTTCTTACAAAATAATAATAATAATTGTTTATATATAACTTGGCAAGTTAACTCCTAGTGATTGCGTACATAAGCTTGCAAAGATTTTACTCACCAATGTAGTAATAGACGTGCAATCATGTGTTTATGTTTTTATAACGTTTCTCCATCTAGCCCAACAAGATATTTTCACCCAGCCCAGCAAGTCCACGGATTTCGAGAACAATGCAAATGGGCTTTAAATTCTACCATATATATAAACAGGCTGCATAGATGCTACATCATTGTTTCACCCAGTCCACCAAATGGACTAAAAAACAAATGGACTGGCTGACATGTGGGCCAGTAGGTCGAAGCCTAAGAAGGCGTTGGATTTACATCCAACGCCCGACATTCTTCTTCAATCTCTCGTGTTCTTCCACCAGCGCTGCCGGGACCGCATGCTCCAGCCTTCGGCATCCAGCGGCGTTGTTTTGCGTGCCTCAGTGAAACGCTACCCCGCCGACGGCCAAGCCATCCCTCCACTCCGCACCTCCTGTTATTCTCTGCCGAGTGTAGGCCCACCTCGCACCCGAACCAGTCAAGTTTCCCACTCCTCCCCGTCTGCGACTCCACTGTCGTGTCTTCCCCATCTCCGGTCGTTCCAGTCCGGGGCCTCGCCGTCGTCCACCGCCTCGCTGCGCTCGACGCGACGTGGTCAACAAATGAGTGTCATCGGAAGGGGACTGTACGTGGAGAGCCTGACGGCTTGGACCCACGAGATCCATGGTCGCACACAAGGAGAGTTACTCCTTATCAAGCTGTTTCCTCCCCCTGACAGCTGGGACCCACCGGCTGTATCTTCGCACAGAAGGAAGTGCCTCCTTGTTATGCGAAAAAACCATTCCTCCAGATGACAGCTGGGACCCGGCAGATTTGGTGGCTGACTTGTGGGCCTACTAAGCAGGCGTGTACACAGGGCTTTGTCAACTTAATCAACAAATGATTCTACCAGCTGGACCGTTGGATGTTAATCCAACAACCGTGCTCCTTCTTCAACCTCTGTTCTTGCTCATGTCTCCTGTGGGCGGTAGTGCTGCCGCGCACCCAAACCAGTCAAGTTTCCCACTCCTCTCCATCTGTGACTCCACTACCGCGTCTTCCCCATCTCCAGGTCGTTCCAGTCTGGGGCCTCGCCGTCGTCCACCGGCCTTGGTGCGCTCGGCACGGTGTGGTCAACATGGTCAACAACCGAGAGTCATCGGGAGATGACTATACGTGAGAGGCTGACAGTGGGGACGCACCACGCCCATGGACGCATGCATGCAACTGCATCCTTTTTACCCTGAAAAATAATGTTTTCTCCCCTGACTACTGGGACCCACCAGCTACATCTTCGCACGCAAGGAAGTGCGTCCATATTACGGGGAAAAATGATTCGCCCCCTGACTGCTGGGACCCACCAGCTACATCTTCGCACGCAAGGAAGTGCGTCCATATTACGGGGAAAAATGATTTGCCCCCTGACTGCTGGGACCCACCAGCTACATCTTCGCACGCAAGGAAGTGCCTGATAGTCGGGACCCACCTGGTCGAAGCGTATGTAGTGTTGTCATTCTGGTCGCGAATGTGTACGTACATACGATCCGTCTGTCTGCAGGCTGCAGCGATGAATCGTAGCCGTGTAAGGAAGGGCACGTGTCCTAGTAGAGGCGTGCACGTGTCGTAGTAGAGGCGCGCACGTAGCATGTACATGTATGTACAGCGGCCAGGGTGCAAGAAAGAAAATACGGCCACGTACGTACATATGGGCGGGGTCTCGAACGCCTACTCGCGCATATGTACGGCCAGGGCTCGTGTACGTGGCTGGGTCGAAACGGAGAAACTGCGTCGTCGTCGTGTTCGTGGGGAGGCAACGGAATGCGTCGTGTTCATCGGGAGGCAACGGAACGCGTGCTGTTCATCGTGAGCCAACCGGCTTGGACGGAACAGCCGATGGAAACGAGGCTTGGCGTACCGCAAAATGGAGGAAACGGCCTTGTGTTCGACCGGCCACGGTCGAAACGGGATCCTGTTCATCGGGAGGGGTCTGGCGTACCTAAAACGAAGGAAACGGACCTCCTATGGTGGAAACGGGGTCCTGTTGATCGGGAGGGGTGTGGCGTACCGCAAAACAGAGGAAACAAACTTGTGTTGGAGCGCTACGGCCAAAACGGGGGTCCTGTTCATCGGGAGGGGTGTGCCGTACCGCAAAACGGGACTCCACGGGATACTGTTCATCTCCACCGTCGACTGCCTCCACGGGCTATTATTCATCCACCGTCGACCTCCTCCACCCACCACCTGCGACTGTTCATCCACGGGCTCGTGTTCATCCAGCCTCCACCGCGCGCTCCTCCACCGGCTACTGTTCAACCATCCCTCTCCACCGGGTCCTGTTCAACCACCCATCCACGGGCTACTTTTCATCCAGTCCTCCACCGGCTACAGTTCAACCAGCCCTCCACGGGGTCCTGTTCATCCAGCCCTCCACAGGGTCCTATTCATCTAGCCCTCCACGGGGTCCTGTTCATCCACCGGCTCGATCGATCGGGGTCCTGTTCATCCAGCGGCAACGACCTCTACTACCACGGGGTCCTGTTCATCCGACCCCCCACCGGGAACTGTTCATCCAAACCCCCCAACAACGCTCACTGTTCATCAAGGGAAGAAGGCAGCAGTGTTTGATCGGCTTCAGTTAGCAACAGTAGCGAAGGAATCACTCGAGTTCAGTTAACAGCAAGGGATCGATCGATCGCTCAGGTTCAGTAACGCGTAGCCTGCAGTGCAATCGCTTGGGTTCAGTTAGAGCCCAACACCTCGCTCGGGTTCAGTTAGAGCGCAACGCCTCGCACACACGCGCGTACGTACGAGAGAAACGCGCATCGCTCGGCCCTCGACCACCCACCGTAACCAGGAACTCCCCGGTATTTTCCTCGCCCTCGCTTCTACGACGGGTTTTTCCGTCATGGACGACCCAAAGAATGTCCTGCAGCTGCGTCTCCGCCCCACCCAGGATGAAAAGTCCATTTTCTGTCATGATTTTTTGTCATAGAAGTAGGAGCCCACCACATCTATGATGATACCGGGTTTTGTCACAATTATCGTCATAGAAGTGTCATAAGTATGACATATTTTTTTGTTCGGCCCAAAATGTCATAGATGTGTCTTTTTTTGTAGTGGTGAATGATTGTATATTGTACCATGGTGAGTACAAAGATTTTCGTGCATGTCCCACATGCAAGCATGCACGATACAAGCGCATGAGAGCAAAGGACAAGTACAAATTGGACGTCGAGATCAAGACAGGAATCGTGTTCAAGGTTGTTTGGTACTTGCCCGAATTGCGGATAGGTTTATGAGGCACCCGAAAGATGGGGCTCGCTGGGAATTAATTGACAAAAAGTTTGAAAATTTTGCCAATGATCCTAGAAGTATAAGGCTCGGGGATTGTACTGACGGGATGAATCCTTTTGGCGATATGAGCACCAACCACAGCACATGGCCGGTGCTTCTATGCATATATAACCTAGCTCCTTGGTTGCGTATGAAGAAAAAAATACATTATGATGTCAATGATTATCCAAGGCCCGAAGCAACCTGGAAATGACATCGACATTTACTTTCAGCTACTGGTAGAAGAACTGCTAACAGTGTGGATAGATGCGCCTGCTGTAAAATGTTATGATGCTTACAGAAAGGAGATTTTCGATCTACATGCAACGCTGGTGCACACCATTGAAGATATGCCGGCATTAGGCAACACATCGGGGCAGAAAATAAGGGGAGATGTAGGGTGTGTCACGTGCATGGATAGGACAGCTAGCAGAAGACTTCCCAACTCGCGCAAAACAGTGTATTTGCATCATTGTAGGTTCTTACGGAAAAATTACCCATACCGAAAGATGAAAGCTGAATTTGATGGTACAGCAGAGGCAGGTGCGGGCGCAAGACCCTATGAGGGGGAGGTGGTCCACAACATGGCTAAAAAATTAATGTTGTGCTTGGCAAGAACCACCCTTTGACAGTGAAACTAACACCCAACAATCAAGTGTTTAAGAAGAAATCAGTGTTCTGGAAATTACGTTACTGGGAGATTCTACGTGTACGTCACTGCATCGATGTCATGCACGTAGAGAAGAACATATGTGAAAGCATCCTTGGTACTCTGCTCAAGATTAAAGGTAAAATAAATGATGGTGACAGTTCATAGCTTGCTATGCTTACTGATCAATCACAACGCAAGAGTGAAGTAGAAGATGATGACAAATTCATCAAAGCTCGCCAGAGTTACAATTTCGGTACAAAAGAAGCAACACAGTTCTTCACCTATTTGTTGTCCGTTAAGACACCCTCTTCCTACTGCGCAAACATCAGAAGTCTCATGGATGTGAGCTCAGGTAAAATGAAGTTGGGACACCTGGAGTCACACGATTTCCACGTAATGTTGACACAAATCCTCCCGGTGGCCATCAGGAATCTGATGGACAAAAATATAAGAAACACACTCATTGACCTCTGTGATTTCTTCAACCAACCTAGAGTTGGATCATATGCAAGATGATATTGCAAGAATATTGTCCAACCTAGAGATTTTTTTCCCACCATCATTCTTTGATTTCATGGTCCATCTCACTGTGCACCTTGTCGACGAGATAAAGTATTGTGGTCCTGTGTTTCTTCGCAACACGTATCCCTTCGAGCGGTTCATGGGCATACTGAAGCGCTTTTGTCGGAACTAAAACCATCCAGAGGCAAGCATCCTACAAGGTTATACCGCGGAGGAGGTGGTTGAGTTTGGCACCGAATACATGAAACAAAGACCTATACGTTTGCCCCTCTCTCGCCACGAGGGAAGGCTGAAAGGTAAGCCGGTCCTTGCTGGCACGCAAATGGCTGCACCTGGAGAATTGGCAGAGAAAGCCCATTTGACGGTACTGCTTAACAGCCCAGTTCTCATCGCTTATGCCGAAGAACACTTGGCGGAGATATGCGAAAGCTTCTTACCCATGGTGCCTTCATCAGATGTGGAGATGAAGGAGCACACTAAGAACTACGCCGAATGGCTGAAGAATCGTTTGACACAAGGATCCATCGATGACATTGCTACGTGGTTGGCACAAAAGCCATCACCTACAGTGTTGATGTACCAAGCATATGACATAAATGCACGTTCTACACTGAGGAACGTGATAAGAAGACCTCGCATCAGAACAGCTCTGTTCGAATAGAATGCATGACTTTAAATGAAGCTGATAAAAGGGTATACTATGGAACCATCAAAGAGATTTTGGGAGCTTGACTATGTGAAAGTTAAGGTGGCATTATTCAGGTGCGCATTGATCCCTCTTGGTCAGGTAAAGATTGATGAGTACAGGAAGACCAATGTCAACAGGACAACGATGGCATATCACCCGGACCCATTCATTCTTGCTAGCGATGCTACCCAGATTTGCTTTGTGGAAGACCCCTTGCATAAGAACGGCCATTAAGCGATGCATGGGAAGAGAAGGGTACTGGGTGTCGACGACGTTGCCGATGAGGACGAGTACGATGAATTTGATGATTTGCCAGCCAAGGAATCACGCACCCGTGCAACAGAGCAGCGTCAAATCATCAAAAAAGCCAAGTTCATTCGGGGTCAACTTAATGATCCTAGTTCCCCCATGTACATGGGAATTAAGCCGTAAGAATAGTCTTTATGCCTACCCTGCAACTTAATTCGTTCAATTTAGAACTGTCGCGTGTACTGAATTTGTGAGTTATGCCCGGTTTTCTGTTGATGTAAGAACCGTTAATATGTTGACCTTGATATGCTGTCAGCTCAGGCAATGAATATGAACTTTTTTTTGTTATTATTATTATTATTATATCATAGAGGTAGCACACTCAATTGATCTCACTAGAGTATGTGTGAACAAAAATATGCAATCTGGTTTGCGAATAGCACACGGTTCGTTGATGAAAGCCGTGTGCCGACCAAACCCCGCCACCCCGCCCACGATCCGAGTCGTGCTTTCTAATTGGCCAGAACCCAAACCCCACGGATCTTACGTCTGCACTGTTGGATGCTCCCAGATCGAACGACGATCCTCATCCATTTCGACAGCACATACAGTTCCGGTTGTAATTTTATTTTTATGCACAAAATGCACGTTAATCTAAAAAAATGTCTTAAATATAGCTAACGATACCTGAAATGCGCCAGAAAATCAAACCCGTGGTATAATGGTGATTGCGTAGCGTGGAAATTTTTATGAGGCCAAACGATGAAGTCACCGGCCACAGGAGTTTGAATTGACACGTCTCCCTTTGGAAAACCATGATCCTTCATGTGAGATGCTCAGGTTTGGAAGGAGCAGACATCAAAACTTGTGCCAAACTTTACCAATTTGTTCCACGGGGTCGTGAGAGCACGCCACAGGCACACATCGATTTTGATGATGTCCGAACTCCATCTGAATTTCCTGTAATTAAAATACCAACTAGGCCTACGCCAACGGCCGCACCTCGCGGCCGAAATGTTTGAAACTTCTCCCCGCTTCTAGGCTGATAGTAAGGGGGTACCATTGCTAGTATCATGCATGCCAACTAGGCAATTTTGATGAGCTGTCATAAAATTAATTAAATGAAGAAAGAGAGGGTTAAGTATCATATCATGAAACCATATCATAATAAATGCTATGCTACTATGTGTCATGCATGACAATATAAATAAAGTACTACGTATGATACTAGCTACTCTATGATACTATGCATTAGAGCAAGTACACAATAGAGTGACATAAGACTAGCCATAATGGGTAGTAACATAGAATGTTACTAGTCTATGTTACTACCTCTATAGTGGGGAGTAACATATGTGTAGTAACATGCAACACTTCATTTATTAGGCTATAGACTCATCTTGCCTTGAGATGTGTGATGTTACTCATACTACTAGTAATAACTAGCTATGTTACCACTGTCCTCTCTTTCTTCATTTATTGCTTGCCACATCATCTATTTTATCTAGGTAAGTGTGATGTTACTACCTATGTTACTCCCACTGTGGGTAGTCTAAGCAGGCTATAAGGAATAGAATAATATATATGTGCTTATTAGTTGGAGGAAAGAGAAGAGAAGCGGGCTCTTGGTTAGTAGAGCCAGTTGCAACACGAGACCCAAGACACTTTGTGAGGATGTAAGGTGGGCTAACTATTGATAAACTAGTATGTATATAGAACTTATTATTGTACATGCCCGCTAAGAGGTTGGCTGTATATGCCATGGCAACTTCTTATAGCCGACCCTTGGCTGTATTATTAACCATACATGCTCTTAGTGAGGTAGCTAGTATATCATAGACGACTAGCTAGTATTAGACTAGCCACAGTGGGAGTAACTTCAGCAGTAACATCGACTCCAACTCAGCAAACTTGCTTATGTGGCAATAAGTTAATGAGGAGAGAGATAGTTTCAGTAACTTAGCTAGTTACTGTAACATCACATGTCCCAATGCAATATGAGTCTATAACCTAATAAATGAAGCTTTGCATGACACTACACTTATGTTACTACCCACTATGAAGGTAGTAACATATATAGTCTAGGGATATTTGTATGTTACTAGTGTACTCTCCATTGTGGCTAGTCTCATACTCCCTCTTTTTGGGTATAGGCTGGTTGTAATGGTATTATCATAAGCGGTATCATGCATGCCAACTAGACTTTCTAGATGATGTGGCACACAATTAAATGAGGAAAGAGAGTATGTGGTATCATATCATGATACCGTGTCATATTAAATGTACTACTACTTTGTGTGATGCATGACAATTAGTAAGGCAACCTAAGATGCTAACTTATGATACTATGCATTACGGAAGTAGTATCCTACACTATCATATGCATGATACTAGTATATATGATACTCCCCATTAAAACCAGCCTTATAGGGCTCAGTAGAAAAATCTCACCAACCAAGGTAGATGGTGAGTGGTGGAATACTTTTTGTAGTTTGCAAAAACACACAATTAACGCTTTTGTTTTCCTCAAAAAATTATGTTTTCCAATGTATTAATTGCAATACATGCATGCATATATAAAGTACATGCATTGGTCAACTTTCTCTTAATACTTGCATGCAATGATTTAATGCACCTTGGAATCTGGACATGTGATGGGGAACAACCAAATTGAGCCTTATAAAATGGAAAAAACTAAAATTTTGAGATAAGCCTATAAACCGGAAAGTAGGGAGTATATATGCATGATACTAGTATATGATCGGCAATACCTCCGTAATGCGCGCATGCATAGTAACATAAGTTAGTATCTTAGGTTCCTTATTAAGTGACATTCATGACACAAAGTAGTACAACATTTAATATGATACGGTATCATGATATGATACCACACCCTCTCTTTCATCATTTAACTGTGTGCCACATCATCCAAAAAGTCTAGTTGGCATGCATCATACCGCTTGATACTCCCATATTACGACCAATCTTATTAGGGTGGCCATAGTGGGGGTATCATAGCCGGTATCATGCACTCGGGAATAGAAAATATGATGATGTGGCAAATAAGCAGTAACATAGGTAGATACCGTAACACATATATATATATAATAAATGCTATACTACTTTGTGTCATGCATGGCCATAAATACGGTCATCTATGATATATACTCCCTGTGTAAACTAATATAAGAGCGTTTAGGTCACTATTTTAGTAATCTAAACACTCTTATATTAGTTTACAGAGGGAGCTAGTACTACTCTGATACTATATATGCACTATGAAGGTACGTACGTAGTATCATACACTAGTATCATATGCATGATACCATATATATATATAGTATATGTTACTCCCCACTATATAAGGCTGGCCATAGTGGTGGTATCATAGCCGACGATGTCATGCACTCGGAAATAGCAAGTATGCTGATGTGGAAAAGAATTAAATATATATAAAGAGGGTTAGAGTAACATATAGGTAGATACCATATCATGTAAAATGTGATGCTAATTTGTTTCATGCATGGCAACAAATATGATCTATATATGATACTATACTCTATGTATTATACTATGCGCTATAATTAATTAAAGGTAGTATCATACACTAGTATCATATATACTGTATATTCATGATACTAGTATATGCCACTCTCCACTATACTCGTGATTTCTTATCGTGGAAAAAAATTGGAGGCGAAACAATGAACTCATGTTTTCATTCGAACAAAAATATGATGTTAGGTAATGTAAATGTTTTCAAAGAGCACACGGTTCACTCACGAAAGCCGCGTGTCCACTAAACTGTGGCCGATGCACCGGCCATCCCTCTGCCACGCGCGCGATCTGAGTCGTGCGTTCTGATTGGCCAAAACCCAAACCCCACGGATCGTACGTCTGCACCATTGGATTCTCCTTGATCGAACGACGATCCTCATCCATTTCGACAACACATGTACATGTTTTCAAATAGCCCCTCCCAAAAAAATGTTTTCAAATAGCACACGGTTCACACACGAAAACCGTGTGCCTACCAAACCGTGGCCGATGCCCCCCCTTTCTGCGCGCGCGATCTGAGTCGTGCGTTCTGACTGGCCAGAACCCAAACCCCACGGATCGTACGTTTGCACCGTTGGATGCTCCCAGATCGAACGGCAATCCTCACCATTTCGACAGGAAATGCATTCCAGCTAGGAATTGATTTATATGCCAACATGCACGGTAAATGCCAAAAAATGTCTTACATATAGCACACGAGACCTGAAATGCGCCAGCAAATCAAACCCGTGGTAAAATTGTGATTGGTTTAGGTGGGAAAAATTTAGAGGCGAAACGATGAACTCACGTCTTCATTTCAAAATTAGTACGTCTTCATTTAAAAAGAAATTATTCTGTTTGTGCACACGAGCGCTTAGAGGCAACCGTTTGCATAGGCCTTTCCGCGCGCACGGCGACCGGGGATATTTTTCACCCTTTTCACCTAGGCCGCCAACACCCCGAGTCCCCAACACCCCCCACCGTCCACCCGTGTTTCACTCAACTAGTCCACCCAATCTCCTTCGCCAGCTCCCACAGATCCACAGCAGAACCCTCTTCGGCGCCGCCGTGCTCACCCCGGCCGTGTGCCCGCTCTTCGGCGTCAAGCCTACCTCCACTGCCATTCCCAACACGCGGCGGCCCGCGCCCCGCCGTCTTTGTTTGCTCGCCAGCCACCCTCGAGCATATCGATGCAGTAACCCTCACCTCTCCTGTGGCCCGGCCAGGTTTGCATTAAGAAGCCTGTTAGTTACTGCTCTCCATCGCGGTGAGGCATATTTCCTCGCAATCCCTCTACCAATTTCATTCCGTATGTTCCCAAATTGGCTATAAAATAACGGAGAGCATATATATGTTCATTATCTACCTTCCTTACTACATATAAGTTGTATTTGTTCCAATAAGTTACTGCCTATTTACAGATCACGGACGCCCGAGTCACACAAACTTAACAAATTAGCCGTACATTTTCTAAATTATTGCATGGCATGTTTAGAAAGCTTGATACCAAGTTGTTAGTTTTATGCTTATCCACCTTTCCTGAGTTTCGCATTTGTTCTCTGTAGATGCCGAGTAGCAGCGACATCACTCATTCAGGCCATGTATTTTCATCTGATTCACACAACCCTAGGTCTTCAGCAGATTGTGAGGGATCAAGTAGTCTTGAATGGGATAGAGCTGCAGCAATTACCCTTCCGGTCAGGACACGGAAGAACGCTCCAAGGAAGCCCACACACCAGCCTAAATGTGTATATGAAGTTACCGAGATTGATTTAAAGCCCTGGGCTCCAACTAAACCAGATAAAGCACGCATGAGGTTCAGGAGTGTGTGCGGATTTGTTGGCAAGGCAATGCTCAACATTAATCTGCCAGGGTTTCGGAACGCTGACACAGAAACACGGCGAAGGATAGTCCGGGAGATCATGGATCACTTCAACGTTCTAGAGCAGTGGAGAATGCAGGTGGAACATGCTGGACTGAAGAAGGCTAGGGATGCTTGGAGAAACTGGAAGCACATGCTGTACAAGAAGTACTTGAGTGAAGGCAAGGACCCAATCCCCGCATACCTCCAAATTACAAAGGCAGACTGGGCAAAATTCAAAAGGGTTAGGGCAACTAAAGAGTTTGCTGAGAAGAGTTTCAAGCAATCAAAACTTCAAAAGAAGAACATACACCCCACCGTATGGATGTGGCAGGATACTACGGCATGAAACTGATATGGGAACAGGAGGACAAAAAAGCAGTAGCGGCGGGTGGGAATCCGACCTTTAGTGAAATCAGGGGCGAACACGCCAGAGACTACTTGCGGGCACGTGCAAAGAGGCGTGATGACGGAACTTATTACTTTGAAAACGCACGTGACGCCAAACTCTATGAAGTGATGTTAGAGGCTTCCAAGATCCTTGGAAGGTTCTACAGGAACTCGGAGCCATGTGACATTCTGTCCACTGCTCTAGACACAAAAGAGCCCCCTGGCCGTGCAAGGGGTATAGGTGTTAATGTCCCGCACAAGAGGGCTTTCACACTCAGCAAAGAAGAGAGGCTCAGCATGAAAAAAGCGAGGAGTGAAATGAAGCAGAATGCATTGTATGAAAGGTTGAAGGAGGGGATTTATCCGGCTATTCGAAAGGATGTTGAGGAGTCAATGATGATGCAGAAGACTCTAACACTGACAGATAGCCAACAGATGGGAGGGGAGGCGGGCATGGAGGATGCTGCTTATTGCGCGACAACACTGCACAAGAGTAGCTGTGCATCAGCTAACCCCAGCGACACTGAGACTGCAACTTCTCGAGATGATGCTATATCTGATCTATCTGGAATGAAAGACAGACTGAAGGGCGTGCTTACACATTATGAAAGTACATTAAAATGTGCAACAGCCCGGGTTTGCCCACCCTTCTTGGAATATGGCCTCTTCTTAGACAATGTGCCATTGAAGCCGGGCTGTGTGAAGTGCTACGTGACTGAAGTAAAGCCTGGATTCAATGAATTTTCCCTGAAGAATGTCCTAGGAGACTTCGATGAGCAAAGGACCTTGGGAGAAACACTGTTACATCACATCCAGTGGCCACGGAAGTTAATAGAGTTCATCGATGAGATTCCTGAAGCCCCGCCAAGAGCAAACACTGTCGCCCGTCAACCGGTGACGCTCACCGACAAGTTGGCACCACCTGCGCAAAAACCCGACATAGCTTCAACGCATGGTCAGCAGTCCGATGCCTCTGCTCCTACAGCCCAGCAGTCCATCACAGCAGCACTACCAGCTCAGCGGTCCGCCATAGATAAACTGTCTACTAAGTAGTCCGTCCAAGCTTCACCGTCTGCTCGGCAGTCTACCTTGCAGCCAACCTGACGTTCTGCCAGAAATGCTTCAAGTACCAAGAAGGAAGTGGCCAAAAAGGCTACACCCACGGCCATGAGGAAGCGCAGCGGGAGAGTGAAGAGGAAAGGGAACGATTGCCTCTTACTTAAAGCACTCATCGCCCAGAACCAAATTAACAGCAGCTTGTTCGAATCGGGGAGTAATATTATTTCTGACGCCATGGATGATGAAGAAGTATGTTTGTTGCTTGCTAAAAGTAAAGCAGACGTACTTGAAGCACGCAATTACATCCATGACCAGCCATTTCTTGTTGGCGAATACTTTGATGAGTGCAGCTCCAGTTGCCGTGAGTTACATGAATATTGCATGGATCAAATGTCAGAAGGTCATCATCGTTTGCTAGTCCACTACAACAGAGATCATTTCCGACATGATGCTGGTCCCATCAATGTGAGTTTCGAGGACTTACATCTCTTCTTCAACTTCAACATGCTCGATGCCACTCTTGTTAGATGCCTGATTTTGTAAGTACCTAACAAACTCTGATCAACTTCTCCATACAAAGCTGTAAATGATAAACAGCTAACTGCATTTTATTCCTCCCACGGGATTGAACGCGCAGAGAAGAAAAAGGGAGAGTGTGTATTTCATAGATCCTGCATTAGCAAATGGCACAACATTAGATGGTAAGGACCGATGGGACTGGGCCGTTAACATGGTCGTCCGTATCTTCGAAAACACGTCCCATGCAGAATCATTTTTCTGGCCATATCATGAACGGTAAGTCAAGTAAACAACCACGCATACACTGATTGTCTTTCAGATTTCGACATCATTCGTAAGTTCATGGCTTTCTTAATATGTAGCAATCACTGGATATTGGTATTCATTGTTCCAAACAAGAACACAGTTTACTACTTTGATTCTCTTAGAGAGTCAACAAACGCTCAGGATCTGACGCATGTTTAGCAATTCTTGGATAGATATTGAATTCTATGATGTTGAAATTAATTTGCATTCATATCTGGTTCAATAATTGATGTTGTCAAAATTTATCATCATTTGCAGTGTGTTCGCATTGTGGAAAACTAAACCAGGGAACCTGTTCAAGATGGAACAACCTCTGCAGCACAAGATCGTTTCTCCGGTAACACTCCGAAATCCGTTATTTTCGGAAAATTTATCCAACAGTCTGCAAATACATTTCCTTACGCTAGTCAAATGTTCAAGCTTCTAAATAAACCTCTTTCTATTTTGTCCAAAGAAAAAATAATACATCTAACACCGGTTAGGTTGTTCCTAACATGACAAATACCTGACTAATTTTGTACAAAAAAATTCAGTGTCCTCAGCATGAAGCAGGGACCAACCTTTGTGGATACTATGTTTGCAGACACATGATCTCCATCTACAAATCTACTGATAGTTGTGACGATCCTCGCGAATTAGTACCAGTAAGTCTATCTTAATTAATATCTTCTACTCAACTCATATGGCACATTCTGATCTTAAAAATACTGCAGCTCATCTTAAAACCGAGGACCCCTAAACCGCTCCCGGCTGGTGAATTGCTGATGGTTCGGAGATTTATCAGCGACTTCTTCCTGGATCACTACATCGATCCCACTAGTGATAATGAAGATTTCAGCATGCATTCTCCTGAAACATTGAGTAACAGTTAGCCGCCAAACATATAACGCATGGATCCATTGTTTTCCATCTGATGAGGTCTTCGTATTTCGTACACTATGATTAATTATGTAATGCATATATGTGTGGACAAATCATTGGAATTTAGCTACCATATGTTCAATTGCAATTGTTGCGAAATCTGATGAATGTTCTTCCTGTGGACACTATTTGTTCAATTGAATATTGTGGCGAATTTGCTTTTTGCGTGCCGATTCAAAATGGGATATTTTTGTTTATTTGTTCAATTGAACATTGTGGAGAATTTGCTTTTTGCGTGCCGATTCAAAATGGGATATTTTTGTTTTAACCCGGCAATTGCTCCGCACACGGTTCAACTAAATGAGTGTGTGTGATCCACATCGGAAAGCATACGTCAATCGTAGCGGAACCGTCGGTGATACACAGCAGATCGCAAACGATTTGTAGCGCTACTACGTGTGCGTATGGTCTCCGGAACCGTTTGTGATATCGCGTTATCGCACATGAGAACTAGGAGTAAACCGTGCCCAATGCAAAATACATTCCCAGTCCTAATTTTTTCAGGAAACGTGTGGGATCCCAAACGAAAAGCACACGTCACTCTTGCGGCAACCGTCGGTGATACCCAACAAATCAAAAATGGTCTACAGCAGTTGTATGTGTGCGAAGGGGCTCCTGAACCGTTTGTGATAGAACATTATCGCAGACGGTAATTGTTGGCAAACGTGTGCGATGGAGTCTAGCATGGCAGACGGGTTACGCAGAAAACTCGTGTGCGATGGGGCACAAATCGCACACAGTTCATATGTTGGCCCGTGTGCCTTACATACTGTTTCCCAAATGGTTCATTAGATAGACCGTATGGTTTCACTGCGTCATTAGAAACGCTTAATCACTGATACCACACGTGCGAAAGAATTTAGTGTGCACTGCATCGCAAACGATTACATTTTGGAAGGCCTCTGGATCACTGCTCCATATCCCCGATGGTTTCTAGGTTGTGTGGGAAGGACACCCTATCGCACACACTCAATTGGCGCCGGTCCCAAATGCCGTCGCGGAAAGGGTTTAAAAACCGTTTGCATAGCACCGACGCGTACCAGTGTTGGATTGAATATTATGAATCTGAAGTTGTTTGATGCTTATCGTATAATTGACCCACCGATACTTGTGGTGACATTGGAGTATCTAGTTGACATTAGGGTTCATTGATGTGTATCATATGGTGTTATTTTACTACGAACTCTAGGGTTGTTTGTGACACTTATAGGAATAGCTCAATGGATTGATCGTAAAGAAAAACTTTGAGGTGGTTTCGTACCCTACAAGCAATTTCACCTTATGTTCTCCGCAATAGGAACTTTGGAGTGACTTTTGTCGCATGTTGAGGCATTGCCGTATCATCTAATTATGTTATCATTGTTGAGAGAACTTGCACTAGTGAAAGTATGAACCCTAGGCCTTGTTTCCAAGCATTGCAATACCGTTTTCGCTCACTTTTGTTACTAGTTACCTTGCTGTTTTTATATTTTCAGATTACAAAAACCTATATCTACCATCCATATTGCACTTGTATCACCATCTCTTCGCCGAACTAGTGCACCTATACAATATACCATTGTATTGGGTGTGTTGGGGACACAAGAGACTCTTTGTTATTTGGTTGCAGGGTTGTTTGAGAGAGACCATCCTCATCCTACGCCTCCTACGGATTGATAAACCTTAGGTCATCCACTTGAGGGAAATATGCTACTGTCCTACAAAACTCTGCGCTTGGAGGCCCAACACGAGTCTACAAGAAGAAAGTTGCGTAGTAGATATCAAGCTCTTTTCTGGCGCCGTTGCGGGGGAGGTTAGTGCTTGAAGGTATATCTTTAGATCTTGCAATCGAATCTTTTAGTTTCTTGTTTTATCTCTAGTTTAGTCTATAAAAGAAAACTAAATTATGGAATTGAGGTTGCCTCATATGCTTCATCTTTTTAATATCTTTCGTGAAAATAAGGATTCCGATAATTGTGCCAAAGTGTTAGAAGAAGAATGCATTAAAATGTTGGGCACTAAATCATTGAATGATGAGCATGATTTTAATGTTGTTAGTATGAATTCCTTGAATATCCATGATGCTAATGATATGCAAAGCTATAAGCTTGGGGAAGCTATGTTTGATGAAGATGATATTTTTAGTCCCGCAAGTTTTGATGAGCAAATTTATTATGATGATAGCATGCCTCCTTGTTATGATGATTATATTGATGGAAGGCGGTTTGGAAGAGTGTCAAATCTAGGTAATGATCCCACTATTTTGGAGGGTATTGAATCTTATAATTTTTATGAAAGTGGATTTGGAGAGTTCATGACTTTATTTAGTGATGAATCCACTATTTTTGAAGAGGTTTCAATTGATTATGAGAACAAAGTTGCTATGTATGATGATTATTGTGATGAAATGTATGCTATAAAGAATAATGATAACCATGAAACTTGTCATCATGTTGTTAATTTTCAATTGGATTATGCCTCACATGATAGTTATTTTTTTAATTTGCTTCCACTATTATGAATAAGAAGAATTTTGCTTATGTGGAGAGTAGTAAATTTTCTATGCTTGTGGATCATGAAAGTAATGCTTTATGTGATGGTTATATTTTTGAATTCATTTATGATGCCACTGAAAATTATTATGGGAGAGGAACATATGCTTTTACATATCTCAATAATATCAATTTTCCTCTCTATGTGTTGAAAGTTTTCAAGTCATGCTTGTTTTGCCTTCCTATGCCAGTTGATTCTTGTTCCCATAAGTTGTTTGCTCAAAAAAATCCCTATGCATAGGAAGTGGGTTAGACTTAAATGTGCTTGCCACATATGTTTCATGATGCTCTTTGTGTTTCAATTCTTTACTTTTATGCGAGCATCATTGAAATCATCTTGCCTAACTAAAAAGGCATTAAAGAAAATCTCTTGTTTGGAGACAACCCAATATTTACCCCTACTGTTTTGGTGTGTTCACATGATTATGCTACTATAGTAATTATGTTTTATAGCTTTTGTTTCAATAAAGTGCCAAGTAAGACCTTTGGGATGGTCTATGGTGATAGTTGATTTGATCTTGCTAAAAAACAAAAACATTTGCACCCAGTAAAATAATTTTAGTTTTTTGCAGAAGTGTGGTAAAATATTAATTATTTTTGCACAATATTGATATACAAATTTCCCAGGTTGTCCTAATTTTCAAGAATTTTTGGAGTAACAGAAGTATATGAAGTTTCCAGATTTTTATAGATTGTTCTCTTTTTGACAGATTCTGTTTTCATTGTGTTGTTTGCTTATTTTGATAAATCTATGGGTATTATCGGAGGGTATGAACCATGGAGAAGTTGAAATACAGTAAATATAACACCAATATAAAATTGGAATGAGTTCACAACAGTACCTAAGTAGTGATTTACTTTATTATACTACCGGAGCTTACGAGTTTTCTGTTGAGTTTTGTGTTGTAAAGTTTTCAAGTTTTGGGTGAAGTTTCGATGGACTACAGAATAAGGAGTGGCAAGAGCCTAAGCTTGGGGATGCCCAAGGCACCCTAAGTTAATATTCAAGGAATACCCAAGCAACTAAGCTTGGGGATGGCCTGGAAGGCATCCCCTCTTTTGTCTTCAATCCATCGGTAAAATTACTTGAGGCAGTATTTTTATTCGTCACATGATATGTGTTTTGCTTGGAGCATCATTTTATTTTACTACGATTTGCTTGCTGGTATTTAGAGTAATGTTTTTCATCTTTTATTTCAATAAAAAGGTCAAGTATAGCCCTTACTATGCTTATTTTGCGAATTTATATTTTGCTGTTTGAAAACAGAAAGTTTGCTGGTATGTTTTTGTCGGGGAAACGACACCTATGGGATCACAGGGAATCCCTACTATGGTTGGCGGGGCGCGGGGCTGTGCAAAGAGTGGGTTTAGAGGATCAACACGGGGGAATTTTATCCAGGTTCGGGCCGCAAACGATGCATAATACCCTAGTCCTGCTTTGGTGTATATCTAGTGTTCTTGAGCTCTTGAACTAGCTGTGGTGCATGCCTAGCCCAAAAAGTCTGAATCCCTCCTCATTACGCCTCGGGCCTCCTTTTATATGTCAAAGGGGTTGCCACAGTGGCACACAGGAGGTGGAAAGTATCTATAGTGTACAAGTTTATCTGCTGACATCGTAGGACAAAACGCATTTAATGCGTTGCCGACGTGTCCTCTTGCTTTATCGGGGACGACAAGGAAGCGCGTCCCGTCCGTCGCCGCCTCGCCTTGCTTCGACGCGTGTCCAAGCCGATGAGGCATGCAGCGCCACACTGTCTGGCTGTTGAGCTGGTGTGGTGGCAGAGTCTTCACGAAGATCTGCATGCCACCACACAGGTGCTTGACTAGTTGGCCTAGAAGCTGCATGCTGCCACGCAGGCGCTCGCCTAGTTGGCTGGCTGGCCGCCACGTTGGAACGGGCGCGGGGCAGCGAAACCTCGGTAGGTGCGGGCCTGGCCGCGGCCCTGCATATGTATCCGGCAAGGGTTTTGCCGGGGTCTCGTGGGCGTCCCCGGCGAGGGTCTTGCCGGGGGCCTTCCTCTTCTGGTTCTCATTTAGATTTGCAGGCCTTCGGTCTTCACAAAGATCTGCATGCCACAATGCAGGCGCCTCCCGAGCCTTGGTTCCTGATGTTGTCGATGGTGTTGGAACTCTCAGGCTCAAGGGTGGCGGTCTTGCTAGTGTTGGGCAAATTGCCCCGGCAATGGTCTTCCGGGGCCACGTAGGCCGCCCCCGGCAAGGCTCTTGCCGGGGGAAGCCCACCTTGTCCCTTCGCTCTTCCCGCTGCTCTGGTAGTCTTGATCTTTTCCTCCTTCTGCCCCGCCCCGTCAAGCATGGCCGCAGGTGTGGCTACAACTGCCCGTGCACAAGTAAGGGGGTACAGAAGGCCCCTACTTTTGTACACCGACAGGAGCCCCCGGGCCTGGGCCACACATAAGCACGGAGCGTTGTTGGGCCAGGCCCAGAATGATGCACGGGCACGCGTGGCGGAGTTTTAACCGTAGTAATCCCTTCGCCAGTTGCGCTTCCCCACGACCCGCATTGAGTGCGTGAAGTGGGGGTCGTGCGTGGAGCAGTTGCTGCACGCTTGCGTCACGTCGTGGTAGATAGTAAAGAGGCGGCCCGTGTCTTCCCCATAAAAAGAGGAAAACGCAGGGCCGCTGCTCATTTCCCCTCTGCGTCCTTTCCAATCTCGGAAACCGCGGTTCCCCTCTTCTTCTCCAAATGCAAGTCGAAGCTCTTGCCCCTACTTGCCACCGCCGTGCCCCCATTGCCTTCGATCCCTCACCCCTCTCAATCGCCATGGCGCCCAAGACGAGCAAGGGCAAGGGAGCGGCCAGGGACGCCGGGGGGAAGGAGGCGCCATAGAGAGAGCTGGTGGAGATGCGGACGCAGCGCGCCCTCTACCTCGACGGCCGATGCGCTCACCCTCAGGGACATGTTCAGGCCCCTGTGGGGAAGGGAGACGTCGGGGCACCCTGCCACGCACATCATCCCCGCCGCCTTCGCCGAGGCCGGTCCAAACCGGTACCCCTTCTTCGTCGATTACTTCTCATGCGGGCCGTGCCCCCGTTTCTCAGATTTCTTCAACGATGTCATGCACACCTACGGCTTCCATCTCCTGGACCTTACGCCGAATGCCGTGGCGTGCATGACCTTCTTTGCCCATCTCTGTGAGGGCTTTGTCGGTGTGCTCCCCAGCACGACGCTCTTCCGCCATTAGTTCTACCCTCGCATCCAGCCGGGGGGCACCATCTCTGGCTGCATCACCTGGATCCCGAGGACCCAGGGCAGAGGCACATACCCGGAGGGCGCCCGGAAGGAGAGGTGGGACGAGTGGCGGGGCCGGTGGTGCTGGATCGAGTAGGCAGATCCGCAGGAGTTCTGCCGGGTCCGTCGGAGGCCACTGGTCCGCCGCAAGGACTGGGGCGATCTCGACGCCAACAACAAGAAGCTCATGGTCGCCACCACCAGGATCCATCGCCTTACTTCGGTCGGGCTCACCCATGAGATGATTGGGGCCAATTTCATCCGTCGCCGGATTGCCCCGCTGCACAATAAGGGGAGGCCGGCTGATAACCCACAAGTATAGGGGATCGCAACAGTTTTTGAGGGTAGAGTATTCAACCCAAATTTATTGATTCAACACAAGGGGAGCCAAAGAATATTCTCAAGTATTAGCAGTTGAATTGTCAATTCAACCACACCTAGATAACTTAATATCTGCAG
Source organism: Aegilops tauschii subsp. strangulata (assembly GCF_002575655.3). Lineage (NCBI taxonomy): Eukaryota > Viridiplantae > Streptophyta > Magnoliopsida > Poales > Poaceae > Aegilops > Aegilops tauschii. Next base: position 335,442,904 of record NC_053037.3, read on the forward strand.
CAAAGTATTTAGTAGCAAAGTAGTATGGAGGTAACGGTAACGGTAGCAAAAGTAATATTTTTGGGTTTTGTAGTGATTGTAACAGTAGCAACGGAAAACTAAATAAGCAAAGAACAATATGTGAAAAGCTCGTAGGCATTGGATGCGGTTCATCATGTAACAGTCATAACATAGGGTGACACAGAACTAGCTCCAATTCATCAATGTAATGTAGGCATGTATGCTGAATATAGTCATACGTGCTTATGGAAAAGAACTTGCATGACATCTTTTGTCCTACCCTCCCGTGGCAGCAGGGTCCTAGCGGAAACTAAGGGATATTAAGGCCTCCTTCTAATAGAGTACCGGACCAAAGCATTAACACATAGTGAATACATGAACTCCTCAAACTACGGTCATCACCGGGAGTGGTCCCGATTATTGTCACTTCGGGGTTGCCGGATCATAACACATAGTAGGTGACTATAGACTTGCAAGATAGGATCAAGAACTCACATATATTCATGAAAACATAATAGGTTCAGATCTGAAATCATGGCACTCGGGCCCTAGTGACAAGCATTAAGCATAGCAAAGTCATAGCAACATCAATCTCAGAACATAGTGGATACTAGGGATCAAACCCTAGCAAAACTAACTCGATTACATGATAAATCTCATCCAACCCATCACCGTCCAGCAAGCCTACGATGGAATTACTCATGCACCGCGGTGAGCATCATGAAATTGGTGATGGAGGATGGTTGATGATGACGCGGCGACGGATTCCCCTCTCCGGAGCCCCGAACAGACTCCAGATCAGCCCTCCCGAGAGAGTTTAGGGCTTGGCGGCGGCTCCGTATCGTAAAACGCGATGAATCCTTCTCTCTGTTTTTTTTTCTCCCTGGACACGAATATATAGAGCTGGCGTTGAGGTCGGTGGAGCTCCAGGGGGCCCACGAGGCAGGGGGCGCGCCCAGGGGGGCAGGCGCGCCCCCCACCCTCGTGGCTAGGGTGTGGGCCCCCTGGCCCTGATTCTTTCGCCAGTATTTTTAATATTTTCCGAAAATAAGTTCCGTGGAGTTTCAGGTCATTCCGAGAACTTACGTTTCTGCACATAAATAACACCAAGGCAATTCTGCTGAAAACAACGTCAGTCCGGGTTAGTTCCATTCAAATCATGCAAGTTAGAGTCCAAAACAAGGGCAAAAGTGTTTGGAGAAGTAGATACGACAGAGACGTATCAACTCCCCCAAGCTTAAACCTTTGCTTGTCCTCAAGCAATTCAGTTGATAAACTGAAAGAGATAAAGAAAAACTTTTACAAACTCTGTTTGCTCTTGTTGTTGTAAATATGTAAAGTCAGCATTCAAGTTTTCAGCAAAGATTATGACTAACCACATTCACAATAACTCTTAGGTCTCATGTTTACTCATATCAATGGCATAATGGGAGTACACTGCCAAAAGCTTCTACACGATCATGCACTCCCACCTACCTACAATACAACCTTGCCAATGGTTGTGGCAGAGTAGGTGCACTATGAAGATCAAGGTGTTTGGGTGGCTGTTATTCTTTGACAGACTAAACACCAAGGATATGCTAGTTCGAAGACATTGGCACTCAAGCCAAGATGACAATCTCTGTCTCATTTGCAGTGAGCAGGTGTATGAGGATAGAATCCATCTGTTTTTTAATTGTACATTCAGCTGTAGAGTCTGGAGCTACTTGGGCTTTGATTGGTTTGGAGGCTCCGATGTACTGCAATGTACCATGCATGCTAGATCCAGCTTCAGGCACCCTTTCTTCTTTGAAGTTATGCTAACAACAGCCTAGAATATTTGGATTTTAAGAAACGGCAGAACCTTCAGAGCTGAGAGAGCTACTTTCAGTGCTTGGAAGTGTAAATTCATCCATGATATTTCATTGCTTGCTCATAGGGTGAAGGATTGTATTAAACCAAAACTGTTGGCTTGGGTTGATTCTTTGTTGTAAAGCAGGTAGGGATGTTTAGTCATAGGTAGGCCCTTTTCTTTTTTTCTTTGTTCAGTCTGTATCTTGCTTGTACAGTTCTGTTCTCTTTAATAAAGGGCTGTGGGGCTTTGCCTCACAGTATATATTCAAAAAAAATATCAATGCCATAATCAAGTAGCGGGCAATAATAATAAATCTCGGATGACAACACTTTCTCAAAACAATCATAATATGATATAACAAGATGGTATCTCGCTAGCCCATTCTGAGACCACAAAACATAAATGCAGAGCACCTTTAAAGACCAAGGACTGACTAAACATTGTAATTCATGGTAAAAGAGATCCAGTCATAGTCATACCCAATATAAATTAATAGTAATGGATGCAAATGACAGCGGTGCTCTCCAGCTGGTGCTTTTTAATAAGAGGGTGATGACTCAACATAAAAGTCAATGGATAGGCCCTTTGCAGAGGGAAGCAGGGATTTTTAGAGGTGCCAGAGCTCGATTTTGAAATAGAGATAAATAATATTTTGAGCGGCATACTTTCATTATCAACATAACAACCAAGAGATGGCGATATCTTCCATGATACCCACATTATAGGCGGTTCCCAAACAGAATGGTAACGTTTATACTCCCCCTCCACCAACAAGCATCAATCCATGGCTTGCTTGAAACAACGAGTGCCTCCAACTAACAACAGTCCCGAGGGAGTTTTGTTTGCAATTATTTTGATTTGATTTGCATAAAGCATGGGACTGGGCATCCCGGTGACCAGCCATTTTCTCGTGAGTGAGGAGCGGAGTCCACTCCTCTTGAGAATAACCCGCCTAACATGGAAGATAAGGACAGCCCTAGTTGATACATGAGCTATTCGAGCATACAAAACATAATTTCATTTGAAGGTTTAGAGTTTGGCACATACAAATTTACTTGGAACGGTAGGTAGATACCGCATATAGGAAGGTATGGTGGACTCATATGGAATAACTTTGGGGTTTAAGGAATTGGATGCACAAGCAGTATTCCCGCTTAGTACAAGTGAAGGCTAGCAAAAGACTGGGAAGCGACCAACTAGAGAGCGACAATAGTCATGAACATGCATTAAAATTAATAAACATGGAGTGCAAGCATGAGTACGATATAATCCACCATGAACATAAATATCGTGAAGGCTATGTTGATTTTGTTTCAACTACATGTGTGAACATGTGCCAAGTCAAGTCACTTGAATCATTCAAAGGAGGATACCACCCCATCATACCACATCACAACCATTTTAATAGCATGGTGGCACGCAAGGTAAACCATTATAAGCTCCTAGCTAATTAAGCATGGCATAAGAAACTATAATCTCTAATTGTCATTGCAAACATGTTTATTCATAATAGGCTGAATCAGGAACGATGAACTATTCATGATTCCTCGGTCCGGGGACGAGATGCGTCCTGCGGCGGGCTAGCTCCGGCGAGCCGGTCCGGCCCGGCAGGACCACGCAGCGGCAACTGGCGCAGCCTGTGCGCCAGACGAGGGCCGCGGCAGCGAAGAAGAAAGCAGCGGTTGCTGCCTCTTCCTCGTCCAAGCGGCGCAAGACCCCATCCCCTTCTCCTTCTCCTTCGGATGGCACCCCGGAGGTCAAATTCGACCTCGGGTCCTTCAGCCCGAAGAGGAGGAGGACGAGTAAGCACATTGCCCTTTATCATCTTCGGTTTCCCCATTGCTCACATTATCCTTCCCTAACTTGACCTTGCTTTCTCAGGGACATGGAGACGCTGGCCGAGAGGGCGGCGAAGAGGGCCAAGGCCTCAACGGGCGACAAGGCCCCGGCGAGCATCCCACGCACGCCGGTGGTGGTGGAGATCAGCCCGGACAACAGCGCTCGACGCAGCCCCAGCTTCAGCGCCCAGCGTGAGTTCATTACTTACTCCGTATCGATGGGCGTTGGGGCATGAATCTTTGATGCTGACCTTGCCGGGTTTGCAGGAGGAGAGCGGCAACCGGAGGAGCCGCTGAGGGCCGCCCCCGACACGCCACCCCCATCGACCACGCCGCCCAGAGGGGCGTCCCCGACAAGGGGATCCACCACCGAGCCCACGCTCACGGAGGAAGAGGAGGCGGGCTTGGGCGCCGGCGGCTCCGTCCCGGCCGCGAACGTTGGCGGGGAGGGAAACGCTTCTTCTCAGCTTGTCACGGGTAAGCGGCCTGCCTCCCGTCCCTGTTTTTTTCTTTTCTCTTGAACCTTGATTTCGACCTCGTTTTATTCTCCTTTCTGGTTTCCAGATCCTCCCTCGACGGGCCAGGAAGATGCCGACATCGTCATCGAGGAGGTCGCCAAGGATGCTGAAGCCGAGGCCGCCAAGATCGCGGCTGGGGAAGCCGCCAAGTCTACCGCCGAGGAGGCCACCAAGGGGATTGCCGGGCAGACCGGCGAGGCCGCTACTGGGGATGCTGGCAAGGGGCCTGCCGGGGAGCCTAGCAAGGATCCTACTGGGAAGTCCGGCGAGGCAGCTGCCAAGGAGCCCACCGAGGAGGAGGTGGCCAACGACCAACCTCCCTCCCCCGCAGCTCCTACCCCGGGCAAGTACCTGAGGGTGGGCGACGACCTGTTCGTCCGCCTCCTAGGGACGACGAGCACCAGAGCGCTAGCCGAAGGGGAGCTGTTTGATGACGAGGCGCTCACCACCGTCGGGCTCCATGTTGTTGACGAACCGAGCGCCGGTGGCGACGGTTCCCAAGAGGAGCAGCTTCTCTGGGCCATGAGCGCCAACTTCCAGAAGCTCCAGGCACTCCACCGTGCCTGCCAAGACAAAGCGAAATCCAGGATGGCGGCGGCGGTCAAGGCGGAGGCCGATTTTGAGGAGCGCGTCGCTCAGACGCATGTCTGGTTTGGCGAAGCCCGGGATGAACTGAGGGCTGCCCAGGGTGAGCTGGATGAGCGCAAGCGAGAGCTCATCCTAAAGCAGGCCGATATCGAGAAGGCCGAGGAGGCGGAGAAGGATCGGGCCACCAAGGACGAGGCTGCCGGGTTGCAGCAGCAAGCTCTGCTGAACAGCCAGGAAGAAGACCTCGTTGCCTGCAAGCAGGCGCTTGCCACCACGCTTCGCGGCAAGGACGAGGAGGTTGAGAAGCTCGTCGCGCAGCAAACCCACGAGCTAGACCAGAAGCACAAGGACACACTCAGTGCTCTGGCCCTGGACCACGCCGGCGAGGTGAAGAAGCTAGAGCTGGAGCGGGAGGAGCTGGAGAAGAAGGTCTTGGAGCTGACGGAGGAGAGGGACACGGCCAACCGCACTCTAGCGGATTCATAGGTCACCATCTCCGACAAGGGCAAAATGCTTTCCGAGACCAACGACTCCATCAGCAATTCGAGGCTGAAGCTAGAGGACTTGGAGGGGATGCTCTCAGAGGTCAGGGCCCGGGAGGAGACCCTTGCCAAGGCCCTCGAGACCGAGAAGCGGCTGCGGAGTGATGACGCCACCGCCCACAAGGACTATGTGGGTAGCGTCAGTCTCTGGATCAGCCGTCTCGTCGACGTTGCAGGGAGGCTCACCGCACAGCTAGCCGTCATGGGCCTGCCGGATGTCAGGTACTCCCAAGAGCCGAACATGAGCCCCAATGCCAGGTTGACTCTATTCTTCGAGCGCGTCCTTGACGCCCTGGAGCAGCTCCACTCCAAACGAGCGACTTCTCTGGCCAACGAGGCCCGGAAGCTTTGCCGGGGCGCCCTGACCAAGGTGCTCACCAAGGTGGCGTTCTAGAACCCGAGCGTCGACTTCGCCGACGCGCTGGAGAGCCTGCCGGAGGATGCGGACCTCGCGGCGCTCGAGGAGCATATCGGGCCCATCATCAACTGCGTTGACGGAGTCCAGAGGGTGGAGGGCCAGCGCCGAGACTAGCCACCCCACTCCCCCTTGCCTCTATGAGTTCATGCCCAAGACAATTTATCTTAAGTTAGAACCGTGGCAATTACTGATTAATATAACTCTGCAGTATTCTAAAATGAAGCATGGTATCTTCCTGTTCGATCTTTCCTTTTATGTACACACCCTATGCCTAGTTGGATAGGTTTGTCGGCACGTAAACCCATGCTATGGCGCTTTGAAGGACGGATCCTTAGCAGCCTGCTGGGGGCGCTTGCTGCCGGGCAAGCCACCTTGCCGTTCTCAGCGCAGTCGCTCGAACTGTTGAGCGGACTCGAAATAGAACAACGGCGTTGCCAATAGTGGAAGGGTTCCATTGCGTACAGGTTTTCCATACAAGGACAAGATTTTCGAGGAGAATAACCTTATAAAAAGGAGAAATTGCTCAAGGTTTTGCGTGACTTAGCTTTTCTGTCGTCACGCGGAGGGTTGTTGCGGCTGCGGATAACACCGCCTCTCCTAGCTGATGGCACCAGAGGATGGCTGATCGACGTCACCTTCTTCTCTCGAGCCATCCCGACGAAGGAATCGATGAGTCGACCCCAAAACCGGATTTTCATAGCTTGCGCCCCCTACCTGGTGCTCCAAATATGTCGGGGAAACAACACCTATGGGATCACAGGGAATCCCTACTATGGTTGGCGGGGTGCGGGGCTGTGCAAAGAGTGGGTTTAGAGGATCAACACGGGGGAATTTTATCCAGGTTCAGGCCGCAAACGATGCGTAATACCCTAGTCCTCCTTTGGTGTATATCTGGTGTTCTTGAGCTCTTGAACTAGCTGTGGTGCATGCCTAGCCCAAAAACTCTGAATCCCTCCTCAGTATGCCTCGGTCCTCCTTTTATATGTCAAAGGGGTTGCCACAGTGGCACACAGGAGGTGGAAACTATCTACAGTGTACAAGTTTATCTCCTGATATCGTAGGACAAAACACATTTAATGCGCTGCCGACGTGTCCTCTTGCTTTATCGGGGACGGCAAGGAAGCTCGTCCCGTTCGTCGCTGCCTCGCCTTGCTTCGACGCGTGTCCAAGCCTATGTGGCATGCAGCGCCACGCTGGCTGGCTGGCTGCTGAGCTGGTGCGGTGACAGAGTCTTCACGAAGATCTGCATGCCACCACGCAGGTGCTTGACTAGTTGGCCTAGAAGCTGCATGCTGCCACGCAGGCGCTCGCCTAGTTGGCTGGATGGCCGCCATGTCGAAACGGGCCCGGGGCAGCGAAACCTCGGTAGGCGTGGGCATGGCCGCGGCCCTGCAGATGTATCCAGGCCCTGCAGATGTATCCGGCAAGGGTCTTGCTGGGGTCTCTTGGGCGTCCCCGGCGAGGGTCTTGCCGGGGGCCTTCGTCTTCTGGTTCTCATTTAGATTTGCAGGCCTTCGGTCTTCACAAAGATCTGCATGCCACCATGCAGGCGCCTCCCGAGCCTTGGTTCCTGATGTTGTCGATGGTGTCGGAACTCTTAGGCTCAAGGGTGGCGGTCTTGCTGGTGTTGGGAAAATTGCCCTGGCAAGGGTCTTGCCAGGGCCACGTAGGCCGCCCCCGGCAAGGCTCTTGCCGGGGGAAGCCCACCTTGTCCCTTCGCTCTTCGCGCCTCTGGCTTGAGCGCTGCTCTGGTAGTCTTGTTCTTTTCCTCCTTCTACCCCCGCCCCGTCAAGCATGGCCGCAGGTGTGGCTACAACTGCCCTTGCAGAAGTAAGGGGGTACAGAAGGCCCCTACTTTTGTACACTGATTGTTTTGAATATTGGTGAATAGTAGGAACATGATAAAATCTTGAAATTTTTACACAATGACTAACAACAAATTATCTACAGTGTGGTAATTTTTCAGAATTTTTGGAGTTGAAGAAGTATGATTCCTCCTGCATTCTTTACAGACTGTCCTGTTTTGACAGTTTCCCATTATGTTTACATTGTTTGCATATGTTTGCTTGTTTAATGATTCTATTTGAGGATAGGAGTGTTAAATAAGCAGAGGAATTTAGTAGGCAATATCAAATAATAATTTTAGTGATTTGCTACAGTATAGAATGATAAGGTTTATGCATTGATTTATACTAACTTATCTCACGAGTTCTTGTTTAGTTTTGTGTGGATGAAGTTTTTAAGATTTAGGGAAACCACAATATGAAAGGAATTAAGGATACACAAAAGCTCAAGCATGGGGATGCCCAAGGAATCCCTAATTAATATTTCAAGAAGTCTCAAGCATCTAAGCCTGGGGATGTCCCGGTTGGCATCCCACTGAGGGAGTCCTGGACTAAGGGGTCCTCGGGCGTCCGGCCTGTTAGCCATGGGCCGGACTGATGGGGTGTGAAGATATGAAGGCCGAAGACTGCACCCGTGTCTGAATAAGACTCTCCTTGACGTGGAAGGCAAGCTTGGCGACCGATTATGAAGATTCCTTCCTCTGTAACCGACCTCGTGTAACCCTAGATCTCTCCGGTGTTTATATAAACCAGAGAGCTTAGTCCGGATGGAGAGATACTCATTACCATAGTCATATAGGCTAGACTTCTAGGGTTTAGCTATACGATCTCGTGGTAGATCAACTCTTGTAATACTCATATTCATCAAGATCAATCAAGCAGGAAGTAGGGTATTACCTCCATAGAGAGGGCCCGAACCTGTGTAAACATCGTGTCCCCTGTCTCCTGTTAACATCGACCTTAGACGCACAGTTCGGGACCCCCTACCCGAGATCCGCCGGTTTTGACACCGACATTGGTGCTTTCATTGGGAGTTCCACGGTGCCGTCCTCAAAAGGTTCGATGGCCCCTTCAATCGTCAACAATGACGCTATCCAAGGAGAAACCTTCCTCCCCGGACAGATCTTCGTGTTCGGTGGCTTCGCGCTGCGGGCCAACTCGTTTGGCCACCTGGAGCAGATCAATAGCTACACCCCTGGCCATCAGGTCAGATTTGGGAGCTTGAACTACGTCGCGGACATCCGTGGAGATTTGATCTTCGCCGGATTCGAGACTGCGGTAACCGCTCCTGGTCACCTTGATGAACATGAACTATATCTGTCGTTAGACCGCATCCAGGAGATAGCTCCTGTAACTGCTCTGGCCCTAGATCCAGAGCATACTGCGCCATCCAAGGACGGGAGGCTCAACCCCACCACAGGGGCCACAGATTCCACGTCTTTGGAGCCGAACATAGACCTAAAGTCACACGACGTCTTTGTCACCGGAACTCCGGACTCGTCTCTGGTCATAAATTCCGAGCCATACGCAGCTGAACTTGATCGCTTATCGATCTTTGAGTTTAGCACCGCAGACATCTTCCAGCATCTGCCCTTGGGCGATGTGCTAAATTCGTTAAGAAATCTGTCCTTGGCGGGGGATTCACAGCCGAATTATGTCCGGTTCGAGCTGGAGGCTGATGATGGGGGAGAATTTCGCTTCCCACCCACCACCCACTTCATAGCCACTGTCGAAGACTTAATCGACACGCTTGACTATGACTCCGAAGACATCGACAGTATGGACGACGATGCTGGAGATGAGGAGGCCCAAAACCCGCCGTTCACTGGACGATGGACGGCCAGTTCCTCATATGACGTATACATGGTAGATACGCCGAAAAATAATAGCGCCGATGACAAGGAAAACCCAGCAAAGGAGGACCCTCCTAAAACACAACCAAAGCACCGGCGTCAGCGGCGCCGCTCTAAATCCCGCCGCAACAGGGACAGCAACACCAGCACAGGAGACAACAACATTCCGGATGGTGCCGAAGACACAGAAGAACCCGATGAACAAGCTGCCGAACAAGACAATCAGCAATCAGGGCATGTCAGCCCCGACGGACAGGCCTTAGAAGAAGACTCGGAGGATAGTAGTTACCGTCTGCCTTCTGAGGAGGAGGTGAGCCTCGGCAACGAAGACTTCATCGTGCCTGAGGAGCCTCTGGAGCAGGAGCGCTTTAAGCTTCAGTTAATAGCCACTGCGAGGAGCCTAAAAAAGAAGCAGCAGCAGCTTCAAGCTGATCAAGACCTGCTCAATGACAGATGGACCGATGTCCTGGCAGCCGAGGAATACGGCCTTAAACGCCCAGCCAAAAGTTACCCGAAGCACAGATTACTACCTCAGTTCGACGATGAGGCGCCAGACCCTGCACCAGCATCACGCAATGCGGTTGATCGGCCACTGCGCGGTCGGGATAAAACGGCAGCCCGAGCCGAAAACCAGACTGTCCCACCCCACCGCAAAGGCAGGGATAAGACAGCTCGGGGCTATACATATGATCTCTGTCAAGACCTGGACAGTAGAGCAGAACATACAAGATCGATCTATGGATCGCGAGGACGTGCCTCAACACGCGACGATGCCTACCTATTCGGGCGTGACAAACCTAGTCACGCCCGGGCCGAAAACCACCGACGGACTCCATCAGAGCTACGTCGCGATGCGGCCCGATATAGAGGCGCCACACACCCTCTTTGCTTCACTGATGAAGTAATGGATCACGAATTTACCGAAGGGTTCAAACCCGTGAATATTGAATCATACGACGGAACAACTGATCCCGCGGTATGGATCGAGGACTTTATCCTCCACATCCACATGGCCCGCGGAGATGACCTCCACGCTATCAAATACCTCCCACTAAAGCTTAAAGGGCCAGCTCAGCACTGGTTGAACAGCCTGCCTGAAAACTCTATTGGTAGCTGGGAGGACCTGGAAGAAGCCTTCCTCGACAACTTCCAAGGTACATATGTCCGGCCACCAGACGCCGATGATTTAAGCCACATAGTCCAACAACCTGACGAGTCAGCCAGGAAATTCTGGACTAGATTCCTAACTAAAAAGAACCAGATTGTCGACTGCCCGGATGCCGAAGCCCTAGCGGCCTTTAAACATAGCATCCGTGATGAATGGCTCGCCCGCCACCTCGGCCAAGAAAAGCCGAAATCTATGGCAGCCCTCACGGCACTCATGACCCGCTTTTGCACGGGTGAGGATAGTTGGCTGGCTCGTAGCAAAAACACAGCCAGCGAGGCAGGCCCCTCTGAGGTCAAGAACAACAACGGCAAGCTTCGACGCAGCAGACACAAACGCCGAAGCAATGGCAACAACACCGATGGCACTGCCGTCAACGCCGGATTCAGCGACTCCAAGTCCAGTCAGCGGAAAAAGCGGTATATAAGGAACAACCAAGGACCATCCGGCTTGGACCGCATACTCGACCGTCCGTGCCAATAGAGATTGCTAGGTTTTTAAGCATGCCGGCAAGTTAAATGCCGAGACCAAGGAAAAGGGATCGCAGAGCGAGGACGATGACGAGGAACCCCGGCAGACAAACACAAGGGGACAGAAGAAGTTTCCCCCTCAGGTCAAAACGGTGAACATGATATATGCTACACACATCCCCAAAAGGGAGCGCAAACGCGCACTAAGGGACGTTTATGTGATAGAGCCAGTCGCCCCAAAATTCAACCCATTGTCATCGTGCCCGATCACTTTTGATCGTCGGGATCATCCGACCAGTATCCGGCATGGCGGATCAGCCGCACTAGTCGTGGACCCAATCATTGATGGATTCCACCTAACGTGCGTCCTCCTGGACGGCGGCAGCAGCCTCAATCTGCTCTATCAGGATATAGTGCGCAAAATGGGCATTAACCCGTCACGGATCAAGCCCACAAGGACTACCTTTAAAGGAGTCATACCAGGTGTAGAGGCCCGCTGTATGGGCTCAATCACACTAGAGGTAGTCTTCGGATCTCCGGACAACTTCCGAAGCGAGGAATTAATCTTCGACATCGTCCCCTTTCGAAGCAGCTATCACGCACTGCTTGATCGAACCGCATTTGCTCGATTCAATGCGGTACCTCACTATGCTTATCTTAAGCTCAAGATGCCCGGTCCATGCTGCGTTATAACGGTCAACGGAAACACGGAACGCTCCCTCCGTATAGAGGAGCACACCGCCGCCCTAGCAGCAGAGGTACAGAGCGGCCTTTTCAAGCAGAACCGTAATCCGGCTGCCGAGCCCCAGGACACCGTTAAAAGAGTCCGGACTATGCTGCAATAGGACATCTCGTCTCGTCAAGAGCTCGATTAGCAATTCGGCCTCCGTCCCAGCCCCGATCAAGTAATGGCATTCGTACCACGCATACATAATTACGCACTCAAAATTCCATGGACATCGACGGAGTCACAACTAGTTTGTGATAAATAGTTCGGCTCGACTGATCCCGGACACACGTGTACTTCCACCATTTCCTTTTTCATTTTTTAGATTTTCTTTTACATAAGCCTTCTTCGACGGCCGGATCACTGGCCTTGTCAAAGGACGAAATACACCAAGGAAGCAAGGAGCTTTGACGTACAAGGGAATCCCCAGGTGGTCTCTGCTAACAATTGCTATACCTTTTTACATACCCGCGCGCAGCTCGTTCTTGGTCATGGCATGTTAAATAGCCTTACTTGCTTATCGCATTGCTTGCACAAGTACGCCTCGATGTATTAATTAACTTACAATGGAAAATAATTGACAGCGTCAGCTTATTACTTGATTTTTTCCTTGCCTTTGTATTTATTACTAATCGCACCCGTACACTCTGGTACGTATTACTTCGCCAGGGGCTTCATCACGCCCCGCAACACGGCAATAAAGTCCGAACACTTTTTATAGTACAGTTCGGCACCCCGAACTTATAGCATTATATGCATCGGCTCCGAATCATGTCTTTGGTCAATAGTTGGGTTGCCCGGCTCCTGTGCTTACTACCTTACGTTCTGCTATATCGGCTAGGCTAGTAAAGGGAGAACTACTGCGATTGTGTCCCGGTTCTTCCGGACGAGCACCTCAGTAGAGAAAGCCGAAAACTAACTGTCATGATGCAGCGAGAGCTGGTCAGCTGTTCGAGAGGTTTCAAATCCTTAGAGATTTTTCTTGCTTTACACGAGGAATCAGTTTTTATCCGATCAGGCATGTATAGCGCCCCTAGCTCGGTCTTCCGAATACCAGGGGCTTCGCCAAAATTCTTATTGTCAAACTCCTATGGCTAAGTGAGGGTGATAAAAGCCATATAGTCCGATTGCCGTTCGTTGCGCTAAACACCTCCTTTAAGGACCAGAATGTGGAGTAAAGAGTGTTTGGATTTATCCCAAACACCCCCGTAGTATCTATGTGGGGGCAGAAGCCAACGACTGGTTAACCCTCAGATTTCATAAACGGCCGCACAGGAGGTAAAATTTTAAGAGTCACAAGCATTATATTACATAACGACTTTGTTTCATATTACAAGATAGGAGAACATGAATGTTTTCACGGGAATATAACATCCTTAGCACATTGCTCCGCCACAAGGCGGGATCCCTCCAGGACACCATCAAAATATAACTCGGGTCGGTGCTGCTCCTTGCCCTCAGGCGGCCCCTCGGTCATCAGCTTCTTGGCATCCATCTTCGCCCAGTGCATCTTGACGTGGGCAAAGTCCATCCGTGCACCATCAATGCAGACCGACCGCTTTATGACCTCAAGCCGCAGGCAGGCACTAACAAGTCGCTTCAGAAGTTTGAAGTAGCTGCTGGGCATAGGCTCGGCAGGCCATAGCCGGACTATTAGGTCCTTCATGGCTAGCTCGGCCGCCTTGTGCAGCTCGACCAGCTGTTTCAACTGGTCGCTGAAGGGCACCGGATGTTCTGGTCCGAGGTATTGAGACCAGAACCGTTTCTCCGAAGAACTCCCTTCTTCGGCTCGATAGAACTCAGCAGCATCTGATATGCTACGCGGCAAATCCGTAAACGCCCCTGGAGAGCTCCAAATTCGGGTAAGTAAAAGGAACGTTTCCTTCACAGACTTGCTTTGCATAATGAAAGCCTTACCCGCCGTGATCTTCTTGGCCCCCTGGATTTCCTGGAGGGTGCTCTGGGCTTCGGCTCGGGCATCTCGTGCACTCTGGTGGGCCTTCGCAAGTTCAGACCCTTGCGTTTTAGAATCACGCTCCAAGGACTCGTACTTCTTGACGGCGTCCTGGAGCTCTTGCTGGACCTCGCTGACCCGGGCCTCGTGCTTCTCGCGCGCGGTGCGTTCCTTGGCCGCTTTGTCCTCGGCCTCGGCCAATGCCTTTTTGACGGCCTCCACCTCGGTAGTGGCCCCTATTAAAGTTCATGACACTCTAGTCAGCACAAACCATTCATCCTTCTTAAGTATACACGCAGGTTACTGTATACCTTGGATGTCCTCCAGCTGCTTCTTCACAAGGCTGAGCTCTTCCTCGGCCCTCTCCAGGTCCTGCTTTAGTCCGGAGACCTCCGCAGTATCTGCAGCAGCAGCCAGCAGCGACGCCTGCTTATTCACATAGACATCTTATGTTAGACTCCTGCGAAAATTATTTTGATCCTCTATTCGACTTTTTCTTTCCGAACACCAAACAGAGCATCAGGGGCTACTATCTACACTGTGATATTCTATCTACAATTACATTACTTACCTCAAAGCCTATTAAAAGGCTAGCACAGGCTTTGTTCAGTCCGCTTTTGGTGGACTGAACCTTCTCGATCACCGTACCCATAAGGACACGGTGTTCATCCACAATGGAAGCACCTCGCAGCGCTTCCAGCAGATTATCCGGTGCCTCTGGCTGGACAGAGGTCACCGGCAGAACAGGCACACCTCCTCCTTTTGGGGAAGGCTGCTCGCTTGACTCCGGAGCCGTGTACGTCTCCGGAATGGTATTCGGCTGGGGGCCGAATTGAACTTGGCCCCCATCACCAGTCCCCATGGGGATTTTCCCCCCATACGTCCGGCGTCCGAGGAGTCATCCTTTGGCGCCACCCCGACGACCTCTGGAGCCTCTCCCTGACCTGGGAAGGTCCTTTGGGACACCACCTCGTCATCACCCTTGGTCGAGGGAGAGTGAGCGGGCGGCGGCGACATACTGGCCATCTCCTTTTTATCTAGCGAACCTCCTGTTGAGGATCGCGGGGAGCTGTCGCAGGCCAGACTGCAATGGCATAATTTAAGCATATTAATATTACAAAGTGGAAAGGCCAGACACTTGGACTTGCATAAGGTTTTTAGTGCTTACGAGGCGGCTCAAGGCTTGGTCCGGGGCGGTCGCTCCGGACTGCTATCGGCGTCCCACGCGGAGTTATCTGCAAGGGAGCCTTTCCCCCTCTTGGGCGCCTTCGCCTCCAGATTTGTGGAGGCCCCCCTTTTCTTCCTTCCCCCCTCAGGGGGGAGTCACTTTCTTCCTCCTCCTCGTCGTCATCTTTGGTGGTCGAAGAGCGAGTCTCGTCTTCGGACGTCACGTCCAAAGTGCCTTTTCGGTGAAGGCCACTGCTGGCCCCCTTGGCCGTTTTCTTGGCCTTCTTCTCCGGCATATCATAAGGCGCCAGAAACAACATCTTCGTCAGAAATGGGAATTCTTGGTCTTCGGGCAGCGGAGCCGGACAGTTAAGCCGTACTGCTACCTCGATCCAGGCCTGACAAAATTGATAGGAAGGCTTAGACTCCTTCCTCAAAATATGCCAGTAAAGGGTATACCTTGAAAACATGGAAGAACTTACCGAATTCGCCTGGCGCTTTAAGCTAAGCCCGCGATCCTCGGCCGTGGGCGGTGGTGTCTCGCCGGCCTTGAAGAGCACTTTCCAGATGTCTTCGTGCGTTGTGCCGAAGAGCTCTAGTAGCGTCTGGTGCTTGGCCGGGTCGAACTCTCACAAATAGCAAGTCCAGCGTTGGCACAGAAGGATCCGGCGAACGAGCATAACCCGGATCACGTTAACAAGCTTAATTTTCTTGGCTATCATGTTCTGGATGCACGTCTGGAGCCCGGTCAGCTTGTTCGAGGAACCCCAGGTTAGCCCCCTCTCTTGCCAAGAGGTGAGTCGCATCGGAACTCCGGATCGGAATTCGGGGCCGCCGCCCAGTTGGTGTCGCGCGGCTCGGTGATGTAGAACCACCCCGACTGCCACCCCTTCACCATCTCCGCAAAGGTGCCCTCGGGCCAGGTGACATTGGGCATCTTGCCGACCATGGCGCCTCCGCACTCTGCTTGTTGGCCGCTCACCACCTTTGGCTTCACATTGAAGGTCTTTAGCCATAGGCTGAAGTGAGGTGGGATGCGGAGAAAGGCCTCACAAACGACAATAAATGCCGAGATGTTGAGGATAAAGTTGGGGGCTAGATCATGGAAGTCTAGCCCGTAGTAAAACATCAGTCCGCGAACGAACGGGTGGAGAGGGAATCCCAGGGCGCGGACGAAATGTGTGAGAAACACAACCCTCTCATTGGGCTCTGGGGTAGGGACGATCTATCCCTTGGCCGGGAGTCGATGAATGATCTCCTCGGCCAGGTATCTGGCCTCCCGGAGCTCCTTGATGTCCTTCTTCTTAACGGAGGAGGCCATCCACTTGCCTCCAGCTCCGGATCCAGACATGATTGGAGCGCTTTCTCGGACGGGGGAAGCTAGAACTTGGGCGCTGGAGCTCAAGGATGGAAGGGAAGAGAAAGAAAGAGGGTGTGGGTGAAGAAAGGGAATCCTTATCCCCTTATAAAGGCCATAAATATCAAACGCCTCCCCACTCGCCTATTCCCAAGGGTCGTGTAAACGGCACAGTTGGGTTACCCACGCCCGTATTGATGAGAATCCCGCAATAAGGGGACACGATCTCTGCTTTGACAAGACGTGCCAATGGCAACCGCGTCTCGAAACATGGAGTGACAGACGAAAAACGGTTCAAAATTATGACCGGGCAGACATGATGTCATGTTGTAAAAAGTTGTCAGCGGATTGGACTCGTGGAGTATTATATTCTCTCTCTGCGGTTGTGTGTGGTGTGTGTTACAGGTCCGGATACAACCGTTACGTCTGGAGACTATTTTGGAGTTCGGAGAGGGGAACCCACCTTGCAATGCCGAAGACAAATCTGCGCGCCGGACTCCTCGTCATTGAAGCCAGGTTCAGGGGCTACTGAGGGAGTCCTGTACATCCTCGGGCGTCCGGCCTGTTAGCCATGGGCCGGACTGATGGGCTGTGAAGATATGAAGGCCGAAGACTGCACCCGTGTCCGGATAGGACTCTCCTTGACGTGGAAGGCAAGCTTGGCGACCGATTATGAAGATTCCTTCCTCTGTAACCGACCTCGTGTAACCCTAGATCTCTCCGGTGTTTATATAAACCAGAGAGCTTAGTCCGGATGGAGAGATACTCATTACCATATTCATACAGGCTAGACTTCTAGGGTTTAGCCGTACGATCTCGTGGTAGATCAACTCTTGTAATACTCATATTCATCAAGATCAATCAAGCAGGAAGTAGGGTATTACCTCCATACAGAGGGCCCGAACCTGGGTAAACATCGTGTCCCCTGTCTCCTGTTACCATCGACCTTAGACGCACAGTTTGGGACCCCCTACCCGAGATCCGCCGATTTTGACACCGACACCCACCTTTCTTCTTCAACAATGATCAGTCAGTTTTGGTTGAGCCTAAGTTATTGCTTCTTCACATGATATGTGCTATCCTTGCAATGTAATTTAATTTAATTTTGCTTTGCTTGATGTTTGAATAAAATATTAAGATCTGAAATTTTTAAATGAGAGAGAGTCTTCACATAGCTACATAATTATTCAACATTCATTGATCTTCCCTTATATCTTTTTGGAGTAGTTTGTCATTTACTCATGTGCTTCACTTATATCCTAGGAGTAAATGGTTGAATGAATTGAATATCATAAATATGAAATTATATATGTTTCATATGCTCATCCCATGGGGAGTAATGACTTCGTATAAGAAGTATAGGTGGTAAATTTATTGAAAGTTAGCAAACATAATATTGGTCACTTGAACAATTCATGAAAGAATATTGAAGGAAGAGAGGTTTCACATATAAATATACTATCTTGGACATCTTCTATGATTGTGAGGCCCATTAATTATTTTCAAACTTGAGCAAATTAGTTGAAGTTGAACAAGGAAGACAACTTTATGAGTTATGTTTGGGTATATTTGCATAGAAGTTATATTGTTATGGATCCTCCAACATGTGGTGCTTTCTATTTAGAATCTTTTGCTAGCCAAAATTTCTGTACTAAGCGGGAATACTGCTTGTGCATCCAAAATCCTTGAACCAAGTTTCTTCCATGAGTGTCCACCATATCTACCTATATGCGGTATTTACCTGCCGTTCTAAGTAAATTTGCATGTGCCAAACTCTAAACCTTCAAATAATAATCTGTTTTGTGTGCCCGAATCGCCCATGTAGCAACTAGGGGATGTCAGTATCTTCCATGCTAGGTGGGTTATTCTCACGATGAGTGGACTGCGCTCATCATTCACGAGAAAATGGCTGGTACCGGGATGCCCAGTTCCATGCTCAAATCAAATCAAAATATAATTGCAAACAAAACTCCCCCAGGATTGTTGACAGTTGGACGGTACCCATTGTTTTGGACCAGCCATGGAATGTGCTTGTTGGTGGTGGGGGAGTAAAAACTTTACCATTCTGTTTGGGAACCGCCTATAATGTGTCTAGCATGGAAGATAGTTTGAACTCTTGGTTGTTATGTTGACAATGAAAGCTTACCTCTCAAAATTATTTTCATCTCTGTTTTAAAAGCTTCAAGCTCTGGCACCTCTGCAAATCCCTGCTTCTCTCTGTGAAGGGCCTATCTTTTACTTTTATGCAAGAGTTAGTAGTATTCCTTCTCATTCCAACCTACTCTTTAATCGGCAAGCATCATGTGGTGGGGAAAGATCTAAGCATATATGGCCATTCAAATATATTTGATCTTGAATTATTATTGTTGACAATTATCTATATGATAAATAAGTTGGGAGGCGAAACATTAAGCCCCTATCTTTTTCTGTGTTCAATGGATGTTATTTGTTCTAAAAATATGCTTTGACTAGTAGCAATCATGGAAGACTATATGATAGTTGAGTATGTGGGATTTGATAAATCAAAGCTCTTACATAGACCCTTCATGAAAATAAGTCGAATTGCAATTGTTTGACGACTGAGAACCTAGTTTGTTAGTTTTCAAGACAGTTTATGATCTATGCTTGAACATGTGAATAGCTTGTTACTTGATCATGAAAAGTTTTATGATATGAGCTACTGTTATGATATATAATGATGCTAGAAAAAGTGATTGAAATTATCATTGATCAAACTTGTGCACTTGCTAGCATTCAAACTTCTTAAATTATTTCTTTTATCATTTACCTACTCGAGGACGAGCGGGAATTAAGCTTGGGGATGTTGATGCATCTCCAACGTATCTATAATTTATGAAGTATTCATGACATGTTTACAATAATTTTATATGATTTTGGAATGATTTGATTAGAACTAACCCGGACTGACGTTGTTTTCAGCATAACTACCGTGGTGTCATTTTTTTGTGTAGAAATAAAAGTTCTCGGAACGAGCTGAAAATTTACTGAGAATATTTTTGGAAAATATAAAAAATACTGGAACAAAAAGATATCCGAGAGGAGTCCCAAGGCTACCAGAAGGGTGGAGGGCGCGCCCCCTGCCTCGTCGTCGCCTCATGGTCCCCCTTGACTTGTCCCCGACACCAACACCTCCCATAAATCCCAAAACCTCCAGAAATAAACCTAGATCAGAAGTTCCGCCGCCGCAAGCCTCTGTAGCCACGAAAAACCAATCGGGAGCCCGTTCTGGCACCCTGCCGGAGGGAGAAACCATCATCGGTGGACATCTTCATCATCCCGGCGGTCTCCATGACGAGGAGGGAGTAGTTCATCCTCGGGGCTGAGGGTATGTACCAGTAGCTATGCGTTTGATCTCTCTCTCTCTCTCTCTCTCCCTCTCTCGTGTTCTTGACATGGCACAATCTTGATGTACCACGAGCTTTGTTATTATAGTTGAATCATATGGTGTTTTCTCCCCCTCTATCTTCTTGTGATGAATTGAGTTTTACCTTTGAGGTTTCACTACTATCGGATTGAATACTATTATGGATTTGAGAACACTTGATGTCTTGCGTGGGATACCCGTGGTGACAATGGGGTGTTCTATTGATTCACTTCATGTATGTTTTGGCACTCAACTCACGGATTCCCGGGGTGACATTTGGGTAATCTATGCATAGGGGTTGATGCACGTTTTCGTCCTTGTTTCTCCAGTAGGAATCTTGGGGCACTCTTTGAGGTTCTTTGTGTTGGATTGAATATTATGAATCTGAAGTTGTTTGATGGATATCGTATAATTGACCCACAGATACTTGTGGTGACATTGGAGTATCTAGGTGACATTAGGGTTGATTGATGTGTATCATATGGTGTAATTTTACTACGAACTCTAGGGTTGTTTGTGACACTTATAGGAATAGATCCATGGATTGATCGGAAAGAAAAACTTTGAGGTGGTTTCGTACCCTACAAGCAATTTCATCTTATGATCTCCGCGATAGGAAGTTCGGAGTGACTTCAGTCGCATGTTGAGGGACTGCCATATGATCTAATTATGTTATCATTGTTGAGAGAACTTGCACTAGTGAAAGTATGAACCCTAGGCCTTGTTTCCA